>NC_080581.1:53386930-54004608 GCF_029962835.1 Magnolia sinica
GGGAATTTTTCAATGGTTAGAGTCATTATTCACACGGTTTCCTGTGATGTGGGTTCACTTGAGATGCGTATATGCTTCAATTTTATAATAATGAACTAAATTAATCTGTAAAAACAGATGAACGGTGTGGATAAACGCATTAATCTACAGTGAGCCCCACATAATTTACTCAGTACCCAATCCGTTTGCAGTGAGCGCATGGAGGAATGAATGATACTCGCGCGAGTAGGTACATCATTTATGGGTTCCTTATATTTTTAGAAGAGAGCGAGAGGGTCAGAAGGGAAGTTTTAGAGGCGTGATTGGCGGTGTGCCGATTGGGTCACATGGCCCCGCCTCACCCAATTTCTGTTTCTCCTCTCCTTCTTTGGTAGGGCGATGCTAAAATGCGCACGTTGGGTGTCGATAACAGTTGGCATTGTATTAAAATTCAAACGGACTTATGGGTCCCGTCCCGTCCCGTCTCATGCGTCATGTGTCACTGTCTATCTCAGAGGAAGAACAAATGGAAATGCCCCAATGCTCCACCTTCGATTGGGAGACTTATACTACAATCCAATCACTTGATCTAAACCCTACACAAAGTCCAACACATTTTATGGTCTAATGTAAGAGTCGTACATCAGGTGGACCACATCTTAGGATTTAAAGGTGATTGAATGGCCACCATTAAAAACTTCCTAGGGCCTACCATAATGACTACCGTTATGTTTATTTTTCATCCAACCTATTGATAAGGTCATACATATTTGGATGAAGGGAGAAAACAAATATCAGCTTGATTTGAGAAGTTTTTAACGGTCGGTCACAGCTTTTTTACGTGGTGGGGTACGCATCAGATTTGGATCTGCTTCATTTCTGGGCTCGTCTTAAAATGGGCTTTGATATATATATATATATATATATATATATATATATATATATATATATATATATATATAAAGGTGGACCCCACAGTCATGGCCGCAACGTGTTGGGTGAGGCCAGGTCGCATCTAATCGGCTCCTGTCGGTGACAAAATGGCATTTTTGGTAATTAAAATTCCAACGGACTGATGTGCCCCGTCCAGTGATATGCGCCATGTGTAACGGTCTATTGCTCCTGGTTGCATTGGGACATTTAGACAATGCAATCGCTTAATCTAGACCGTACATCAGGTCCAATACATATTTTGTGGTCTAATCTAAGAATCGTACCTATCTGTTCATTAGCGGTAATTTCAAACGGTCCAAATCATTTACATAGAAATAGTTCCAATCAACAAATCAATCTATTTATTGGAGCTCATCATGGATTGCTTGAAAAGTTACTTTTGTAAGTCAATCCTAACCAAACGATCCATGGTTCCGGAAAGGGTGGCTACAAAAATAAGGACATAACAGGAAGGGTTTTGACCATTTTTATTAGTATTATTTTTGAATAGTAACCTAAAGAATGTGTTCTGGACTTAACAGACGGTTCAGATCTATCAATTTCAATGTCTAAGTGACAGATTCACGGAAGAGCACTATAATTTACGGTGCTCTGCGAGCACTGGAGCATTTCTAAAGGAAGCTCACCGATCGCATGTGATTTGAGAAATTTACAACCGTGGACCCGTCCTTTTATCCAGCTATTTTTTGGAAACAATACAAACTTAGAATACGCACTTGGACCTCCTCGCACGGAGTCAGAATATCAGGACGAAAATACCCCTCCTCTTGACGGAAACGGCTTTTCCTCTCTATTTCCTCTCTTTGCTTTTCCGCTCCCTTTCTACTGCCACTTTCGCTGCCATTGCTTTCACCCTCCATTTCCTCACTGCATTTCCAGTAGAAAGACCCAACAAAACACCCTTTTTGTTGGCCCCTTATAAGCATTTTGTCTTTTCTTCTGAAAATGGTGGGTCTAATGAAGAAAGCACACAGGACATGTATATATATACTATTTAATTATTATTACACGCTGCACACACACTCTACACACTCACGCTGCACACACACCCCACACACTCACGCTGGTGGAATTTCACCTCCTATGGCAGTGGAACCCTTGACCGGGAGTTGAAACTCCTGAGAGTTTACCACCCGAGCAAGAGTAAGGACCCCAGCACAAGTATATTTTAAACTCAGTTGGGCCCACATTGAATGTATGTAGTATATCCACGCCGTCCATCCGTTTTTTCATCTATTTTAAGGGGTTGAGCCCCAAATTGAAGCATATCAAAAGATCAAGTGGATCATACTATGAGAAACAATAGGCAGAATGAATTTCATGTTTGTCCCGTTCAATTTCATGTTTGTCCCGCTGAATGTCTAGGTTCCCTTCCACATATGGGGTTTTGGTGTATACATATTGCGATGAAAACAGAGGAGTATTACATAATTCGATGAACATGATGTATTACAAACAAAATGCCATTATGGGGCGTAACAAGCGTAATCGGATTGCGTACTGAGTTATTCAGTACGCTCCCATTGTACTAAGTAAACTCAGTTGGGCCCACATTGAATGTATGTAGTATATCCACGCCGTCCATCCTTTTTTCCATTTATTTTAAGGGGTTTAACACCTAAATTGAAGGATATCAAAAGACCAAGTGGATCATACCACGGGAAACAGTGGGCATAATGATTTCTACTGTCGAAACCATAGTCGGCCCAACAGTGATGTTTGTTTGTTATCAAACCTATTCATAAGATCATACAAATATGAATTAATAGAAAACACAATTATAAGCTTGATCCAAAACTTCTGTGGCCTCTAAGAAATGATCAACATTAGAAGTTTAATTCAAAATTTCATGTGGTGTGGTCCATTTGAACATTGGATATGTTTAGATTTTTCGGCTCAAGCCACGAAATTATTTGTTAAGTTTGCCCCGCTCATTTTCATGTTTGCCCCGTTGATTTTTCAGTTTGCCCCGCTGATTTTCTAGTTTCCCCCACAGATTTTTCAGTTTGCCCCGCTGATTTCTAGTTTACCCTGTTGATTTCCTAGTTTGCCCTACTGATTTTCCTGTTTCCCCCGCTGATTTTCCAGTTTGCCCCACTGATTTCCTAGTTTGCCCTGTTAATCTTCTAGTTTCCCCCACTGATTTTTCAGTTTGCCCTACTGAATTTAATGATTTGCCCTGCTGAATCTCATGTTTCCCCCGCTGAATATCAAGTTTGCCTCGATCAATTTCATATTTTCCCCACTGAATTTCATGTTTTCCCTATTGAATTTAATGTCTCCCTCGTTGAATTTCATGTTTGTCCCGTTCAATTTCATGTTTGTCCTGCTGAATGTCTAGGTTCCCTTCCACATATGAGGTTTTGGTGTATATATATTGCGATGAAAATGGAAGGGTATTACATAATCGGATGAACATGATGTATTATAAATAAAACACCATTGTGGGGCATAACAAGCGTAATCGGATTGCGTACTGAGTTAGTTGGTACGCTCCCATTATACTAAGTAAACTCAGTTGGGCCCACATTGAATGTATGTAGTATATCCAAGCCGTCCATCCGTTTTTCCATTTATTTTAAGGGGTTTAGCCCCAAATTGAAGCATATTAAAAGATCAACTGGATCATACCACGGGAAACAGTGGGTATAATGATTTCTACCGCCGAAACCATAGTTGGCCCAATAGTGATGTTTGTTTGTTATCAAACCTATTCATAAGATCATACAGATATGGATTAATAGAAAACACAATTATAAGCTTGATCCAAAACTTCTGTGGCCCCTAAGAAATGATCAATATTAAAAGTTCAATTCAAAATTTCATGTAGTGTAGTCCATTTGAATATGTTTAGATTTTTCGGCTCAAGCCACGAAATTATTTGTTAAGTTTGCCCCGCTCATTTTCATGTTTGCCCCGCTGATTTTTCAGTTTCCCCCGCTGATTTTCTAGTTTCCTCCGCTGATTTTCTAGTTTGCCCCGCTGATTTTCTAGTTTGCCCCGCTGATTTTTCAGTTTCCCCCGCTGATTTTCTAGTTTGCCCCGTTGATTTCCTAGTTTACCCCTGCTGATCTTCTAATTTCCCTTGCTGATTTCCTAGTTTGCCTCGCTGATTTCCTAGTTTGCCCCGTTGATCTTCTAGTTTCCTTTCCAGTTTGCCCCGCTGAATTTAATAATTTGCCCTGCTGAATCTCATGTTTCCCCCGCTGAATATCAAGTTTACCCCGATCAATTTCTTTTTTTCCCCACTGAATTTCATGTTTTCCCCGCTGAATTTAATGTCTCCCCAGCTAAATTTCATGTTTGTCCCGTTCAATTTCATGTTTGTCCCGCTGAATGTCTAGGTTCCCTCCCTCAATGTCTAGGTTCCCTTCCACATATGGAGTTTTGGTGTATACATATTGCGATGAAAACAGAGGGGTATTACATAATCCGATGAACATGATGTATTACAAATAAAACATCATTGTGGGGCGTAGCAAGCATAATCGGATTGCATATTGAGTTAGTCAGTATGCTCTCATTGTGGGAAGGCTTTTAACAAAGTGCAAGAGGTAGTTTTGATGTTTTTCAGGTTCTAGAATTGTTGTTTGTCATCTAGCTTATGGACCAGTTTGGGCATACCTGAATTACAGGCAGAGACCCCGTGCATCCACTACCCAGATTAAGAATGTGTTGGTAATGGCTCTGATCTGTTATCCTCACATTCATATTTGTTGGAAGTGTTTAATGCATCTTGCCATTTGCATTTTGCGGGATGCACTATATAGATGTGCAGTTGGTTGGGCCTTGTTCAGTTCAATTCTCATTATGGGGTACATGCAAACAGGACCCAAATTTAGTCCCTTACTTAGAATACTTGCATTGATTTCATATTCCAGCTTTGATGAGCTGCTGGAGTTGAGTCAACGGGGAGATAATAAAACAATAAACATGCTTGTTGGAGACATCTATGGTGGTATGGACTATTCCAAGGTATATCCTATTCTTTTCTTTTCTACCTAGACCTTTTCTCTAAGTGAAGTTACATAAAAACTAAAACTCTGCATGGGTAGTGATGGTATGGGAGTTAAGATACTGATATTGTGAAATTACAGGATAAGAGTCTCAAGAAACCTTCCGTTTCCTAGGGCACAAGAATTCATGCATGTGGAGCCCTTGGTTTGATCTAGACTATTAATCTGATGGACCTTGCTGTGGATGGGAGATGCCCCAAAAATCTTCGGGGTTGGAGGATCTTCATCCATTCTTTCAACAGTTACACTTTACTGTTTATATGTAGGCCTTTGATCAAAGAATTAGGATCTTGCAGCCTGGGAGATTTGATTCCTCTCCTATCCATAGAGGGCTTATCACGTAAGCACTCGTAGACCGCACATGTCTGGGTTGTTGCACCTCAATGAACTGTATGTTTGCTGAAGTTCAGTATCCTATGATTCCTGGCTACAAATGCTTATTGTGAAATGTTCCTGGTTTCAGCTTGATGGTAGCATTTGTAAGTTTTAATCAGGTAGCAGGTTATTGAAATTGATTTGCTCATCCATCTGGTCTCCGAAACAAGAATCATTGCATTAATTTGTATGGAAAGATGTATAGCATCAGCTCGGCTAGCAATCGACATTACTAATTTAAACAATGGTTCAATTGAATGAAACTGTGTGTGTTAGATTTTCAGGCCAAGATGTTGCTAAGGATCCATTTTGGTTTCCCAATTTTCATATTAGAATGGTGAATGATTCCTCGAAATTTTGGATCATTGCAGATTGGGCTCTCAGCATCAACCATTGCTTCCAGCTTTGGAAAGGCAATTTCTGAAAATAAGGAGCTTTCAGACTACAGACCTGAAGATATTTCCCCTTCCCTCTTGCGAATGATTTCATACAACATTGGGCAGGTGAGTTGCTCAAAGATGTCCCTAAGTAGTCATCATCACAATCACCGTCACCACCATCACCATCACTACCACTACCATCACCACGATTAACAATAATTATCATTGTCATAGCTATTTAGGTTGGCTTTGTGAATCATGTTTCACCCATCATTCCAATCCAAGCCATGGATTGCTAACTTGTCTGAATCGACTTGGACTTGGTCAAGTCTAATCTGGTTCACTATAATGACCCCCCTCCAAAAAAAAAAAAAAAAACAGCCTGGTTGAGTCGTGACTCGACTCAGAACCAAATGAGTTGGTGTGAGTTGCTGAGTCAGAAGACCAGAATTTGAGCCCTGGTAAGTGAATGGCCTGTCTTACCACCCCGAGCCCAGTTCTTTTAGGTTGGGGTTAGATGAATTCCCTATAATACAAAGGGATGCAGATTGCCCACAACAACTTAGGGTAGGAATTCCTTACTATTGAAAGCTATGTGGGTCTCATGTCAATTCATTTTGACTACTCTCGTTATGATATAAGACAAAAAATGAGACAAATCTTAAAAAATGAATTGACTACTCTCATTATGATATAAGACAAAAAATGAGACAAATCTAAAAAAACAAGTGGGCAAGACAACCGAACCGGTCGACCAGGTCCCAACCCGGTCGACCCCAACTAGCTGACCCAGTTTATCAGGTCCCTAGACCAAGGTACCTATGGCTACGGATTCGCGATACCTATGGCTACGGTTATAATCTGTAGCCATAGAGGCCGCTAAATCCATAGCCATAGGCCGGCTTACTTAAAAACAAAACTAGCGAGTTGAGGTCGACCGGGTCAGATCTTGGCCTATCGCTACGGATTATAACCGTAGCCATAACTGTAGTGCTATGCACTTTTTTCTCTTTTCTCTTTTTATTTTTTATTTTTTATTTTTTACATGGAGAACATTTTCCCCCTTACATTTTTCTATAATACATAATTATGTAAATATGTATATATAAGTATATAAAAATATTTTTCTATCTTTTAATTCATTTCTTTGTCTATTTATTTAACAAGCATATCTCCTAAACTAGAATGATTACTTAACTTACCACATATGATTTTGGGGTAGGAGAAGCTAATTTAGCCAACCAACCTAGTTATTTTCCAAGATTCCATTGGGTCGATGCTCAAAAATCCATTTCATTCAGTTCGTGGTCAATTTCAATCACTTCGCAGTTTGTGGTCAATTTTAATGCTTCACTTGGAATCCTTCACCAGAACATGATTGCGACCCTTTATCTTTAAATCGATGGAGTAACCTACCCTCTAGTACATTACCATTTCCTTCTGCCCCTTCAAGAAAATCAAGACTCTTGATTGGTGGAATAACATACCCTCTAAATCACTACTGTCTCCTCCCCCTTCATGCAAATAGAGATTCTCAATTGGAAGATGGTGGCCCACCTCCTCCACTTTAGATCCTCCACCAGATGATGAAAGTGACCCTTTCTTTATTGATGAAAATGATGTCTCCAAATTCGCTTCAAAATAAGAAGCTCAAGTGGGCCACGTGATAGAAAACAGTGCAGATTGAAAGCTGTCAAAATGGAAAACAGTTGGGGTCAACCGGGTCTGACCCAGTCGACCCCATTTAGGTGAAATTTATCTAAATGGGGTCGACCGGGTCACAACTTGGTCAACCGGGTAACTGTCCAGGGAGTTGGGGTCGACTGGGTCAGACCTAGTCAACCCCGACTGTTTTTTATGGTGATGGCATTCATTCTCTACTGTTTTCTATCATGTGGCCCATTGAGCTCTGGATCTACATCATTTCTATCATGCTTTAACAATCTAATTCACGGTTGCCCAAGGTCGTCAAATGGTAGATATCAAGTGACCGTAGAATTGAACGTTATGATGTTTTTAAATAGAATGAAATGACATAGGCAATCAGAACTCTCTTTTTTTTTAAGATGATGAATTTTTATAAAAGAATAGAACCAGAGAACCATCATTCATTCACCAAGTTTGAGAATCCCTCCACTTTCACCACATCAACTCAAACTTGAACAACCGTGGGCCCAAATCATCTTACTCTACTTCCAAAACAATCAGGCAGTGTCTTTAAAATGTTGGCTATCCAGATGTAATTGTGCTTTCTAGATAATGCGCAATAGTTAAGCCTCAATTCAAATTTAAAAATCACAGGATTTGGACTTGGTTGTGACCCGGTCGACCCCATTTATGTGAAATTTATCTAAATGGGGTCGACCGGGTCACTGTCCAGCCAGTTGGGGTCAATCGGGTCAGACCCGGTCGACCCCGACTATTTCATGCTTACCCCACTGAATTTTCAGTTTGCCCCGCTAATTTCATGTTTGCCCTGCTCAATTTTCAGTTTGCCCCGCTCAATTTCCAGTCTGCCCCAATGTCTTGCATTGCTGCACTTTTTTCTATCGAAAAAAACCTGTTCTCATGGTTTGCTTGCTTGGTAATAATGCAACAGCTAAAGCTACAACATCTAATAAGTCTTAAGTAGAAAACATACCTCTCAATGCAATGTGCTTATTGAAACGAACATTTTGAGCATGATTCAAAGCATTCCTCAGAAGATCTATAAAGTATTTTTTGGGACACCTCCATAGTTTAGTAGTGATATTAAAGTCATATTTAGGTACGTTTTCCTTGGTGTTGATCCCTAGTGGGGGTGGCTAACATGGAGGGTGTGTACTGGCATGGGTGTTTACTAGCAAGCTAACCCACATTTCCATGCATTTCATGGTCAATTCGCTTCACTTCATGGTCATTTCCATGCATTTCATGCTTGCCCCACTCAATTTCATGTTTCCCCCGCTGATTTTATAGTTTGCCTTGCTCAATTTCTAGTTTACCCCACTCAATTCCATGTTTGCCCCGCTGATTTTCATGTTTGCCTCGCTGAGTTTCTAGTTTGCCCCGCTTATTTTCATGCTTGCCCCGCTGATCTTCTAGTTTGCCCCGCTCATATTTCAGTTTGCCCCGCTGATTTTCTACTTTGCCCCTTCATTTTCATGCTTGACCTACTCATTTTCATGATTGACCCGCTCATTTTCATGCTTGCTCCACTGATTTTCTAGTTTGGTTCGCTCATTTTCATGCTTGACCCGCTCATTTTCATGATTGACCTGCTCATTTTCATACTTGCCCTGCTGATCTTCTAGTTTGCCCCGCTCATTTTCTAGTTTCCCCCACTGATTTTCTAGTTTGCCTCGCTCATATTTCATGGGAAATGGGAAATGAGATGTTTTGATCTTTCAATAAAATAGATTTTTTTAAAATGTTTTCTTCAAAAATTTGATTTCATGGAGTCTACAATGTTTAGACTTTAATTATCCATTAAAACTCTTCTTCAGGAATTCCAACGAACGAAAGAAGTCTAACCACAACATTATGTGGCTAAGTTAAAAAAGTCTATGCTTTTAGCTAAGCATCCAAAATAGCTCACAAGAACCATCTATTCCCCCTGACCCTGTATATTTATCCAAGTCATTGATACGGAGGAAACCATCATGAATGGGTCATGTCTAGTTTACATGTCTTGTTCCTTGTATCCATACCTTATCTGAATTACACAAGAAGGACATCTAGAGCTTGTAGTGCTAGATGAGCTCGCTAAGCATGCATGCAAATATGCCACTATCTAATACCGAGTGAAATAGGACATGTTTATTGCCAAGAATAGGGCATAGCTCATTGATGCATGATTACACCACTCACATGCTAGCAAAATCATGCCTAAACTGGACTTGAGGCCTGACTATTGCACATTATCTGTAAATAGGGTTGTACATTAAGCCGAGTCGAGTCGAGGTGGGCTAAGCTCGGCTTGACTCGTCCATGCTATACTCGAGTTTGAGCTTGAGCTCGAGCTTGCCCTCGAGCTCAACATTGAGGCTTGGCTTGTTTGCCAAAGCTTTCGACTCGAGCTAGTGGTTCGAGTCGAGTCGAGTTTATCTTGAGTTTTGAAACTCAATTGAGCCATATGCAAACTAAATTGTCTAAAAGTTATGCAACTTGCCTGTAACCTAAAGTTAGATGAATTCCCTATAATACAAATGGATGCAGATTGCCCACAACAACTTAGGGTAGGAATTCCTTACTATTGAAAGCTATGTGGGTCTCATGTCAATTCATTTTGACTACTCTCGTTATGATATAAGACAAAAAATGAGACAAATCTAAAAAATGAATTAACTACTCTCATTATGATATAAGACAAAAAAATGAGACAAATCTAAAAAAACAAGTGGGCAAGATAACCGACCCCGTCGACCCCAACTAGCTGACCCAGTTTATCAGGTCCCTGGACCAAGGTACCTATGGCTACGAATTCGTGATACCTATGGCTACGGTTATAATCCGTAGCCATAGAAGCCGCTAAATCCGTATCCATAGGCCGGCTTACTTAAAAACAAAACCAGCAAGTTGGGGTCGACCGGGTTGGGACCCGGTCGACCGAGTCAGAGCTTGGCCTATCGTTACGGATTATAACCGTAGCCATAACTGTAGTGCTATGCATTTTTTTCTCTTTTCTCTTTTTATTTTTTTATTTTTATTTTTTACATGGAGAACATTTTCCCCCTTACATTTTTCTATAATACATAATTATGTAAATATGTATATATAAGTATATAAAAATATTTTTCTATCTTTTAATTCATTTCTTTGTCTATTTATTTAACAAGCATATCTCCTAAACTAGAATGATTTACTTAACTTACTACATATGATTTTGGTGTAGGAGAAGTAAATTTAGCCAACCAACCTAGTTATTTTCCAAGATTCCATCGGGTCGATGGTCGAAAATCCATTTAATTCAGTTCGTGGTCAATTTCAATCACTTCGTGATCAAACTAAAAATTCGGTGGGGCAAACTAGAAATTCAGCGGGGCAAACATGAAATTGAGCAGGGCAAACTAGAAAAACAGCGGGGCAAATTGAAATATGAGCAGGGCAAACTGAATTATGAGCGGGGCAAACTAGAAAAACAGCGGGGCAAATTGAAATATGAGCGGGGCAAACTAGAAAAACAGCGGGGTAAATTGAAATATGAGCAGGGCAAACTAGAAAAACAGCGGGGTAAACTGAAATATGAGCGGGGCAAACTAGAAAAACAGCGGGGCAAATTGAAATATAAGTGGGGCAAACTAGAAAAATAACGGGGTAAACTGAAATATGAGCGGGACAAACTAGAAAAACAGCGGGGCAAACTGAAATATGAGTGGGACAAACTAAAAAAACAGCGGGGCAAACTGAAACATGAGCGGGGTAAATAAGAAAAATAGCGGGGCAAACTAAAATATGAGTGGGGCAAACTAGAAAAAAAAGGGGCAAATTGAAATATTAGCGGGGCAAACTAGAAAAATAGTGGGACAAACTGAAATATGAGTGGGGCAAACTATAAAAACAGCGGGGCAAACAAGAAAAATAGCGAGACAAACTGAAATATGAGCGAGGTAAACAAGAAAAACAGCGGGGCAAATGTCGGGTCTCATTTCTCCACGTCATTTCCAAGGACTCAAGCTCACAAGATATGCCGGATTTCTCTCCCAAATAGACTGTGTGCTATGCTACATGACTTTTTAAAGGAGTAGTCCTATATTTAGCTTAGTTTTTTAAAGAAAAAAATGAAGTTCTTTATGATGAATAATCATGTATATAATTAATAAAATCATAGATAACAAAAAAGTCCTATATTGAAATATAATAAACTAATGTAATAACAAAAAATTAGCATGTAATGGATTGACACGTAATTAAAATAACAAAGTAATGTATTAACAAAAATATTAGCATGTAATTGAAATATAATAAACTAATGTAATAAGTCTTATATTGAAATATAACAAAAATGAAGTTCTTTTTAACTTTCCCCGCTCAATTTCATGTTTGCCTTAATCAATTTCATGTTTGCCCCGCTTAATTTCTAGTTTGACCACGAAGTGATTCAAATTGACCACGAACTAAATGAAATGGATTTTCAACCAATGACCTAATGGAATCTTGGAAAATAACTAAGTTGATTGGCTAAATTAGCTTCTCCTACCCCAAAATCATATGTGGTAAGTTAAGTAAATCATTCTAGTTTAGGAGATATGCTTGTTAAATAAATAGACAAAGAAATGAATTAAAAGATAGAAATATATTTTTATATACTTATATATACATATTTACATAATTATGTATTAAAGAAAAATGTAAGGGGGAAAACGTTCTCCATGTAAAAAATAAAAATAAAAAAATAAAATCTGCCAAGCTCCCCCGCTAATCCGTAGCGATAGACCCAACTCTGACCCTGTCGACCGGGTCCCAACCCGGTCGACCCCAACTCATTGGCTTCCTTTTTTTTTTCCCTTCTTTTTCCCTGTTGTAATCCCCACCGATTTTTGTGGGTCCCATTATGAGGTATGTGTTATATCCAAACCGTCTATCTATTTGGCGAACTCGAATTAAGGCTTGAGGTGAACAATAAGACAGATCTAGCTATCAAGTGGACCACACTGTAAAAGGTAGTGGGGAATTGAACGTCTACCATTGAAACCCTTTTAGGGGTTACACAAGTTTTGGATCATTATGAAATTTGTTTTTCCTCTTCATCCGGGTCTTTTTGACCCTATGAATGAACTTAGACGGGGAGGATTTCTCACAAACATCACAGTGGGCTCCACCTGAGTTTCTAATGGTTGATGCTCATTCAAAATTGTTTCCTGTAATGTGGTATAGTTGAGATTTGGATATACCTAATTTTGGTCTCATACCATAAAATGAACTGGAAAAATATATGGACGGCATAGATGAAAAGTATACATCATGGTGGGGTCCACAGACCACCGACTGTCCGCCATTAGTTGGTGGCAGGGGGAGTACCGAATCCGTTTCCGTCAAAAGGAGGGGTATTTTCGTCCTGAAATTCCGACTCCGTACGAGGAGGTCCAAGTGCGTATTCTAAGTTTGTATTGCTTCATAAAAACCGCTAGATAAAAGGTGGGGTCCACAGTCGTAAATTTCTCCATGTGATTTGTTTCCCATATGGTACATATGTATGCATGGATCGGAAGCACAAATGTATGCATGGATCAGAATAGAGCTGGGCATCGGTCCGGGTCGGACCGGATTTAGCCTAACCCAATCAGATTCGAAATTCTAACAGGCGGACCCGAAATCGATCCGATCCGAGACCGAGTCTAGGTCACTTGACTCGGACAGATCCGATGCTTGATTTATTTGACCCGAACCGAGTCTGACTCGGTGAGGAAACCGAGTCGGATCGGGTTGAACACTATTCGGATCATTTCATATGGTGTGGTCCACTTCAATCTTCGATGTATCATAATTTTTTGTTCAACGCCTAAATTGATATGTCAAAATAGATGAACGGCTTAGGGCCCCACATGATTATAAAAAATTTGTATTAATGCCTGTTGCATGTGTTGTCCCATCGGGCAGGCTATGAAGTAACGTCACCAAGTTCTGTGGGCCCCACTATGCTGTATGTGTTATATCCACACCGTCCATCAATTTTGAGATATCATTTTATGGCATGAGCCAAATAATGATGTAGATAAAAATCTGTAGTAGACCACATCACAGAAAAAAGTGGGGAGAATGATTCCCACCGTTGAAACTATCCTAAGGCCCACCGTAATGTTTATTTGAAATCCAACCTGTTCAAAAGTTGAAAAATAAAGAAATAAGGGAAAACACAAATACCAGGTTAATCTAAAACTTTTGTAGCCTTTAAAAGTTTTTAATGGTGGGCGTCACTGTCCATAGAACTTTCTATATTGGGGTCCACTGGAGCTTTGGATTTCATTCATTCTTTGGATATTGCCCTAAAGTGATCTCTCCAAATGGATGGAAGGTTGGATACAAAACATACATCATGGTGGGGCCCAAGTAACTTGGTTAAGCCACTTTAATACATACTCTCACAACCTACCGTTTTGACGTGCAAAGCAAGTAAACAGCTGTTGCCCGCCAGTTGACATGCCGTGTAAGTAACTCATTCTCATATGTGAGTGAACTCTGTTGGGGCCCACCGTGAATGCATGTGGTGTATCCATGCCATCCATTTGTTTTTTCAAATTATTTTAGCTGTTGAACCCAAAATTGATGAATATTCAAAGCTCAAGTGGACCACACCATAAGAAAAAGTAAAAATATTGATTTTTATTCCGGATTTGGCTGGATCGGAACGGTCCGAATCTATTTGGATCGGGTTTTCGGATCGGAACGGTCCGAATTAACCACTATCCGATCTCGATCCGAAAACTAGTCGGATCTAAATGATCTTACCCGATCCTACCCGATCCAGGCCGTCGGTTCGGTTCGGAACGGGTCGGATCGGGTCTGATCAGGTCGGATCCACCGGATCGGGTCAAAAATGCCCACCTCTAGATCAGAAGCGAACTGCCTATGACCCCGGGCACAGAGATATTCCTGTGCACTGCAGCTGTATGAGGCCCAAAGTGATGTCCGTGACAAATCCACTCCATCCATCAGTTTTTCAGGACCACAATAGGTTAAGAATCTAAAAATCAGGCAGATCCAAAACTCATGTGGGCCATACCATAAGAAACAGTGTAGATTGAATGCCTGAGGGTGACAGAAGTTTTGTATCAGGATCATATTTGTGTCTATAGCTTATCTGAGTGGTATTAACCCTATGAACGGTTTGGATGACACATAAACCTCATGGTCAGCTCCAGGAAGGTTTCAACTATGGACGTTTCCCGACTGGATTTGTCACAAATATCTCTGTAAACCCCACACAGTCACAAAGATCTGTTGTTATTTTGATGAGAAATACACCTGTCCATCCGATTTCCAGCTCATCTCACGGCACCAACCAAACTTTAGACAGACATAAAATTCAAGGGAGCTTCGCGGTGGAAAAAAGTGGTTACCGTTGAATCCTTCGTGGGTTCCACGGTGATGTTTACGAGCCATCCAAACCGTTTAAGAGGTCATTCTTACTCAGAATGAAATGAAAGCACAAAAATATTACTGTAACTCTATTTGTTTGTATAGTTCAATCAAACACCAATCAATAAAATGTGAACTAGGCCTTATATTCGACCCTTATGTATAATTATAATTTACAGGCGTGCTAGAGTCATACTCTATTTAATGTCTACCTGAACGTGACTCCATGCAAATATTGACCGGTTAACATGAGATTCTAGGATCTAACCACCCTTGTCAAATATTGGTTGTAACAACAATCAGGTAATTTATGAAAGGATTGGGGTTTATCCTCCTTAATGTATTCTTTTGCCCTGTATCATAAAGACTTTTTTTTTTTTGTTTAATTGTTAATTGCAACTAATATATTTTTCAAAAGAATAAAAATAGACCAAAAATAAAAAATAAAAAATTAAGATAATGTTAATTTTATTGATTCATAAATAATGCTCATTACAATTGATAGTGCATCAAATGAGCTAGAAAATAAAACAAACGAAAGATAAGTATCTAACTTGCCCATATGAAGAGATGATCTAGGCAAATGATAAGTAGAATGTGATGGGGGTGTTTTATCTTCCAAGTAAAAACTTAGTTGATTGAAATTCGATAATAGAATGTCGTCGACATTTACTCTATTTCTACGGTATATTAGCGATAACGCTAGACAATAGCGATTTAAGTTATGATTAGGCTAAATTATGGTAAGAAAGGTAAAGACCATTGATAAAGTGTGTTTAGTATTGGTCTGAAGCTCTTTATCGCGTTCTCCTTTTATAGCTTCTAGAGGTGGTAAAATCCTTATTGGGTTTCCTTGTTGGTCTAGGATCCTTTACAGCCATGACTTTTTATATGCTCTTTCCACAAGCTATCTTCGTAGATCTGAAACTTTTTTTCAAATCTCTTATTAATATGGCTGCAATAATTTTCGTATATTAAAAATCATTTTTAAGGCTCTATTGTATCTAATCGTAACTCGATCAAAGTTATCTCTATAGATCCCTTATCATGACCATAAATATTCATGGAACCGGTGGAATCGATCCCACCAGATCCTCATTGGGCCCCAATCCATTGGTTTCAATCCGCTCAGATATTGGTCCAATCTTCGAATATTTAGAATATTCGTAATCGCCATGAGAGCTCCGAACGTCTTTGGGAAGATCTCCCATTTTGGAAGAATTGAGAGAGATGGCCTTACCGAGCATATTCGGATCTGTGATATGATCCTTGCTTCGGTGGGTCTTTTATAGACATGTTAGGCATGTTTCCTTAGTCATGTGCCACATGAATTAGGGCTACGTATCATTCGATGCTTTGTTCTTTTAAAGGCTTGTGTATGGTTATGTGTCACCACATTTGTTATGAGAGGCGTAACGTGAAAAGAAAAGAAACAAAAGGTATCTTTGGGTGCAAGTACAATCTTGTTATTATTAAACTCGTAGTGATGACACGTGGTGACGTCTTATTGGTTCATATAGGTGTGTAAAAAATGGGTGTAAACAATGCCCCTAAGTCCTTTCACATTTGGAGAATGTATCCAGAGAATATGATAGGACATTTGGTATTCGACATTCAACGATTACTCTAACGTGCAACATGTGGCGGCAAGGGGTTCGCGTTCGACCATCATGCGCAGTAATACCAATGTGGAATCACCTATTATGATTGTCATAGTATGAACTTCAATAGTGAAGACTATATATAAATTCATC
This sequence comes from Magnolia sinica, assembly GCF_029962835.1. Lineage (NCBI taxonomy): Eukaryota > Viridiplantae > Streptophyta > Magnoliopsida > Magnoliales > Magnoliaceae > Magnolia > Magnolia sinica. Next base: position 53,403,446 of record NC_080581.1, read on the forward strand.
TTATTGTCTTACCATTTTGTCTTCGAACCTCTTCAATCTTTTAGCTTTCATATCATGAACACTTCCACTCATCTTTTGGCGCATGAAGTGATGAAACACTGGAAAAATGACGCTCTCCATGGGCGGCAATCAAAGTTCAAAGCTTAGCCACTGTTTTATTTAAAAATGAAGATGAGAAACTGACTTCCCTCAGGATAATTGGCTAAAGGCAGTTTTTTTTGTTTTCTCTTTTATTTTATTCTATATAAAGTCACTTGTAAGAAGAAACTGCATTTTATATTGGGTCTCTATAACGGCCGATTTCAAAAAATAAAAATTTTATTTTATACATGAGTCGATCTTTATTCTCTCACTGCCTTTATTCTTCATTCTTGTCGGCTCACTCAGCAATATATTCTTCTTCTTTCTGCATTAACTCATATAGTGTTGAGTAATATTTTTTCAAATACTGGCCATTAATGGAGTTCCTGCTTACTTGGCTGTTCACATCTTATAGCACATGTGCTCTTCCATGCAACACTCGTTTAACTTTCAATGGTTCTTCCCATGTTGCCAACCACTTACCATACTTTGTGATTCTTCAAATTAATAAGTAATATGGTTTTCCACACCATCTCCATACCATCTCCCCTTCACCGAAGCTCTTTTCTTTCACCTTTTTCTATATTCTTTGGCAACTTTGAGCTTATATATCTTCAGTGTGTCTAAAGCTTGCAATCGGATAGTGTCTAGCTCTTCCAACTCTATCAATATGGATTCGGTGGATTCTTTAGGAGTTAGCCAATTCTGATAAGCTACTCTCAACTAAGCAATGTTGACTTATATGGGTAACATGACATCATGCCCATATGTTAGGGCAGAAGGTGTAATTCCTGTACTAGTTCTTTGTGAAATTCTATAAGTCCACAGTACTTCAGACAATGTCATGTGGCACAACCGAGGGTTATCATTTACCATCCGTTTAATAATGTTCTTTAAGATATTGTTAGTCAACTTGGCTTGTATATTGGCCTAAGCATTATACAGTGTAGAATAGACAAATCTGAACTTATAGACAGTGACAAAAACTTGGATCTAAGCTCCTAAGAATGCTACTCATTTATCCACTGGAATAGTCTTGGGAATACCAAATTGATGAATAATACGTTCCTTAATAAAATTTATGACTTACACCTGACCGAATCCTTTTGACGGATGCACTTCCACCCACTTGGAGTGATCGGTGGCCATAATGATAGAATTATGGTACTTTAAAGATGACAGATATATCTGACTAATGATATATATGGCCCTCCCTTGAAATGGTCACGATTTCATCATGGGATGAAGTTCTGACACTGAGATATGTTGTAGCAGGCCATGCTTCTGACAGGCTTGACATCCTTTCCATATTTCATGCAGTCATTATGAAGGGTCAATCAGTAATAGTCATGCATTCAAAATCAACCATCACATCTTCTGCCAAGTTTAGTGAGCTCTCAAATACCTTTGTGTACCTCTCCAATGACACCATGGATTCGTCTTGCCCTAGACACTTGAGGAGAAGACCAAAAACCCCTTTCTTATACAAGTCATTGTTCAGAATTAAATAAAGTGGTGCAATCCTTCGAATCACTCGATCAGTCCTACTACTTAGCCTTATAAAATATCAGATGATTGAAAATCGCCAGCCGTCTATTAATATTTCTAACGAAGGTATTTCAATGGTTAAAGTTCTTTGTTGCGCTACTAGCAATGAGAGTTTTGGGACTGTGAGTAACCTCTTAGACAATCTTTCTAGTAATCTCAAACCTGTTGTGATTTGTGTCAATTCATTGGCATTGACGTTGAATTTCCATGAGATGTACCTTATAAAATTGTCGTTAAAATTGACCATCAAGTGTATGACCATTCCATAATGGTAATAATGCCTAACTTGTACACTTATATGTCTCAACAAGCTGATTTATCACCAGCAAGTAATTACCAATGATCTCCACATTTCTGGCTCATTAGCTACATTAAGATTTCCAGTCCGATGAGTAATATTTCATACTCGGCCTGGTTATTTATGCATTTGAATTCTAACTGGAAAGTGTAATCTTTCCTCTTTTTATTTGGAGAGATAATAATGATCTCTTATTTAGATGAACATTTTGTTCATAATCGTCAAATATCAATCTTCGTTGGATGAGATGGACAGTGTGTATTCCTAAGACATTGCTGGGATCTAATCACCGATCCTTATAGGTTGATCAAGTAGGAAATCGGCCAGTTTCTGTCCTTTTACCACATTTTAAGAGACATATTTGAAAGAAAATTCTAACGGAGACAAAATCCACTTACCGATCTTTCCATGTAAAATCGATCATGTGAGCATGTACTTATAAGAGTGCGAGCCTTATTCATATTGAGTGGAATGTAAATATGTGGATGCTAGCTAGTGGAGAGTGTCCATGGAAGCTTTACATAAAAAAAACAAAACTTGAGACTTTATTAAGTTATCTAAATAATGAAAGATTAATGGTTCCAAATGAATTTACAAGCAAAAAAAAGATAATAATGAAAACATTTAAAGATACGAAATCCAATTAATGGTAAAATGGTATGCTTAGAAATTAAGTATTGACTTAACGAAATTTTTTCGCCTATTGTCTAATTTAATACTATTCGTTCTGTGTGATGTCATCGAAAAGTGTCACTTGGAGTTTAAGAAATTAAATATGAAAACTGTTTTTTTGCACAAAATTTTTGATGAAGAAATTTATATAATTCAACTCGAAAGAAAACAAGAAGAATTTAGTTTATTGGCCAAATAGATTATTTTACGGTTTAAAGTAGGAACAAAGGTGTTGGTACAGGCAGTTTAATTTCTCATTGTGAGCTTAGAATAGATAAATCATTGTGCCTATATTTGTAGCTATAGTAATTGTGGCTTTATTATCATGTTATTATATGTAGATATCATAGTAGTTGCAATAAAGATACTATTACAACATTAAAAGCTCATTAGTTAGGAAATTCGATATTAATGGTTTGGGTGTCATTAATTATATTTTTCAGATGATCGTATTTAAATACAAGAAGAATAGAAAGTCTGGATGACTAGGAGGGTTATTATATTAAAAGATTTCTAAGTCATTTCAACATGCAAAATTTTAACTGAATCACTACTCAATTTCCTGTTGGTTAGGAGTTGTCTTCAGATTAGTGTCCTATTAAAGAAGTTGAGAAGGAGAATGTCTTAAGTACTATATTTATTGGTAGTAGGAAGTTTTATATTTGCCATGATATGCACAAGAGCAAACATTGCATAAATAACAATAGCAGTCAGTAAATACACGACAAACTTGAATAGATATCATTGGACTCTTATGAAGTGAATCCATCATTATTTAAATGATACTTCTGAAGCGGCTATTTATTATAGTAATCAAAATTTAGAGTTAGTTGGGTTTATGAATGCAAAATATACACGAGATTGTGATAAAATGAGATCTACCATGTATGTTATATTTTTTATTTGGCTAACAATGTGGTTAGTTGGATGTCGAGATTGCAGTCAATGGTAGTCTTATCCACTACAAAAGCAGAGTACATGGTAAGAGATTGCAATCAATGATGGCCTTGTCTACTAGAAAAGAAAAGTACATGCCAACTACACAAAGATGTAAGAAATGTACTTTGTTGAAGAAGTTACTAAATGAATTGAAATTCAAATAGAAAGTAGTGGTGATTCACTATAATAGTCAGAGTGCATTACACTTGGTAAAGAATCTAATATTTTATGTTCAGACCAAGCATGTTGATGTTTAATATTACTTTGTTTGCAATGTGGTTGAAGATTAATATATTTTATTGTATAAGATTCACACTAATGACAATGTAACAGATATACTAACAAAGCCTATTGCAAGGGATATGTTTGTTTAGTGCGAGATTTCTTTTGGCCTTGTTGTTAGCTAGTGTTTGGTGACGTTTGTGTACGTATTATTTAAAGTGTTTATTTATTTATTATTTATTTATTTATTATTATTATTATTTACACTATTAGAGAAACTAATTTTCAAGTAGGAATATGAAAGTAGTGACCGAGACATATCATCTCAAAAGGCATTTCCTAATAGAAAACGTCTTCCCATCCTCTCCCTTTTATATACATTTGTTCCTACATAGGGTGAAGCCTAGTTACCCTAGACTTTGCCATGTGATTTCTCTTGTAGTGTGGTCTATGTAAAAGGTATTCCATTCATATCATTTTTGAAGTATTCATCGGTGTGAGATTTCTTGTACATGTGGGGGAGAGACAATTCTTGTACTTCTGTTATCTTGTTATAGTAAAGAAAAAAAAGTCTATGTTGCTACCCCTATGGAGTGGCCATATTGTTGGACCATGTAAATTTATGTATATTTTGTTTTTTTATTTTTATTTCTTTACTTTGTTTTTTTTGTTTTTGTTTTTATTTTGTCTTGTCGTTTGTCCTTCATTGATTATATGTTAGTGTTTTTCCATAACATAAAATTCCTTATTAATTTTCTTAAAAATGGGTCAAGATTTGATGCATTATGAGCCCTTTGAAACATGTGACCACCTTTCCCACTAATGTATCCTACGACTTTGATCACTAAGACCAAAAATCAGGTCATTTTAATTACCAAGTGTGCCAAGCCATAGAAAACATACACCACTCAAGCACCATAGAGAACACACGTCACTTGAACTCCTCAACTATTCCAACGGCCTACCTTCCTATTAGACCTGCCTGCTTTGGCTTATCAATACAGCACTGATAGATGAACTTATTGGATGGATTGGACGTCATAAACACACCACATCCCTACAACACTCAATTCCACCACCTTTTTTTTAAAAAGAAAAATAATAGCTATGGGCATCTTAGTCATTTCAGTCGCCCAATGTCACCTTCGGTGCTTTGAAAGCCAAATGCATGGTTTGGTAAAAACAGGATGCCGTGAAGTAGTCTGACAAAACCCCTTTCGAAAAGATGGCCCATTTACAGTATTTTCTAAGTGCCTGTACATGAGGCAGCATGCTCAGTCAGAGTATCATATAAATCCCCTTGGGTTATAACAGTAGTAAAGAATGTAGAAGCCCTAGTGAGAAATTGGAATATTAAGGAGATTAAACATGTCCGCGTATTGAAGCAAAATGACTTTTAGGAAAGATATCTAGAATTGCACATACTTAAAATATTTATATAGTAGAAAAGTCTATTAAAATAAGGGTATGGCATGCCTTGTTTTTTCTCGTCTCTCCATGATTTGAGCAGGAGATTTTCCCAATTACAATAAACGCGTCCTGTCCATCCATTCCCGTCGTAGGCGCCACAAATCTCGGTGGAGCCACCATAATTGCATATGAGACATTCAATCCCACCATCACCTGACCCGGATTATTTTAAGAGGATAACCTGAAAATCATGCCGAGCAAGTGGGCCACACCATAAGAAAAATGGGAATACAGACGTCCATCATTAAAATCTTCCAAGTCTCACATTTGATGTTTATATATATGACATCCAACCCATTCATAAGGTGAGTAGATGGTGAGTGAATGAAGGAGAAGTTAAAATATTTATTTTTCAAAGACTTCAAGGGTCGAAGGAGATTTCAAGGATGGATGCGGATTGGGTACCGATGTAGCAATTGGAGATGTACTCCATAGCCCTCACAATGATGCATGTGTTTTATTGATGCTGTACATCCATTTCCGATCATTATTTTAGGGCATGAGAACAACAAATGAGGCTGATCCAAATGTCAGGTGGACCACACTACAGGAAAACATTGGTGATTGAATGACTATTATTAAAAAATTCCTAGGGCCCTCTGTAATGGTAATTTATTATCCTAGTTGTTGATCAAGTCACAAAGAGCTGAGATGAAAGGAAAAGGCTTCTAAGAAGTTTTTAACTGTGGGTGTTCAATCACTACTGTTTTCTGTGTTGTGGTTCAACTAAAATCTTGATCCACCTGCTTTTGGGGCTCTTTCCTTACAATAAGCTATAAAAATAGATAGATAGACGGTGAATAAAACACATATATCATGTTGGGCCCAGAGCACCATCCAATAGAGTCGTTACTGGCAGTGTAAGTAGGCAATCAGCGTCCTTGAGGGAAGCCGTCTTGGGAGCCCATTAGGTGTTACCATTGTTACCCTTACGGTAGGGCCCACCTTGATGCTGTGTTGTATATCTATGCCGCCCGTCCTATTTTTTCATCCCATTTCAGTTTATTGTCCCAAGCGTTAGGCAGATCCAAATCTCAAGCTACCACGCTACAGGAAACTGCAGCGATGATTAAATTCCTACCATTAAAAACTTACCAAGGCCATCATAAGAAGATTTATAATGTTTATTTGTCATCCAACCTGTTGAAAAGGTCAAAGAGACTTAGATGAAGGGAAAATGCATAGATTATCTTGATTCAAAGCTTCCGTGGCCTATAAAAAGCTTTTAATGGTCATTTATCACTTTTTTCCAGTGGTGTGGTCCACCAAAGAGTTGGATCAGCATACTAAAATAAGCTGAAGAAACGGGTGATATATAAAATAAATTCATCAAGGTGGGCCCCACATGATAAAGGTAACAACCACTAATGTTTTATCCAAGTAACACCTAATTTGCATTGTGTCCCGCCCCTCGTAGCATCCAAGCAATGGCTCCGTGGGGTGACCGTGGTGTGGTATATGGGTTTTATTGGTGCTATTCATTCATCTTTTCAAATCATTTTAGGCATGAATAACTCACCGCTGAAACTTTTCTAATTAAGGGCCACTGTGATATTTATTTGCCATACAGCCTGTTCGTTAGGTCATGAAGGAAAAACACAAATATTAGATTGATCTAAAACTTCTATTACTCACATAAAGTTCTTAATCGTGAGGGTTCACTATTAACTGTGGTCCACTTGAGTCTTGGATCACCTCATTTTTTGGGTGGAAAAATGGATGAACAGCATAGATAAAACCCACAAAGACCTGCCTGGACGAATTATCATCCGAGCAGGGGCAGGACGCAATCCGATTTCTTGCATCACAGCTTGTTTGATACATGGAATTAAATAGTACAGAATTGCATTAGATGGACGGTATCAATGTCGGATGTCATCACTACTGTTTCTTGTTGTGTGACCCACTTGAGATTTGGATTTGCCTGGATTTTTAGCTCATTTTTTTTAAAAGAATGAATTGAAAAGAAAAGTGGACAACTTGATGAAAAATACATGCCTCATGGTGGGTTTCGTAGAACACCAACCAGACCAACTAGTACATGAGTTCACAGGTTCGAATGGCCCAATTGAATTCTGGATAGACCTGATTTATAGATCTTCTAGCCTATGTGTAATTAAAAGCACAAGTAGGAACGCGTGTCGGCATAATAGCGATTCGCCCAAGCATTACTCACATGATTTTGCACGGTGATGTAAATTTCAGAGAATTATAAAATATACGGACCATACATTTCAAACATGTCGTGATAAACAGGGATGATGTTTGGATAATCCATACCACATTGCATCTGCGAATCTCAACTGTGCTTCAAAAGATAAGACAATCTCGACCTTTCGATTTCGAGCATAGAGATGGACGTTTAATATGGTCCACCTTTTGGAACCTTTTTGCTGTGTAATTATGCAGGCAGCGGTATGACTGTAAGAGCCCAGTTGGCAGTGCTTCCATCCAGCAGAGTGTTTGTAAAAGACACGGCAATGAGATTGGGGAGGTGCATGTGCGTGGGACCCAACACGGTTTTCTCCAACGCGGTTTGGATACTAAACTCGGGACAGGCTGGAGCTTGGAGGCATCACCGTGATGTATGAGTTTTATCTACACCGTCTATTCATTTTTTCATATAAATTTAGATTAAAAATCCAAAAGGGAGGAAGATCCAAGGCTCAACTGGACCACATAGTGGAGATTAAACGAATACCGTTGAAAAGTTCTTAGGGTCCACAGAAGTTTTGAAATAAGCTGATATTGTTGTTTTCGCTTCATCCAGATCTACATGACCTTATGAATAGGTTGGATGGAAAATAAACATCACGGTGTGCCCTAGGAAGGTTTCAATGATGGTCGTCATTAGCACCCCTGCTTCATGTGGTGTGGTCTACTAGAGCAATAAATCTGCCTCGTTTTTTGGAGTGGTTAATGCAAATGATATGGAAAAATGAATGGACAGTGTGGATAAAATCCATACATCATGGTGGGCCCTCATAGGCCCAGGCTATCCCGGGGTAGTATCCCATACGCGCCCACTTCTCTGTGACTCCAACACTACAGCTCAGCAGCATTTAGATCGAGCCTAGGCGAAATTCATGTGAGGGAAAAATAAATGAAGTCATGCCACGCGTAGCGTCTGTAATAAGGGCAAATCATTGAGTGGGGGGCCCACATTGAGCAGCTCCAAATTACTCATCATGTGGGTCACCCTTGAACAAGAAAATGGTCAGTTTCAGAACGTGATAGACGTATGACACCATTAGCTCACTTCTTCAATCTCTCTTTTTTACATTACATCAAATCCATTAAAAAATGACATGATTCTTCAAAATCCTCTCCAAGGAAGTGATTGTTAGCCCAAGAATCGTGTGGGCTCACCCAAATTGAAGATTCTTGACCCACTTCATTGAGTCGGGTAAGAAACAACGAGATGGATCCACTTCATCTTGTCCATGTGCCTTTTAAAAATTTCGTCATCTGTAGTACAAACAACAGAATGGACAATTCCCAAATGACTTTTAATTCGGATTGAAACTCCACGTGGATTTATATTAACCTTGACTGAGGATATGGACGGCCTACTCCGTTTTTTAATTTATAAAGTTCAATGATCAAGATCATTGATTTTTAAATTTTTTTTTAAAATTTTTTTTTAAAAAATAAAAATTTAAAGATCAGCAGATTTTATTACTTTCAAAAGGCCTGTTGCCTAAAAATTATAACTAGTGAGCAAAGCTCGTAAGGATCCTACAATGCCAAAGAAAAATATCGCACATAGGAAAAACCTAATCCTTTAACATGGCCAATAAATAAACGGTTAGAAAGAGATGGTATGGCTAGGATCTTCCCATTCCAGGAAGCGTTGAGGCCTACCACATCTATTGTGGGATGCAGCATACCGATGGTCGGGATTTACTGAATTATGGATTATATTTGCCAGAACTTAAAAACCTGAGTATACTACTGTAGAATGGTTGGCATCATAGAGTGTTTGGATACTCTAGGCATAGTATGACTATTTATACACATGCATGCGTGCCATACATGCAACTTAATACAAACCTTTTAAGTCTTGTAAAAGGGCAGAGTAATTGTTGTGGGAAAATGGAACTAGTCCCTCACATGGCGACTGACTAACTACAGATGATGTGATTTTGAGGTGGGGGCAACCAAAGGTTCAAGCAGAAGGGACATCAACGGGTCTCTAAGCCTAGCAGTTGGAGCAAAGAGCTCGAAGACGGGACGAGTGGTCCCTCTAACGTAGACATAAGCCTCCAAGCTAAGTTGTTGAGGACGAAGCTTGGTGGGAGAAGACTCGTCTCACATGGAATGTTTGCAACATGGGTGAGAGACACTTAAGGAAAGGAGCTTGAGCTGCAAGTTCCTTAGTACCCAAAGCTAACTATGCCGACTATCACTAGAACAATACCAGAAGAAGAGGGCCCGACCTAATCTTGGCCAAAGATTACACCAACTGAGGTGGGGTCAGCGACATCTTCAGATGCAGTTTCCCATTAGAATAGGGACTCTTCAACGTATCACATTAAGACACGACGGTTCTAGAACCGCCCAAGGACCATATATATACAACTACCTTAAATGAAAGAAGGTGAGCTCAGAAATCCAAACTCTAACCTTTGATCAAGACCTACTAGCCTAACTTAGGAATCGGAGGGTTCACAATCGGCCTCTAACACCCCCCGTTGTCTACATCTGACAAGTCCATCGGTGAGCGTACTTCCACTTTGAATGTATCTGTTGACCAAAATCTACCAACAAAAGATTGACGCCATCTCTGGGAACGTCAATTGAGCCCTGTTCTCACTATTTTCAGCTTAGACCATTCGCCGATCTTCCTCCCGATGGCCAAAGTAAAGGAAAGGCTTCGACTGTAGCCGAATCCACCCACTAGGCTCTGTCTGGTGAGGATCAGGCCTTATAGTCACTGCCCCAATCCCAATCGCCTTCACAAGCGGTGGTGTAAAAGTCCCAGAATAAGGGAAGTAGACTAGTCTTTCTCGAAAACCATCTGGGAGCTTTGACCAACAATGTAGACTGCATCATGAGGTTGCTAGAGAGATAATAAGTGTCCCCGATCGTCCCGTTTCAAGAGGTGGAGGCAACAACCAATCAGTCCTGCCAATGCAACCGTGCCCGAGCCACATCAAGGGCAAGCGTGAGCTGGGAGAAGCCTCATCACCCCAATGCAATATCCAACGTCTACCAAGCTCGCCAAATCAATCCTGCGCCATACCCTGGACCAGAGGTGGCAGGCTTGAGAGAAGGCCCCAGAAGTGATGGCGAAAAGTGAAGTCCCTTGGGGCCAGAAATCAAAGAAATTCAGGTCTAGCTTGGTAACATCCAATAGACTTACCGAGAAAAAGCCCTAGTATCTGTGGACTCCCTCCTCAAGCAGATCGAGCCGCCATTTACAAACGACATCATGCAAGCTTAGTTGCTGCCTAGGTTTTGGATGCCCCATATATCACCTTACTCGGGTTCAGGTGACCCGACTGAGCACCTGGAATCATTTAAAGCATGGATGGAGTTTTAAAGCACTTTCAGACTTGTGATTTGCAGGGCGTTCTCCCTCACACTCATCGAAACAACTCGAAAGTGGTATAGAAACCTGAAGGTGAAATCCATTGGCCCATTGGCTCGTTAACTCAGCTTAACAAGGTCTTTGCCACCAAATTCATCGGAGGCAAAGATATACAGAAGCCGACAACTCACCTCCTTACGGTAGCCCAGAAGGAGAACGGGCCATTGAAAGACTATATCGTTCAGTTCAATGCCGAGGTAATCAAAGTAGACGGCTATTTCAATCAAGTAGCCCTCACGGTAATAATGGTCGGGCTTAGACGAGGAAAGATCCCATTTTCACTTGGCAAGAACCCCTCAACAATCTTCATTGACCTCTTGAGCCGAGCTCAGAAATATACTAATGTCGAAGAATTGTTCAGCGCCTGTAAGGATGCCAGGGGTGAGAGCAACTCGACGAAAGACAGGAAGAGAAAATAGACCAAGGAGGGACTCAATGCGAAACCTAAAAAGAAAAGGGACAACAACCAGGGCACCTCTCCCCAAGCTCCTAGAGTTCTAGATAACCGGTTTCGCTAATACACTCCATTGAATATCACACTAGATCAGGTGCTTATGGAGGTCAGAGAAAAGAGAATCCTAAAGTGGCTAACCAAGATGAGGGCCAACGTGGTAAAAAAGGACAGGACAAAATATTGTCACATCCATCATGATCACGACCACAACACAGCTAACTACTTTGATCTCAAGCAAGAGATTGAGTCCCTCATTCGTGAATTTATTGCTAGGCATAAAGAAAACTGACCAGCTCCTCAGCAGGAGCAGTATGAAGAGCGCAATGACAACGAGCCAGTCGGGGAAATCCACACTATCTTTAACGGACCCACTGGAGGCGGCAATTCGAATCGAGCACATCGAGCTCATGCCCGGAGTGTCAGGCTCACTGACGAGGTCCATCAAGTAAACCTCACCAGGCACCCTGGAAAATAACCCATGGTAGATTCGTGTACAATCACCTTCACATAGGAGGATGCTAGGGGGATTTAGCACCCCCATGACAACACACCCATGGTCGCTATGACCATGGGCAACCACAAGGTGCACCGGATGCTGGTCGACACGGGCAACTCGACAGACATCCTGTTTGCGGCCTTCGATAAGATGAGGATAAGAAGGTTGAGATTATAACATGTGTGAACCCCTTTGCTCGGCTTTATAGGAAAGAATGTGACCTCAAAGGGAAGCATTGTAACACCCTGTACTTTTCAGTACTTGGGTGTTACCATTTAAATCAAATTTAGCACGACGTGTGTGGAAACACACGTAGCTTACATTACACATCATCATCTAGCGATTCACAATCTGTTCATCTTAACCATTTGATTTGGACTATGATGATAATGGATCCTTAAGAGTTGAGGTCAATCCACTCAAATCCAACTTTGGAGATCATATCATTTGATCAACCGTCCATTGCCCCATGATGTTTAATTAAATAGAATCCCCATTCCAATGTATCAGGTTGGCTATTCAATAAGCCCTTAAGAACCTTTAAGATGCTAATTAAGCCATTTATGAAAGGATCGGACCGTTGAATCTTTGAAGATCGTCGGATACCCTCATTTAGATGCACGAATCCTATGGTATGGCCCACCTGAAATTTTTATTTACTAAATGTTTCACCCCATGCTCCAAATGATCCTACAAAATGGGAATGAACAGTCAGGATTAACCAAAACATCAATGTGGGTCCCACAGCCACTAGGCGCGTGCATAGGAGATGGTGCACCAGTGGTACACCAAACCGGGGACACAATCAAATGGGTGTTGACCCAAGCATCACCCGAAAAGGAGAGTTTTCTCCTCTCTTTCCCGCCGAATGCAATTTAAGCTTTATTTTTATAGAATTTATAACCCTAGATCTTCTAATTTGGTAGCATCGTTCCTTTCTTCTTCTAATTGCTTTATGACTAGTTGAATTGTTGTAAGATTTCATCGTTTTTATTTTAGGTTAGGTTTAGAACTTAGTTTTTATGTGTGGTTCATGCCTAGTAGGTAAAGGATCATACACATTAATTTCTAAGCAAATGAGGTTTAGTCAATGGGCTCACAATCCATTGATGAGTTAGAAAATATATAAATACTTTTGAACCATTTGAAACTATGGCCACGAATGTTCCAAACATGGCTAAGAAAGAGCCTCACTTTGATAAGAATGTTGAACCTGATACACCACCGACTAGGATGATGCGCGATGAGAATGAGGTACACTATGTTCCTCCAGCTATAACCCTAAGAGATTACCTACAACCTGTAAGGATAAATACATCAACTTGCACGACTTTTCCATTCAATGTAGATAACATTGATTTTAAACCAGGTGTGATCCAACTACTCCCTAAGTTCCATGGACTTGATTTTGAAAGTCCATACTTGCACCTCAAAGAATTTGACGAGATAGTTGCAACCATGCATCACAATAACATCTCCCAAGACATAACATACTAAAACTCTTTCCTTTCTCTTTGAAGGAGAGAGCCGAGTCATGGGTCCACTCTTTGAGACCTCGATCTACCGGGACATGGAATGAGATGATCCGGGAGTTTTTTGAAGTTCTTTCTGGTTCATAAAACCAACACACGCTAAGGTGTGTCATCATGAACTTCTAAAAAGAAGACAACATTTTTCCAATGTTGGGAGAGATTAAAAGAACTCTTGCTCACCTGCCCTCATCATGGCCATGAAATTTGGCATATGATTAGCTTCTTCTACGACGGATTAAACTCAAACACGTGCCAATTCGTAGAGATGATATGCAACGATGAGTTTATAAGTAAGGATCCCCGAGGAGGCATGTGAATACTTTGATATGTTAGCTGGAAACGCACAATCATGGGATACCTCCAATAAATTAGGTGGTGCCAAGCCTCCATCTAAAGAGAAAGGAGGATTTATATCCTTAAGGAGGGGGATGACATTAAAGCAAGGATCATTGGTCTTGAAGGAAGGTTGAGGCCATGGAACTTAAGAAAGTAGAGGCAGTCCCACAACCCACCGAAACTGTTGAGAGTGTATGTGGCATATGTGAGATCAATGCAGATGTATTACAATTTCTCATGACTGTTTGAGAGACCGTCGTCTCTCGTGGCTGGGCGCATTCTGCTTCTTTAGCATAGTGATCAATTTCTTTGACCTTATGGCTCCCGTTAAGGGGAGCTTGTTGAAATATGATTGTGTTCCTAGCTGAGGAAAATTGCTAGATTTGAAAGGCACTTCTGAGAGAGGTTGAGAAGTGATCCCTTAGTGGGTATTTGCCACTGCCCGTTAATTGAAACGGACTTGACACTGACCTCCGTTGCAGGCATCCGCTAGTATTGGTCCCAAGCTTCCGGTCGGGGAAGTTGCTGCTGCTTGGAATTGATTTGTAATCCCAGCCGCAGGATGTTTTGGGAATTGACTGGAGATCCTGTCTACATGATCGATTTGAAACTGATTTGAAGCCTTGCCGGGGAGGTTGGCTTACTGGAAATCCCAATTGCATGATTGTTTTGAAATTAACTCCTAGTTGCAGGAGAGTATTGAAAAAAATGCCCCATGGTTGAGGTTTGTGCTAACTGGTGTTGGTAGTCCTAGGTAGACTTCAACAGTTGTGCTTGATTGGAATTGGAAGCTAGGGAGAATCTAGGAACTGGTTGTTATTGCTGCTAAGATGGGGCCGGCTTGGCTGCTAGCAGCAGTGGCTTGTGCCTGCATGAGTTTTAAGAGCATTTCTTGTATTACCTTTACTCCTTGTGCCAATTCTAGATCCAGACAATTGATGTAACTTTTGCCTATTGCGGTTGTGTAGGCTACGCTTCTGTTATGTCAAGAGCATGGAAAGGCTAAACATCTTCTTCATGGTTGGCCATGGCTATTTGCAACCTGGTGTGGATGATGCTGTGGAAGGAGGGGTTTTTTTTCGAGCACCTAACTCGAAGAGGTGCGATGACTTTGGTTTTTCTATTTTAAGATTTTTCTATTTTTTTATTTTTATTTGTTTTTTAATTTTGGATTTTAGAATTAAAATGGATGTAAATGCAAGTGTTCAAAAATTGTTAACTCTCAAGATTTAGTGAAATCCTATTCAAGTCAGATCTCAATTGGTGTGACTAGCACGTCCCCAGCAGAGTCGCCATTCTGTGGACGCTGGATCCCAGGGTGCGGAATCGGTCCATGCTTCCACGGGTGCCCTTTTTTTTTTTTTCAAAAGAGACTCGTGCTACAATTGAAAGAGTATTATGTTTGACCAGAGTCACCACTAGCCGAATTGTTCATCTCTACAGTCAGTTAGACCCTATAGAAACATTAAGGGAGAGGATCCAAAGATTCTTAATTATAAGATGATTTTATGGTTTGTGATCAGAGATTTAGACTAAGGGATCATGGTTACAAAGAGGGAAGGTGTAGGTGTTAGGCACCCACTATGCCTGTACTTTCATATGGTTTTTGCTTCACAAGATTTGACTATTCTTGGCGATTAAGGATTAGTTCTTATGCACGAATGATGCAAATGTGTGTGGAATGTGGTGTTGAGTGCAAAGCTTATGACAGGCTTAGGTTCGAGCTAGAGAAATCCAACCAAATTCCTCCACCTGCCAAAGCAAATGACCAAGTAGTACAAATTTATGATGGGTATGATCCAGCTAGGTCAGTAAGTTACAAAGCATACGTTTATAGCCTTCAGCCTAGTTTCTACAATTCTTGCCAAGTTTAAGGTTAGAAAGGATTTGGACAACTAAGATTTGAGATCGCCATGTAGCAAGATCTCATGTGTTGGATCGATGTCATATAGCATAATTTTGGTATAAGGGAGGGGTTATTGGAGTAATTTGTTTTTTCGCACATGCTTATAGTTTGTAAAGAAACTAGTTGTACACGGATGAGCAGTTGGTCAAGGAGAAGATTGAGCCACGTCGCGAGCGACACTCTGGGGGCCGCTTGTACAGAACTAGACCTCCAGTTTTGGTAGGCAAGCTCTCCCACACTTGTGGAGAGCTCTGGCCAAATGCGGTTGCTCTGCAGTCTCCCTCTGTACTCCGGTTAGGCTTGGAAAGTGGGCTTAGACTAAAGTGGATGGCCTAGTTTGACAAGGTGAGTTAACTGGGTAGGCTGATTAGGTGAGTTGACTCAGTGGGTTGACTCAATGGATTAACTTAGTGGGTTTGCTTTTGGGATTCAAGCTTTCAGGGTTTTGGGTTGGATTGAGATTTAGACTTGGGTTTAGGGTTTAGGGTTTTGATTGAGGTTTGGATTAGGGTTTGGGTTTTGTTCAATCTCAATCAGTTTATTGGTGCGGGGTGGGGTGTCTACGGTTAGAAGACGTGTGGAAGACCAAGAAAGAAGGTGGTATTGGAATAATATCTCCTGAGCTTTCTAGTCATGCTTGTTTATTAAAGGAATTTTGGAAGATCTTTACTAGAGAGCAAAGCCTATGAGGTACTAGGTCCAAGTAAATATATTCATGTTAAATCATTTGGTCCTTGAAAATCCCTTCAAATGCCTCTTAGGCTTGGAGAAGTATTCTTTTAAGGCGCCCTCTTGTCTTGGCAAATACTAAATTTCTTATTAGTAACGATGATTTTACCAACTTTTGGTATGCCCCAAGTTAGAAAATGGTAGCCCCATTACCTGATTTGGTAGAAGGGTGGTTATGGTCTAGGCATTAGAAAAAATGCCAAGATTATCTCTATCATTCTGAATGAAAATTGAAGCCTTCGTGTTGTTTCTTCAGGGGATATTGCTCAAATTAGTAATGAAATTATACCATGACAAGATTTATCAGTACGATGATAAGGTTATCTAGATGCCTGACATTGTTGGTAAACCTTCTTTCACAACCATCTTAGCTGTTTGTTGAACTCCTTCCCTTCCTTCTCGTGGGATGTTAAAAACTAAATATGGGTCTCTCAATTTGATATTATCTCTACATATCTTAATTGCTATTTTTATTCTATATGTTGGATATGATTTTGACTGGATATAAATATTGCATATGGGGTCACATTCATTGTCATTCATTCATAATACGTTTGTAAAATATTCTTATCACACTACCACATCCATTGAAGAAAGAAGAGAGGATATATACTTGGAAAGATTTTATTATTATCTTTGGTTCTTATTATATTTCAAGTTGTGTTCTATAGGAACAGCCTTGATTCTAAGGTAAAATATGAGATGGTAACAACATAGTAATAAATATATCTATGGTAACAAAATGGTAGTATATAATAGAATGCAAGAAATGCATGATATGTAATGAATCTTTATTGGTGTTATCCTTTCCGGTATGAATCCATGATGATGAAGTGGATCTGGGATAAGAGAATGTACGCTTGTCATATGTAAATTTCCTAGACAAGGTGTGAAGCATTATGTTTGTATCAGAGAATGCATTGTAAGAATAGTGCTTAAGCACTGAATTAGATGTGTAGAGAAGGGTGTCCATGAATCCATGATAGACTAGAGAATCGAGAGTGTTTCTCTTTTAATAGCATATTTGATTCATTATGTGAGTGATTGTAGAGTCGAGATTAATAATTTAATTAATAAAAATTATGAAAATGCATGAAGATGCATTAAGGGGTGTTTGATTTTTCAAATCACCTTGTAAATACAAGTAAATAAACAATTATGATTTCTAACTTACTGTCTGTCAAGAGAAGGTAACCAGAGGGTATTTTCTCCTTGAAAATTGATATGAAAAGGCTGCCTTAAATTTGTGGCCCCCACCATGATATATGTGACTTATCCACGCTGTCCATTTGTTTGACCAGGACATTTTAGGGCATGAACCAAAAAAAAAACAAAGGGAATTTCTCAAGTGGAGCACACCATAGATAATAGTGGTCTTAAAGACGTCCACAGTTAAAACTTGTTTCAATCCAACGGGCCCACATTGATGTTTATTTGTCATCTCAACTAATCATAAAGTCTCAGAGACATGGACAAAGGGACAACACAAAATTAGCTTCATCCAAAGCTTCTAGGTCCCACAACAAATTTCAATGGCAGGCATTCAATTCCCATAAGGAATGGACAGTGTGGATAAGCCACATACATCATGGTGGCCCCCATAGGTTTTAAGTTTTTTTTTTTTCCTTAGGTTTGGTGTCCAAAAAGTATACCTGTCCATGTCAAATGGAGAATGGTGCTGCAATTACATATGTAAATAATCATTATCTACTTATATAATGATTATGGGCATCATGTATAATTCCATGGCCCACAAGTTGCCTAGTCCATTCATGAAATAGATTGTATATGGACTATTGGTCAATTTCTTTCAATCTTCCATTTCAGCACAAAATGATGAGTGGACTTGCCTTTTTTTTTTTGCCAAAACAATCAGCACAATGAGATACGTATGATGAATGCTTAGATCTTGTTCATGTGCCAGATTATTATGTACGTGGGGTGAGGTGAATAAGAAAATGTGTATTTATATGTCTACATGGTTTCCCTGTCACCAAACTAGGTTGTCAGTTAAATTGCATCTACATTCGCATACACATGCCTGTATGAACAAGTGTTTGAGATCTGAGCTTTCCATTTGGTTGGAAACAAAGCTTATATCTTATGCCACTAAAGAAAGGCTGTTTCAATCCTCAGGTGGGCTTGATGTCTTGTTTTGTTTTATTTTCTTTTTTTGACGACATGGTGTCCCTACCCCTTTTTTAAGGCGAGACTATTCCATGCGGATGCACGCGATCACCCGCCAATCACGTGCATCAGATGGTAAACTGAGTGTTAAAACAAATTTTGGCCATCAATTTAATTTGTGTAATGTGAACCACCTAAGGTGTGAGATGGCCTGACTTAAGGGGCAAAATATCTGAACTGTATCCTCAACGAATGGAAAGCTCAGTTCTTGCTCAGTCTTGGATATTGTGTCATATGCTCATGTTCTTGCATGTTGAAGAAAGTTCCAGCAGAAGTTTTTGATCAGTTAACTGGGAAGGAACCCAAGACCTAATGTTGAGGCCAAGGATGATGTAAGGAACAGAGAATAAAAAGTCTGCAAGAAATTACATCATTACAAGGACTAGAAAGCTTGAGTCAAAATTGAGCTACAATGTCCAGCCATCTACTTGCACTTCAACTGTTCATATCTATCAAAAGAATTTTTTTAAAAATTAAAAAATAAAAAGGAATAAAAAACCTCGGATGTTCATATATGTAGTTTGGAACAAAGAAATCCAAACCATCCATGGTCCAAATGGAAACATCTTATCTGCTGGTGGAACTTTCAAACTCCAGTTCACTATATCGCTTTCTGGGAGGACTTCGGCAATCTGACTTGGATACCTTTCGTGTATATATTTGTAAGGGCAAAGAGCAGCAGCACAAACACAACTTGGGCACTCATGATTCCAAAATGGCTGATACTGTTACCAATTTCCATCCAACTACCAGTATTGCGGACCTGTCAAATCCATGACGAGAAAAAAGAAAAACATCGAGAGAGAACCTTGAGTAAAAATATTTCCAATTGAATTTCTGGCAGTAATAAACAAATTTAGTGTGGCCCAACTCGACAGACTGATCTATATTGGCAAGCATATTGTGCAAGGACATGAGCAGAGCGTCTCCAAACTAATCATTCATAAGCAAATAATCAGATTAACTTCTGAAACGGTCTGAAAGTTGGGCTTCAATGCTTAACTAAGGAACTCGTTATGTCAATATGAAACTCACTTCTTACTGTCACCCATCCCTGAATTGACAGGACTTGTCGTGTTGACTCAATAACTCATTAGATTCATCTAGAATCAAAGTGAGTCACTTTTCAGTTGTTTTCTGAATTGACATAAATCGCAGAGTATGTCACCAGGGAACTTGTGATGTCAGTAGGAATCTCGCTTCTTATTGTGACCCATACGAAATCAACAACACTTGTCAAGTTGGCTTGCTAACTCATTTGGCTTGTCGAGACTGAGTTGCTTGTTGGTTGTTTTAATGATAAAAATGAAAAAGGCTGGTAAGTTTCTGACTCAAGATCTCTATTAAAAAAGATAACATCTATCACCACTATATCCCTAGTTGTTCCTTTGCTCAGTGTAGTTATTTTGTGTGGTTTAACTGTGTTTAACTATTCATCATCCAAACGTTGTCCCAACTAATTGGGGTTGATTACAGGAATCTGTTTCCGCCATTCCACTGTATTAAGGGCCATAACTTCAACAAGACCATAGATCAGCAAGTCTTTTCTTACTACCTCCATCCATGTTCTTTTGGCATTTCCCTTGCCCTTTTAGAGCCTTTGACTTGTACCAACTTACTCCTGACAAGTGCAGGTCTTGGTTTCCATTGCACATGACCAAACCATCTGAGTCTACTTTACCTTGTCTTAATACCTATTGGTGTAACTCTAAATTACCTTGAATGCATTCATTTCTAAATCTACCCTTACTTGTCTTATCATGCATCCATCTCAACATCCTCATCTCAGCTACACATCCTCTAAACATGTTGTTCCTTAACTGCCCAGTTGGTTCTGTCGCTTCAGCAAAAGAGTCAACAGCAAAGCCTATTCCTGGGCCAACATTTTGTCCCATAAAGCATGGTTGGTCTAATAGCCATCCTATAAAATTTCCCTTTAAGTTTGAGTGGTACACTATGATTACATAAAATTCTAGAGGCACATCTCAATTTCTTACACCCTGCTTGAGTTCTATGGGGCAACATCCTTCTCAGTCTCTCCACTCTCATGAATTTTCAACCCAAGATATCAAAAGTGGCCATTTTGGGAAGCTTCTTGGTCAGTAATCTTAACTCGCTCGTTCCCACTTCGATTGTTGCTAAAATTTCACTCCATATGTACTCTGTTTTAGTTCGACTAATTTTAAATCCTTTAGATTTTAAAGTGCCCCTCGATAAATCTAGCTTTGCTTTTTTGCCCTCCCTTGTCTTGTTAATCAAAAGGTCATCTACAAACAACATACACCGTAGGTCTCTTCTTACAAATGCCTTGCTAACTCATCCATAACTAATGTGAAAAAGTACAGGCTCAATACCGACCCCTAGTGAAAGCCTAGAGTAATTGGGAACTCACTTGTCTCTCCACTAGTAGTCCTCATTTTTTTTTTTTTTTTCCAAGCACTCACTAGATTAACTCTCAAAGGACCCTATCATAAGTTTTCTGTAAGTCAATAAAAACCATGTAGAGATCCTTCTTCCTCTCCCTATATTTCTCCATCAATTGTCTAAGTAGGAAAATTGCTTTAGCGGTAGACCTCCTTAGCATGAAATCAAACTTCTTTTCTGATACATTCTTCTCATACCTTTGTCTTTGCTCAATCATTCTTTCCCACAATAGGTAGTGCAACTATGTCTCCTTTATTCTTATAAATAGGTACTACGATACTTTTCTTCCATTTATCTAACATTTTCTTCAATCTTACAATCTTTTAAAACAGCTTTGCCAACTAATATAACCTAGTATCTCCCATACTCTTCCAATCTCTAGTATACCATATGGTCTAAGGGCCTTTACCATTTTCATCTTTCTTAAAGCTTCTTTGATTTCAGATATCCTAATCATGCGAAAGTATCTATTTACTCTGATGTCATTTGAGTTTATGGTTCCTTCTATCCCTATGTTCTTAGAGTGATTGTCATTTAACAAGTACTGAAAATAGCTTATCTACCTTTCATTGATCTCATTGTCCACGACTAGTACATTTGGTCATTGCTCTTAATGCATCTAATATAATCTAGGTCCCTACTCTTCCTCTCTCTCATTTTGACAAGTTTGAAGACATCTTTCTTACCTTCTCTTGATGTAGGAAATGGAAAATTAAATATGAAATGCAAGATTTCAGGCTTAGATCCTACCAATTCAGAAACAATCACACAAATTCGACGTCCCACATGAAAATCCAAACGTTCAATTAAAAAGGGGAATCTATGTGGGTTCAAGCCGACACAGGCTAGGACTGGACCAATAAAAATTATAAACCAAACGATGTCAAAGGGAAATAAAATCAACTACTCATGCATAAAAATCAGTCCCTAATCCAAGGGATTCCCTAATTTCAATTCAAGGAACCCTAATGTGATAAAAAGGGACAAATCAATTAGGGATCATGTAATCTAGGGTTAGGATTCATGAAAAACGGCTATGAGAGGATAAAAGAGGATAAAAACCTGAGCCAAAAGATGATCCCGCGTGTGGACAGCAACAATGGCCTAGACGGACGTGCGTGTGATCCCGGCCGCACGTGTGTGGGGCCCACTATTCAGAAAAAGGCCACCTTGGCCCTGGTCGGCCAGGGATGGACTCCAAAACCGCCAAATCTCAGCTCGATCCGATGTACGGCTTGTGCGTGGTGCTCCACCGAAGTTTCAGCTCGCCTGCGGGCCGAAATCTGAAAACCTGCTGTAATGAAGAAATCTGATGCAACAAAAGGACAAATTCGAAGTACGGATGGTAGGGGAATATGGAAAAAAAGATGATGGAAGATGGGGGTGAATTGGGATCGCTGTGGCTTCGCACCACGGTAGTTAGCCCTTCGAAAAGGGAGGGCTTCGCACCCACTTTTGAATTCTTCCACAATTCACGGAGAGCGCAGAAAAATAAAGCAAGAATTTTTTATTAACTTCAATGAATGAAAAGAACTACAAGGGGTGCATATTTATAGGGAGAACCCTATACCCAAAAACTTGTACCATGTGCGACACCTATTACTTGGCGATGAAGTAAACTAAAATAAAAACCAAACAAGGAAATCTAAAGCATTCACGATGTTCTAAATAATAACAATAAGCAAAACTTAAAATATAAAACTAATCCGACGAGTGGGCTACAATCATGAAATCCCATGGTGAGCTTTTCTTGACTATCGGGTCACTTTTCTGAACCAAAACTTGACTTCTAGCTAGGAGGCCCTCCCTGAACGTCGTCATCGAGCCAGATTGATGGTGGGGTCCTCCTTCTACGTACGTACGTGCATAGGGGGGCGGCTTGAGTGCGTGTGTGCGCGTGATGTCCCCATCAATTCTCCCTGGCTGCAAAGATTTCGCCACTGGCGAAATAAAACTCCTAAACCGCTCTAGGATGTCAGGATCAAGTCTCTGAAGCTCCTCCTCAGTGAGCCACATGTTGTCTGAAGCTGGGTGTGACTTCCATTTAACCACGTACTTCTGAAATCTGCCATCCGACGTTGAAACTATCTGATGGTCCAGGATATCCTCTATTTCCTTTTTGGGTGTGTGAAGGTTAGGTATAGGAGATAGAGGCTGGGAAAATGAGTCGGGAAGGATAGGTATGGGAGGTAGAGGCTGGGAAGATGGGTCGAGACGGGTAGGTATGAGAGGTAGAGGCTGGGAACATGGGTCGGGACGGGTAGGTATGGGACGTAGAGGCTGGAAAAATGGGTTGAGAAGGGTAGATATGGGAGGTAGAGGCTGGGAAAATGGGTCGGGACGGGTAGGTATGGGACGTAGAGGCTGGAAAAATGGGTCAGGAAGGGTAGGTATGGGAGGTCGAGGCTAGGAAGAAAGGTTAAGAAAAAGTAGACATGGGAGGTAGAGGCTGGGAAAATGGGTTGGGAAGGGGCCATGGTTCAAGGGATAAATATGGAGAATCAGGATGGGTGGGCGAAGGGCCGAACAAAGTATCAGTGGCCCCCCTG
Organism: Magnolia sinica; assembly: GCF_029962835.1. Classification (NCBI taxonomy): domain Eukaryota; kingdom Viridiplantae; phylum Streptophyta; class Magnoliopsida; order Magnoliales; family Magnoliaceae; genus Magnolia; species Magnolia sinica. The sequence goes on from NC_080581.1 coordinate 53,426,882, forward strand.
AAAAGTAACTAAATCCTCCACATCGGATGTGAGACTAATTCCTATGGAAGGTGGAAGATCTACCTCATACACATTGAGACCGTTTCGTTTTATAATTTTGATGGGTCCAGCGTTACACGCGTGTAACTTACGAACGGCTCTCGAAGGATACCGCTTGGGCCTGATGCAGACCATCACGGAGTCCCTAATATTGAATCCTTTGAAACATTTATATTGGTCTGTAGAAAATGTGCAATGTTCATTATTAGTCATGATCTTCTGCCTGATTTCTTGATGCCATGAATGAATGTGATGCGCAAAAGACTCTGCAGACTCTGACGGCCTATGGGACAGTGACATAGGGACAAGATCAATAAGTTTCCTAGGTTTATAATCAGTAACGACTTCACGAGGACTTAGACTTGTGGACCTATCGACAAAATTATTCAACGTAAACTTGGTTGTAGGTATTACGGTGTCCCATGTTCTGGTGTGCTCTATATCCCTCCTAGGGGACTCATCCGGTAGATCATCAGGACAAACATCACGAAACTCATCCACTACCGGAATGACCTTAGTGGGTAACTCTACACTAACATCTGGTGCACTCTCTCCAGTCACAAGGCTGCACATGTTGTACCCCTCAAAATAGTGGTCTTGATGTCCCTCATGGGATGGGTACACGGGTGCACGCCTATAAATGATTCCTTAACCAACTACATTCATTGGTCTATCCTTCAGGCCACCTGCTTGAGATTGGACATCTACCCCAATGGTGGGGTTTGTCCTGACGATGGTCTTTAGTCGGGCAATGCGTTCATCAAGCTGCTCAAAGCATTGGTCCATTTCCAAGCGCTTAATCATAAACTCCAACTTCTGGGACAACTTGTTTAGTGACTCTTGCAATTGTTCCATGTTTAGTGTAGGGTGCCAACCAAAATTCAGCAATATAGTTGTCAAAATATAAGAGTTTTTTTTTTTTTTTTAAAGAATCGACCTAGTTTCTAAAAAACGAAAAAGGAAAGTTTCTAAAGAAACAAATTAGGAAAGCTTCTAAAAAAAACAAATTAGAAAAGTTTCTAAAAAAAACAACTTAGTTTTTAAAGAAAAAGAAAAAAGGAAAGTTGCTAAAAATAGAAAGTTAGTTTCTAAAAAAGAAAAAGGAAAGTAAATTAGTTTCTAAAAAAGAAAAAGGAAAGGAAATTAGTTTCTAAAAACAGATTAAGAAAGTTTCTAAACCTGGAAATAGAAAACTAAGTTAATTTCTAAAATAATTTAAATAAGGGGATAACAGAAAATTTCAGCTGCTTATTTCCGGGTTTATGGACCTCTAAACAACCATATATGATGAGAATTGATGCGTAATGGACATAAACAACCAAACCCTAAACATGTAATGAATTCCCCTACAAGAACCCTAGGCTCTGATACCAAATTTGATGCAGGACATGGAAAATTAAATATGATATGCAAGATTTCAGGCTTAGATCCTACCAAATCAGAAATAATCACACAAATTCAACGTCCCACATGAAAATCCAAACATTCAATTAAAAAGGGAAATCTATGTGGGTCCAAGCCGACACAGGCTAGGACTGGACCAATAAAAATTATAAACAAAACGATGGCAAAGGGAAATAAAATCAACTACTCATGCATAAAAATCAGTCCCTAATCCAAGGGATTCCCTAATTTTAATTCAAGGAACCCTAAGGTGATAAAAATGGGCAAATCAATTAGGGATCATGTAATCTAGAGTTAGGATTCATGAAAAATGGCTATAAGAGGATAAAAGAGGATAAAAACTTGAGCCAAAAGATGATCCCAAGTGTGGACAGCAACAATGGCACAGACGGACGTGCGTGTGATCCCGGCCGCACGTGTGTGGGGCCTACTATTCAGAAAAAGGCCACCTTGGCCTTGGTCGGCCAGGGATGGACTCCAAAACCTCCAAATCTTAGCTCGATCCGATGTACGGTTTGTGCGTGGTGCTCCGCCGAAGTTTCAGCTCGCCTGTGGGCCGAAATCTGGAAACCTGCTGTAATGAAGAAATCTGATGTAACAAAAGGACAAATTCGAAATACGGATGATGGGGGAAGATGGAAAAAAAGATGATGGAAGAAGGGGTGAATTGGGATCGATGTGGCTTCGCACCACAGTAGTTAGCCCTTCGAAAAGGGAGGGCTTCGCACCCACTTTTGAATTCTTCCACAACTCACAAAGAGAGCAGAAAAATAAAGCAGAAATTTTTTATTAACTTCAATGAATGAAAAGAACTACAAGGGGTGCCTATTTATAAGGAGAACCCTATACCCAAAAACTCGCACCATATGCGACACCTATTACTTGGCGATGGAGTAAACTAAAATAAAAACCAAACAAGAAAATCTAAAGCGTTCACGATGTTCTAAATAATAACAATAAGCAAAACCTAAAATATAAAACCAATCCGATGAGTGGGCCACGATCATGAAATCCCATGGTGGGCTTTTCTTGACTATCGGGCCACTTTTCTGAACAAAAACTTGACTTCTAGCTAGGAGGCCCTCCCTGGACGTCATCATCGATCCAGATCGATGGTGGGGTCCTCCTTCTACGTACGTACGTGCGTAGGGGGGGCGGTGTGAGTGCGTGTGTGCGCGTGATGTCCCCATCATCTCTTGTCCCCAATCTATTGTACATATCATCATAAGCTTTACTTACTACTTAGCAAGCTTTTTTGGCATTTTTATACTGTTAAAGATTTTCATTGTTTCTAGTCCCTTACTAACTAGGCTTTAAAACATGTTGTACATGTTGCCGCCATCGATTGCTACTCTATGGAGCCCACCATAATATATTTATTTTATCCACATCGTCCACCCATTTGTTCAAATCAATTTTTGGTATGAGCCCAAAAATAAGCCAGATCCAAATCTCATGTAGACCACACCATAGGAAAACAATGGTGATTGAACACTTACCATTAAAAACTTCCTAGGGCCACTATATTATTTATTTGCCATCCAACCTATTGATTAGGTTGCATAGCATTGGATGAAGGAAAAACATAAATATTAGATTGATCTAAAACTTTTGTGGCCCCTAAGAAGTTTTTAATGGTGGGCGCTCAATGATCACCGTTTCCTGTGGTGTGATCCACCTGAGATTTTTATCTGACTCACTTTTTGGCTCATGCCATAATATGATATGAAAAAATGGATGGACAATGTGGATAAAACACATATAAATCATGGTGGGGCCCAGACCATTAAAAATTTCTTGTAGGCCACAAAAGTTTTGGATCAAGATGATATTTGTGTGGTCTCTTCGTCTAGGTCTTTATGACCTTATCAATGGTTTAGATGGCAAATAAACATTTCAGTGAAATCCATGAAGTTTTTAATCGTGGGGATTCAATCATGATTGTTTCCTATGGAGATAAGGGCAAATGTGTCAAATTAACATATTTCAAACATTTCAAACGTTTGTTAACAAACAAGTTGTTTTAGATTCCGTACTTAATTTTCAGACTTCAACAATTCTTTCAGACAGTTTACCAAACATATTTTCACATTTCAATTCAGACATCAGATTCAGATTTAACAAACAGGCCCTTAGTCTCTTAACATCTATAACTTTATCTTTTAAATCCTTATGTACACTATCCTTGCCCCATGTTGTATTATTGTCCTTTCCTAAATACCAAAGGTTATATCCATCAATTACTCTAGTTTTGGCCCTTTTCCACTTGTTATCCTAAATGCAAGCTATGCTATGCTAACTCTCCTTCGTTTCATTGTATCTTCTAACTTGATACTCTTACCTGTCAATGTTCTATATTCCATGTGACAAGATGAATCCTATTATCCCGGACTATCTTCTTTACCTGCACACATCTAGAATGGCACAGGAACCCTTTCCAACTTCTCACAGCAACCGGGCATTGCTATGGTGCATCGCTTCCAGAGGACGCCCTCACCAACCCTTGCCCAGTTCTCATTGCACCTAGGTTCCAATGTAGCGCGTAGCTTTTAGGGAACACCCTAGCATGAGTTTGGAACCTCATATTGTTCGAAATCATCTTGGCAGTTATGGCATAAGTTTGACAACTTCTGCCAACTCGATGCAACCTTCCTCTATCATGGTTGTGGACTGGCAAAGAGAGCATAAACATCCCACAGGCACAATGTAATAGACTATTACATTGGTTTGTTACAGTCAAGTGCCATCTACTAGTTATTACATAGGTTGATTACAATCAACGAGTTTGTGTTAACTATTCTAAATATTATAATTTAATCATTAAATACAAAGTAGAATTTAGTGAAGATATCAATGTGTCTTCAAATCGACCCAACCAACTGGAGATAGTGCAGAAAGTTTTTGCTTCGTTTTATTTTGTTCTTTCCTCATCCCACACGCGTACATGACAAGCTCCTGGGACAACTCCTGTACATGCCCAAATGAACCAAAATGGCACCAGGCTGGACACCCAAGACCACCCATTAGGTGTGTCCTGCGACTCCTGTCATGTAGATGCCTGGCCTAAAAATCAGGCTGGTCAACTAATTTGATGACCAAAATGTTAGGGCGATGGCTTAGAAAAACTTGACATAGTTTTTCTAAGGGCCTGTTTGATTTTCATATTTACAGGTAAATAGCTTGTAAATAGATTATTATTACTTTTTTCACTAGTTTGGTTTTTTGGAGTAACTACTTCGTCAAAAATCGTGTCAATTTCAATTGGATTCCATGTGTTTCTGTATGCACAAAAAATATAGGGTCCACCACGATGAATATGTTATATCCATGCCGTTCATCCTTTCCACACGCTCATTTTAGGGCATGCGTAAAAAAATGAGGTAAATCCACAATTCAAATGGACCACACCACATGAAACAGTGGTCCTCACACACCTCATCCGTTGAAAGTCAATACCTTAGTAGGGTCCACAATATGTTTATTTGTCATCTAACCTGTTCATAAGATCATATAGATATATAGATAAAGGGAAAGCATAAAAATCAGCTTGATCCAAAATTTCTGTGGCCCCCAAGCAATTATCAATAATAAGCATTCAATTCCCACTGTTTAACGTGGCGTGATTCACTTGAGCTTTAGATCTGCCTCCTTTTTGGGCTCATGCCCTAAAATGAGCTGGCTGAACGGATGGACGGCATGGATATAACCTATAACATCACTGTGGACCCCACGGTTTTTGCATCCAAAATATATTCCCACTTCTTATTGGTGCCAAAACATTGTTCCTGTCAATGTCAACCTCGATCCAAGAGATGCAAATACAAGGGGAAGTAATGATGACTAATTTACAATGCATTTGCATTGTAATTTGGAAATCAAACAAGCCCTAAGCTATCCACTTGTGTCATACGATGTAGCCCTCTTGACGAGTGGACCAGCCTGATTTTTGAGGCAGGCCATCTAAACAGTGGGATCCGCAAGGGCAACTTGGATCCTGCACAATTTTCCAATGTTGGAACATGTGGTTGTGTGCAGAGAGACTAACCTGTACATGCATGAGGGATTAGAAAACCTACGTATAATTTATATATGAAAACGTCGGTGTGTATGTAAGAAGTAAAATGTGGCAGGTGAGGGCATCACCCAGCCATTCAAAAGTTGTTGGAGGTGCTGCTATTTGTGCTATTTAAGCTTGAATTTTTAATCTACTCAGTTCTCATCTCAAATCCTAGTTAATCTCTAAATCAGTTTCTTCACTTTAATTGATCAAGAGTCTAATGTAGTGTTAAAACTTGAGATCAACGCACCAGATAAGATCCTGCTTTGCTCGTGGAAGATAGATAATAATATTTTGAATTTATCATTATAGTTTAAAATGTTCACTAGATTAACAAATTTTATCTAGTGTTCCTGTTTCGGGGGTAGGGTACTTAGAAATGACCTGTTTAAACTTTACTATCTCATACATGTAAAGTGCAAGAATAAACAGATATATGCTTATTTGTTGTTTCTCTTTTCCTTTTCTTTTTAAATCACAATCCATGAGCTGGCAGAGTTAAGTTGTTTTATTTTCATGCATGGTTTTATAGCCTATCATCGTAGTTCCATGGTTTTTTCAACAGGGACCTAGAAACCCACCTCCCTAAACTTACTACCTGGTACATGTAAAGTGCAAGAATAAATGGCTACATGCTTATCCATTGGTTCTTTCTTTTCCTTTCCTTTTTAAATTACAATCCATGAGCTGGCAGAGTTAACTTGTTTTATTTTCGTGCATGGTTTTAGAACCTATCATTGTAGTTCCATGGTTTTTTCAATGGGGACCTAGAACTTACCACATGCAAAATGCAAGAAATGGATATATGCTACTTCATTATTTCCTTTTTTTCCTTTTTATTTTTAATCACAATCCGTGAGGTGTACCTTGTGGAGATCAAGTGAGAAATGAGACATTTTCTTGAGTATTATACTACTCAAGAGATGTCAGTGGATCTCTTTACAAAGCATATTGCAAGTTAGGCAATTGTGGCATTTGTCTAGAGGTGTACACGAACCGAGCTAGCTCGGTTAGCTCGCTCGACTTGACTCGAAAAAGCTCGATTCGACTCAGTTCGAAGCTGAGTTCGAGCCGAGTCGAGCTGATTTTTTGAGCTCGAAAATGAGTTAAGCAGCTCGACTCGACTCAGTTCGAAGCTGAGTTTGAGCCCAGCTCGACTCGACTCGGATCGAACTAGTTTGATGACTCGGTTACTTTGATATTGATGTTGCTCACCAAGTGTTTGATGAAATGCCTCAAAGAAGTGTGGCTAGTGGCAAGGAAGGTATGTATATGAAACCAACACCCTTTTTTTCTTAATTTTTATGTTGCTTAGAAGGTGTTTGATAAAATACCTGTAAAATCATTGCTGCTGTCTCAAATACTGTGAGATTTTGAAGGTGTAGTCCAAGTGTTTGTGAAAATGCTGCAATGATGAACTCAGCTCGAACTGGCCCGAGCTGCTGACCGAACCGAGCCGAGCTGGCCAGTCCGGCTCGAGGACCGAGCAGAGCCGAGTTCAAGCTGAGGCCAGCTTGACTTGGTTCGACTCGATGTACACCCCTACAAATGTCATGGATTAGGGTTCCAAAATCCTTATATACTCTTTCATGAGAGTGGGAGCTCATCTATTATTTCTTGGACATTTTATTATGCACTCAATCTGTATACAAGTCTCGAGCTTCAGAAAAAAAATGGTTTGGGCTTGAGATTACAAGGTGTATTTATTATGTTTCATCGTCTTATGAATTCTGCACAACATGAAGATTTCACTGGAACAAAATACGCGCAAACAATTGCTTTTCAGCCCTTGAGGTCATCAATATGTTTTGCCTTGTCATGTATTGAGGCATGCTCATGATGAGATTACATGAGTAGGTGTGAAAACATTGTGTTTGTTATGGACATTGACGTATGCATGCTGAAGTGGTACCATCCGTTTATTAGTCGGTAGGTAGGTGCTATGCTCGCTCAGTCGGATCAACCCTAATATGCGCCGAGGTTAGAGTGGTCGGCATTTTGTTAGGAAATAGGTTCTCCACATTTCATCGATTTCATTGTCCCAGGTCAATACCTTCTGGTTACCATTGTTAATGCATCTAACATATATGTCCATGCCCTTCCTCTCTCATTTTCTTAAGTTCGAAAACATCTTTCTCACCTTCTCTTGTTCCTAATACAGATCATTGTCTGCCTTAACTTCAGCCTCACTACTTTCTTCATGTTCTTTTTGTTGTTTCCATGTTCTTCTAGATTTTCCTTATTTCTAGTTGCTTGTAAGGCCTGGAAACAAGATCGTTTCTCACAAATAGCCTTCTGGACCTCATCATTCCACCACAACTTCTGTTACATAATCGCCTCTTGTCCCCACATGAAATGTTAAATATACATACTACTAGCAGCATCATTTGTGAAAAGCAAGGTGTGCAATATCGGTTACGTATTGGTTGATACGTAACGGTAACAGCCTATACCGTTACGTGATATGTGGTTAAAAAGATGACCCCCTCAGTTTTGGGATCAAATCAGTCGTTACGGCCCATAATAGCCGTTACTGCCTCGTAACAATAAGAAAACGGCTAGTTTTCTAACCTTTATTAGTTGCAATTTTATTTTATTTTTTTCATTTTTGGTACTTCTGTCTTACAAATTCGTTCCTAAACTATTCTACTGTAAATTCCGACCACTTTTATATTGAATTTAAGGATCAAAACAAGTTATTACAAGGATTTGAGTGGATTTAAGCTCCATGGGCCATTTTCCGATTTTTTTTTTCCGAAAATAGGTATTTATACCTTTTTTCTAATCTGTTGTTATGGTTGAATCTGATGTGTTTAGAACATACTAATGTGCATTTTACAGATTATGCAACTGATTTTATTTATTTATTTATTTATTATTACTATTATTTTTGCATTTTAAAAAATGAGACTATTTTCGGCTGATTTTTAAAAATTAGGAAAAATCATTTTTTTTTTTTTTGTTTTAATGGTTGAATATGATGTGTTAATCATAGTAGAACATATCAATGTGAAATGTACAAATTATGCAACTGATTTTCTTTTCTTTTCTTTTCTTTTTTTAAAAAAAATTCGGACTATTTTTGGCCAAGTTTGAAAAATTACGAAAAATAATTTTTTCAATCTTTTTTTGTTTTACTAGTTCAATATGATGTGTTAATCATAGTCAGGGTATCCCAAATCGGTTACATTTGGCCGTAACGGCCGATACGTAACGGTAACGGTGGGACCCGTTACGCGATACGGGGTCGAAACGGCCGTTATGGATTTCTGTGACCGTAACGGCCGTTACGGGCCATAACGGCCGTTACAGACCCGTAACGGCTGTTACGGGCCCTGAAAAAAAAAAAAAAAACAAAAAAAAAAAAACAAAAAAACCTTACCTTTTTCCCTTTCTTTTCTTCTTCTTCTTCTCTTTCTTCTTCTTCTTCTCGAGCAGCTGCGGCTGCGGCTGCTCTGCTTCCTGTTCTTCTTCTTCTTCTTCCTCTCTCTCTCTCGCTCTCTCAATCTCTTCTTCCCCCCTTTCCCTCTTTTTTTCTTTTCGTCTCCCTCTCTCTCCTTTTTTTTTTTTTCTATTTGCAGCGGTGACTGCTGTAGGTACGTGTCACGCAAAGACGAGCGCTGACACTCCTCGAGCTCCGAGTTGTACGAACGGTTCAAAGGAGATCAAAGTTATATGGGCTCCACAGTGATGTATTTATTACATTATTACATCTACACCGTTCACCTATTTTCAGAGATCATTTTAGAGCACCCGCCAAAAAATAAATTATATCAGGAGATCATGTGGACCACACCAAAAATAGCAGCAGGGATAATGATTTTCACGTTAAATAATTTACCGGGCGCACGGTAACGTTTATTTTCCATCCAATCAGATTAGACCCGAGTGGCCCCACCATAATATATATGTTTTATCCATATCGTCCATCCATTTTGCCACGTCATTTTAAGTCAGGATTCAAAAAATTAGTAATATCCAAATCTCAGGTGGACCACACCATAGGAAATAGTGGTTATAGAATGCTCACCATTAAAAATTTCCTAAAATCCACTGTAATGTTTATTTTCAATCTAACATATTAATTGGGTCATATTGACGTGGATGAAGGGAAAACACATGCTAGCTTGATCTAAAACTTTTCTAGCCCCCAATAAATTTTTAACGGTGACTGTTTAATTATTATTGTTTCTCACGGTGCAATTCACCCGAGCTTTGGATGTGCCTCATTTTTGGGCTCATGCCCTAAAATTATTTGGCAAAATGGATGGATGGTGTAGATATAACACATTCATCACGGGTGAGGCCCAAAAAACTTTGACACGTGTGCTGCACTTTACATCCAAGTCCCTCCTAATTCAAGCCTTAAAAATTGTACACGAGACATATATTAACTTGAAATTTGACAATTAAATTATGGACTGTAATTGCTAACTCACAATGCCAAAATCAAATTATTTGAATAGTTTTAATTGTTAATTTGTGAACTTTTATTTTTTAAAATAGGGCCTTTTGATTTTTATTTTTATTTTTTTATGATTCACTATCCAATAAATGTGCACCAATTTATAAGTGGGATAATGACAATAAATGGCATGAATTTGAGGCTGATTTGGAGAATAAATTGGTCCTCCAAGTCAGCCCCAAATTAGCAACGCCATCTACCTGAATTTAATTTCATTTTTTTAAAGAACTATTGGGAGAAATGTATCAAGATGTTAAGTATATAAATTACATATTTAAAAAATTAAATATATGAATTTTGTAGTCATATTCAAATTACTTGGTTAAAAAATTAATCAGACAGTCCGATACAACTTCTCACCAAAGAGTGGACCGTTACACCACCATAAACATGTTCCAATTTATAAATGAATGCATATTTGGAATGCTTAGAATATTCTGGATTTAATCCATATTTTTTCATATTTTTTTGGCAAAAAAAAAAAATTTGCGCCGTTACGGGCCGTTACGCCCCCGTATCGCCGTTACGCCCCTATATCCGTATCGGTTTCGGAGGGCACCGTTACGCCAACCGATACCGATACGGGATACCTTGATCATAGTACAACATATCAATGAACATTTTACAGATTATGCAACTGATTTTCTATTTTTTGCATTCTTTTTATTTTTGGATTATTTTCAATCGATTTTTTAAAATTAGAAAAATCTTTTTTTGTATGTTTTTCTGTTTTAATGGCTGAATATTATGTGTTAATCATATTAGAACACTGTTCGAATTATCTCCAATATTATCAAAATATCTTCAAGATTATCTTCATCTCCAGTTCAGCGATACTGATAACACTGGTAGCGATACCGATAACGTTGGTAGTATCAGAAATTCCAGGTATTAGCAATGTATCACTAAGTATCGCCAACGTATCAATATTGCTAATGTAATTGCCAATATTTTCAACTGTGTAAATTCTAGGTGTTGCTTGTATTGCCAATGCATCAATATCGCTAATGCATTGCTAATATTTTCGACTATGTATATTCTAGGTAGTACTTGTATCATAAGTGTATCGACGATATTTTAATAATATCACCAACATATTGATATCATCAAAATTTTGTTTATTATATATATATATATATTTTTCATGGGCACAAGGTTTTATGTAGTGTTCAATTTGTCATTAATAATATTGATAACATCTCAATATTATTGATATCGCAACATGCACCTTATTGAGACCACAATCTTTCGTTTCCTTTCCAATTGTTAATGATTTCTTGGTGAAATGTCATGTGTTGTTGATATTTTGCAATATCGATGGATGTTTAGATGGAAGGTTGGATGGTTAAATAGGCCAGATGGGATTGTTGGACTGATTTCTTACAACAACACATGCTTTTAAGACCCCCATTAAATGGAAACTTGTTATGTATGCATTCTTTTTGCATTTTTTTTTTTTAATTTCTAAATATGCAAATATGTACATTATAACATCTCCTGAAGTTTCGCAGAAAATTCCACCGTTTTCCCCACATTTTCGATTATCAGCGATATTATCGGTTACATTGATATTGTTTCTGTATCCCTAGGCAACAAAACTTGTAGCGATACCGATACTTCTACCACTGAGTAGAACATATAAATGTGTTTTTTTTTTTACAGATTATGCAATCGATTTTCTTTTAAAATAATAATAATAATAATAATAATAATAATAATAATAATAATAAAATGACTATTTTCAATCGATTTTTAGAAATTAGGAAAAAACAATTTTTTCAATCTTTTTCTATTTTAGTGGTTGAATATGATGTGTTAATCATAATAGAGCATATAAATGTTCTTTTTACAGATTATGCAATTGATTTTCTTTTTCTTTTTTGTATTTTCAGACTATTTTCAGCTGACTTTTAAAAATTATATAAAAATAAATAAATTTTTAAATCTTTTTTTTTTAATAGTTGAATATGATGTTTTAATCATAGTAAAACAGATTTGATTACATATTATGCAATTGATTTTCTATTTTTCTTATATTTTATTTTTGTATTTTTGGACTATTTTCAGACGATTTTAAAAAATTAGTACAAAACAATTTCTTTTTCAATCGTTTTTTTTTTTTTAATGGTTAAATATGATGTGTTAATCATAGTAAAACACATGATGTGCTTGAATGTCATTATTGATTCAATTCTTCTTCTTTTTTTCTTTTTAATTTTATGGTTGTGATTTTCTATTTTTTCTGTTTTTTTTTTTTTTTTTTTGGGACTATTTTCGATTGATTTTTTAAAATTAAGAAATGTCTCTCTGTTTTTTTTTTTTTTTTTTGGGTTTGACAATTGACTAAGATGTGGTATTAATATAAGATCACATGATATGCTTGAATGTCATTTTGTCATTATTGGTTCATTTTTATTTTTAAATTTTTTTTTTTTTTCGAATTAGTAACTTTATGTTTATATTTTCTTATTTTGGGCAGTTTTTGGAGCTTCATAGGGTTTAGTACTTAATTTCTTCTTCTATATTGATTAGATTTAGAAGTTAGAACTTTATTTCATTAATCTATTTACATCTAGTTATAATTTTCGATATTTAATGAATTCATTCTCTTACAAAAATTGTATTTAGGCTTAGATAATCAAGTAGACTCATAGGCCATATCCATATCTAGCTAAGAAAATGTCTGGCCAACAAGGAAGCCACTTTTGGTTATGGATAGAAAGGGATGATGGTGGTTGTTGTTATGGGGAGAAGGATTGTCATAAGCGATTTGAGGTAGATAATGATGGTTGTGGTTATTATGTGGAAGACAATGAAGGAGGAAAAATTTAGATTTTGTAATGCATTACCTTGGATGATGACGCAAGGATGAACGCGATGAGGTCGATCACTGTCTTCCTCAGGGATAACTACTCTGAATCCACGGAGCTTCTTTGGACTCATCACAAAGACTCCTCGAATCCATAAGGAAAAAACAATAAAAAATAGAAATAAATTCTAGAAATTCGTAAATTGATATAGTTGTCCCTGTTACACCATTAATATAGAAAAATAAATTAAATAAAATTCGTAATTACCAAAATTAGCAAAATTCTAACTCTAATAAAAATCCTAATTTTAATAAAACTCTTTTAAAATTTAATTTCTAAATATAAAAATTCCAAATAAACTTTTGCAAGAAAGAGTCCTAACATGATTACAAGTTATTCCTAAAAAAGAAGAAAATCTAAAACTCTAAAAATAAAAATATTAAAAAATTCAGAATTACTAAAAATAGTAATTTTTCCCTAAAAATCGTTTTTGAGCTAAAAGCATGTGTTCTGATGAAAGGGACAGATGCAACCCACTTGTGGGTCGGTTCACCTCTGATGGCTCGTTTCAGTAAAGATTTATAGGTTGTGCACCTCGTAGCGATACCCAGATCAAAAGTTAGCGTCAATTTATAGTCCACCCTGTTTTGGCCCAACCATGCTAGGAATGTAACTGTGACACGTTCTACATTAGACCCCTCCACTTGAAAAAAACTCGTCCTCGAGTTACTCAAGGGACTTGGCTCATGATTCTCAGATGACTTCTAAAGCCGATGTTTATTAGCTTTCTCTTGTAGTTTGCATTAGGCTCTTGAGCTGAAAGAATACATGTACTCACACTCTCCTTGACTTGACTCATGCTCTCCTTGACTTGACTAGTATGGATCAGTTCTTTTACTTGTGCTTGCAAGATCTTACATTCTTCTTGATAATGTGGGCAATTAGGCAGACTTGCCCCTAAGATAAGATCAATGTAGTTTTGTATATTTTAGGGCTGAAAGTCGGGCGGGTTGGTGCTCAACCCTAGCCCAACCCAAGGTTCCTATACCTCAACCTTAACCCAACCCAACCCAACCCAACCTCAGGTTGGGAATTCTCAACCCAAGCAGGTTCAATCAGGTTGGCGGGTTGGTCGGATAGATATATGCTAATATTTTCATTATTACATTAGTCTATTATATTTTCAATACAAGTTTTATTTTTTATAACTATAATTGTATTAATTATATATGTAGTTATTCATCGTAAAGAACATTTTTTTCTAAACAAACAAGCTAAAATATAGGACAACTACTCTAAAAGTCCTATTGTGTATCAAGCAATCTATTTGGGAGAGAGAAATCTGGTGTATCTTGTTAGATTGAGTCATCGGAAATGACATGGACTAATGAAATCCGACGGCATTGGAATTTCCCATGCCTTCAACACAGATGATCTGCACTCAATTATAATTAATTTACAAGGAACTTATATATTGATCGGGTTCGGGTTGGGTCGACAAACCCAAGACCTCAACCCGAGCCCAACCCAAGTTTTATCGGATTGGCATTTGTATGGCCCAAGCCCGAGACCAAACCCGATACATCCTACCCAAGCCCAACCCAATGTCGGGTCGGTCGGGTTGAACCCGCACAACTTTCAACCCTAGTATATCTCATACGGGAGGTAATTTATTAGGAAGTTCATTGAGCATAATCGCCTTGAACTCCTGCAACACTGGTTTCAAATCCTTTGGGGGCGTGTTTGGGGCATGGCATTGGGAAGGATTAGGTGGGATGGGATTTAAAAAACATAATTATTACCCATGGCAGGGATTGTCCCCCGTTACCATGGGATAAGCTTAATTCCATGCTTTGTTTGTAATACGGTGGTATATTGAATGGATATACCTACCATCATTTGAAACTATTGAGAATAACACACGTGTTATATCTAAACTGTTCATTTGTCTTGTAACCTCATTTTATGGCATGGACTTAAAAATGAGGCGGATCCAAAACTTATGTGGCCCAAAAGAAGTTTTCAACAGTAAGTATTCAATCCCTATTGCTTTCTATGGTGGGGTCCACTTGAGCTTTAGATCTGCCTGATTTTTTGGCTCATGCTCTAAAATGATCTCGAAAAATGGGTGGACGGTGTGGATATAGCCCACACATCATGGTGGGACCTACACAACTTGCTAATATTGAGTGAAATTGGAACGGAACCCAATGCAATTCCATCTGATCTAATTCCAAGCTTTTCCATTCTTCCCAAACATGGAGTGCAATTGGCACAGGACCAGATGCAATTCCATCCCACCTAAGCCCATCTAATACCATGCGCCAAACACGCCCCGGGATGTTCACAGGCTTCATATAATTTTCCTTTTCAACTAAGGCATCTACATCCCTCGCCTCCTCATATTGTTTAACGAAATCATATTTGCTGATGAGAAATTGTTCCTCAACTTTAGAAGTCTTGAGTTGGATCTCCATTCCCATAGGGACGAGGATAAACTTTCTACCATCTTCAATAAATATAAATACATTATCCCGGCCTCTATGTGCAACATTAACATTATATTGCCATGGTCGACCAAGTAACATGTGACAAGTTTCCATGTGGACTACGTCACAAAGTACTTGATCCTTATAATTTTTACCAATTGAAAACGAGATAGTGCATTGTTCGGTTACATCTGTTTTGTTAACCTCCTTGATCCATCCAATCGTGTATGGAGATGGGTGCTTTTCTGTTTTCAGTTGCAGCTTTTTCACCATTGTATTCGATATGAGATTCTCACTGCTCCTGACATCGATGATCACATTATAGATTTTTTGGTTTATAGTGCACCTCGTTCGAAAGATGTTTTTGCCACCGTAAATCTATCTCTACCTTTGGCATGTATAACGGCTTATTCACAATCAAAGTGGTGGCCTGCGATTCACCATCATTGGGTGGTGCTATATGGAAATCAGTGTTGTGTCGTACAACGACCACGGGCGATTGAGCATCGCCTTAGTATCGGGACGGAATTAGCGCATCCGCAATACGGTTGAGGGTTGCCTGCAGCCCTTGCATGGTCAATTGACTCTCCCAGTGGAAAGCTTTCATTCTTTCTAAAAGATAATGAATCCCTGGGTCACCATCCACAGGATTTTGGTCCATACCTTCGTTATTTGCCATCGGTTCGAGGGGAGTCCTCGCTCCGATACCAATTGACACAGGGATGAACGTGATGAGGTCGATCACCGTCTTCCTTAGGGAAAACTACTCCGAAGCCATGGAGCTTCTATGGACTCCTCATAGAGACTTCTTGAATCCACGAGGAAAAAACAAGAAAAAATAGAAATAAATTCTAGAAAGTTGTAAATTGATTGATAATTGTTTGATGTGTCCTTATTACACCATTACTATAGAAAAAAAAAAATCAAAATTCGTAATTACCAAAATTAGCAAAATTCTAATTCTAATAAAATTCTTTTAAAACCTAATTTCTAAATATAAAAATTCCAAATAAACTTTTGTAAGAAGAGTCCTAACATGATTACAAGTTATTCCTAAAAAAGAAGAAAATCTAAAACTCTAAAAATAAAAATATTAAAAAATTTGGAATTACTAAAAATAGTAATTTTTCCCTAAAAAATCATTTTTGAGCTGAAAGTGTGCGTTTTCTGACGAAACGGACAGATGCGACCCACTCTGTGGGTTGATTCACCTCGGATGGCCCATTTCAGTAAAGATTGATAGGTTGTACACCTTGTAACGAAACCCGGATCAAAAGTTATGGCCAATTTACGGTCCACCTTCTTTTGGCCCAACCATGTTAGGAATGTATCTGTGACATGTTCTACATTAGGAAACAATGAACATATATCATTTTTTAAGGGCTGAGGTTATGTGTTAAGGGTTTTAAGTTGTGGTTCTCATGTGTTAAGGGTCGAGGTTGTCATGTGAAGGGTCGATATTGTCAAGTGTTAAAGGTCAAGGCGGCCATGTTATAAGGGTCAATGTCGTGGTTATAATGTGTTAAGGGTCGAGGTTCTCATGTTATAAGGTTCGAGGTCATGGTTGTAATGTTGCAAGAGTCGAGGTTTTCATGTGTTAAGGGTCTAGGTTGTCATGTGAAGGGTCGACATTGTCATGCGCTAAGGGTGGAGGTTTTCATGTTACAAGGGTTGAGGACGTGGTTGTAAGGTGGTAAGGGTCGAGTTTGTCATGTTATAAAGGGTCGAGGTCGTGGTTATAATGTGTTAAGGGTCGAGGTTGTTGTTATAATGTGTTAAGGGTGGAGTTTGTCATGTTATAAGGGTCGAGGTCGTGGTTGTAACGTGCCAAGGGTCGAGGTTGTCATGTTATAAGGGTTGAGGTCATGGTTGTAATGTGGTAAGGGTCAAGGTCGTCATGGTTATAACGTGTTAAGGGTCGAGGGTGTCATGTTATAAGGGTCGAGGTCATGGTTATAACATAGTAAGGGTCGAGGATGTCATGTGAAGGGTCGACATTGTTATGCGTTAAGGGTTGAGGTTGTCATGTTATAAGGGTCAGGGTTGTGGTTGTAACGTGGTAAGGGTCAAGGTTGTAACGTCGTAAGAGTCATGTGTTAAGAGTTGTAGGTCCTGCCGTGGGCTATGTGTCGAATCCACTCCATCTATTGGATTTAGAATTTAATTTAACATCATGGGCCAAAAAATGAGTTACATCAAAAAATTCTATGGCCCCAAAAAGTTTTCAATGGTAGGTTTTCAATCTCACTACTTTCAATGGTGTGGTCCACATGAGCCTTTGATATCCCTAATTTTTGGGCTCAAGCCCTAAAATAATTTTTCAAATTGGATGGACTGCGTGGATAAAATATATGCATCACAGTAGGCCCCACATAACCATCCATCTCTAGATAGGTCCGATTACCCTATCCACATCATGTCACATTACATTGATGTGGATTTCGAGAGATGTTTTTTGGAGGCAATTTCTACTACCGTAAGCTATGTTGGACCCACCATGATGTTTGTGGGAAATCCACTCCATCCATTCATTTTGGAAGATCATGTCAAGACATAAGACAAAAAATTGGACAGATTTGAAACTTAGGTGGGCCACACGATTGGAAATAGAGGAAAGGAAATGGCTAAACTTTTATAGGCTCCACCGTGATGTTTAAATGCAATCCAAACTGTTCATAAAGTGGCCCAAATGCTCATAAACTTGTTACCATAGGGATGGACTGAAAGAATAAAAATATTAGCCTGATCCAAAGCTTATGCAGCCCTATAATATTTCAACCGTGGGTGTATGATCTCCATTGTTTTTTGTTGTGTGGCCCACTTAAGCTTTGGATTTACCTCATTTTTGGGATCTTGTCATAAAATGATTTTACGAAAGATATGAGCGATGTGGATTTCTCACAAATACCATAGCGGGCCTCACAGTGTTTGCCCCATCCGAACCCCTCCCGCCGCTGCCGCATGTTGGCTCAACGCAAAAGGCATCCAGGGGTAATTTCGTCCCAACCTTCTTTTTTTTTTAAAGAGGTGTAAGATGACTAGGTAGGACATTTGTTTAATCCTTCTAATATTTGGGGCATTTGGGCAATGCTTTTTTGTTCAAAATTCCTAAAGAGATTAGAGCCCGACTTAGATATGCAAATAAGGGCGTTGAATGAATTAGATACATTTAAAAATCGCTAGGGTGACTTTGGAGATGCTCTTGCACATCATACAATATCTAGGCTGTAATCGGCCGAATGGTGGATGAATTTTAGAGAGAGTGTGAAGGCTCTCCAAAAAATTATAGTAAGTTCTGAGTCAGACAACATCTTCCTCTAGCTGCGAAAGGAATTGGAGTTGTTTTGCACTTATTCATTAGAAGAATATGAATAGATAGCAGTCTAGGATGTTGGATAGACTTGTCTTCATGCACCATAATATGAGACTAAGAATGCAACAACATCATAGGAGCATTACATCAGCCGCCAGTGACACGGACTATTGTCTAATAAACTTGGATAATATATATGATGAGGACAACCTGCTTTGACCTTGGTTGGAAGTAAGGGAAAAAAAGATAGAAGAGGATAGCGAAGAATTAAAAGTGGATGACCCAATAATATGGCTGGCACAGAAAGAGAGTCATACAGCTGTGTTGGACCAAGAAAGAAAGAAAGATGGGTAGATTTCATACAAAGCCCGGCTCAGTAGAGTACGAGCAGTAATAACAGTGAGACTGAGACGGATGATCATGGTAGCAGTGGTGATGATGCACCTGATGTTGGTCCCACTTCTGGTATTGCTCGACACTCCATACAGCCGTCTACAGATATTGGGGCCAATGAGCATTGACGGGGTATGCGAGGTATGACTTATGAGTCAACTGAGTCACAATACAGCCAGTGGGAGGACGGTGGCTCCAGTGGTGCACAGAGAGGTCCAAAACATTAGCAGGCTTATGGTCTCGAGCATTATGGATATTCTTATGGCCAATGGGATTATATGGCCTGTAATGGCTTATATGTTGCTTCATTATCTATCACAGTTTGCACCACATTCTCCACTCCAATCTCATCCACCACTTTATCCATAAGGGAAAAAATATAAGAAGCATTTTTATTTCAACCGATGCATCAATTGACCTATGATACACCGTTCCTACGTGGCAATGTATACTTTCATATCCGCATACTCTGCATCTGTCCATTTCCCCATTAATCCCAACCTACCCCCACTTGCATATGCAGTCAAACTCTTGGTTGCAACCCCCATGTATCACGTATAAACCCTGCGCCAAACATGTGCTGACATTCTTCCTCTTCGAGGCCAAGGCCCGTGCTCTCTCTCCTAACTATAGTTATTTTCCAATCTGAATCTTCATCAGAATCAGTGATCTCTTCATCACGAACGCTCATATATTCAAGACCAAACACCTCCCATCAAGCCGCTTCCAGAATCGCATCTTTCTTCTTCTACAAAATAGCTCGTTTTCCCTTCGATTCATCCAAACTGGCTTGCATCAAGTTCATTATCTCTTTTGCCACTATCGTACATCTTGCAACTTGACCATTTCGATGTGTCAAATGTTGTTTGAGTCGCGTAATTTCACCAGTTTTTACTCTATTACAGTAGTTGCACTTCATTTGATGCCTACAAACACCTATCCTTTAACAATAGTACCATCTAATATCCTCACTTCCTTGTTGGCCATACATATTCGTAGCTACATATGGCTGATGAGTCTACTTGATTCTCCAAGTCTAAATACAGTTTTTATAAGAGAATAAATTAATTAAATCTTGAAACTTGTAACCAGATGTAAATAGATTAATGAAATAAAATTCTAACTTCTATATATAATCAATACAGAAGAAATTAAGTACTAAACCCTATGAAGCTCCAAAACTTGCCAAAATAAGAAAATATAAACATAAAGTTACTAATCTGAAAATAAAAAATTTTAAAAAAAATAAATTGAATCAATAATGACAATATGACATTCAAGCACATCATGTGATCTTATAATAATACCACTTTTTATTCAATCATCAAACCGAAAAGAAAAAGCAAAGACATACTTTTCTTAATATTTAAAAATTGCCCAAAAATATTCCGGAAAAAAAAATTATAAAAATAAAAAATAAAAATTTACATCCATAATTACCCCAAAATCATATGTGGTACATTAAGTAATTCATTCTAATTTAGGAGATATGCTTATTAAATAAATAAACAAATAAATGAATTAAAAGATAGAAATATATATATATATATATATATATATATATATATATATATATATATATATATATATATATATATATATATATATATATATTCTTCCTAACATATGAAAAATGACCAAAAAAAAAAATCAATTGCATAATTTGTAAAAAGCAAATTAATTTGTTTTACAATGCATAACACATCATATTCAACCATTAAAACAGAAAAAGATTGAAAAATATGTTTTTTTTTTCTAATTTTTAAAAGACGACCGAAAATAATCCGAAAATACAAAAAAAAAAAAAAAAAAATCAAAATAATAAAAAATCAATTGCATAATCTGTAAAAATAACATTTATATGTTCTACTATGATTAACACATAATATATTCAACCATTAAAACAGAACAAGATTGAATTTTTTTTTTTTTTTACATTTTCCTAATTTCTAAAAATCGATTCCCTTTAGGCATGGGAATACCCCCCAAAAAAAAAAAAAAGAAAATTCATTGCATAATCTGTAAAATGCACATTTATATGTTCTACTATATGATTAACACATCATATTCAACCAAAGATTTAAAAAATAATTTTTCCTAATTTTTTTAAAATCGATCGAAAATAATCGAAAAATAAAAAATACAAAAGAGAAAGAAAATCAATTGCATAATCTGTAAAATGCATATTGATAGGTTCTACCATGATTAACACATCATATTCAACCATTAAAACAGAAAAAGATTTTAAAAAATGATTTTTCCTAATTTTAAACAATCGGTTGAAAATACTCCGAATTTTTTTTTTAAAATAAAAAAAAGAAAAAGAAAAAAGAAAATCAATTGCATAATTTGTAAAATGCACGTTGATATGTTTTACTATGATTAACATATAATATTCAACCATTAAAACAAAAAAAAAAGATTGAAAATTTTTGATTTTTCCTAATTTAAAAAAATCGGCCGAAAATAACTTGAAAATTTAAAAAAATAGAAAATCAATTGCACAATTTGTAAAATGTGCATTGATATGTTTTAATTTGAATAACACATCATATTCAACCATAAAAACAGAGATTCAAAAAAGAGGTATAAATACCTATCTTTGAAACTTTACTGGAAAATGGCCCATGAAGGTTCAATTCCCCAAAATCCTTGTAATAACTTATTTTCATCATCAAATTCAAGTTAAAATTGGTCAGAATTTGCAGTGAAATAGTTTGGAAACGAATTTGGAAGACAGAAGGGCCAAAAAACTGCAAAAATAAAAAATCACAACTTTTAAAGGCTAGACTAATCGTTTCCTGATCGTTACGCCCCTTGACCGTTACTGGGCAGTAATGGCCGTTATGGGCTAATTCGAGCCCAAAACTAAGGGGGTCATTGTTTCAACCCTGTATCGCATAACAGTGTAGGCCGCTACCGTTATGTATCGGTTGTTATGGTCGATGTGTAATCGATATTGCACACCTAGACCCTGATGCTAATCAAGAATTTTATTTTTAAGCTATGAAGGGATTGTTAGTTTTCATGATTGTAGAAGTAATGAGATGCATTGCATAATTGGAAACCCTTGTTAACACAAATGATATATTTTGAACCACAAATCAAGTATTGCCATGTCCGAAGGAAATAGTTTCATCAATAGGCTTTGCATGGTATTTAAACAGGTGCTAGACACTACAAGCACTATTATACATCTGTAGTTTCTTAACATATAAAATTTCTAGCATATAAATTGTTTGCCCTATATATTTGAAATGTTTAGTTTCCCAACTTGTTTATGATGACCAAGTAATTATTATTTTATAATAAATTAATCATACAACTACCAAGTAGAGAACATGAACAACTCATTTGGATCACATGTTATTTTACAAAAGCTACTTATACCTCAAGTGGCTTGTCTTGGTTTCTACTTATTCAATAGATAAGTATGTTTAATGAACAACATACTTATCAACCAAAAAGTAGAAAAGTATGTTTGGTTTCCAATATTAGATAAGTATTTATCACTCAGGTTTGTTTGGTCCACCCTTAATATCCACCGTCCATCACGTAGAGCCAACCATTGACGTGGACCATTCATTATGTTGCGCCCACCTTCGCCCTGTCTTCAATGTGAATCGTCCATCATGTGGGGCCTACCTTCAATGTGGACCATCCACCTTGTGAAGCCTGCCTTAAATGTGGGTTATCTATCATGTGTGGCCCACCTTGGATGTGGGTTGTCCATTATGCGGGGCCAACCTTGAATGTGGGCCATTCATCACTAGAGGCCAACCTTTGATGTGAACTATCATCATGTGGGACCCACCTAGATATGGGTCATCTACCATTTGAGGCCCACCTTCAATATCCATTGCCCATCATGTGGATCCCACCTTTGATGTGGACTATTATTGCGTAGGCCCCACCTTCGATGTGGGTTGTCCATCATGTGGGGCTCGCCTTAGATGTCAGCCATTCATCATTAGGGCTGACCTTTGTTCTAGACCATCCATTATATGGGAACCACCTTGATGTGGTTCATCCATCACGTGGGGCCCACCTTCAATGTCCACTAGTCATCTTGTGGAGCCCGCCTTTGATGTGGACTGTTGATCGTGTGGGCCCTACTTTCAAGTCGGTTGTCCATCATGCGGGGCTTGGCTTGGATGTGGGCCATTCATCATTAGGGGCTGACTAATGATGTGGATAGCCCATTATGTGGGGCCCACCTAGATGTGTGGACCATCCATCATGTGGGCCCACAATCAATATTAATTGTCCATCACATGGGCCCCACCTTCAATGTCCACTTCCCATCATGTGAGCCCACCTTTGATGTGGACTGTCCATCGTGTGGCCTTCAATGTGGGCCGTACATCATGTGGGGCCACCTTCGATATGGAGTCTCCAGTATGTGGAGAGAGAGAGAGAGAGAACAGTAAAAAGCGGAAAAAAAAAAAAAAAAAAACTCATGACCATAAACAACTTTAAGGTGTCGAGTTACTTTTCAAAAAGTGCCTACCAAACTAACTTTACTTTAAAAAGCAACTTTTTTGTTGCACAAGTAGATTTTTTATTTTTTTTTAAACTTATGTGATGGTATCCAAACAGGCCCGAAATGAAAACAAGATTTTTTTTATCTACAAAAAAGCCAAAAGGTGATATATGAGAAGGAAGCATACCAGGAAAAAGAAGTGGATGGTCATTACATCAGAAAATAAAATCACAAGGAAATAGCACCCCAGTCGTGGAACTCGAATTAACTTGGTTATAGCACTAAATGTACATCTGCATTCAAGTTTAAAGAAATTAGGGTAAAAACAACATTAACTACAAGTTTATCTAATGATACATCTAAAGTAATCCATGAAAAGAAGAAAGGATAGCCAATTCTATCAAGAATACTTCATAAACTTCGAATATTTAATGCTTAAAGGTTCAACAGTTCAGCATTAAATATGCAAGCACAAACAGATTAAAAAATTTTAAAGGATAGCCAATTTTAATTTACATAATATCTGAAATTATGTTGTACACATAATGTGACTGGACAAACAAAATTACTACTTACATGACGAGCATGAATGGGATAAACAACTTGAAGATAAGTAACGCTGCCATCAGAAATGGCTGCAATCAAGAGAAAATCATATCAGCACAGTACCAAAGATGTAGAAACAAACCAACTACTGCATTAAGACTTGAGAACTCACTGGGGTAAAGCTTTGCTTACACTGAAGATTGTGATGAACCGATAGACAGATGATATCTCAAAGCTTGCTATACTGGCAAAATTCCCCGTTCCAAAAAATGCAACATTAAACAACACCATCTACAAAGTACAGTTTGCTTCAGTTTCTGATAGTATTTACAGGCCCATAGGAGTGGCATTAGAGAGATAATTGTGTAAGCTTTTGAGGTTCAAATTCCGAAAAACTAATATATATGAGAACATTTTGTTTCTGATCAATAAAATCCTTCGACTTGCATTTTTCTTTTAACCTTTTTCTCCAACTCAATTCAATTGATTGACAGTTGCCAGCCTATACAATCCACAACTTGCAATTCTGTTCGTTTTGGGCTTTGTTTTTACTGCTATAATGGAAATCTACAGCATTTTGGTCATTTTGGAGTTCTATTGCAGAAAAGATAGGCAATATATAAGAAGGAAAAAAAAAAAAAAAGAAAGAAAGAAGAAGAAGAAGAAGAAGAAGAAGAAAAAGACAGAACTCTCACTTCCCAGAAGTGAGGCTTTCAGCTCAGGTGCCCATCCCTTGCATGGTTTCTTCTTCTAAACTAACCTCAACTATTTAACATATCCACTAAGTTATCTCAGTTGCACTGTACGATTTGCTTAGCTTACCTACCAAGCAATTTCAACTTCATCCCTTACCACTCATCATCATCGAAGCCTTGTCCCAAATATTTTGGATTTCAAACCTGTTTCTTAAACCAATTACCTAAGGTCCTATCCTCGCCAAATGAATAAGCCCTTCTCATCAGCTCAATCTACGTCCTTTCAGGTCTTCCTCTCATCCTTGTTTCAGGTTCTTCAACCCTAATTAATGTACCCCTCCTTACTAGAGCCGTCTCCTGTCTTCATCAGTACAACATGACCAAAATTTATCCATCTGTTCTCAATCATTTTCACACTTATTGCGACAACTCCAAGTTTGCTTGGGATGACCTGATTCTTAATTTGATCCTTGTCTTTGAACACATTCATCTCAACATCCTCATTACTGCAACACTCAATATATCATACTACTTTCCAACTGCCAAACACCTAACCCATAATATAGCATCGCCTGTCAAACAACTATCTTGTAAAACTTTCCCTAAATTTCATAGGCATGTGATGAACACACAATTAAGCAATAGGGGTGTAATTACCATGAGGGCATTCATTGTAATCGTGTATGTACAATGAGTACATTCTTGAAATCTATGTGAATCTATAAGGTACGGTTACGCTTGACAAGATCTCCAGGATCTCTCCAGATAAGCTTAAGAAGATTTTTAGAAGTTTCCAAGGTAGACAAGAAAGCCTATGAATATTATACGCATTCATTCATTCCATTCATTCAATAGACAGGAATCACATCCCTCAACTTTCTTTCATAGTGTCAAAGCAGGTCCTCTTATCCAATTAAGTACTGTGTTGATGGTTCAATGAACACTACAAGGCTGTCTTGCATCCAAAGGCTATAATCAACTGCATAGTCTTAATCTCAATGAAACCTTTAGTCTTGTGGAAAAACTTGCAACAATTCAGATTGTTCTCACCATTGATATCTCTCAAGGTTGGTTCATTCGATAGCTTGGTGTAATGGATGTAGAATGCCTTTTTTTTTAATGCATTATTTGTGAAGAGGAAAAACCTCAATGCTTTCATGACTCCTCTTTCTTAGATCATGTTTCACGTATGTCCATCTATGGACTTGAGGGCAGATTCATTGTACTTGGTTTGAGTGGTTTACCAATGCTTGAGCTTGGTTTCAAGTGCAATCTCACTGACATCAATGTTTCTCCACCAAGACTCCATTGGTCTTTTCATTCTTCTTCAGTATGTTGATGACATTATTGTCACTAGCAATGTTGTCATAATCATATGATGTACGATATTAATTGAAAGGTCCATTTCATATCATATTTTACAACTATATAGTCATATGCCCAAATTGCAATTCAGAAAAATGTGTATGAATCGTATGATTCAAATTGTGATGTTTCCCAATGTATAAAAAAAAGTTATTTTCTTTTTCTGCCCTTTTTCGCTTTTTCTTTCAAAAGTTAGTTAAGGCCTAAGTCCTGCAACTTTTGAGAGAGGGATTTGGGGTTTTCGAACACTCAAGAGGAAAGAAATCAAGATCATTCTCATTTTGCAACACAATTGAGCAACATTTATTCCCCTATGTTTCTACCAATGTTTTAAATATCGATGATCTCAGCAATATATCCCACGATATATCTTGTACCCCACTTGTGCAATACGAAACACACATGTAGTGTCAATATATCCCACATGTTCGATCCGGTGGGCATTTTTAATTTCCGATCCTTTTTTTTTTTGTTGAAATTATGTTAAATCAATGTCAAATGGTTATAAATTTATTGGTTCTTTTCTCGCTTTTTGCGAGTTTCTCAATAAAATGTCTGTTATCTCTTTAAAAAAAAAATAAATAAATAAATAAATTTGGTTCATCATGTTTTGCATGAAAAATCATAGAATTGGAGCTTTGATTTCGATATCCATTGGTTCTTCATGTTCTCCATGTTCTTTTTGAAAATTTCCTTCAACCAGTTATCAATTGAGACTAATTTCAAAGTATTTAGGAATATTTGATGAAATGATCATCACATACACTCATTTGAGTGTAGATGGTCATATTTGGGGAAATTTGGGAAAATTTTGAAATTTCCCCAATTTCTCCCAAATTCCTTGCACTCCAAACATGAAATCAAGCATGTATGAAGGCTGATCTACTGATTTGTTAAGTCCTTGTCAATTTTTGAAAAATAAAAATCATTTTTAATTAAAAATTAATATAATTTTTTTTCCCCCAAAACGTCCCTTCAACCAGTTGTCAATTGAGACTAATTTTTAAATATTTACGAAGTGTTTGATTAAATGATCATCACATACACTCTAAATGTTATGCATTCAATTTGAATATAGTTGCATTAGTTCAGTCAGATAATGCATAGTTTAGGACCCTATACAAAGGAAACCTATTATGCGCATTTCTCTTTTGAGATGTTATGATTTAGAAGTGTGTATTAAGGTCTTTTTTTAACAACGTCTGAAGTTTCATTGAAAAATTCAACCATTTTACCAATGTTTCCCCATTCAACCATTTTACCAATGTTTCCTCATGTTTCCCAATAAGTGTGAAATTACCCAATACAAACGATATATCCTGTGTGATAACTAATATGTATCTGCATCCCAAGGATGCAATACGTAACGCGATACCGATATTTCGAAAACTGGTTTCTACATCCAAAGAGGTACATATGCATGTCTAATAATTAAAAAAAAAAAAAATTCTTTTGGCTTAATTTGATTTGGAAGGTGATTTTCTTGAAAATCCTCGAGGGTCTATCGACATCCAAATTTTTGTAATTACAACTTCCGAGTTTAACAAAATTGTGTAGTTTTTTATTTTTATTTTTAAGTTTCATTCATGAGTTGGCCAACATAATCACAAATTTGTTAAGTTTTCAACATTGTGCGTGTTTGGGATGCTTCATGCTTGACAAAAAATGGAATTTAGCAGCTCTTAGAGGCAATGGGAATTAAATGTAGGGCCATCATGATGAACAACCAAATCAATGATTGGATTGTTTCTAGCAATTTAGGGCGACCATTTTCATCGAATCTGAGCAAATATTTATTATCGTTCAACAAAATTAATTGTTGAGAATTAAGAACAACCAATTACCGAGAGCACATTCAACCAGTGACTTAATGATACTGTTTAATCCATGGAGAGGAAACAGGGCCATCATGATGAACAACCAAATCAGGGCCATCATGATGAACAACCAAATCAATGATTGGATTGTTTCTAGCAATTTAGGGTGACCATTTTCATCGAATCTGAGCAAATATTTATTATCGTTCAACAAAATTGATTGTTGAGAATTAAGAACAACCAATTACCGAGAGCACATTCAACCAGTGACTTAATGATACTGTTTAATCCATGGATAGGAAACAGACATTCATAATTATTATACTAGAAAAAGTTTAGCAAGTGATTTGGACTATTCATCACGTGGGGCCCACCTTTGATTGTCCACGCCTAATCATTTTGATTGGGTGATCCTAACCATCCAATAAATGGCTAATAAAATTGGTTCTCCATATTGTTATAATAGACAAGGTCCAATCATTGATCTAGACTATCCATAGTGCAAGGACTGCCTTTATTTTATCATAATTTTCTTAGATTCTTTTCTATTTTTAAGAGAATAGAAAAAAATCTTACCATTTATAATATGATTAGCTATTGATACAATTCAATGCCTGCTATATGCGATATTATAACGATTGTGACAACATTAGTCACTAGTTCCTCTAAGTCCTAACTTCTTTCCACTGTTTCAGTTCTCACAAGTCCTTTTTGCATGAAGGACTAATGTGGACATCACACCACCACTCCGTTCATATCAGAGACGTAGGTGTCAACGTGCTACATCGGCACTTTCAGTTTGGTTAGGCGACTAATGGTGATCACTAGTGGTCATCGGCGAGCATTAGAAAAGCATGGAGAGCATGGATCATATTTGGAGACCATCCTACCATTGATCATGGTCTACATGATCGTCCATCCATCATATCATCTTGTGTCCCATCATGGGGTCATCCAGAGGTTAGATTATGTTGCACCCTTTTGTAAGTTAGTTCTTTTATGTTATTTGATGATTTGGACATTTTATTTTGTGATTAGACATTGGACCTCTATTTGTTACATTTTTTTTCTTTTGGTAGGGTATATTAGACTTTTTACTTTTTAGGACATAATGGGTATTTTGTTTTTGTTACTAAAGGGGCAGAATTATCATTTCAACAATTTTTTTGAATAATATAAAGCAAGTGGGGGTGGGGGCGTCCAACCCTAATGTGAGTTTAGAGAAAATCTTGAGGAGGCTTTATGGGAGTCTATTTCTTCTTCCTTTATTGTTGTGAAGGGTAGATCTTTGAATAGAAGCCTAGATGTTGTGAAATCACTCTATCCTTCATCCCTAAGATCCTCCTCTTCCACTTCATGCTTGTTGAATCGTAGGTGGTAGGTCTCTTTGAATCTTCAATCCTGATGTAAGATCTTTTCATTGTTTTCACTTGGAGCTAATTTTACTTGATCATACGAGCCACCTAAACACATCTTCCATTATTAACGGACCCAACCTGTGCGTGGACCACACATTCAACCCACACGTGTGACCGTACGGCCACCCGTGTGACTACCACACACACGTGTGGGGCCCACTTGATTTGATTTTAAGTCGTTGTGTTCCTTTGTCCACAATAGGCAACTCGGTTTCGGCCATTTGCATTTAATATCCCTAGATCTCAAGATTTTTGCATTGGAACTACCTTAGTCCAACCCAGGAAACATCAAACTTTCACCTATTGAACCCGGATTACTCTTATGCTAGTCGGAAGATCTTTATCTTCCTTGGGCCCACTTTTCTGAGTGTTTTGTTTGGTCAAAGGGCTGATGACTGTGATTTGGCCTCAAATCATACCCGTCATCTCTTGGGCTTCATGTTGTTTGCATGTGCATCACACTTTAGTTTGATGATTTTATTTATTCCTTTAATTTTAAGTTAAATCTCGGTCACATAATTGGTTTCATCATCATACATCAAATTTCGGTATTAAATCCTGGTTTAGCGTAAGAGTCCTTTCATGCATATCACATGTTCAATTATATGCATGTAGGATAGGTCTTTTAATGCATATCACGTGTTCGATTATATGCATCTAGGATAGGTTTTGTCAACTTTCAGGCATAAACATAAAATTCAGCATATGCATCATCCAATTGAGTTTTGCATTATAAAATCTGAAGTTGTTGCACTTAATCAGAATTTACTACGTACGATTTGCAATTTTTCTGCAAATCCGGATTTTATTGCAATTTAAATTTTTATTTTTTATTTTTTCTCAAATTTGAATTCCCGCACAAATTTGAATCTTATGGCAATTTGAAATCTTGCACGAATCTGATTTTCTGCGCATATCTGGAATTTCCCACAATCAGAAAATCGGGTGCAAACTGGAAATTTCTGCACACTGCTGAATATTTGCGTGTACAACAGAAAATTCTGCAATTTGCTGAATTTTCTGCGTATCGCAGAAGATTCCGCACATTGCTGAAAATTTTGCATGCGGCCGAATTTCTAGAGCTTGCAGAATTTTCCTCTACATGTTTCTGATTTTGCACCGTTTATATTGCTCGTGCGATTGTGATTTTTAGATTTGTGTCCTCGGTCGTCGTCTAGGAGTCGCACATGCATTCTGATTCCCCAATCTTGCATGCGCACCAAATCTCGTGACATTAGACTAAACGCAACCATGAGTCTAGAGCAATTGAATGAAACCCTTAAACTGGTTATGGGGCGCCTTGACAAGATCGATGCCCACAACAAGGCCACAGCAGAGCAAATTACTGCATTGGTGGGTCGAGTTGTTGCGGTAGATGTGCCCCATCACTAGGGACAATGCCCATTCATAGGCGGGTGATCAAGTCGATGCACACAATGGGTATAATGTGGTCCGGCAAGGTAACGGTAGCGTACGTGGGAGGAATGTAGTTCGTCAAGTTCCACTCCCACCTGCAGATCGACGTGACCATCATGAACCTGATGAGCGGATCATGAAGAGCGTGAAAACGGAGGCCCCCTAGCTTTGATGGTTGCCTTGACCCAAAAGTTTTCATCAACTGGATGGTGAGCATGGACCATTATTTTGAGTGGTATGATATGTCCGACAACTAGCGGGTGAGATTTGCAAAGATGAAGCTAAAGGGGCAAGCCAAAATGTTCTGGACAATCACGGAGAGATGGATGGAAAGGGCAGGACAGGCTCCCGTGACTCATTGGGGAGAGATGAAGGAGATCTTGAAAGAGAAGTATGTACCCTATACAAACCGTCAGAGGTTGATGGACCAATGGGTTTTCCTACATCAAGGGACCATGTTTGTGGCAGATTACATTCCTAAATTTGAGGAGTTTATGATGCGGTGTGAAATTGAGGAGAACCTGTTGAGCTTACTGTCTCGTTTTCGAATGGGTCTCAGATTGGAAATAAGATAAGGTTTCCATCTCCGCTAGATTACTACCCTAGAGGAAGCGTATCAGGCAGCCCAGGAGATTGAGTTGTATTCCCCGACCACGGCATGGAGGGAGGTTTGATTCTCGTACTTCTTTTGCCTGGACCAATACCCAGGCCAACAAGTCCAATTTTGGGAGCCAAACCAAAACCCAGGGGTCTCAACCTAACCCTAGAGATGTTAAAGGAAAAGGTATAGCTGGTGCCACCTCTAGGGGTAGCAACTCCGTACAGTGTTATAACTGTTAAGGATTAAGGCATTTTGCATGTCAATGTCTAAAGGGTAAGACCCTTCTCCTTGACGAGTGTGAAGATGTCGGGGATCAAGGTGATCAGGAAGAAGTGATGTACTAGCTTGAGGTGATCCCCAGTGATGAGGATTACGATGAGGGAGAGGACACGCCGTTGGTTGTCGTTTGTTGTGCCATAGCACGCCCTAAAGTTAACGATGATTGGCGTCGAACTACAATGTTTTTTCACCTATGCAAAATGTGGGAATAAGGCCTATAAAGGGATAGTAGACAGTCGTAATTATTCTAATGTTGTCTCCACCGGAGCCATAGAGTGATTGGGGTTGAAGCTTGAACCCCACCATCAGCCTTTTAAGGTGTCTTGGTCAATGCGACCTCGGTGACAGTCACCCAGCGGTGTCTTGTGCCTATTTAGTTTGACTTGTACACTGCCTCGTTGTGGTGTGACGTCAAGTCTATGGATATTAAACACATCATTTTGGGCCGACCTTGACTTTTTTACTGTTTTTATCAATCCAAGGTCGCTCAAATGTATGTACCTTTGCCCACCAAGGCAAGAAGGTTGTATTGGTCCCCCTGCCCCCTAAGGGCCCAAGTGAGAAGAAGAATGAAGGGCGATCAAATGGGTCAAAGGAGGGCACGAGTTCACAATCTAAGTCTCTTCATGTTATCACCATCAGAGAATTTGAGCAGGAGACTACAACTGATTCTGGGGTGTACGCCGTAATGGCCAGAGAGGCCACCCCGAAGGTCAATGTAGAGAGGCCACAGGAGACCGGTACATTGTTAGATGAGTTCAGGGATGTTTTCCCTGAAGATTTACCAGACTCACTCCCACTGATGCGAGACATTTAGCATGTCAATGATCTTGTACGAGGGGCCACTCTACCGACCCTTCCCCACTATCGGATGAACCCGACAGAACACGCAAAATTAAACATCGGATGAACTTTTGCGAAAGGGTTTCATCCAAGAGAGTATAGGTCCCTGCGCAATGCCCGCGCTTCTCACGCCAAAGAAAGATGGCATTTGGCACATGTGTGTGGATAGTCGCGCCATCAATAGGATTACCGTCAAGTATTGATTTCCCATACCGCGGCTTGACAATATGCTTGATATGATGGCTGACGCTAAAATATTATCCAAGATTGACCTCAAGAGCGAGAATCACCAAATCTACATTCGTCCAGGTGATGGGTGGAAGACACTATGGCACATTATGGGCACACGACTCTTGTTTTCGTCAGCCTATCATCCACAAACTGATGGGCAGACAGAGGTCGTGAATCGTAGTTTGGGGAATTTGTTGCGGTGTCTAGTTGGTGAGCACACTAGGACTTGGGATGCAGTCTTATCCGTGGCAAAGTTCACATATAATTCATCAGTCAATAGGTCAATAGGCATAAGTCCATTCAAAGTCGTCTATGGCTACACCCCTAGAAAGCATGTGGATCTTATTCTCATGTCAGTATCTCGTCGTCCTTCTGAGTCAACATCATCATTTGCGCATTTCATCCATGAGCGAGTAATGAAAATTACAAACTACATGTTGATTCGCATCGCAGACAGCGTGAGTTTGATGTAGATGACTATGTGATGATCCGACTTAGGCCCGAACGGTTTCCTCCAAGTACTGTTAAGAAATTACAGGCATGCCACGCAGGACCTAACAAAATCCTTACGAGAATGGATCTTAATGCTTACATGATAGATCTAGCATTGGACAAGGGTATCAGTTCAATGTTTAATGTGGAAGATTTGGTGCCTTGCCCAGATCTTCACTTCAGTTCCCCTATTGATCCTTACCTTGTCCCATATCCCCCCTATAATTCTGACCCAGGTTCCCAGCCTCTACCGCCTATTCCATCAGCACCTGAGAGGAAGGAGGTGGTAGAGATGATTTTGGGTGAGCAGGTGGTTTCCACTCGCTATGGTGTGATGCAGGACAATTAACCAATTGGTCTAAAAGCTCGAACTGTTAGAGTATGGCGACTTAATCCCTTTATCTCATAGCCCAGGCCCCACATCTCATGGGTTAAGATCTCAGCCGAACCCCCCTCGTGGGCCCCAAATCACATGGGCTACCCACCCCGAGTATGTCCCCGCATCCCACGAGCTACCCCACTCGAGCCTAGTGTGAAATGCGCATTAATCACCCCCAGTGAAGAGTCTCGAACACGAGACCTCCCCCATGGACCCCAAATCACATGGGTCACCCACCCCGAGTATGTCCATACATCCCACGGGCTACCCCACTCAAGCCCGGTGTGAAAATGCCCCTGCATTAATCACCCCCGGTGAGGAGTCTCGAACACAAGACTTCCCGCTCTAATACCAATTTGATGCAGGACAATTAACCACTTACTCTAAAAGCTCGAACTGTTAAAACATGGTGAATTAATCCCTTTATCTCATAGCCCAAGCCCCACATCTCATGGGTTAGGACCTCAACCAAACCCCCCTTGTGGGCCCCAAATCACATGGGCCACCCACCTCGAGTGTGTCCTCGCATCCCACGGGCTACCCCACTCGAGCCCGGTGTGAAAATGCCCCTGTATTATGGTGGATATCAGAAGTTTCTAGTCAAATAGAAGAATCAACCTACATCTAATAGTACTTGGATTACAGAGATTGAGATACAACAGATAGATCTAGACATTCTCAAGCAATATTGGAGTCTTCCCGCCTAGTGAGAATTGATGCGGGCATCACGCCACCACTCCATACATATTAGAGACGTAAGTGTCGACAGGCTACATCGGCAGTTAAGTTTGGCTAGGCGATTGATGGTGATCACCAGTGGTCATCGGTGAGTATAAGAAAAGCATGGTGGGCTTGAATCATATTTGGAGACCATCCCACCGTTGATCATGGTCTACATGATCGTCCATCCAATGGATCATCTTGTGTCCCATTATTGGGACATCCGATGGTTGGATTATGTTGGACCCTTTTGTTTGTTAGTTCTATTATGTTATTTAATGATTTTGACAATTTAGCTTGTGATTGGATAGTGGACATCTATTTGTTACATTTTTTTTTCTTTTGAGAGGATAGATTAGACTATTTACCTTTTAGGACATAATGGGCACTTTGCTTTTGTTACTAAAGGGGCAAAATTGTCATTTCAACAATTTTTTGGAATAATATAAAGCAAGTGGGGTGGGGACGTCCAACCCTAATGTAAGTTTGGAAAAAATCTCGACGAAGCTTTGTGGGCGTCCCTTTCTTCTTCCTTCATTGTTGTGAAGGCTAGATCTTTGAATACAAGCCTAGAGGGTGAGAAGTCACTCTATCATTCGTCCTTAAGATCCTTGCTCATCCACTTCATGCTTGATGAATTGTAGGTGGTAGGTCTCTTGGAATCTTCAATCCTAAGGTAAACTCTTTTCCTTATTTTCACTTGGATATGATTTTACTTGATCCTACGGGCCACATAAACCCATCTTCCATTATTAACGGACCCAACCCGTGAGTGGACCACACGATCATTCAACCCACACGTGTGACCGTACATCCACCTGTGTGACTGCCACACGCATGTGTGGGGCCCGCTTGATCTGATTTTGAGTCGGTGTGTTCCTTTGTCCACATTAGGCAACTCGGTTTCGGCCGTTTGTGTTTAATATTCCTAGATCTCAAGATTTTTGCATTAGAACTACCTTGGTCCAACCCTGGAAATATCAAACTTTCACCTATTTAACTCAGATTACTCCTAAGCTAGTCGGAAGATCTTTATCTTCCTTGGGCCCAATTGCCCAATTTTCGGAGTGTTTTGTTTGGTCAAAGTGTTTATGATTGTGATTTGGCCTCGAATCATACCGGTCATCTCTTGGACTTCATTTTGTTTGCATGTGCATCACACTTTAGTTTGATGATTTTATTTATTCCTTTGATTTTAAGTTAAATCTCGGTCACATAGCCGGTTTTACGTCATCCTACATCAAAATTTGGTTTCAAAGCCTGGTTTAGCGTAAGAGTCCTTTCATGCATATCACATGTTCAGTTATATGCATCTAGGATATGTTGTGTCAAGTTTCATGCATAAACATAAAATTAAGTATATGCATCATCCAGTCGAGTTTTGCATTTGGTTTATATATGTGGATTGGGTTTTGATAAATGATAACTAATGTTTGAACATGCTTATAATTGATAAAATGAATCCTCTTTTAGGGATTTTTATATTTTGTTTCCTTTTTTCCACTATTTATTATATTTGTCATATTTTTAAATTAAAAAATAGAAGTATCGTGTCGCTTACACTACACGCTATGTATTTATGCTATAGAGGGCTGAGCGCCACACATCACGCTACCGCTATTTAAAACATCGGTTTAACATTTGCAGTGTACAATATTCACATTAATGTGAACTAAAGGTTAGAAAAATGTGAAGGCTACACATAGTTAAATGTTCACAATCAAGACTATACCAAGAAAAAGAAGAGATAGTGAAATTTGACTTACAAAGATCAAAGGAACTCTCATGTCCGACAGCTGCAAGTATCTTTCATCATGGTTAAGGATGACTTGATCCTCAACATTTTTTATGTAAGCAGGTGAGTTCTTCACTTCAGAAAAGTGGAGAACTGCACATTCAATCAAAACCCATGCCATAAGGACAAGAGCAAGTGCACTATAGAAGACAGCTTCATATCTGCAAAACATTCATTGCAAGAGATTGATCATACATTTATCATCTACCTATTCTCTGAATATGATTGGCCAAATACACCATGACACCAACTAACAAGGTAATATACCCGATAGATAGAAGTAGAAAAGGTGGAGCGAAACCAAGAAATATAGAGGAGAGGCGATCCAAGAGGCTGGTTGGTGAAAACAGTGGTAGAACCATAGAAAGACCTGTTGCGAATAAAAGAAAACATGGTGGCAGTCAGAAACATCATCTATAACTGAGAAATAGCTTCTATAACGAAAGGCGTAGGCAGGACATGTCAGAGACAATCAAGAGAAAATGAGTATCATCATTTGGTAATCATCTGAATCCCTTTACGAGCAAATAGTTGAAGTGTTGCCACTTACTTTGGGTTCTTCTGTGACCACTAGAATAATTAAGTGGTCGCACTTCTAATGAATAATTTAATAGTGGCCTACCGAGTATTCATAACTGTGAATTTTTGCCAATCATCATGTTATGAGTTAAATGCTGTTATTAGTCACTTCATGTATCTGTTTGTAGAGCTGTACACGAGTCAAACCGAGTTGAGCTTGGCACAGCTCGACTCGGCTCAGCCACTAGCTGACCCCAACTCGAACTAGGCTCAGCTCGGTCCTCGAGCCCGACTGGCCAGCTCAGCTCGGTTCGGTCAGCAGCTCGGGCCAGTTCGAGCCGAGTTTGAGCCAGTGCGGCACTTTCTCAAACACATGGAGTGCACCTTCAATTTCTCATAGTATGCAAAACAGCAGCAGCAGTTTACAGGTATTTCATCAAACACTCAGTAGGCAGCATCAAAATCAAGATCCAAAGGTAGTTTTATCATGTAATGTTTTTCTTTTGGTAGTGATTAGTTTCATATCCATATCTTCCTCGCCACCAGCCGATCCCACAGAAAATGTATGCACCCGAAACAACACTTCGTTGAGTCATTTCATCAAACGCTTGGTGAGCAACATCAATATCAAAATAACCGAGTCACCGAACTGGTTCGAACTGAGTTCGATTCGAGTTGAGGTTCGATCCGAGTTGATTCAAGCTCGGCCAAGCTTGAACTTGGCTTGAAATTTTTTCAAGCTCCAAAAATCAGCTCGGCTCGGCTCGAACTCAGTTTCGAACCAAGTCGAATCAAGCTTTTTCGAGTCGAGTCGAGCAAGTTAATCGAGCTAACTCGGTTCGTGTACAGCTCTATATGTTTGCTACTGTCAAATCATACTTTAAAACATATTTCTTCAGTAACATTTGATACCTAGAAACATCAGTGGTAATTGATTTCTGAATCCAGTCTTATTTATGTTACCAATCAAAAGAAAATAAAAACCTGGTGGAATGGAAGTTCAAAGGCTCCCATGATGACTGTTCCAAATATCATAATGCCAGTTTATAACCTCAAGCTGTCCCATAGACAACAACACCCCAAAACCATAACAATAACTCCAAAACAGGAGCCCTGAAACTTTCATCTATTGAAGATGTCTGACCATCTCAAAGGATGATGTACCCATTATGGTTCAAAAGATTGTTACCAATCAATGACTCACAAAGAAATGAAATCGAGTTATATCGTAAGTTCCAACATGACTCGTGCGAAATGGGACAAATTGGGGAACGGATACCCAAAAATAAATTAATTAATTAAAATTAAAATTAAAATAAAGAATCAGAAAATTTTAGGAAAATATAGAAAAATCATAAAAAGTTAGAAAAAATCAAGATAATGTGTGGTAGGAACTTAGTTAAGAATTAAATGCAACAGTTTACCTTGTTCCTGAAATAAGCTTTCCCCAGAGTATTGAGGAATAACTTCTCATATACTTCACGTACCTCAAGTCATTACCCTTGTCGAGTCTACGGCTGGTAGTGGTCTTGGGGTTCAAGAAGTATGCTCAAATCCCATCACAATGCGCAAATTTCTAACCACAGGTCCATATCATGCAAGAAACTACTGAAGTATTGAAACATATAGAAAATTATATCGAATCACTTACCAAACATGGGAGGTGGGTGCTCGAGGGCCCTATCCCATTGGTCATCAATGATTACGTCCCATTGGTCATTAATGATTGCGTGCACCCATCCATATGCCTTTAGGGCTTTTGCCTTGATGGCATTCCAAGGACTTGTACATGGAACCCATAGACGAATGTCTCATTATCCATTGTCCTGAGCGTTCTGTAAATCAGCTC
This sequence comes from Magnolia sinica, assembly GCF_029962835.1. NCBI lineage: Eukaryota > Viridiplantae > Streptophyta > Magnoliopsida > Magnoliales > Magnoliaceae > Magnolia > Magnolia sinica. The sequence goes on from NC_080581.1 coordinate 53,465,300, forward strand.
CATAATACATACCACACTATGTATGCAGTCCCAAAAAGAATTGCTCATGACAATCCCCTCAATCGCTGTTACCTGAACATTGCCGCTCTGATTCTAAATAGGTTTCTAACTCCATGCTTGTGTTTTAAGAGGCTTTCTATGGCAATGAAATTAGTGGCAAACAATGTCGCCTTCGGCTGAACTAGCGCCATGACACCTCGCACGCATCTCAACTAAAACCCAGGTGTGGTTGTAGATGAAATTTGTAATTGCTCGAGCATCAACAATCACACTCTTAACTGCAGCCAATTGCTTCAACCATCAAATCAATGTGATGGGCTACACACAGGGTCTAGTACAAGTCATAATTTATTAAATATTTCCCCGCCTTCACAAATGTGCACCCTTTATCCATGACAAATTGTACTACGTTCTTCCACCTCACCTCCTTCATCACATCCTTCATCAGCCCCGCACAGTGTTTCAAAAATTATGATGGACAGCTTCATCAGTATCGTCCATCCATCTCACATCAACGTGAACCCATATGCTTTCCATGATAGCCTCAACTCATAGATTTAATGGCGTATCTTAGCAACCTCAAAATCTAGGTAAGGACCCATAATCTTCTGTGGTGTCGGTGGCACCATACCCTCACCCCTATGTTTCACTATAGTGATTACATTTTTTAAGCGCAGATTCGCAGTTGCCTTATCTGGCACATCGTCATATATGAAAAACCTTGCCACGAAATTTCCCACCCCTATTTTCACATCCCCTCAACTCCAAAGTTCCTCCAGCCGCCTCTGCTTCCTTCCTCTTCCCTATATATTAATAGATCTTAAGGTATTTGGACATCCTCACCCTACTACTCCAATGCATACCATGCTGCCAGCTAATGTCGGGCTGCCACCCTTTCCAAACATTTTATCCATGCAAGACCACTTTGTGTAAAAAAATTATTAGGAATAATAAATGACATCATGCCCAATATTTTCATAATTTTAATATTTTTAAATACATAAAAAAAAATTAATATAAAAATAACTAACATATAATTTATTAGCACATTAAATGTATTTAGTTCACTAAATCATCCTACAATGTATAGTGCAACTATTAAAAATATATTTCAAAATAGTTGTTGTTAATTTTCTACAAAAAGTTAAGTATCTTTTTTAAAATAAATAAAACTCTGGCTAATATTAAGATTGGCATACATTCATGAATACACAAATATATTAGGAGCCGATTTTGGTTGGTCAATATAATCTTAAAAATAATAATAACTCTTTTTTAATTTTTTGATATTTTTAATTAATTTTTTTCCAAATTTTCTAAAAATGTAATACCCCGGATTACTCAGTAGTCGGCAGCAAGACCGTGCGCCTATCTCGACTAAGCGCGACTTCACTCGAAGCCTTAAATTGGAATGACATTGACATATTGTAAATCCATTAAAGAGATTTGGGATTTTGTTGCTACAAATTATTTTTAAAAATGTAGGGAGATTGAAAATTTCATCGGGGTAGACGTACTTGGGAGATTACAGCTCTTAAAGGGTTGTGGTTTAAGTTGGGCCATCTGATGTAGGATGAACTGGGCCCACGAACCATGGGTTAGGCCCATGGTTCGTGGGATTTTGTTGTTCTTGCTTATTGTAAAAATAAAATTTAAAAATAAAAATAAAAATAAAAATAAAAAAAATTGTAGGGAGATTGACAATTTGATTAGGGTAGAGGTCCTTAGGAGACTGCTATACAACTATTAAAGGGTTGTGGTTTAAGTTGGGCCATCTTATGCAGGATGAACTAGGTCCAGAAACTATGGGCCAGGACCCAAGCCCCTCAATTGGTAAGAAGGACCAAGCCTTCTATTTATGTAGCTAGCTAGAAAAATTAATCAGTTAACTATGAAATAATCAATTGGTCAAATCTTCTTAAATGCATTTTTATCCCTTAGGCATCTCTTAATTTGTTTTCTATTTTTGTAATAAGTCATTAGTCGTCAATGACATTATGAATCTTCATTATTTGTATGTTTTAAAGCTTATTTAAGGGCTTGGCATTAGCAATATCAATGCACCTCTGAATTGAATAAAATTTATGGATCGTCTCTTTTTACTTTGTGTGTGATTCTTGTGATTGTCTTGGAGGTGCCTATATTTGGCAAATCCTTCCCACCATCTGGATGTTCCAGTTTGGTATTAGAGTGGGTCCCAACGGCTGATTTGAAGTCCAAGATAAACAACAATCTCCATATTTTGTCCATTACTTTCCTGATGTCATCCCCTGATACGATGTCTACCCATAGTGGTAACCTCTATGGAGAGAAGCTTGTCGATCAACAACAAGAAAATTGTATCACCAAGCTATTCGCAAGGGTAGCCAGCTTGCAAACCGTTGTTGACCAACTAAGTGGAGAACCTCATGTAGAGCAACCTGATTCCATTAGAGTTCCGAATGGTGAGCCAAATTCACAACAAGAGTTCTAATCAAAACCTTTGGTGAATAAAAATGGTACAGGTCCACGGGAGTTTGTTTATGACTTCATGGAATGGCTCTTCGTAGAGAGAGCCCATGACTCCTCGATAGAGATGCATAAGAAAGATGATATTCCCACGAAAGTACAAGTTGAAGTTTCGGACTTCACAGGTCACCTTGATGCAAAGACTTTTATCGATTGAATTACAACGCTTGAAGATTATTTTGCATGTTATGACATGGATGATGTCCAATGAGTGACCTTTGTCAAGGCCAAGTTGAAGGGCTCAACAAGAATCTGGTGGTGAAGCATTGACAACAACAATCTCATCATTGGTCGTCCTGCTATCACATGATGGGTTGACATAGGAGACAAAACTAAAAAGTAAATATTTGCCTTTAGATTGCATGAATACTCTTCTCCAGGATCTCCTTGCATTCAAACAGGAAACTTTGTCGGTGGATGACTATACTAATAAGTTCAATGAACTTTTTGTCCATTGTAAGCTTGCAGAGATAGACCACGTAATGGCTAACAACTATCGAGCAGGGTTACACCAAGAGATCCAGCGCAAGATAATTTCGTGTCAATCGACGATGTTAATCGGAAGGCTCGATGAGTTGAACGACAACTGTGGAAAGTGGCAACACACTCTCCAATACTTTGGCTCTGTAGCTAGAGAACCTTCAGTGAGAAAACATCCGGATCCAAATCTTAACTGGACTCCACCGCAGGGCTACCAACCACCTCCCTACCCTTTTTAGTTGTGCCCACAGATGGAGGCTCCACTTTTCGGAGCATGGGTTGAGTGTAGGATGAAGAACCTGATGGTTGGTGTAGATTCAACATTAACACCACGGTGGGGACCACCTTAGCGGCAACCTTTTTTGAGGTAACATTGAAGTACTCTCTCTCAACATTTATTATAATTAATTACTCCCTTAAATCACGCCGGTGGTTTTCTTGTAACAAGCAAAAGACGGATGGCCATCCTTAATTTTTTACGGGGCCAACCTTGATGTGTATGTGAGATCCACTCTGACCATTAGATGTACAATCCCATGTTGGGCCCACAGCAAAAACATTAGTCTGACCTTGATTCAAGTGGGCCTCATCAATGAAAACAGTTAAGAGAGAGACATCTACCCTTGATTTTTATAGGACAAATCGGAATGCATATGTTCAATCAACTCCAACTGTCAGATGGCACACCAAATGGTGGTCCTGTGTCCCAAACTCAGGCCTATGTGTGATTTTAGTGGGCCGCAACAAGGGAAACAGTTTGGAGGGTGAACCTTTCCTTGTACACTGTTTCCAATCATGGGGTCCACCTGAACCACAGATGGGGATAATTTGTTAGCCCTGGGTCTGACATGGAGTTAAGCAACTGATGGTCGGGGTGGATTTCACATTAACACCATGGTGGGCCCTACCCAAGCAGTGACCTCTTCTTGAAACTGTAAGTAAGATAAGTCCTACGACAACATTTATTTACATTAATTGTAGCAACTAGTTGGATGGTCCAAGTAGTTGTGTGTGACAGAACATGGTGGACAGTGTTGGCAGACCACGGTGGACAGTGATGAACTCACATGTGGCCAACTTACAAGGAGATTATGGTTTCTATTGTTTTGTATTATTATTTTCTTCTTTAAACCTTTAAGGTGATATGATAGAATAGAGTTTAAGACATAAACTGGCTTTGGTTTATGTAATTACTAAAGCATGGAGGTATATTTGTACTTTCACAAACAATATCAAAGCCCTAATGATAAGTGATGGAGAGGCATAGGGCATCACCACTTTTTGAGGTGATGAACTCACATGTGGCCAACTTACAAGGAGATTATGGTTTCTATTGTTTTGTATTATTATTTTCTTAGACAAACTGGCTTTGGTTTATGTAATTACTAAAGCATGGAGGTATATTTGTACTTTCACAAACAATATCAAAGCCCTAATGATAAGTGATGGATCACTACTTTTTGAGTCCTCCCTCCCTCCCTCACAAAATGTAAATAATGAAATTCTAGACAACAAATTTTCTGAAAGAGTGGGATTACTGATATATAATAATGTCGCAAACAGAGAGAAATGCTAAATGAGTAAATGCTGAAAGGGAAGAAATATGACAATGGTGCCTCCACTAATCAAGAAGCCTAAAGCTCCAATGAAAAATATTTGCTACAGAAGAAGCCTCTAAATTAAACTGAAGAAACAATTAATATTGATTGTATTTATTATTCAAGTTGTAAATATAAGCACTAAAGACAACAAAGAAAGAAAGGATATTAAAACATAACCTGCTAAGGACCAGTTTATCAACTGGTGCAACGTGAGAAGTTCTTGCTTCTGGGTTCTGTGAGAAGTGGATAACCACACCATCCCTGATGATAGCCCAACTAGAAGAGCCTAATATCCAAAGAACAAAACAGTGAAATATTTAGATGTGCTCAAACAAGCCTCTAAGCTTCTGAAGCTGAGGTAGGTCAATATATAAACAAGGTGAGCTATTTACCTGCAAATGAAATAGTTTCTGAAACCTGGACCTTTGTTTATCATAATTGAGGATGCATAGCCAATACTTACTTCCTCTGGTACTTGAATCAAGCCACCTAGCAGCCATCCCTATCAGGATAACTATAGCTCCACTTGCAATTCTACAAATAAATGGCCTTAGTTGAAGTACGAATTTGAACTTTGATAGTTACAACTGAAAAAGCAACATTACTAATCCATTTTGTTTAATCAGAGTTCGAATTCATCATCATCATCTTTGGCTTTCTCTAGCAAGTAATGATAGACTAGAAGAAGTGTTACAATAGACTGCTCACCAGACTTGAACCTTCCTCTTTTACTTGGGCTCTGGAGGCTACCATGGTTGAGCTCAGATTGACAACACTTGCATGCCAAAACAGCCCACCCAATACTAATCCCCAGCCCAACCAATACATGCACACCCTGAAGCGCAAGGAAGCAAATGTTCATGGAGTGGCAATTGTCAATGTGCTACGGAGCAGGAGGAACACACACATATGGAATACCCTCACATAAGGGCAATAAAACAGGCATCCAAGTTGGCGCCGAGGCAAACACATGTGCCCCCCATGGATAGGAAGTGGAGAGGACATGCTCAAGTACTTGCCTACAATAAATAGCAAGGAGCCCGCTGACACATGTATACTGAACACCACTCACATGCTAAAATGATCATATCCACCAGTGCACTTTTAACCAAACACGGGCAATTTGGGAATAGTTAAGGACTAGAGCATGCAATGTCAAACAAGCTCACTAAAAAAAATGACAAACTGGGTAAAAACACATGTTGAATGATAGTGATGTGACTAGAAAAGCATCTTACCATTTACTAGTATTGAGGATATGGCACATGCAACACAAGTGGAAAAGGAGGAAGCAGTTTGTAAGATGTGGGAGAAGGGTGGAGAAGCGATTGTAAAAGGGCAGTTATTTGATACTCTTGATAGAGAATTACACTTGCTACACATGCATTTAGAACTTGTAGACGTGGCACATATTAAGTTTAACCAATGAAATTAGAAAACCCATTCTGAATGGTTCATAATCCAAAAATCATAATTGTCCGAGCAATCCTAACCTCTGATTGGAGGACCAACGTTTGGTCAATTCAGACCATATAATATTTTTCATTGAATCATCCTATTTCGATAAATTGTTTGCATAATGAAATCAATACATTGTTTTGGTTTGCAGTCCATTCAATTATGAATAACCATTTGAATGGTTTAATTTGAGTTATTGTTGTGCCAATTGTATGGTTTCTCTGCGCTTGTGTATGAACTATCATGCTCTGCCAGATTATCAAAAGTTTCCTCCTATCTAAAAAATAGGGATGTTCGGTAGAAAGCACCAATGTCCTCCAATTGCTCGACGGTCCGTTTGGGACGTGACATAATAAAAGGAATGGAAGCAGACAGTTTTAGACCTATATTATGATAAGGTTAAGAGCAAGTAAACAAATTCATGTTCAAATGGACTAGGGGCATCTTGGGATATCGCCAATTCCATGCAAATCAATGGAAATAGAAAAGGCTTTCCATTGATGTGACAGTTTGTGATGTTTGGATAGCAAAGAAGAGGGAGGATTCCACAAACCAACCACTGCACTTTTCCATAGTTTAGATTGTCTGGCACCAACAAATAGGTGAAGTTGTCTCACAAAAATTGGGTTCCCACTTCGATCCAAAGGAGGCACCTAAAAACGGAATCCATGTTTCAATAATGCTCTTGGAAATAATCATTACCTTTTTGTTTTCTTTTCCCTTGGAATACATGTATCCAAACATGGCCCAAGCATCCACTACAACAAATAACTACAATCATGTGTATTATCACATCTAGATGGAGCATATAACCAAGTAATAAAGTCGAGAGGCCTCGAACAAATAGACTTACACCAAGTGAGTGTTGTCAGGAATTTCTGCTGGCATTAACGTAAAAATGGATAAAAGCCAACACGCAACCCATATAAAAAATGGTATCATTGGTCTCCCTGGAATATTGTAAAAAATATAAAGAGCAGCTACGACCCCAATAATGAGGAAGCACCAAGTGTAGAGCTTCCTTTCATAAAAGCTAGTCACCTGCGTAAAGAGAAAAAGACAAGTGAAGTACGGTCTGCAGCTTGAATGCTTCCTCAACAAGTAATTACAGTTAATGGCAGGATGGGCAATTGCACATTATGCTTCCGTACCAGGAATTCAAGAGTAAATATGGACACAGCACAAGAGGCTAGAAGCTTCCCAATAAAATTAACTTTGCTCCCAGACAAGGATCTCCATACTGCTTTTAGAAACTGAATGTCACTAAATATTTGAGTCCAGAGAAACACCGTCATTGCAACATAAGCATGGTAAAGAAGAGGAGAATTCTCAATAAACAGTAGAACACAGAGTATTCCCATCAATAGCATTCCACATAAATATGCCTGCGATAGAAAAAGAATGGTTTAGAACAATATAGATCATAACTAATAATTATAGAAGTTGAATAATATAATGAAGGAAGAACAAGTTGCAACATCCTCTAGGCTAGAATTCTTAATTATAAAATATTGGGTAGATACACTCGTAGTGCATGTAGACTTCCAACAAAATAGTTCGCCAATATGGTAATGCTCTAATACATTAGAAGCCTCTTAATGAGCACATTATCAATTTCATTGTTGATAAGAAGGTAAGAGGACTTGATTTCCTGAGTTCAACGTCCTCTGACATGGTAGTCAATTTAATGTTTTAGTTCTTTCCCGTTACAGAATTGCACATTGGTTGTCACGGGCAATGTGATGCAAGACCGATGCATGAACTAAGTAACATGTGAGATCAAATAGCCGAATTAAGATATTTAACAAAAAAAAACACAAACATCGCTATAATCATCACAAATATCATGAAAATCAAAAGAAAACCATGTATAATCTCAGCCTAAGCTACCAACGTCGTAACTCAAGATCATTAAATAAAAAGAAATTAGGATCTAATGGATGTAGGGACATCCAATTAGCATAGGATAGTCTATTTCAAAATAGGAAACCTAATACAACCTAGGGTTAAAATTAGGGTTTGGATAATTTGGGAAAGTAGGAAAATTGGGAATTTTAAGTTTAGGGTTAGAGTTTCGATTGTGGATGAGTATGAGAAAGTTGGGTTTGGTAGAAAACGAAGATTTGGAATGGGAGAATTAAGAATCTGAAGAAAATACTTGAATGGGGAAGAAAATGGAAGACAGTGTGGGGATAAATGGAGACCTTGTACCTCCGTTGATGAAGATTAGCCTCGCACCAATCTTCCTTCCAAATCACATGGAAGTATATTCAAATCGCATGAAGATGGGAGAAGAAAGCAAGAGCTTTTCTCTCTTTTTTTTCTTTTTTTTTTTTTTAATCATGAAATTCAATGAGGGAGAGGTCACACGCCCACCTCTTTTATAGATCTAAGAAGTTTCAAAAATTACAAAAACCCAGTCTTGTGAACTATAACGAAAATAGCCCTAGTCTAAATAAAATCAACTAAAACACTCATAATGTGTCTAAATATAAAATAATCAAAAACTAAATCCTAAAATATGATCAAGTCTAAAACTAATGTGGACGATCAACGATCAATGGCCCGATCATGTGATCCATGCGATCCAATGACCCGATCGTCACGTCCCTCCAATCCAATGGTCTGGATCACTCCATAAAGCAGCCCATGTGCATCTTCCCAGTGTGGGGTCTTCCAGATGCTCGCACATGTACATGGGGTCTTCAGCACGATCACGGATACTCGCCTAGCCACATGGAAATCAGCGCAGCCCGCTTCCTCCTCTGATACGTACGTAATGGTGTACGTGACGTGATGTCCTCATCGCAATGACATATATATCAATAGTATCGCATGTTGCCAATACGAAACTAGGGTGAGCTGTAAAACTTCCCTCTATTGTCCAATATATTGGAATGTATTGATGATATATATCATCGATACATTACATTGCAATATTTTTAATATCTCACAGTATAAAAGTCCTTAATATCGTCAATACATGTGATATGCATCGACGATATCGACAAAAATGGCCCCATTGAAAGAAAAAAAAAAAATTTGGGGTGGGGGGGAAGGAAAGTCAGAAAAAAAAAATTTTAAAAAAAAAAAAAAAAAAACAAAGAAGATTTTAACCAGTCATTTTAAGTTGTTTAGATAGGAGGATTTGGGTGGGGAAATCAAGTCGAGAGAGTGGAGACGGGCTCGAAACCAATCGATGAGTTTTTTAAATTTAAAGTGTTTTTTCTTGTTTAAATAGCTTAGAATCAGTGGTACCAACTTAGTAATCCATGATTTTGCATGTTTTGCACGCTCAATCACAGTCTTTTACGTTCGATTATTTATTTCGGGGAAAATGGGGGAATTATGGAAAATCCGAAATTTCCTTGATTTCAACCCTTTAACTAAAAATATCTGAAAATATATATTAAAAACTTTTAAAAAAATTACACTAACCAACCAAAATGTATTCCTAATATTTGTGTATTAACAAGTATATGTTGATCTTAATATCAGCCATACTCATTTATTTATTTTTAAAATAAATTTATGTTTTTAAATGTAAAAATTAATTTATAATATATTTTTTAAATAAATGCACAGTACATTATAGGACAGATTAGTACTACTAATTATAATATCTAATGTGCCAATAAATTACATGCATTATATAAGTATTATATAGAGAGCATTCTATCACTTTTTGGTGACTTTCACCTTCAACACGATTCACCGCCTATGTGCCATTTATGCTTTCTTCCGCTCTTAGAACACGACAGGTGCAGTGATAAAGAGTCTCTTGTCGGGTTGGGTGGTAAGGACTGTTAGAGGTCAGTAAGGACAATTAGGCTTAGGGAATAGAGCAAGTGCACTAGCCAGTTTTACTTATAAGCTTTGAAGCTAGCAAGCAATGGCTTCAAAGCCATTGCGCACGTTGGCGCTCATACATTTTTAAGCTTTGAAATGTATGTGCGCGCTAGCGCGTTTTACTAATAGGCTTTGAAGCCAGCTGGAGCGTCTGGTCTTGTCAGCCATTTTAGATAGGATGAAAAATGAATCCATCTGAAGGGCACGGTCGGAAGATGTAGCTATGGACCATGCCAAATGTCTCTACCGAAGAATGCAGAACCTTAGAACCCGACCGAACGATGTTCCAACCAAGTGGTGAACAAGGCCATTCAATGAGATCATTTTGGATATAATTGCATCACTTTTGTCAGAAAACGCATAGTTTAGGACCCTATACAAAGGAACTTATTATGTGTACTTGTTTTTTGTGATCTTTGAGTTATAAGTGTGTAATAATGTATTTTTTAACGTCCCTCAAGTTCCATTGAAAATTTTGATCAATTTCCCAATGTTTCCCAAAAGCGGTGATACATTCCACGATACATACAATTATCATTGCTTCGATTGAACGGTGATCATTAATTTGGACAAAGAGATGGCATCACCAATTATGAGTCAGGATCGTCAATTTGCTTTAATCAAACAGTGAGATAGAATCTCTAACAAGATTTAGATTAGGGCTTGGGAAATGAGATTGGGATTTTGGAGGGTTGGGAAATGGGTATGATTAGGGATTAAGACTTGAGGGGCTTTGGTTTAGGGTTTCAGAACGGGAAAAGAAAGAGGAAGAATGGGTATGAGTAATTTTCTTTTTCATGGGTTTGGTAATAGAAAAGGAGAGGGGACAAGGAAAAGCAATAAGGGGAAAGGAAAAGGGAAGGAAATGAAGAGAGATAAAGCAGAGACCTATTGAAGAGGAAAAGGTCCAAGTTCCCAAAGAAGGAACTTGCTCTGACACCAAACTTTGATGCAATCCATAGGACTTAGATTACCAAGGGAATCAAAATTGTGGAAAGAGCCACAACCCCTCTACGCAAGTGTAGAGTCACACGTCCCCTCTCTATCCTTCTTCCAAGCAATGCATAATAAAATTGAAACTCTTTTAAGCAAAAGTACCATCATACTTCTGTAATTGAAGAGACTAAGAACCAAAACATGAAACCCTAATAATTGAAGAGACTAAAATACACCTTAAGCTACTACCTGTTTTAAGTGAGGGCATTTTGGTCATTTGTGTTATTGTTAAAATTGACAATAACACAAATCTAAATCTCTAAATCTCTGGAGGCATTTCTCAGCTCGATTTCTTTGTTAGTTTCAGAATGGGTTGTCTTTTATGTTAATCACTAGTAGCTGGGTGCCTATTGGGCAGGCTCTTTCTTGTTTCCCTTTGTTTGAATTCTTTTCTTGCTTTGCTTGTGGCTAGCAGGCCTTTAATAAAACTTCTATCAACCCTCACAAAACTCTAGTTATGTAGAAAAGCAAGAAGCAATCTCTTGTTGCGCACTCCTCTACGAAAGTCGAATATCGCGCAATGGCGCATACAGCATGTGAGTTACTATGGATAAAGATCATCCTTTAAGATATGGGATTTATGACATCTTCCTCAATTCCTCTATATTGTAATAATCAGGCAGCGATACACATTGCATCTAACCCAGTCTTCCATGAACGCACAAAGCACATTGAAGTTAATTGTCACTTTATTCAGCAGAAATTAGCCGCCAAGCTTCTTCACACACCCTTCGTTCAGTTAGAGGATCAGTTAGCATGTCTCCACCAAAGCCACGTCACAGTATGCCTTAAGACCATTTGTGTCAAGCTTGGCAGGAATATTCATGCACCAGCTTGAGGAGAGTTAGTGTACAACAATTTGGGTACAGTTGTGGTACACCATACTAGAAACTGTACATATGCTTAGGTGCACCTGTAGTGCACCATTCTTGTTTTTTATTTGGTTTGTATAGTTGTGATTAGGAGACAGCTAATGAGCCTTTTCTTTTGTAAATATTCTCTTTAAATAGATGTAAAAAGTGGAGGAAGAATCTAACAAAAACTCTCCTTTCTTCCATATGTTTCTCTCTTCCTTCTTCTTCTTTCAATTTTCGGAAGTCAAGTCCATATAAATTACTTCTGGAAAACATAAACAATATATATAAGAGTTTGAGGGAACTTTAAATATGGATTTTCCAATGAGTTGGGTGCTGGAATAGATGGTGATAATCACTTGAAAAATGGCTTATCAGTGGATCCGTCCACCGGAAGTTGTGTAGAAGCTTAAATTTGGATGGGTACTTTGCCATTGACAACAATGATGATGGACAACTTTGCTAGTGATGCCTTTATTCCAGTTTGGCTGGTATCCTTAATATTAGAATCAGTATGCCAAAAGTAGTTTTCTAGACCGGCCAAGGGGATCATTATCTTGAAGCAAAGGCAACGGCAATTTGTTTGGGATTGCATAAGCTTTATGAACTCTGTTCCAGTCATAACATTGTTTAAACCAAGTCTAAAAAATGGTCCTGATTGAATCAGGTTTAAGAATGTGATTGGAGACTCACAACTCTGTTTGATGACTTGTGGAAGAGGATCCTGAGCGGAAGGGTGGAACATGATTCATGCAGCCAGTTCCAATTAATTGGAATAAGGCTTAGATGATGATGATGATGATGCCTTCGATTCCATGGCTCAAAATATCAACCAATGCAAATCGCACATTGGCCCCAGCCAATGTGACAAAAATATTCAGTCACCAAAAATCACTATATCAGTCAATATGGACAGATACAGACCAATATACACTATCAATCGTTGTGAGGATAATTTTTCCCATCTTTTCATTGTTGTTCAAGGTTTTTTTTTTTTTTTTAGAGAGAGAGAGGAAGGGTTTCTTATTTTGTAGAGTTTTAAACTATCAAGAACCAAGTCAGCATTCAATTTTCAAATTGAGACATTACATATGCTTTCGGGATTGAAAATCTGCAAGTTGACAGATAGTGCCTAATAAATAGAAATCTTTCGAAAGGAATCTTTTTGAAACATTACCCTTCAAGAAAAAATTATGCAACAATGGGTGACCCATCAACATGTAGCATCTAACATAGTAATCTGGGTTGGAGGTACCAGAAAAGAGAGATGTGGAAGTATCAATGTGGATAGCAACTATTGGAGAAATAAAGTCTACTTTTAAGTCTTTATGAAACTATTAGCATTCATAAATCATGGAAACCACATAAATATAATATTAGAAGTAACGTCAATGAATCCTTACTCTTCTATTGCTCTTCCACAGACGAATCCCTTGATTCTTCTTATAAATACTCTCCACGAGAGAGGTATAAGATTGCAATACATGGAGAACAAGACAAATCATCCAACCAATATATCCTAGAGTAACTGTGGTCATGAGCATCAACCAGTCGTATGTTTGGAAATAATGAAGACCTGCCAAGGACAAACTTCTTAGATTTTGGGACAGCTCCATAGCAGCTTCATAGTTTCCACTAGATATCAGATCTTCAATACGATCTAAAACAGAGGAATAGTTTGCCAGAGGTTTGAAAGGCTTAAACTTTAAGGTGTTTGACTGCTTTAGCTCTGGACATATTGTCAAGAAAATAACCAGAAAATATGACCAAGTTGTGATATCAAGCTTATGTGAGTGCAAAGAATGAATCCTGGTAAGCAAAACAAGCTGCACAGATCCATACGTTTCTTTGTTGCAGCATGTGAACACCCTTCTCTCAAAGTGGAAATATAGGAAGTGTATTTTCAGCATTCACACTTTCAGAATATAATGAAAACTGTCATAAATGCAGATCTGATAAAACAGAATATATTATAACTGATGCATCAGATGAATGCCAGCTTTTGATGCCAATTTGAACAGGGAAAGGATCTGAGCAAAGACTGTCATCACAATCATTTCAGCAGGACATGCAACAGAACGTATTTTAAAATCCTACCCAATAAAGTCAAGAGGCTCCTGTCCACGATGATTTGCATAGACTATATTATAACTGATGCATCAGATGAATGCATGCTCTTGATGCCAATTTGAATAGGGAAAGGATCTGAGCAAATCAAATAGACTGCCATCACAATCGTTTGGGCAGGACTTGCAACGGAACATATTTTAAAATCCTACCCAATAACGTCAAGAGGCTCCTGTCCACGATGATTTGCATAAACAAACACCCTTGTTCCTGGTTTCATAGCCTTTTAGCATACAAGCGGGCACTAAAGAACCACAAATGATTCCAAGGAGAAGTTATATAGTGGCAAATGATTGAGAAACTATAAAATAAAAAAATAAAAAAACCACTAAATATTGGTCAAGAAATGCAGTGTAGCCTTTTTTGTATATCATGCATGCATAACTTTCATTTTAAAGAAGCAACAATAACTGCACAAGTAGAACATGTATGATCGTGATAAAAAATATAAATAAATAAATAATAATAAAAACCTTGAAAAACAACTGCTGAAGTCGTTATAATGCTTGAAGTCCCCTTTGGAAGTCCCCAGAAATTGGATCTGTTTCTGATTGTTCAGCGTAATAAACATGCCATCTTTTTATAGCAAGATCACAAAAGGAACCATATTACGAGAGCTCCCATTTTCCATCTTTTAATAATCAAAATGCAATTGAGATGCAAATGGCTTATTATAACTTACAAGACAATCCCATCTCACTTACGAGTCAAGCAGAGTACATCCACTAGCAGCAAATAATGAAACTTCAAAACAAGTCATAAGGCTTCTAGAAACAATTGCTGTAATTATTCAAAAGAAAAGGAAACGAACGTAGTTATCCCCTTCAAGTTGCAAAGGATACTTGACTTGCGGAGGAACTGATTAAGGACTTGCTTCGTATTTGCTATTGCAGCTTCAACTTCTTCAGCCTAGTTAAAGTGAGGATAGAACCAAATCATTCCTTACCTTACAATTTAACAATTCAATGCATAAGAAGTTTAACATCATTGGGTTCATCATTCATACTCTTGATATTCATTATCTACGGAAAAAAAACAAAAAACAAAAAAAAAAAAAAAAAAAATTATCACGAGTATTACAAATTCTAATAAAAGAAAACACAAAGGTGAAAGTATGAAGTTCATACAACTAACCTCACTCAAACTAATGTAACCCAGAGGTAAATTTCCAACTGAATTAACAGGGCATGGCAAACCAAGAAGAGTTGACTGCCAAAGTTAAAGGGACCAATCAGAAAAATAAGATTAACAGGAAATGCTATAAATTATTCTGTTTATTGATAAGATGAAATTCCAGTTTTGATAGAAAACTATTGTACAACCATAAGAGGAGCTATATCAGCTTGATTAACATCCACTCTTTCTATGCTTCCGAGGCCCCACTCAATAGGTGTAGGCATGTCATGCTTATGCTCATCAACAAAACGAAAACCAGCATCAAAATGTCCATTGCCTGACACCAATTTCGGAGTCTGAACACCAGCTCCCCAAGCTACAAGAGGAGTATCGGTGTTTGAAGGATGCCCATCGCCGTGACTTCCTATCAGTAAAACCGTGATTATGTCAGAATCTTAAAAGACAGAATATGTTGGACAATTTATACGACAAGATAAGACCATAATTTTAATAAGATGGGTTGCAGCAAAATGAAGCAAAACAAATTAACATAGACAAGATGAGAGGAAGAAGTGGAGAAGGAACGCTAGAACACAACAGATAGAAACTAGAATGTTAAATCAACAAGAATCTAACACACAAGAATGTTCTTGGTCGTAACACATACAAGAGAAGAAGCCTACTTTGTAGAGGTTTTGATGCAATCAGCACCCTCCATCACATCACAATCAAGAGACGAGAATGATGATTTTTACAGATAACAAAAGAGTCCTCCAGCTACATACCATATCCACAGACTAGTGGATCCCACAGGCGATCCTCAGATATCGATACCTCCCACATCTGATTTGATCATGTTATGGGCCCCACATGTGTGCATCACTCACACGTGTACTGTTCACATGTATACTGTTCATCCGTACGAAGGCAGGTGTTAAGCATAACTTTCTATTTTAAAGTTAGTGGTTAGGTCTCTTGTATGTTTAATCTTGCTTAGGAGTTACGAGGCTAACTGTCAAGTGCACAAGATTGTTTTAAGTTCTGTTATTAGGAGTTAAGAGAATAAAAGGAGGGTTATACTTCCTATATAGGACAAAAGGATGGTTTAAGTGTATGGAATTAATTAAGGATGAGGATGAGTGTTTTTGAAAAAATAAAAATAGAATAGTAGGGTTAAAACGTGTGGTAGATCAACGGCTGGGATTCTCGCTTTTCATTCAGATTAATAAAGATTGACTTCTAGAAAAGATATAATAGAAATTCTAATCTTGCACACAGTCCCTACATGCTAACCTGACATGCTGCAAATATGAGAAGAGGAACATGAGTATGAGATCCAAGCCCAGCGTTTCGTCTCCACTAGGCCCCACTACAGAATGTGGATCGTTAAACCTGAGTATTGAATGCAGCCAATGCTAACCATTCAACTTTTCCTTGAAATCCAGCAGTTATGACTGTCCAACCCGCCTGACTTTTTTTCACTCAAATCATATCCAAAGGGACCCCTGTGTAGTGAGCTGCTTAGATCTCATACACATGGTGTCATCCTGAAGTCTGCCATGTGCAAGGTCTGTGTCCAGGTGTGCGCATACAAGAGTAGCATCATCATGAAGAAAAGATATCAAGGTATCATAAAAGAAACAAATGGTAACCCAAGCTACAAGATGGGACAGAATTTCAAATACTGTGGGTCTACAAACATCTTCCCTGAGAGTCAGCTATAGTTCATTTACCTCTTATATAATACAACAGAAGTTTCAACAACCAAAATAGAACTTTATCAAGGATTTTTTGTCAGTCTCCAACTCTCCACAGACAAAAACTTGGCAACTCGCTTTTTTAGTATCAATAGGAGGGTAGGTCCTTCAACCATAAGTGGAACAGGAAAGGAGATTTTGAAAGGCTTCCTTCTGGAAAAGCCAGATATCCCTCCCATTAGAGTCTGTTATGCATACGACTCTCACCAAGAAACAACCATCTAATCAAAAGCACCAAGCAGAAAGGAACGCTTATAAACACGTATTTTTCCTTCTGCCATCCAAAAACACGCATAAACCTTTCCAGCTGGAAGACCAAACCTCTAGGCAGTCACTTTTAAAATACCCTGTAAACAGAGCCAGAGAATTAAATATGCAAGTCATACATCAATTCTCTAGGAAGAGAGATGACATCACCAAAAGCCTACAATCAATTGAAGCATAACTCGAGGAAAGATCCAATCTTTTGAGAAAATTGGGGTCCACGATATCTATTATTTTAGAGTGCTAGTTCTCATTCTGATAATGTCAAACGCCGCCAAATATTTGTTGCCCTCTAACATTCATTGATTGAAAAGTAAGTTAACTTGTGAGTTATGATCAAACATATACTAACTCAAAGACTGTCCTGATTATATTAGTGACTGAATGCGTGCAACCACAATAACAGTGCAAGCAGTATGTAATATACTTCAAATGACTCTAGATCTAGTGACCCACAATTTTGTTGACAATTAAAGGCATGCATCATCCACTTTATAAGAATTGAGCAGGCTTCCAAAAATAAAAACTAAACAAATCCAGTTACATAATTTAACAGAATATATAAAAAAAAAAATCCATTAAATAAAAAAGGAATCCAAACCTTTGTCACTCATGCCATGGTCAGCAGTGAAAATATAGGCTGTCCGGTTGTCCTGGAAATATGTTTCAACAAGATTATATACATTTTCAGCAATATGATCAACCACCTTGACATTGTTGAGATAGATGGATGAATAAGGCCTATGTGCATGACCATTGGTATCACAACCGAGTAGATGGAGAAAGAAGACCAGATTATCCTGTAGAAGCAACTGCTTCAATTTAGGGTCATCATTCGACTTGTTCAGAAGGCTGTGAAATTCATCAAAGGACCACTGATCCAAAAAGGATGCATCTGCATTAAAACTCTTCAAATTGTAACGCACTAAATACAAGTAAAAACTGCAGCAATAGAGAAACAAAATTGTAGCATGCCTAGGACCCATCCAGATTTTAGATTTCAGCAAGTGGTTATCAGATTAGAAAATGAGCATGTCTCTGTAGTTGGGACAAACAAATTGATTATAAGTTAAAGCTTCCACACCCAACTCAACGCAGAGTAGCATGTCATCTACAGGAGAGTTCTATGATCCTCGCCCCAATGATATGCACAGTATCCTCATTTCGGAATTAACATATCTTTTGACCCATGGTTTCGTGACAAAGGCTGCTGCTCAGATGGGAAAGGACCCGAATGGAAATGTTAAAGTCCCATTGGTACCCTGTAATTGGACACTGAAGGAAAGAAATACATCAATGGTCCACATCAAATTGAGAAATAAAAAGAACAAAGAATGGATTGATAAGATCATCCAATCTGGGAGATCTCTTGGGCATCGCCTATCCACAATGGTGATAATCAGATCCACCATCTCAATTACTGAGCCATGGGCCCCACTTCTACAAACTAGAAACCCAAGGATATTGTGCTATCCTATGATGCTGGATCATGTGATTCCTCATCAGCAACATAAATAGATAATGGCAAAATAAGACATTAAAGAAGAAAATATAAAGCAGCCATATCCAGAAGGAAAATGAATTTTCATCCATAAGTATAATTTCCAGTGAAAGATATCAAAGGAACGTATATTTTAGGTTTAGGCAATAGCAACAGCAGAAGATTTTCAAAAGTGTAACATAGGAGGGTTCCCATATTTCCAGGAAAGCTACTAAAGAAGTATAAACCTTATATATGTGCAATAAATGACAGAAAATGATGTAGAAAGATGTGTTTAGAAAGAAAACAACTCAAGAGAATCAAACATGCAGGAACAAACAAAACCCTTTCAGACATCATAAAATCCATTCACTATCTTCCAAGTATGGTTCAATTAGGAGGTTTTTGCATGAAAAAATATCCAAGGATTAAAGAAGAATATCAACACAATCATCATCAAAGAAGATGATTGCTGTATCTTCCATTTACTCGGCCAGGAAGAAATGGGGCAGCCACCTCAAGTCTGGGAAACAAAGGCATACCACAATTTTTGTAAGTACTAAGATGTTAGGCACACAGAAGTTGTCAAATTTCGTAAAGACAAAACCACTTTACAGTAGATCTTCAATATCGGTCTATGTTCAAGAGAAGATCAAGCTCAAGATCAGTTTATGTTCAAGAGAAGATCAAGCTCAAGATCGGTCTATGTTCAAGAGAAGTCAAGCTCAAGATCAACTAATGTTCAAGAAAAGTTCAAGCACATATTCAAGATGATATCAGAGATAAAGATCAAGGTTAAAATCAAGATGAAGTTCAAGACAAAGATTAAGCCAATTTGAATCAGATATTTGATATATCTCAGGTAGTATAAAACCCTAGAAAGACCTTAGGACTAGGTACTTTCAAAATTGTTTAATCATGGATTTTTATACTTATTTTGCCTGAAATTCGGCCAGCCTAACTTTTGGTTCGGCCAACGTAAGCTTCCTCGGCCAACCCAACTTTAAGCCCAAAGTAAATAACAACTTTTATTGTAAATTCGGCTAGCCAGAGTTTTGGTTCAACTAACCCGAGCTCGAAATTCGACCAACCCGAGAAAGTTCGGGTCAAATTCCAGCAGCTTCAACTTTTGGAATTCGGGGGAATTCGGCCAGCCGAAGGTCAAATTCAGCTAGCCGAATTGTGTTGTTCAGCCAGTCGAATTTTAGATCATCCTTATCCCGCACAATCTGAAATCCGTTGAACCGAATCTGCTAAACTTAAGCTAGTCGAAGCCTGACTCAAGCCAGCCAAAGTTCTAACTTCTTTGCCTATAAATTGAGTTCTTCTCTCATTCTGAATTACATAAGTTAATTATCAAAATTCTTCTTCAAGAGAGAAAGAAGCTCAAGTTATTAGCAAGCTATTGAACGGTATTTATAATTTATTTTAAATAGTTTTTTAATTCCCTTTTATCTCAAATCTTTCAAGTTTAATCTAAGAGAGTAAACTATACTCCTCTTTTGAGATCTAAGAGAATTGATTTAAGTAGCTTTTATGTTTAACATAATTAAAATCAATAGAACCCTAGACCCTTTCTATATGACTGAACACGGAACCATTTACATTCAAGAAAGAGGTCCTCCTGCTACAAGCTTCTGCTACGCCTTCTACGGTGAAGATAAGTATACCTTCTTTAAACTCTTTTTAAGTTTTTCTGAGATCTCCTGTGACAATCTCAGTTTAAGGTTTTGTCTGAGATAGCCTGGTAAAATCTCAGTTTGGGTTTTTATTGTAATAGCCCGTGAAAATCACAAGGAATTGTATCGGGTTATTAAGGTGACCCTGTGAAAACCTTTTCATAGTGAAAGCCAAAAATACGAGGGAAGTAATTTTGGGAGTGGTGTAGGTGTGGCTTTTTTTAAAGCACCGAACCACTATAATTCTTTGTGTCATGTGGTGAATGCCTTATTTTTTATTTGTGGTGGATTGAATGTATTTACTTTCAGTTGTGTGGTGAATGTTGTAATTCTTGAATTTACTCTTGCAAGTTTGAGGTTTTGATTTTAAAGAAATTCGTGAAATAAGGTTGTCCTACGAATTATTTGGAATCAAGGTTTCAATACTCTAGCAATTGAGATATTTGTTTTATTTACGTATTCAGCACTTGTTTCGATTATTTGGCATTGTCCTATTCACTGCCCCCTCCCCCAAAAGACATGATAAGCTCTCCTTTTCAAGCGGTATCAGAGAGGGTTGCTCATTTAATTTTTTGGATTTACCTCCTTGAGCTAGATCTAGAGCTTTAATATGTCAAATTTCGAAAGCTTATCCATTACCAGGCCACCTTCCTTTGACGGCTCTAATTATTCATACTGGAAAGCCAGGATGAGGATTTTTCTCAAATCCTTGGATGAAAGTGTGTGGCAAGCCACTGTATCTAAGTAGATCCCTCCTATCATGAAAGTAGTAGCCGATGATGGAACCATATTAATGAAAGAAACCGCATTTGCTTTTTGGACTACAATTTAGAAAAGTGAAAGCAGTGCAAATGCAAAAGCCTTAAATGTTATAACTTGTGCTCTATCGCCTGATGAATTCGAAAGAAATATTTCTTGCAATACAGCTAAACAAGCATGGGATATTCTCAAAATGACACATGAAAGAACTACTATAGTCAAAAAATCTAAAATTCAAATTCTCACAACCAAATTTGAGGAGATTTGTATGGAAAAAAATGAGTCTTTCATGGACTTCTATACGAAATTAAATGATATGGTAAATTTCATGTGGGGCCTTGAAGATAGAATCCCTGAAAGCAAGGTTTGCGTAAAATTACTGCGATCACTACCTGATAGGTTTAATTCAAAGGTTATTGCTATACAAGAATTAAGAGATACAGATGTTATGAAAGTTGAGGAGTTAGTTGGTTCTCGTCAAACTTATGAGCTAAATTTCAAAGCTCCTAAAGTTAAGTCCATTACTCTTAAATCTTCTAAATCTAATTCAAAAGAAACTAATGCAAATTCTGATTTTGAAGAAAACGAAGATGATATGGCAATGTTAGCAAAGAAATTTTATAGAATTTTCAAAAATAAGAAAAGAACAGATTTTCAAAAACCATCTGATAAAAGAAAAGGAAAATCAATTTTTTGAAAATCTAAAACAAAAGACAGTCAATGTTTCAACTGTTATGAATATGGGCATTTAGCTTCTAAATGTCCTAAAAAGGGTAAACCTAAAAGAATAGGCATGATAGCTACTTGCGATGAATCATCAGAGTCTGAAACAAATTCTGAATCTGATGAATCAGACCAAGAAAATGATAACAATTTGAAAGCCTTTATAACAATAGTCAAAGTCACTTCTTCAGATAGCTGTGATATGTCTGACTATGAAACTCTAAGAAGTGACCCTAAAAATGAAGATGATCTTCAATATGCTTATAATGCCCGATACAGAGAGTTTTAAAATTGCTGTCAAATTGAAAATTCAAAAAGAAAAATATGCTAAGCTAAAATTAGAACTTGAAAATGTTGTTTTAGAAAAATCTCATTTTTCCGATTGTTTTGAAAAAACAAAATTAGATTTGAGTTTTAAGTCTTCTGAATTGCAAAAACTTAAAACCGAAAATGAGAAACTAAAACTTGAAGTTTCTTCCATTCAGAGTTCAAAGGACACTTGGAAATATGCCCTTGGTGACTAAAAACTTGAAAAATTGTTAACCGCATTGAGACGATGTTGTGGTGTCAAGTCTGGTCTGGGTTATATTAAAAATAACTCTTTGAAACCTAAGGATTTTGTTCCTACCTTTATAAAAGGAGAATCCTCGAACTCTAAAGCTAAGACTCTAAGAGATTCAAATTGTAAAAGGAAGGACTTCAAAAATTCAAAATCTTTTCAAGTCTCTAATGTAATAAATAATGTCAATGTTTACAAACATCAAAGGAATAATAAACCTCCTTTAACTGAAAAAATTGTGGACTTGCGTAAAGAGCTATTGAAATCCAACTCAGATAAGACTGGAGTATATAGAAAAACGAGAAATCCTGACTCCCAAACACAACAAAAAACAAATGATCCTCCTAAACCTAGAACCGTAATGAAATGGGTTCCAAAGGTTAAGTGTCTTGTTGCCCACACAACTTTCAAAGCTATTAGCCATTCAAGATGGTACCTGGATAGTGGATGTTTGAGACACATGACAGGTGATAAGGCTATATTCTCAAACATCAACGAAGTAAATGGTGACTCAATTACATTCGAAGATGTAAGCAACTGCAAGATAATTGGCCAAGGTAACATACAACTTCCTAACTTACCTCTCTTCGAAAATGTTCTATATGTTGAAGGATTAAAACATAATCTTTTGAATATAACTCAGATCTGTGATAATAAGCATAGAGTAAAATTTTCAGATCACGGATGTGAGATTATAAATGAGAAAGGAAATGCAATATTAAATGGTCATAAAACGTCTGAAAATTGCTATATAATTGATAACTCTTGCTTAACAAATCATTCATGTTACATGGTCCAAACAGATTAGACTGAACTATAGCATAAACGTCTTAGACATGTAAACTATAGAGATCTATATAAATTGAGCAAAAGAGATCACTTACGTGGCCTACCCAAATTGAAAAAGATTGAAAAAATTTGTGGCACATGTCAAATTGGCAAGCAAATTAGGAGTAGTTACAAGAAAATGAACTCCTTAGTCACAGCTAGACTTATATTATGCAAAATTCCACATCCTACACAAAAATTCATGCATTCAATCAAGGGAAATCTTATACGGATCCAGGCCTACACATGTTAGGGCAGGATCAATCAAAATTATAGACCAAACAAAAATCAAAGGAAGGTAAATTCATCCATACATGCACAAAAATAATTCCCTCAATCCAAGGGATTCAGAAATTTCAATTCGGGGAAACCTAAGGTTGAAGAAAGGGCATAAAATTAAGGATTTAAGTAATTTAGGCTTAAGTTTAGGGATTTTGGGTGAAAGAGGGGTGAAAGAGAGGAGAGAGACGAACCAAAGAAGTGTCGTACGTGTGGACAGCAACAATGGCCCAGATGCACGTGCATGTGATCCCGGCCGCACGTGTGTGGGGCCCACTATTCAGAAAAAGGCCACCTTAGTCCTGGTCGGCCAAGGGTGGGCTCCAAAACCCCCAAATCTCAGCTCAATCCGATGCACAGTTTGTGCGTGGTGCTCTGCCGAAGTTTCAGTCCTCCTGCAGGGCCAGATTCTGAAAATCTACTATAGAGAAAAAACGGCTGCAATAGAGGACGGATTTGAAGCGTATATGAATGTAGGAGGAGAAATATGGATGGAAGAAGGTGGGGGCGAATCGGGATAGGTGTGGCTTCGCACCATGGTAGTCAGCCCTTCGAGGAAGGGAGGGTTTCGCACCCAATTGAATCTGCACAACTCAGAAATTTAGAGAAGCAAAAAAACGCAGCAATTTTATTAATCTTCATTGAGAAAAAAAAACTACAAGGGGTGCCTATTTATAATAAAACCCTATACCCAAAAACTCGCGCCATGTGCGCAACCTATTACTTGGAGACGAAGTAATAAAAAATAACAACTAATCAAAGCAATCTAAACCGTCCATGATATTCCTAATAACAATAATAAGCAAAACCCAAAGTACTAGATCAATTAGAATAGTGGGCCACGATCATGAGAACCCAGGTGGGATTCACATGACTATAGGGTCCACTCCAACGAACCAAAACACAATCCTCTAACTAGGAGGCCCTCCATAGACATTGTTATTGATCCAGATCGATGGTAGGGCCCTCCTTGCGTACGTGCGTAGGGGGGCATGCATGTGCACGTAATGTCCCCATCAATTCTCCCCGGCTGCGAAAGTTTCGTCACTGGCGAAACAAAACTCCTGAACCGCTCCGAGATATCAGGATGAAGTCTCTGAAGCTCCTCCTCAGCGAGCCACATACTATCTGAAGCTGGGCGTGACTTCCACTTGACCAAGAACTTTTGAAATCCGCCATCCAACGTCGATACTATCTGATAGTCCAGAATATTCTCTATCTCCTCTTTGGGTGTGGGAAGGATAGGTATGGGAGGTAGAGGTTAGGAAGATGGGTCGGGAGGGGGCCATGGATCAAGGGAAAGGTCTGGGGAATGAGGATGGTTAGGTGAAAGCCCGGACAATGTATCAGTGGTCTCCTGAAATGCAACTAGATCCTCCACATTGAATGTGAAACTAATTCCCATGGAAAGTGGAAGATCTACCACATACACATTGAGACCGTTTCGTTTTATAATTTTGAATGGTCCGGCGCTACACGCGTATAATTTACGAAGGACTCCCTGAGGGTACCGCTTCGACCTGATGTGGACCATCACAGAGTCCCCTACACTGAATTCCTTGAATCGTTTATGTTGGTCTGTAGAAATTTTATAATGTTTATTACTAGTAGTAATCTTTCGCCTGATTTCTTAATGCAATGAGTGAATGTGATGCGCAAAAGACTCTGCAGACTCTGATGGCCTATGGGACAGAGACATAGGGACAAGATCAATAGGTTTCCTAGATTTATAACCAGTAACGACTTCAAAAGGACTTAGACCTATGGACCTATTGACAGAACTATTAAACGCAAACTCGACTGTAGGTAGTACAGTGTCCCACGTCCTAGTGTGTTGTATATCCCTCATAGGGGAAACTCATCTGGTAGATCATTAGGAAAGACATCACGAAACTCATCCAATACCGGAATGGCCTTAGTAGGTAACACTACACTAGCCTCTGGTGCACTCTCTCTAGCTACAAGGCCGTACATATCATACCACTCAAAAAGGTGGACCATGTCTGCCAACCAATCTTGAAAAGCTTTAGGGTCCAAGTGACCATCAAACGTAGGGGCATCTACTCTAACTCATTTAAGAAGTTACGCATCGGGGTCATAGTGGTCTTGATGTGCCTCAAGGGGTGGGTGCACAGGTGCGCGCCCATAACCGATTCCTTGGCCACCTCTATTCCTTGGTCTATCCTCCTGACCACCTACCTGAGATTGGGCATCTTCCCCAGTAGTGGGGTTTGCCCTGGTGGAGGTCTCTAGTTAAGTAATGCGCACATCAAGTTTTTCGAAGCATTGGTCCATACGTTGTTCCAAGCGCCTACCCAAAGACTTAAACTGTTAGGTCAGCTTGTTCATTGACTCTTACAATTGCTCCATGTTTAGTATAGGGTGTAAGCCAAAACCATGACCCGTACGTGTGGGCATACAAATACTAACTCAATCTAAAGACCTTCTACTACAACTATATGCGCCTAAATAGGACTAAATGCTCCTATAGGACTCTATATGGAGAAAATGACACAATACTAAATTTTCAGCAACCTATTTGCCCAAAAAAATCTATCAACAGAAAATCCAGCAAAGAGATATGCGGATTTTCTGATAGCAGAAAATTCAGCAGCCTATATCAGAAATTATGGACCTCTAACTTGATGCATAATGGACACAAATAAACTAAACCCTAAACATGCAATGCATTCCCCTACAAGAACCCTAATCTCTGATACCAAATTTGATGCCGGATATGAAATTCAAATGTGATATGCAAGATTTTCAAGCTTTAAATCACACTAGTTCAGAAACAATTACACAAAATTCCACATCCCACACAAAAATTCAAGCATTTAATCAAGGGGAATCTTATGCGGATCCAGGCCTACGCATGCTAAGGCTGGATTAATCAAAATTATAGACCAAACAAGAATCAAATGAGGGTAAATTCATCCACACATGCACAGAAATAATTTTCCCAATTCAAGGGATTCAGAAATTTCAATTCGGGGAACCCTAAGGTTAAAGAAAGGGCATAAAATTAAGGATTTGAGTAATTTATGGTCAGATTTAAGGATTTTGGGTGAAAAAGGAGTGAAAGAGAGGAGAGACGAACCAAAGAAGTACCGCGCGTGTAGACAACAGCAATAGCCTAGACGCACGTGCGTGGAAAGGGCATAAAATTGGGGATCTGAGTAATTTAGGGTTAGGGTTAGGGATTTGGGGTGAAAGAGGGGTGAAAAAGAGGAGAGAGACGAACCAGAGAAGTGTCACATGTGTGGACAGCAGCAATGGCCCAGACGCACGTGCGTGTGATCCCGGTCGCACTTGTGTGGGGCCCACTATTCAGAAAAAGGCCACCTTGGCCCTGGTCGGCCAAGGGTGAGCTCCAAAACCCCCAAATCTCAGCTCGATCCGATGCACAGTTTGTGCATGGTGCTCCGCCGAAGTTTCAATCCTCCTGCAGGGCCAGATTCTGAAAATCTACTGTAGAGGGAAAAACGGCTGCAATAGAGGATGGATTTGAAGCGTATATGAATGTAGGAGGAGAAATATGGATGGAGGAAGGCGGGGGCGAATCGGGATAGGTGTAGCTTCGCACCATGGTAGTCAGCCCTTCGAGGAAGGAAGGGTTTCGCACCCAATTGAATCTCCACAACTGCCCGTAACGGCACAATTTTTTTTTTTTGCCAAAAAAATATGAATAAATATGGATTAAATCCGGAATATTCTAAGCATTCCAAATATGCATTCATTTATAAATTGGAACATGTTTGTGGCGGTGTAACGGTCCACTCTTTGGTGAAAATTTGTATCGGATTATCTTATGAATTTATGAACCAGATAACCTGAATTTGACTACAAAATTCATATATTTAATTTTCTAACTATCTACTATCAATGATAGATATATTAGAATGAATGTAATATGAAAATATCTTACATTTAGGTGTTTGCAATTATTTTTGAGGGCCAAAATTCATGCGTAAATAGAAAAAAATATAAAATATATATAAAATGGCACCCCAAATCTGTAAAATACACATTAACATGTTCTACTATGATTAACACATCATATGACATCATTAAAACAGCAAAAGAATCATTAAAAAATGATTTTTCGAATTTTCAAAAAAAGGGCCGAAATAAATGCGTAAATAGAAAAAAAATATAAAAAAAATATAAAATGGCACCCCAAATATGTAAATTGCACATTAACATGTTCTACTATGATTAACACATCATATGACGTCATTAAAACAGCAAAAGAATCATTAAAAATGATTTTTCGAATTTTCAAAAAAGGGCCAAAATTAATGCGTAAATAGAAAAAAATATAAAAAAATATAAAATGGCACCCCAAATCTGTAAAATGCACATTAACATGTTCTACTATGATTAACACATCATATGATGTCATTAAAACAGCAAAAGAATGATTAAAAAATGATTTTTCGAATTTTCAAAAAAAGGGCCAAAATAAATGCGTAAATAGAAAAAAATATATAAAATGGCACCCCAAATCTGTAAAATGCACATTAACATGTTCTACTATGATTAACACATCATATGATGTCATTAAAACAGCAAAAGAATCATTAAAAAATGATTTTTCGAGTTTTCAAGAAAAGGGCCAAAATAAATGCGTAAATAGAAAAAAATATTAAAGAAATATAAAATGGCACCCCAAATCTGTAGAATGCACATTAACATGTTCTACTATGATTAACACATCATATGATGTCATTAAAACAGCAAAAGAATCATTAAAAAATGATTTTTCGAATTTTCAAAAAAGGGCCAAAATAAATGCGTACATAGAAAAAAATATTAAAAAAATATAAAATGGCACCCCAAATCTGTAAAATGCACATTAACATGTTCTACTATGATTAACACATCAAATGGCATGATTAAAACAGCAAAACAACCATTAAAATTTGATTTTTCGAATTTAAAAAAAAGGGGCCAAAATTCATGCGGGAGTAGAAAAAATATTAAAAAATTATTAAATGGCACCCCAAATCTGTAAAATGTACATTAACATGTTCTACTATGATTAACACATCATATGACATGATTAAAACAGCAAAACATATTAAAAAAAGTATAAATACCTATTTTTGACGAATTTCTGAAAAATGGCCCACCGAGCTTTGATTCAAAAAAATCTATGATATAATGTGTTTTCATCTCAAATACCTAGCTAAGGTTGGTCGAAATTAGTAGTAGAAGGAGTGAAAAACAGTTTGGAAGCAAAAGGTTTCAAAAAAACAGCAAAAAATGAGCTAAAAATGAAAAAAAAAAAAGTTACCGTTACGGGCCCGTAACGGCCCGTTACGGCCGTTACACCCCGTAACGGGCCCGTATCGGCCGATACGGGTACAAAAAATCGTATCGGCCGATACGGCCCCGAAACGGGTAACGGTTCGCACCGTTACCGTTACGTATCGGCCGATACGGCCGATACGTAACCGATTCGGCACACCCTGGGCGGGGGCGAATCGGGATAGGTGTAGCTTCGCACCATGGTAGTCAGCCCTTTGAGGAAGGAAGGGTTTCGCACCCAATTGAATCTCCACAACTCAGAAATTTAGAGGAGCAAAAAAACGCAGCAATTTTATTAATCTTCATTGAGAAAAAAAGACTACAAGGGCTGCTTATTTATAATCAAACCATATACCCCAAAACTCGCGCCATGTGCGCAACCTATTACTTGGAGACAAAGTAATAAAAAATAATAACTAATCAAAGCAATCTAAACCGTCCATGATATTCCTAATAACAATAATAAACAAAACCCAAAGCACTAGATCAATTGGAATAGTAGGCGATCATGAGAACCCATGGTGGGATTCACATGACTATCGGGTCCACTCCAACGAACCAAAACGCAGTCCTCTAACTAGGAGGCCCTCCCTTGACGTTGTTATCGATCCAGATCGATGGTGGGGCCCTCCTCCTTGTATATGTGCATAGGGGGGCGTGCGTGTGCACGTGATGTCCCCATCAGAACTTCTCCATAAGGATTTAGTAAGACCAACTAGAACGGAGAGTAGAAGTGTTCTGGTTGTAGTTGATGGCTACACTGATATACTTGGGTAGCCTTTCTAAGAGAAAAATCAGATACTCTTGAAGAAGTCAGAAAATTTTTAAAACGTATCCAAACTGAAAAAGAGTTATCTGTGGTCAAAATTATAAGTGATCATAGTACCGAATTTAAAAATAGCAATTTTGAGAAATACTGCAATGATCATGGTATATCGCATGAATTTTCTGCTCCAAAAACACCTCAACAAAAGAGAATTGTTGAAAGAAAAAATAGAATTCTTCAAGAGATGGCAAGCATAATGCTAAATAGCATGAACCTACCAAAAACTTTATGGGTTGAAGCTGCTAGTACTGCTTGCTATATAATCAATCATGTTTATATTAGAAAAGCTAAAAACAAAACAGCTTATGAATTATGGTTTAATAAAAAGCCCACAGTTAAATATTTTCGAACATTTGAAAGCAAATGTTTTATTTCACGTGACTGAGAAAATTTGAGAAATTTTGAAGCCAAGAGCAATGAAGGAATATTTATAGGTTATGCTCTAAATAGTCGGGCATACTGCATTCTTAACAAAAGAACTGGGGTGATACAAGAATCTATAAATGTTGTGATAGATTATCAACGAATCACACCCAGTCTTAATCAAGATGATGATGATGATGTTAATTTGATTAATATATCTGACTCTTCATCTAAATCAGACAATACTGAGTTATAGTTAGTCAAAGACCATCCGACTAATCAAATACTTGGTAACCCTCGCACAGGCGTTCAAACAAGAAGACAACTAGAAAATATATGTAATCATGTCTGCTTTACTTCTCAAATTGAACCGGGTAATGTAAATGAAGCACTCGCTGATGAAAGTTGGATTAATGACATGCAGGAAGAATTAAATCAATTCATTAGAAATGATGTATGGTATTTGGTTTCCAGACCTACTGATAAACATGTGATTAGAACTAAGTGGATTTTAAGAATAAAACTAATGAAATGGGAAATATTATCGGAAATAAGGCACGACTGGTTATATAAGGGTATACTCAAATAGAATGTATTGATTACGATGAAACCTTTGCACCAGTTGCGCGCCTTGAATCTATCAAATTGTTTATTTCGATTACATGCCATAAAAAATTCAAAATTTATCAAATGGATGTAAAAAGTGTGTTTTTAAATGGTGATTTGAATGAGGAAGTATATGTTGAACAACCAAAGGGTTTTAAATATCCCAAACTTCCAAATCATGTTTACCGTCTTAAAAATGCTCTTTACAGTTTGAAACAAGCTCCCACAGCATGGTATGAGAAATTGATAAAATTCTTACTTAGTCATAATTTTGTTGTTGGTAGTGTTGATAAAACTCTACTTGTCAAGAAATATAATGATCATATCCTGATAGTTCAAATCTATATTAACGATATTATTTATGGATCTACGTACGCTAACTTATCTATTGAGTTTGTAGAACTAATTAAATCCAAGTTTCAAATAAGTATGGTCGGCAAACTAAACTATTTCTTTGGATTACAAGTTAAACAACTTGAAGATGAAATGTTCGTTTCACAGACCAAATATGCATTGAACCTTGTAAAAAGGTTTGGCTTTGAGAATGATAAAAATTTCGATACTCCAATGAGTACAACTCTTAAACTCTCAAAGATGAATCAGGTAAAAGTATAGACTCTCGACTATACCGAAGTATGATTGGTAGTCTTCTGTACTTAATTGGTAGTAGACCTGATATTGCATTTAGTGTTGGAATATGTGCTAGATATCAATCTGATCCTAAAGAAACGCACTTAACTACTGTTAAACGGATAATCAGATATGTCGCAAGTTCCGTGAACTTAGGTCTATGGTATCCACATGATACGTCTGTACAAATTGCCAGATATACAGATGCAGACTGGGCAGGAAATGTTGATGATAGAAAATCTATCAGTGGTGGATGTTTCTATGTTAAAAACTGCTTAGTATCTTGGCTCAGCAAGAAACAAAATTTTATCTCTTTACTGCTGAAGTTGAATATATTGCAGCAGGAAATGCTTGCACTCAGCTAATATGGATGAAAAGAATGCTAGCTAACTATGGAATTACGCAAGATACAATGACTTTATATTGCGATAATTCTAAGTGCAATTAATATCTCTAAAAATCCAATTCAACATTCTCGTACGAAGCATATCGACATACGTTACCACTATATTCGAGAATTAGTTGAAGACAAATCTATCACGCTGGAATACATTCAAACTAAGAAGCAACTTACAGATATATTGATTAAGCCGCTTGATAAAGTTAAATTTTCAAATTTAAAGCATGATATTGGATTATGTATCGTTAAATAATTATTTTATTTCTTTTTATACATTTATGTTTATGTTTATTTTTAATAATGAAATGCATGAAATGAAAATAAAATTTTAATTAAAATTAAAAATCAAAATTTTTGGGATTTTTCGACCAGCCGAGCATGGGCTCGGGCTAGCCGAAGATCGCGCGGATTTGACTCAAAAAGGGGAAAATCCCCAAATTCATTTCATTCTTCATCTTCTTCCTCGGCTAGCCGGTGCCCCATTCGACCAACCCATCTTCCAAGCTCACTTGTAAGTGATTTATTTCCAAATTCCTTCTAGTATTTAGTGGTCTAATGCTAGAAAATCATATTTGAGTAGATTTTTCATCATTTGAAACCCTTTTTGTTGTGGGTTTTGATCCAAATCTGATCTACTCTTTTTCTTTGATATTTTTCTTGTGCAATCTGATATGGAGCATAAAACTAAGAAAATGGCTCGCAAGAATCGTGTCGGTTCATCTTCTAGATCAACCCCTCTTGGTGTACAGACCCTATGGACACCAGAGGATTATCCGGATTATGTTCAAGACTTCCAAAAAAGAGACTCATAAAAAAATCTGTCAACTTAGACCACATTGCTAGGTTTGGTCTTGTTCCGATTCTCTCCGAGGTTGGATGGGAACGCATCTTGAGTTGGGGTGGAACGGCTTACCGGTCCATCAAGCAGGGCATGTATGCGTCCAATTGTGATGTTTCACTTGAGAATTTAACATTCTCAATTAAATTTGTTGAAGAGACGTTCACAATAACGCCGCAAGTTTTTTCAACATTAATGGATATAGTTTGTGCGGATGATGGAATACCAATCGCCACATTGTCAGAGAAGATGTTAAACTCTGAAAAACAAGCCATCACTAGTAAATTATGTCGCTTTAATGCTGAATGGAGATCGGGTAATGCCCTTCCCATTAATCAAATGCTCCCAAAATACTGAGTATTATATCGGATTTTCACGTCTAATGTGTATCCTTGAGCCGGGAATAAGACTGATCTTACTCCCTTCATGCTTAGAGTATTTCGCTCCATTGTATCTGGTATGTGTGTCTGTCTCAAGGTGTCCCGTATCGGTATCGGTTGGCGTAACGGTGCCCTCCGAAACCGATACGGATACGAGGGCGTAACGGCGATACGGGGGCGTAACGGCCCGTAACGGCGCAATTTTTTTTTTTTGCCAAAAAAATATGAAAAAATATGGATTAAATCCAGAATATTCTAAGCATTCCAAATATGCATTCATTTATAAATTGGAACATGTTTATGGTGGTGTAACGGTCCACTCTTTGGTGAGAAGTTGTATCGGACTGTCAGATTAATTTTTTAACCAGGTAATTTGAATATGACTACAAAATTCATATATTTAATTTTTTAAATATGTAATTTATATACTTAACATCTTGATATCATTTCTCCCAATAGTTCTTTAAAAAAATGAAATTAAATTCAGGTAGATGGCGTTGCTAATTTGGGGCTGACTTGGAGGACCAATTTATTCTCCAAATCAGCCTCAAATTCATGCCATTTATTGTCATTATCCCACTTATAAATTGGTGGACATTTATTGGATAGTGAATCATAAAAATAAAAAAAAAAATCAAAAGGCCCTTAAAAAATAAAAGTTCACAAATTAACAATTAAAACTATTCAAATAATTTGATTTTGGCATTGTGAGTTAGCAATTGCAGTCCATAATTTAATTGTCAAATTTCAAGTTAATATATGTCTCGTGTACAATTTTTTAAGGCTTGAATTAGGAGGGACTTGGATGTAAAGTGCAGCACACGTGTCAAAGTTTTTTGGGCCTCACTCGTGATGAATGTGTTATATCTACACCATCCATCCATTTTGCCAAATAATTTTAGGGCATGAGCCCAAAAATGAGGCACATCCAAAGCTCGGGTGAATTGCACCGTAAGAAACAATAATAATTAAACATTCACCGTTAAAAATTTATTGGGGGCTAGAAAAGTTTTAGATCAAGCTGGCATGTGTGTTTTCCCTTCATCCACGTCAATATGACCCAATTAATATGTTAGATTGAAAATAAACATTACAGTGGATTTTAGGAAATTTTTAATGGTGAGCATTCTGTAACCACTATTTCCTATGGTGTGGTCCACCTGAGATTTGGATATTACTAATTTTTTGAATCCTGACTTAAAATGACGTGGCAAAATGGATGGACGATATGGATAAAACATATATATTATGGTGGGGCCCACTCGGGTCTGATCTGATTGGATGGAAAATAAACGTTACCGTGCGCCCTACAAATTATTTAACCGTGAAAATCATTATCCCTGCTGCTATTTTTGGTGTGGTCCAGATGATCTCCTGATATAATTCATTTTTTGGCGGGTGCTCTAAAATGATCTCTGAAAATAGGTGAACGGTGTAGATGTAATAAATACATCACTGTGGAGCCCATATAACTTTGATCTCCTTTGAACCGTTCGTACAACTCGGAGCTCGAGGAGTGTCAGCGCTCGTCTTTGCGTGACACGTACCTACAGCAGTCACCGCTGCAAATAAAAAAAAAGAAGGAGAGAGAGGGAAACGAAAAGAAAAAAAGAGGGAAAGAAAGAAAAGAAAAAAAGAGGGAAAGGGGGGAAGAAGAGATTGAGAGAGCGAGAGAGAGAGAGGAAGAAGAAGAAGAAGAACAGGAAGCAGAGCAGCCGCAGCTGCTCGAGAAGAAGAAGAAGAAGAAGAAGAAGAAGAATTTCCAGGGCCCGTAATAGCCGTTACGGGTCTGTAACGGCCGTTATGGCCCGTAACGGCCCCGTAACGGCCGTTACGGTCACAGAAATCCATAACGGCCGTTTCGACCCCGTATCGTGTAACGGGTCCCACCGTTACAGTTACGTATCGGCCGATACGTAACCGATTTGGGATACCCTGGTCTGTCTGCCTTCCTTAATCCGTTACATCATCATTCAGTTTCGCTTGCATCCTAAGCACGGTTCGATTCCCATTGCTCATCTCATGACTTGCATTGCATTTCACTATAATGTTCAAATTCCTACATATGAGGCACCGAAATCCGAACTCTCATTTAATAACTCTAATCTGAATATGATGAACCTCACCCCTCTTCCTGGCCAAAATGAAGAAGAAGAGGAAGCACAGCCAGCTGCAGACACCACCATGGAAGACATTTTTAATGAGTTGGACGATTCAGATGATCCAACTGATTCCGACTATCATCCCTCTCTGTTTGATGAGAGAGTTACTACACTAAGGAGAAAGTAGAATCCTTGCATGTATCGCAGACTTCATTGGCCCAAACCCGAAAGTCTACAATGAAGTACAAGAAGAAGTACTTCCATCACATCACCTGGAGTTTGAGCCAAAATGATCCCTCGATGCCTGCTCCTTTCTTCCTCTGGGTCGAATTGAGCTAGATTACCTTTATTTTTCAAACTTATGCTGGTTATGTACTCAACTTTATTTTGTGTTTGTCTTGGTACATTGGATGCTTTTGCTAGACACTTGCCCTTTTTATTGATGATTTCATCTGCTTACCTTTATTATTTCATATGTTTGAAAATTTCATATGCTTACCTTTATTCTCTTACTACATGCTCTTTTTATTCATCTTATTCTTCCTTTGTCAACTTGTGACAAAAAGGGGGAGAGATATGCTAGTATGGGGGAGAAATGATATCAATGCTAGTAATATGCAATGTTATAGTATGGGGAAGAGAATGTAGGAGAGCATATATAGAATGAATGGCATGGATGATGCTATGTGTATGGAATGTATGAAATGAATGCAATGCTTTGTGTATGGAATGGTATATGTGTATTTCACAGGGGGAATGCCAGTTGAGCATCATCTGCTGGTGAGCTGAAGATTTCAAGACTTCAGTTTACAATGACTTCAAAAGATGTGTGTGATTACATATTAGTAATGTTAAGTGTTTTGTCATGAAATTGACAAAGGAGGGGATTGTATGTGCTAAAATGTTGAGCACACATAAGTCGTCAAATTTCGTAAAGACAAAACCACTTTATAGTAGATCTTCAAGATCGGTCTATGTTCAAGAGAAGATCAAGCTCAAGATCAGTTTATGTTCAAGAGAAGATCAAGCTCAAGATTGGTCTATGTTCGAGAGAAGATCAAGCTCAAGATCGGCTAATGTTCAAGAAAAGTTCAAGCACATATTCAAGATGAAGTAAGAGATAAAGATCGAGGTTAAAACCAAGATGAAGTTCGAGACAAAGATCATGCCAATTTGAATAAGATATCTGATATATCTCAGGTGGTATAAAACCCTAGAAAGACCTTAGGACTAGGTACTTTCAAATTTGTTTAATCATGGATTTTTATACTCATTTTGCCTGGAATTCGGTCAGCCTAACTTTTGGTTCGGTCAGCCTGAGCTTCCTCGGTCAGCCTAACTTTAAGCCCGAAGTAAATAACAACTTTTGTTGTAAATTCGGCTAGCCCGAATTTTGGTTCGGCTAGCCTGAGCTTGAAATTCGACTAGCCCGAGAAAGTTCGGGTCAAATTCCAGCAGCTTCAACTTTTGGAATTCGGGGGAATTCGGCTAGTCGAAGGTCAAATTCGGCTAGCCGAATTGTGCTGTTCAGCCAGCCGAATTTTGGATAAACCTTATCCCGCGCAATCAAAAATCCGTTGAACCAAATCTGCTGAACTTAGGCTAGTCGAAGCCTGACTCGAGCTAGCCGAAGTTCTAACTTCTTTGCCTATGAATTGAGTTCTTCCCTCGTTCCGAATTACACATGTTAATTATCAAAATTCTTCTGCAAGAGAGAAAGAAGCTCAAGTTATTAGCAAGCTATTGAACGGTATTTATAATTTATTTTAAATAGCTTTTTCAATTCTCTTTTATCTTAGATCTTTCAAGTTTAATCTAAAAGAGTAAACTATACTCATCTTTTGAGATCTAAGAGAATTGATTTAAGTAGCTTTTGGGTTTAACATAATTAAAATCAATAGAACCCTAGACTCTTTCTATCTGACAGAATACGGAACCATCTACATTCAAGAAAGAAGTCCTTCTGCTACAAGCTTCTGCTACATCTTCTACGGGGAAGATAAGTATACCTTCTTTAAACTCTTTTTAGATTTTTCTGAGATCTCCTGTGAAAATCTCAGTTTAAGGTTTTGTCTGAGATAGCTGGTAAAATCTCAGTTTGGGTTTTTATTGTGATAGCCCATGAAAATCACAACGAATTGTATCGGGTTATTAAGGTGACCCTGTGAAAACCTTTTCATAGTGAAAGCCAAAAATACGAGGGAAGTAATTTTGGGAGTGGAGTAGGTGTGGTTGTTTTTAAAGCACCGAACCACTATAATTCTTTGTGTCATGTGGTGAATGCCTTATTTCTTATTTGTGGCGGATTGAATGTATTTAATTTCAGTTGTGTGGTGAATGTTGTAATTCTTGAATTTACTCTTGCAAGTTTGAGGTTTTGATTTTAAAGAAAGCCAAGGAATTGTATCAGGTTATTGTGATAGCTGGTAAAATCTCAATTTAAGGTTTTGTCTGAGATAGCTGGTAAAATCTCAGTTTTGGCTTTATTGTGATAGCCCATGAAAATCACAAGGAATTGTATCGGGTTATTAAGGTGACCCTGTGAAAACCTTTTCATAGTGAAAGCCAAAAATACGAGGGAAGTAATTTTGGGAGTGGAGTAGGTGTGGTTGTTTTTAAAGCACCGAACCACTAATTCTTTGTGTCATGTGGTGAATGCCTTATTTCTTATTTGTGGCGGATTGAATGTATTTAATTTTAGTTGTGTGGTGAATGTTGTAATTCTTGAATTTACTCTTGCAAGTTTGAGATTTTGATTTTAAAGAAATTCGTGAAATAAGGTTGTCCTGCCTAAAACGTTAGGTGAAGGTTGTCCTACGAATTATTTGGAATCAAGGTTTCAATACTATAGCAACTGAAATATTTGTTTTAGTTGCATATTCAGCACTTGTTTCGATTATTTGGCATTGTCCTATTCACCCCCCCTCTAGGACATCGTAAGCTCTCATTTTCAAATTCTAACTACAGATTGGTTCTCAATGCCTTCATAGTATCTTAACTCTCCATGGGGGAAAAAAGAAAAAAAGAAAGAACAAGAAGCTGCGAAAGGTAAGAAAAGTTTGTTTAAATTCATTTTTCTTCCGATTGGCAAGAAAAGATGTAGAAATCCATATCTACACGTGAGTTCGATGAATTGACTTGGATATCTTCTTCTTCTTTTCTTTTGAATGGTGATTTCAAGTTTAAATTTCAATTTTGAAGGTACAGGAAGAATGTGAACATGAGTGTGTCTACCGTTATGGACAAGGGAATGGCTCTAGACAAATGTATCACAGATATAGATATGGATATGGAAACTTCCAACAACAGCCAACCAGTGCCACTAGGATGGGAGTTACTTTGGTGGTTACAATGACAACTTAATATCCACCAATTAGCATACCGGTGCACATTGTTGGGATTACTATCAATATCTTAGAAGGCACAAGCCTAGTATCATAACTTCATGAGCTGGGAACACTACTACAGTTTGTGGAGCAGAAGTATTATGGATGCCCCATACGAATAGGGAAGATGACTTTGAGCCAACTCATTAACTCCATGTGAATCTGAGACCAATGTTTTCTTCTTCTTCTTTTCTTTTTCTTTTTTTAGTTCTTGTCTACATTTTGGGTTTTGTTGCTGGTATTTTATGACATTTCAATCACATGAATTCATTTTGGACATCATTACATCACGTATGGCTAATAGTGCATAGCTTGTCTCCTAAACAATAAAACTATTATGCTTTTCTTGTAGTGTTTTTTTTTTTTTTTTAGTAACTGAAGTTTTTTAAGCGAAGCACCAAGATGGTGCAAAAGCTACAACGTGAGCAAAAAGAGCTATAGCTCAAAAAGAAAGAAAAATTACAATCTATCATTGCCTTTAATATAGGCAGCCCATTCCACCACAAGGGTATTTGCCATGTTAGACATATCGCTTGCCAATGAACTCAAATTCCAAAAACATCTTCCATTTCTTTCCCCCCAGAGAACCCACAGACCGGCCAGTATTACCAATCTCCAACATACCCTTCTATCCTTCCTTCACATGACACCATGCCAAGTGAAGAAGTCCTCTCACTTTCTGGCATCACCCACAAAACGTTGAACATGCTTAATAGTGTGCTCCACATTTGCTGAGCCTGATAGCAATGCATGAATGGGTGGTCAATTGTTTATGCATCCCCAATGCACATGATGCAAATTTGGGCAGCACCATTGACCTTTTTCTGTAGGTTATCCACCGTCAATACCCTCTTTCTCCCAACAAACCAAGCAAATGCTACCACTTTTGGCGGGGCCCCATAGGACCAAAAAAAAGGAAGTACAAGCATGGCCCATCCCCATTGCCGCAAGGCGGATCAAATTGTAGAAGTATCGGACCAAGAATTGCCTGGATTTTTCCGCCTACCATTGCATTTTTTATTTGATTTCCAATTCTGGGGAGCATTTGGAGGATCCCTTGAAGCTTGCTTTTTTTTGGTAGTGTTTTGAGGTCTAAGTGTGTAATCATGTCTCTTGTCACTTCTCCTGAAATTTCAATGAAAATACCACCATTCTCCACAAGTTTCCCTAATATTCCACGCAAATTGTGATACATTACACTATATGACATTTCCTGATGTTTCCCATGAAATTTTCATATACCAAGCATGTGATATTGACATCGTGAACACTAACCCTGACCAACAACATGGGCCATGGGGTTAAAAATAGGCTCATTCATTACGACCACATTGACCATTAACAAGGCTGAATTGAATTCCAAAACAAACAGAATATCCATCACAATAGTCCTCGTTGGGAAGGAAGAGATACCACGGATTCTGAGAAGGAAGATACTTCCTGATCAAGAAGGAGACGCAATAGTCCTTCAAAGCTGGAAAATGAGACATGGACATCAACAGAT
Organism: Magnolia sinica; assembly: GCF_029962835.1. NCBI lineage: Eukaryota > Viridiplantae > Streptophyta > Magnoliopsida > Magnoliales > Magnoliaceae > Magnolia > Magnolia sinica. Next base: position 53,504,965 of record NC_080581.1, read on the forward strand.
ATAACAAAAGACTTATATTTTTATACAAGAACATTGAAAGCAAAGAGAACTTTGTCCTCATTGGGAACTTTATATTTTTTTTGTAAATATTAGGAACTCGTTGCTGAAGGCTTTCCAAAGCATGCATGTAGACTTACGTTCGCCTATAAAATTTCAAATAGAATCACACGTCAGAGTTTGGAATTTGGAATTAAGTTGAATTAAACAAGCCCCCGAAGCCTGAGAGACCTTTCAAAAGAATGCCATGCATCACAAGGTGTTAGGGCTAACCATTTGAGCTATCGTGTCCTCAATGAAGGTATGCACTATTCCAACTTCGTAGTAGTTTGTTGGCTTTAACCCAATTGAGATATGTTGTGTTAGGTATTGGAGATGAATCATTAGTAAAGAAAAAGAAAGCAAGCAAGTGAAGGAATAGAGCAATAGACGTATCCTAATCCAGTCAAGTCAGAAGTGGGTTGGTTGGGTAGATGCCATTCAAAAAAGACAAGGGGGCGATCTGGCAGGTGGCGATGAGACGAGTCAGAAGATGATCGAAGAGGAAAACGATGAGACAAGTCAAAACCGCTTCAAAGAGAAAGAGTTCGAGACAAATCAGAAGGTGTTCAAAGAGGCTCCCTAAGGAGATCTTCAAGAGGTGCACCACTAGGTTGAGAAACGTATCCTTGTTCTCTAAAATCTCTTCACAAATCATTGATAACTAGTTTTCTCCATTAGAATTTATTATCAAGTGAAGTGATCATATGTGGATTACTAACTAATGAAAGCACCAAACATTTCGTTTCCGCATCAAGAGCTCAAAACCTGTCAAAACATACAAATTAATTGTAGCGGGACAATGCTTAAATTTTTGGGAAGGCCCTAGCATGTGCAATAGCAATACCAATGATCAACGCATAGATGTATCGACCAAAATATCTGTTGGTAACTTGATTTTATCGGTATCACACATAGGCAATACGAAATCTCAAAGTATTCACAAAATTTCCATGCATCAATAATCATATCGTTATTAGAAGGATATATTGAAATATTTGAGATATTATGCAATTATTGTGTGATATTTGTGAAAGTTTGATGATATATTGTCGATATTTGTGTGGTAATTGCGATATTTCAACTGAAACCAGTATAAATCATTAAAAATCAGAAGAAAAATAAACAAAGAAACATTTTTTGCGCAATTATTTTTGAGTAATCTCTTTGTAATTGTGTTTTATCAACTCCACTTGAGTTGCTTCGCATCAAATCATAAATTTGGTAGAGAAACCACAATCAAAGAGGTTTTTTGGACCATAGTTTTGTCCAACATTGTATTCTTTCTTTGACTAAACAATTGCAAACTATTGTGCATAGTTTTTTTTTTCCTGTAGTTTTTTGTGTTCTAAGTGTGTAGTCATGTGTCCTTTTTTTATGAATCATGTGTCCTAACATATCCTGACATTTCATTGAAAAATTCCACCTTCTTTCCTGTACTTTCCCAATGTTCCCCCCTCAAACAGCAATACATTACACGATACAAGGGATATCTCCTGATGTTTCCCACTATCTTTATGATTGCAATGCATAGGGCGATTTCAATATGGGAAAGAAAGTATGTAGAGAAACAATCACATACACACTGGAAGCAAAATTCCATTTATATAATACTCAAAAAATAACTACAAAAGGAAAGAAGTGTGTGCATAGGAGTTTGCAAGCCCTATATGCACCCCTCCAGACACACATCTACACACAAACAAGGCACATGTGTAGACATCCGATCAATTTAGCAGGCAGGAACCATCATGCATATCATTTGACCAGAAGCTCAGGCCAGTTAATTATCATGTAGGCACACATTCATGGAAACAATGGACGGTAATAAAAGTTGCAAGGTTGTTTGCAGTCCATTATTTCATACATGTGTGGTGTGCTTGATAGTTGAATGACCAAAGATTCCATCTAAATCATTTACATGACGTCCCACATGTTGCAGGGTTCAGATGTCCCTCTCACATGCCACGTCAGCACAGTATCTGCAATCTGTGTGTAGAAAATGAGGAGAGGTGATTGTGAGGTTAGTGAACCTAAAGGGCATAATTTAGGAGAAAATAGCAGCTGAGACAGCACAGATTTATATGCATACAGACAAGATAAGCGACAATACACAGATATTTAACTATGCTCAATCACATCACAATCAGGACACTGGTACCAGTAGTCTAGGATGCATTGGGAAAAATTCACCGAATCAGATGGCATTAATCATTGTGGAATAAAATTAAAAGTTAACACGTCAAACACTTCATTATAAAATTAAGTATGCATATCATGTTACGAAGATTATACATGTACCATATCCTTGATTTTCCCCAATCAATTGGGATAAGGCTTAGATGATGATGACAATGATGATCCGCATTTTTTATTTTTTTGAGAAAAGAATTGTATGCCTGTTTCTGTATCCATTTCAGTATCCTTATCTGGGTATCATAGGAATAAGTATGGGCACTTTAACTTTCACATGAAAGGGACATAATTAACATGTTATGTCCAATTATCCCATTCCAAGGTATTACTTATCTGAGCCATTTTCCAAATACATCACAGCTCATGTTTGAGATTCTGTGAAACTTACCAGATGCAAAGTCTTCGAATTCATGAGGATATGTATTCCAGGTGCTATGTGGCAAAGCACTGCAGAATATCGGAACAATATCTGGACTACCAAAAGCAAATGTGTGCCGACTCCGGTTGAAAACAGAGTCAAATTCAACAGGATTAGCTTTCCATCCTGCAAATGGCATGAAGTTATCTTTAGTTGCCAGGACAAGTTGCTGAAGAGGTTAGAATTCTGAAGGAATTAGTAGCAAGCAACACCCAAAAAGCAGAAAATATTAAAAACAAATCAACAATAGTTCTGAAGGAAGATTGCAAATTTGTGTCTTTAAGAGATGGCATGGGTGGAAGCAAGTGCTCCAGGTCACAAACAAAAGAAGACCAGCATACGGAAATGCAAAAACTACAAAGAAGCCAGAGGGAAGAAATATTACATTGGTAGAGTGATGACTGTTCCAGGCGCAGTGGTTCAACGGATGTTGCAGTCCAACAAACATAAAAGATTTGAGAACCAGGGAAATCATGAGCATAGTAGCATACAAAGAACTAGCTAATGAAAATACACCAGACAGTGCAAACGGCAGACAAATAATCAAACTACAACGAAGAAATGATGACATTAAGACATCATCAGAAAGCTCGAAAAGATTAGAAAGTGCACAAAGAAAACTGGGGAGTGATTAAGTCTTCCCCTTCCTATGGACCATACTGTAAATAAACTTTCTCATTCACTTTACAAAGAATGACCAAATGACAGTTAGATGAAGTCTAAAGATCTCTCTTCTTTCTTAATCAATGAAAAACATCACCAAGATGGGACTATCCCCAGACAGAAGCATCCTACAAAATAAATACAACTCCACACAGTTGAAATCAGAAGGCAGCTCTAAGGATTGCAAACACACTGACATTGGCATTAGGTTTTCTACATAACAGAACCACCAAGCAAGAGCCTCAAGGGAGAGAAAAATATTAGTGATCCCAACGAAAAAATCCTGGATTCAAAGAGGAACGTATACTCTCCTAATCAAGCTGAGAAAGTCAAGTCTAAGGCCTAGTGGGAAGCATGAATTCTATATACCTGAGTGTTAAAGAAGGGGATTCCTTGGACTATCATACTTAATACTCTCAATATTTTAAATCCAGCTTTAGACCTGTATGGATGTCCCATCTAGAATCCAGACATTCTGAAACCCATGGCAACATCACACATGATCATGTATGCCCATGCAGCACTTGCACTGTAGCCACAAAGGCTCCACAAAACCTCCAAAAAAATAATAATAATCCCGGTTATAGTGCATCTCACTGCTGATTGCCATTGCCCACTTTTTTTTCTTTTGAGAAATAATGGAAATTCTATTCAAACGCAAAGGGAACGATTGGGGAAGAGACAAGTTCCCTCTACAAAGAGAAGATCTAGAAAGAGCACTCTTCGTCAAAACATCAGCAAAATTATTCACTTCCCTGTCAACAAGGGCATCTACCCTGTACACGAAGTGACAAATTTCTTGGAAAATAAAGGTATGCTTCCATGTCCCATTGCCACCCCAATATGCCCAATTTATGACATTAAAGAACTCTCCTTCAACAATAATTGGCCTAGAGAACTTAGAGTGTATTTGCAACACTTATCTAAGAACGACAGCTTCTGCTCTAGTCATGCATCCCCATGACGCACTTGCTCATGCAGCTACAAGGGGCCCACAAAACCTCCAAAAAAATGCATGCCATCATTTGTTCACATAGGCCTCGTGTTTTAGAAATAAAGTAAATTTTATGCAAACATAGAAGGATGCAGCTTAGGGGAGTGTGAACAAGTTCCCTCTACACAGAAGATCTGAAAGCACACCTCTTCATCAAAACATCAGCATCATCATTCACTTGTCTGCCAACCTCAGCAAACAAAATGTTTAGCATGGAGGCAAAGTGACAATTTTCATTGAGAATAAATCTGGGCTTCCATGACTCAGAGCCACCCTTAAACACTCAATTCATTGCATTCATGCCATGGGCATACCTTCCACATTGATTAGCCTGGAGAAATTAAATTATATATGCAGCCATTCTCTAAGAGCTAAAGCTTACAGAATGTATTTGCAACCATTCTCTAGGAGGTAAAGCTTCCAGTCAAGTCACATCCAGTTCTTTGCATCGGCCTCATTGCAACAAGGCATTACCATTGAACGATCCGTGTTGATGGACCTTGGATACTAAAGTAACCCCTTCAATTGGACTAATTCTCACCAAGGAGCGGCTCCATGCTGGTTAACTTACGTCTTGATAGGGTATATTCCAATACCGCTTGGAGAATGCTGTTCGCCGAGCATCAATTACACATCACCCTATTGAGGGATCTGATCATCGCCCCATAACCCTCAAGACGTAACGAATAAAATCTGGAAACTAAGGCCATTTCATTTCAAAGCAATGTGGATTCATCATCTTGGCTGCAGGAAAATCATAAGGTCCATCTGGGGAAATCTATTTGACAAACCACAAACACTTCATTCTCTCCTGGGAGTTACTGCATTGGAACTGCAAAAATAGAACGGGCACACTTTGGCCGTACCCAAAGGTGCATATCAACCCTGAAGGAGCAAATCAAATGTGTCAAAAGACAAGCCCAGATGGCTCATCAACCTATGATCTAAAGGTTATGAAAAACAGCCTTACGGTTGACAATCATAAGGACTTTTGCCTTCAAAAGAACCACAGGGCTCGAAAGGTTTGAGTGGATTAACTCAAGACGGGAGACTGCAGCAAAAAGTTTTTCCTACACCACCACGAGCCAGAAATCGGATATCTTCCATTCAGAATGAGGATGAGGTGGATTCAAAACCAGCACGAGGTGGAGGAAGTCATAGTCAAGTACTTGAAAAATCTGTTTACCATCCACCCTCAAAGGGAAGACAACACATGGCAACAGAGGTACAAGTCTGCCACCATCTCCAAGCCCAAGCAAGGCAATATAGCCCTGCTAAGTCCAATCACCCCTGAAGAAATTAGAGAAGTTGTAATGGCAATGCTACCCCTCAAAGCTCCAGGGCTAGATGGATTTCAACCAATCTTTAACCAAAAATTTTGAAAATGGGTCAGCCAAAAGTTGTCAGTAGTTTCCAGAACTTCCATGCTACCAAGAAAAACGAACTTACTTGGTCCTCATCCCCAGTGATCAACACCCCACAACAATCCAGCACTATTGACCAACTTGTCTATGCAACACCACATACACAATCATAACTAGACCCATGGTGAATAGGATGAGAACTCTTATGGCCAGGATGATATCCCCCATCAAGGTACCTTCGTCCCAACTCATCAGATTCAAGATTGTCATCATTGTGAACGAGGCCTGCCACCAAGGTGTTCCATAACAGTAATGGCGGCCACAACGGCCACCACCATTACCATTATGAGACAAGCCGTAATGGTCATTACGGCCTTCATATGTTACAGCTGTTTTACTTTTTTTCTTTTTCTTTTTTTTTTCTGTTCTTTTTTTTTTTAATTATAACAGAACCATTATGGGGCCATTATGGGGCTGTTACACCCTTTTTCTTGTAACAGCCGTTACAGCCATTTCAAGCTGGTAATACGTAAAAGCCCTAGGGTCCGGTGTCCTCACCTTTGCTACAATGCCCATGGCCACACCCTTGTTGGCCATGGCCTCTTTCCAAAGAGCCCAATCACCTCTCATCTCCTCAACGTGCTCCCACAGCATGTTCAGAGTCTCAATCATAGTGGTCTGGAACACCTCCCTTTTCACGGCATTGAGTGTCGGCTAATGCATTTAAGACACCTAGCATCTCCCCTTTGAGTCCCTCGAACACGTCATTGAGCTCAACCATACTATTACCCATCACATCCAACTTCTCTTGTCCATTGCCCACAGCAAGCACCACCTTCGCAAGATGTGCCTCCAACAAAGCCATTAAGACATGAGAACTCTCCCAGTCCCCCTCCATGACTTGTTGGCACCCTCCTTGCACTTGATTGTTGTTGATCACCTCCAAAGCCATAGTCTCTCTCTCGCTCATTCCACAAGCATTACAATCCCCTTCTTAACCTTGCTCTGATGCCACTTATCCCTACCCAAGTGTAGACCATGTGGCACTCATCTCACAGTCCCATTGTGAATGAATCAGCCTTCCTCACATGCACAACCCACGTGCTAAGTGCCACAACTCACTAAAAAGCAAGGGAGACAAGTGTATGGAAGAACACCTTGTATTTCACTAGAACTCTCAAAACTAGACCTTCTCTTGGATGCTTTACAAATGAGGGCACCTCCTTATATAAAGGTAGGAAGACTCTAAAACCTACAAATGTATGGCTAGGATTGTACCGCATGGCACTCAATCAACAGTCAAGAATTATCTAGAACATTTTTAGAATATTCAACACTTCTTTACACAAGACCCCACTACAATTCTATAGAAAGTTCTAGAGATCTCTACACAATTCTACCCCATTGCACACAATTCCAAACCTCTCCACACTCTAAAACTTTCTACAATTCTCTACACCCTTCTACCATTCTCCACAACTTTCCATAAACTTCTACTCTATTCTAGAATTCTCTACACTTATGTTTAAAACATCTCCAATGTACATGATGAGTATAAATTTGTCAAAGTCCATGATTTAGGCCCATGGGAATGATCGGTCCTTGACAGTACGATGAATAGAACCTTTTGACCTGGATGAAAGTGTGCCAGCCCATTGATATAGGGGGCTAGGCGACTAGGAGTCGCTCTGCTAAACATCATGAATTGCACTTCCCTTAACAAGCTCGGATGGACACTCCTAAAAGAAAAGAACACCATGTGGATCAAAGTTCTAACTGGGAACTAATTGCACAACTCAGGACTTTAGGGAGACACAAGTTTAGTTCTCATATATGGAAGGCCATCCTTGTAACCTGCTACCATCTATGTAAAGAACTAGTCATGCTTTGTAGATCTACGAAATACCACCAGAGGACCCTTCGGCATACTGTCAGGTGTCTTAGTCATGCAAAACCCAAAGGTGAGATGCAAAAAAATCCATCAACTACTCTCGTCTCAAGTATCTAAACACGTGCAATGCCTCCCCAAAGATCATATGAGGACACCCATCATTGGCAATTCACTACTAATGGGCAAAGTCTCGGTGAAGATCGTAACAAGAGCTTTCCAGGAACTAGAATCTACTAACATCACTAGAAGTATCTGGCTTTCCACCTGGCCTCCGAAAACCCGGATCTTCTTATGGAAATTAGCTCATGGTTGGTGGCCCATTCAAATGGATATAATCCAAAGAGAACACGCGACGCCACCAGAATGTCCCATGTGCAATTCTCACTTTTTAGAATTGGCTTACCAACTGTTTATAAACCCTGCATTCAGTAAACAGGTGTGGAATCTTATGATTGTCAGATTCCATTGCTCGAATACATCAATCGCTGAAATCGATGTCTCCATTGCAGGTCAGCAGGAACCAAAACCAAAGGCAAATTAAATTTCATATGGAAAGCAACAATTGCTTTCCCAATTTGGGAGGTGTGGAAAACTAGAAACCAGGTGATCTTCAAATCTACCACTAGAGAAAACTTGGAGGTATGGGACTCCATCTGCACCCCAACAATTTAACTCAGCAACCACTGAAGCCACGGACACCTGCTCCACTCACTGGCCCATCCAGCGCTCATGGAAACAACACCACATTAGAATAGCACAAAAGAATACAGGTAAAATTGCATCTGCCTAAACTAGGATGTATACAGGTAACTTTGACAGTTCATCAAAAGGGAATCAGGGTAAAGGTGGCATAGAAGGCATCTTTCGATGCCATAACCACCAGTTTGTTGTGGCCTTAGTGGATATTCCACATTGTACAAGCCAATACGTAGTAGTTTATGCTATATATTCTGTTATGCAAATAGCGAACAAGGTGCAAAAGTCTCCTCATAGGAGACTGCAGTAACACCCTCAAGGCAATCACTCTATCTCCCTTCATTGGTGGATCGGGCAAATCATCAACAAGCTAGGGAACTTTTGCACTTCTTTCCTAGTCGGCACCTGATCATGAATATGGAGAATGGAACCAGGCAGCAGACACCCCATCAAACTTGCAGCCGAACGAAAGGACAGTTAACAACAGTTATGTAACCTGTAGGAGTTGCTTAATAAAAGCCACAGTTAACCACTTATAGAAAACATTTGGTATCCCCTCAAATGAATAGCTACATGTAATAAATGCTTCAAAAAGCAAAGAACTAGACAACTCTACAAAAAGCAGTTCCAAATTAGAATGCATTCTTTCCTTTCTGATCCTTATAGCTCCGAGGTCTTTTCTTTTCTTTTTACTTTTATCAGTTGAATCCTGCACTGAGTTTTTGCAAGCAATGGTTTAAATAATCATTTGATACCTAGTATCATCCGAATCAACTTGGTAATCAGCATCGACACAAGTCAGCATCCCTCTCCAAAAACAATGTGTACAAGACTTATCCAGACTATAGGGCCATTCAACTGGCCAGGCCTGGGGTTGTCTTCACCCCAGATTTTGAACCAGTCTTGTCAGGCTGGCCCTATTCAAATTTCAGTTTGCTTGGCCTGGGCCGGTCTATCAACAGCCCAATTCCAGACTCAGCAGTGCCCATTGGAATTCATACTGAATCAGACATTGTAAACTGTTTCACCTAAACATGAATCAACTTATTCAGTGCAAACATTAAAGAGAGTTTTACATCTGTTGGAGTACACTGCCTTCAGTGTACGAGCATTGCAGTGTATTTGGGTATGAGAATTCACATACAATGAGTTGTCCTCTAGTGCACCATATCCTTGGAGATAATGGTGTATCTTTTAAATTTGGTTTGCATTTATTTTATCTTTCGTAAAAACTGGTCTACAAATAGACCGGTAGAAGGAGAGAGATGTGAAGAAAATATTCTCTTCTCTTCTTTCATGTCTTCCTTTACACTGTCATCCACAATGTTTTAATAACATCCAACTTCGTTTTACTTATTTTCTCTTTTCGTAATTTTACAGTTGCTACGGGTGTTATTAGAGAATTTTAAAAGTCCATTGTCATCCTTCGTGGGCAAAACTGGAAACAAATTGGGATTATGAATTGAAACACAAAGAGTAAGTCAAGAAACCCTTTTGGGTAACTCAAATAAGGTTTATCATCATTTTTTCATGAATCAAGTTTCATTCATCTAAAATATGTGCAAATCATAGAGATATGGATTTGGTCACCAGTCTAGATCTATGATGTGAAATAAAGAATAACAAAAAATATTAAAAAAAAAATAAAGAGGATCCATTATATAATAAAAGTAAAAAATTAAAAAAAATTTAAAAAAAAAAAAAACAACAAATTATTTATACTATTTTCTTACTTTTAAAATATTATAGATTCTATTTTTTATTTCAAAAAAGGATATTAACATATAAAATTTGGTAAATGTCTGTTTCAACAATTTTTGCGATTTTTCTGATTATTAGGAATTTAATAATTATTATTGAATACATTTCGGTGGCTAACACAATGCTACTCATCCAGATTCAATTCAGCTCCAGCGATACAACTTGGACTCGGCCCCATCCAAATTAGTCACTGAAACTGGGAAACATGTTGCTAATTAGCAATAGATTATGGTCTTCACCAATGGACATTCCAATGTTTCAAAGAAAATAGAAAAGACAATAGCATAGTTATAGCATAGTTATATGTAAAAGAACAGGACTTGTAACAGGTCCATCAACACTTAATTCCATTTATATATGCAGTAGAGACACAGAGAGAGAGCGAATCTCACCTTTTGTAACAGCACTAGGATCTTCATAGAAGCCAGCAATTATAGAAACATGACCCGGCCTTGATTCTGTTGGAGGGCGAGCATGAGATACTCCCCAACGACCTTTTCCTGTTATTACACTTCTGAGAAAAGGTGCCCTGAATTGCCCTTCGGAATCCGGCTCAAAGAATTTGTCAGCACGTAAGCCATCAGCTGCAATCATTTTGAAGTAAACAAGCAAGAAACTTTAGATCTAAAGAAATAGAAAACACATCAGTTATACTGTGGGCTACAGAATGTTTGGTTCCTGAACAATTTCTCAAATATTAAGTACCCTTGGTAAACAGTGAATGTGGATAAACGAACCAAAGTAAGCAATCCAAATGCAATAATTACTTCAGTATTTCAAACAAATATTCTCAGGAACAATTATGCAAACAGAATTGCACAATGAGAACACTCAGAACACATGCCCATAGGGAAATTAGTAAATTGAAGGAATTTCTTGTCTGGATATTTGAACTGAGATTTTTTTATTTTTTATTTTTTTTTTTTTTGAAAGGCAACAAAAACTTTATTAGAATCCTCAAAGAAAGCGGAAAAGAATACAACAAAACGAAGAAATTAAAGGCTCAAAAGGGCTACAATAATGAAAGTATCTAATGGGGACATCACGCGCACTCACGCCGCTCCCCCTACGCACGTACGCTAGAAGGAGGGCCCCACCGTCGATCTGGATCGATGACGACATCCAGAGAGGGCCTCCTAGCTAGAAGACGAAGTTTTGATGCAAAAGAGTGGGCCCGTTTGTCAAGAAAAGCCCATCATGGGATCTCATGATCGTGGCCCACTAATCGATTGATTTCATATTTTAGGTTTTGCTTATTAATATTATTTAGAACATCATGGACACTTTAGATTTCTTTGATTAGTTTTTATTTTGATTTACTTCATCACCAAGTAATAGGTTGCGCACATGGCGCGAGTTTTGAGGTATAAGGTTTTTTTATAAATAGGCACCCCTTGTAGCTTTTTTTAATGTATTGAAGATTAAGAAAAATTCTGCGTTTTCCTACTCTCTGAGTTGTGAAACCTAATTGGATGCGAAGCCCTCCCTTCATCAAAGGGTTAACTACCGTAGTGCGAAGCCACATCGATCCCGATTCACCCCCATCCTCCATCATTTTTTTTTCCATCTTCCTCCACCATCCGTACTTCGAATTCGTCCCTTTTGTTGCATCAGATTTCTTCATTACAGCGGGTTTCCAGATTTTGGCCCGCAGGCGAGCTGAAACTTCAGCGGAGCACCACGCACAAACCGTGCATTGGATCGAGTTGAGATTTTGGGGGTTTTAGAGTCCATCCCTGGCCGACCAGGGCCAAGGTGGCCTTTTTCTGAATAGTGGGCCCCACACACGTGCGTCTAGGACATTGTTGCTGTCCACGCGCGGGAACTGTCTTTTGGTTCAGGTTTTCTTCTTATTTTACCCTTCATACCAGTTTTTCATAAACCCTAACCCTAGATCGCATTATCCTTAATTTATTTGCCCCTTTTCTCACCCTGGGGTTCCTTAAATTGAAATTGGTGAATCCCTTAGATTAGGGACTGATTGTTGTGCATGTGTGGATGATTACTGCTTATCTTTGAGCATCGTTTGGTTTATAATTTTAATAGATCCAGCCCTAACATGTGTAGGCCTAGACCCACATAGATTCCCCTTAATTGAATGGTTTGGACTTTCATGTGGGATATGGAATTTGTGTAATTGTTTCTGAACTAACGTGATCTTAAGCCTGAAATCTTGCACATCATATTTAAATTCACGTCCTGCATCAGTATGTAAATCCTTTAAACCCGAGGCCCATTCCTTAACCCAAATCAAAGCTTTCCGAAAGGATCGATCAGCCCTATCCACCTTATTCACGAAACACCTTCTGTGCCACGCCCACCCCCCCCCCCAAAAAAATGATCCACAATGTAGCTACGGCTGCGAAATTCCAAACCACCTTACCCTCTTTTCCAATGCCTCCACCATCCCAAGAGGCCATAAAGGATGGAATAGAATCCGGCAGAACCCAACAAACATTAAGGGTCAATAAGAAAGTCTCTCAAATCTTCCTTGCAAAGGAACAATGAATAAAAAGATGGTCCATTGACTTTGCATCCCTCATACATAGAAGACAGATATTTAGAAGCATCGTGCCTCTTTTACGAAGATTACCTACGGTGAGGACTCTATTCCTACCCACTAACCACACAAAAGCGGCCACTTTAGGGGGAGCTCCATGCTTCCAAAAGCGAGAGTTATAAGAAGTGGACAAAGTAGTTGCAGATAATTTTCTATAGGAGCAGACTGAGAAGCAGCCCAATTTGTGACCCCTCTAGATCAATGAATCCCCAACCGAGTCATTTGTCACCACTAGATTTAGCCTATCTAATAGATTGATGATCATCTCTACTTCCTCATCCTTCAATCCCCTAAAGCACAGGGGAGCCCTCACTGCTCCTCTTTTGGATCTCGAACAACCATTTGCAATACAAACATTCCTGTCTGAGGCCAAACTTGCTAGATTCGGAAAGGCATCTTCCAGCAGGCAGTCCCCCAACCATGAGTCTTCCTAGAACCGAACCCAAGAGCCATCTCCCACTAGATACGTAACTTCTTCCTTAAAACTTTGGGGCAATCAAGAGCACCGCTTTCCGAAGGTCCAAAGCCTTATATTTGGAAGAGTCTTTAACCCACCATCCCCCAAGACTTGTACCGCATTTACTGGATAAGACTTCTTTCCACAAGCTATGGTCTTCCATAGCAAACCGCCACAACCACTTCCCCAATAATGCACTATTCATGATGTCCAACACCTTTAGGGCGTGTTTGATTTTTCCTATCATTTGTAAATACACGGTAAATAAGTAATTATTGCTATCTGAGCTTGTTTGAAAATCAGATGGTATTTCCACCTTGAAAACTGCTTCAAAAGGAGTGACTTAAATTTGTGGGCCCCACCATAATATATGTGGCATATTCACACCGTCCACCCACTTTACCCAAACATTCTGGGCCTAAGTAAAAAAATATGAGGTCGATCCAAAGCTTAAGTAGCCCACATCAAAGGAAACAATGGCCTTAAAACGTCAACCGTTGAAAGCTCTTTCCTTTAACGGGCCCACTTTGATGTTTATTTGTTATCTAATCCGTTCATAAGTTAACACAAACATGGATAAGGGAGAAAACACAGATACCAAGTTGATCCAAAACTTCTAGGGGGCCCAAGAAGTTTTTAACGATAAGCATTCAATTCCCATTGTTTCCTATTGTGTGGTCCACTTGAGCTTTGGATCTACCTCATTTTTGAGCTCATGCCTTAAAATTAGCTCACATAGCGGATGGATGGTGTAGATAAGCCACATACATCACAGTGGGCCCTACATTTATTTTGCACCTGTCCTCGGTTTTAGTGTTTCAAAAGCAAGTGTCAACATCAACATTGGAATGATGTGGTAATTACTTAGGTAAGTAATTATTACCTATTTACTGTGCATTTACATCTTATCCGGATAATCAAACACGCCCTCAGGCCAACTCCCCCTTCTGATAGCAGCTTACGAACATCCTCCCACTTTAGGAGATGATATTTCTTCAAAGGGTCTTTACCACGCCATAGGAAGTTTCGTCTAAGTTTCTCCATTTGTCCAAAACCGACTTCGGACATTTGAAGAGTGACATAAAAGTAAATAAGTATATGTTAGAGAATGCAGATTTGATCAAGGTCAAGCACAGGTAATCCGAGATAAGTGGAGGGCTTCCAGGGCAACACCCAAAAATCTCCACATACCTTGTAACCACACTTCATTTCATTCACTTTCAGCCCCGACAGAGTTTCAAAGCAAGCAATAATTTGAACCGAGATTCTGCAGCCTACAGAAAACTCAGAGGAGATACGGTTTTTTTTAAAAAAAAAAAAAAAAAAAACTTTTCCATCGCGGGAGCCATAACAACCGTTACGGTTCAAGTTTTTCAACTCACCTCGCTTCGGACCTATATCACATGATAGCCCTGACTGTTATCGATATGTATTGGCTATTACGGCCAAAATGTAACCATTTTGGTGCACCCTAGATCTAATCCATCTTTCTTCCTTCTATCCTATAATTATTTTCCTTCTTTTATTTTTTGTCTCTCCCATCCCTCTTGTGCCGAAAATCTTTTAAGAAAACCTACCGTTTCTTTTCTTTTTGTTGTGCCGGGACTTCAAAAGGGTCCGTGTGTGAGAAGGGGTTGAAGTGTTCATAATCATCACCTCTCGTGTGTGGGACGTGTGGACATAGGGGTTGATTGCCTTTGTCGGATATCATGTTCGTAATCATCAACCTTCGTAAGTTGGAAGTTGGAATGTGCGGACGTGTGGGCTGGTTATACTCTTCAAGTGTGATGTGCATACCGTGTGAAGCATAAAAGTTGCGTGTTCGCAGGTCGCAAAAGATCGGCCCGTGTTCGTATAAGCTCGCAGTATATATTCTAGGCCTTTGTCCAAGATGGAAGAGAAAAGTAATTCAAATTTTGAATTCTTCATAAATCCAACTAATTTTTTTAGAGTCCAAATAATCTCTATTAAATTAAATGGAACATGCTATCTTCTGTGATCCATATCAATTCAAGTGTTTTTAACTACTAGGACAAATTAAAATACTTGACTAAAAAAAAAACCTAATGGGAGTGCTAGTGCGCATGATCAATGGATCCAGGAGAATGCTCAAATTATGATGTGGTTGTGGAATAGTATGGAACCTTCCATTAGTGAAAATGTAACAAATTATGATGTGGTTGAGGAATAGTATGGAACCTTCCATTAGTGAAAATGTAATGTTTTTTTATACTGCAAAAGTGTGGGATGCATTAGAAGAGATATATTCATCCGATAAAAACATTTCTCAAACATATCAGTTATTTAAGGAAATATTTAAAAGCTTCAACAATGGGATAAATCACTAAATGAATATTAAAGGAATGCGGGAGGAGTTGAATGTATATCAACCCCTTACTACTGATTTTTTTTTTTTTTTTTTTTAAAGCAACGGGAATATATATTTAAAAAAGGAAGGAGAGAAAACAGGGGGGATCTGCTGAGCTGAGATAGCAGAAACAAAAAGGCTACAAGCCTAAAAACAGAAAATTAAAGTCCTTAAGGAAAGCTGCCCATTCAATTAGTAATCGTTTCGCCCTTGAGCCCACAACTTGAGCCGAAGATTGAGAGTTGTTGAAGCATCTGTCGTTCCTCTCCTTCCAGAACACCCACTAGATAGCCAGGATAGCCATTTTCCACACCTTCGATTTGAGTTTACCCAACTTGAAGCCGTGCCAATAAGCCAGCATAGAGGAGGCAGAGGCTGGGACGCAGCCACTAACGTTGAATCTGGACGAAAAATCCTGCCGAATGTGAGAAATAAAGAGACAATGAACGAAGAGATGGTCCACTGATTCATCGCTACCCATACAGCAAAGGCGGATATTAACTAGTTGCATCCCTTTTTTCTTAAGATTGTCAATCGTGAGAATCCGATTCTTAGACGCCAACCAGCCAAAACATATAAATTTTGGAGGGATGGGATATTTCCAGATAAAAAGGGAGGCGGAGGTTGCATTTGGGGGGGGGGCAGAGAATAGCATAGAGAGACTCAACCGAGAAACGAGAAGATTTGTCTCTAGTCCAAATAATCCTGTCCAGCTCAGATTGGATCGAGATCACCCTGGATAACTGATCGAGAAGGGCAATGTACTCTGTAACCTCCCTACCGAGAAGGTTTCTGCAGCAGCTAATATTCCACGCTGTGCCTGAAACAGATTGAGAAAAAAGCTGGCAATAGCACTCTCATTAACAGCGAGGCAATAGATCGAAGGGAATCTGCCCTTCAACCT
Source organism: Magnolia sinica (assembly GCF_029962835.1). Taxonomy (NCBI): domain Eukaryota; kingdom Viridiplantae; phylum Streptophyta; class Magnoliopsida; order Magnoliales; family Magnoliaceae; genus Magnolia; species Magnolia sinica. Next base: position 53,521,273 of record NC_080581.1, read on the forward strand.
CCTTTCTCCCGTCCAGTGGTCGTCCCAGAATCGAATCGCTGATCCGTTCCTCAAATGAAAGGCAGTATTCTGAACGACGGGATGTTTGGACCACAGGATGCCTTTCCAAATGCGAGAGGCTCTATAGTTTGAGGAATCCTTGGTCCACCAACCTCCTGGGGATGACCCGTACTTCCCTTTGATTACTATGGTCCATAAAGCTTCCGGCTCCGATCCCAATCTCCAGGTCCATTTGCCCAAAAGGGCCCTATTCATTACCTTCAGATTTTTTATGCTCGCGCCTCCTTCCTGGAAATGTCTACATACATCTTGCCAGTCCAAGAGATGGAATTTGTTCTGATTTTCCTTGCCGCACCACAAAAAGTCTCTTCTCAGCTTATCGATCCGATGCATAATAGATGGCGGGCAGATAAGCAGGGACATGAAGTATGCTGGGATGTTGGACAAGGCCGCTTTAATGAGAGTGAGCCTACCCCCCATGGATAAGTACCTACATTTCCATCTAGCCAACATCTTTTGAAATCTCTCGACAACCTTGTCCCACATTGCTGTCGGAGGGGAGCCAATAGCAAGCGGAAGACCTACAAACAGCGTCAAGAAGGCAGGTGAGTAGCCCAGAAGCTCAGCGTAAGCATTTAATTGTAAATCCGATAAATTGACCCCAAAGACCTTGGATTTGGCCATGTTAATTCTCAGCCCTGAAACTGCCTCAAAGCATCTTAGAGTAGTGTGGAGATTGTTGATGGCTTCAGGATCTGCTTCGATCATGATAAGAGTATCATCAGCAAATTGGATATGGGATATCAGCGTAACTACCCCTGGCATTGAGATGCCACAGAAAAAACCAGCACTGTCCCTTTATCAACAACTGAGAAAGAGCCTCTGCAATCATAAGAAAAAGAAGGGGCAAGAGGGGGTCACCCTGGCGAAGACCCCTCAAGCTGGGGAAGAAACCTTTCGGAACACGGTTAAGGAGGATCGAAAAATGCGGCAATTCGACGCGGGCCTTGATCCACATTCTCCATTTATCGCCAAAGCCCATACGGAGAAGCATATAATGAAGAAAGCCCCAGTCAACGTGGTCGTAGGCCTTCTCAATATCGAGCTTACAAAACACAATTTTCTTCCCAGACATGTGGTAAGAGTAGAGAACTTCATTTGCTATTAAAGCACCGTCGATGATCTGTCTGCCCCTTATAAAAACATTTTGATACTTGGAAATCAACTTGTCCATAACTGTCAATAGTCTTATAGAAAGAATTTTGGCCAAAATTTTTGCCAGAATTTTGTACGGATTGCCAATCAAGCTGATGGGCCTGAATTCGGCAAAAGAGCTTGCTCCGACCACTTTGGGGATAAGGGCAATGAATGAAGCTCCAATACCCTTGGATAATTTTCCTCTAGAGTGGAATTCATTTAGGAAATTCATGACATCTGGCCTAACACTGTCCCAGAAATGATGGAAGAAGGACATGGGAAACCCATTAGGCCTAGGGGATTTGTCTCCTTCCATGGCATCCACGGCCAACTTTGCCTCTTCTTCCAAGAACGGAACCTCCAGAGAATCGGCTTCCAATCTCAGGAGCGAGAGAAAAGGGATCCCGTCCAAACGGGGTCTGGTCCATCCCTCGGAGGAGAGCACAGAAAAGAAGTGGTCCACAGCGATGTCAGAAATCTCGTCTCTGTCCTCAACCTGTCTGTCGTCAACAATGATGCTAAGGATGGCTTTAGCCCGAGCTCTCATGTTAGCTATGTTGTGGAAGTATTTGGTGTTCTTATCTCCCTTAGAGATCCACCTAGCCCTCGATTTTATCTTCCAAGACAATTCATCTTCAAGAGATCTGGAGGAAATGGATTGAATGATCAGAATACGTTTGGATAAGACGTCCATAGGGAGAACATCGCCTTCAGCACTGGAGTCAATTTGATGCAACTCAGCAAATAAAGCTTCAGTTTCGATTTCTCTCCTCCGAAGGACTTCTGTCTTCCAGTCTTTCATTTTCTCATTTAGGAGTCTAGTTTGCAAATCAGCCTGTGACTAGCGAAACCATCCACTTGGAAAGAGGCCCACCACTCCACAATCTTCTGCTTGAATCCCTCAATGTTGAGCCAAGCTGGACTGAATTTGAACGGGCCCCAATCAATGTTGATTACCAAGAGGAGAATAGGGCAGTGGTCCGAAGTCGTCCTGGGAATGGCAAACTGACACACTGAAGGGAACTCCTCAACCCAATCCATGGATAGGAGGAATCTGTCTAATCTGGACTGAATCTAAGATCTGCGACTGTTAGATCAAGTAAATCTGGCTCCAGCCAGAGGAAGGTCCACGAGTTCCTCAGCCTGAATCCAATCAGAGAAAGATTGCATAGCTTGAGAGGTTCGCCTATTATGAGAGTGCTCTTTCGCAAAACGAATCACGTTGAAGTCACCCACGTAACAGCCTGGGCCTGAAAAGGACTGTCTAATGGCAGTCAGCTCGTCGCAGAAGTTGGGCCTTAAAGACTCTTCATTAAGACCGTAAACATAAATAATAATACAATGGAACTTAGAGCACTTATCTTGGAGAATAACTGCTTTGGAAAAGACGCCCGACAAGGAAGCCAATAAGTCCCACTTGGAGGATTTCCAAGCAATGGGGATGCCTCCTGAAGAACCAACTGCATCCAAAGCGACAAACTGAGCATCCAGAACTCCCCATAAGGTGGCCAGCAAACTATCATAGAACGAAGGAACTTTGGTTTCCTGAAGACAAATGACGTCCGGATTCTTTCTCCGAATAGAACCTTTGATAAGGCTCCACTTCTGCTTGGAGCTGACTCCCCTAACATTCCAAGATAGAATGATCATTAGGGAACTGATCTGCCCCGAGTACCCTTCCGTCCACGTCTAGCAAAAGACGTGGATGCTAAAGGCGGAGAAGATTGAAGCCTAAGAAGCTCTCTATTGCTTGCGGAACAGGGGACTTGTTTGGCAGAGGTCCTAGCTGGAGGTAAGGGCCTACCCCTATTCTCGATGTATTGGAATAGGCCGATATAGTCTTCTGGTTGGTTACCGAACAAGAGGCCCAACAATCGGCCCACCTGACCCACTGCATCTCTAGGCCATTTTTTGTCGTGAATTTCTTCATAAATTTCCTCTCTACTTTTGCCTTCTGTGTTCACCATGGAAATGCCTCCCTGTTGCTGATATGGAATCTCTGAACACATCTGAAGGGGTTCTACAACAATCACATCACTGGAGATCTCCTCCTGGAATAGAGTAATAGGGCCCAAATCCACCCAGTCTCTGCAGTTGGACACCGAGTTGGCAGGAGTTGAAGGGAGGGGAGAGGCAGACATGGATACGGATAACAGGTTATCTGAAATATCTCCTCTGGAGATATCGTCGCCCAGGGCCGAAGGAGAATGGTTGTGGGTAGAAGGCTATGGGTTGGGGAAATGAGTGTGGGTGAAGGTAGTAGGAAGAGGTATGTCGGTTTTGGTGGTCGAGTGCGGCATAAGAAAAGGTTTAGGGTTAACGAGGACGGGTTCGGGTACTTTGAGTGAGCCCCATTTACTTGGGGAGAAACAGATTCGGGTCGAGAACGGACCCGCTTCCACAGAACTGATATCAACAAGAGGCATGAGACTCAGGGATGACGTCTGATCTGCCAAGTGGAAGGCCCTGCTGCCGTCGATTGGGATATCGAGCGACTTGTGATGAGATCTTCTGGCTAACGCGGCATCGTCATTATTAAGTCTCGAGATTTGGTGATACGGAAAGCTACGTGGCTGCACTATAGCTGTCCATCGAGAGAAAAGGTCGTCCGCTCGAGAAGGGAGTTCTGGTTTCCGGACACGTGTCGCGATCTCTGACGCAAGTGAGATATTCATGCCAACGACTGGGATATCGTCAGTCAAATGAGACGCCGAAGCAGAGGAGAAGCTGCCGCGTACCCCTTGAAAAGGCTGGACGTTGTCGTTGGTGACATTCTCTGCAGGCGGTCTGACAGCCCTGTGCGTTGGTAGTCCACTCGAGTATGGAACCGGAACTCCTTCCCTCGGGCTCTCCTGCATCTGCGATAAGGGCTGCCCCACCGGCTCCCTAGAACTCCACACATCACCCCATCTGGGCTGAGTCGACTCTGAGAATTCCTTCTGGACCAAAAGCGAAATGACCCGATTATCGACCTTGACTCGAACATGGGTCGAAGGGGGAGAACCTTTCTCTCTTCTCACCCGAGCCCTGATGACGCCCAGTTCCACTCCTAGCTGAGTCTTGGAGTCGATTTCGAGGAGAAATCCCAGGTGATGCTGCTTTGATGAGGAATTCGTCATACAATACTCCATTGGGATATCCCAAATGAGGACCCAGATGTTTTCTTTGCCGAAGATAGAGAATTCATCCCACACCATGCTTTTTCTTATCGGGCCAGAGGCATGCAAATGACCTACCATTGTTAGCATCTCTGGGTTTTAGACCAAGGCCCACTCTCACCCAAAGGGCATTGAAACCCAAAGGCTTAATATCGGAGTTACCATATTGGAAGCCTGTGCAATCGCTAATCCATGCCCTGACTACCGATATCGACGCGCCCTCTTCCGTTATGATCACCATCAACTTAGCCAGTTCGGCTCTATTCTTCTCAAATATTTCCTGATCGACAGTGGAGTCCCATAGCTCATCGCCATTAACATTTCTTTCAGCGCCGATCGGGACGATCGGGGTCCCTTCTGGCGCCAAGGTGGGCGATGCGTTAGCATTAGGGCCCAGAAGAAGAGTGTCTCTGAAAGGACCGACGGAGCGAAGAGACGGCCTCAGAGATGGCCCTGGGGGGCCGCTGTGATGAATCGGGAGTTTGGAAGCTCCTGGAGAGGGACGCTTCAGGCGGGCAAAAGCAGGCAGGGTTTCCGATCCAAAGCGCGCCCTCTGGACTAACATTTTTTTTTCCGTCGTAGCTAACTCCATGGAGCATGGCCACTGCCCTGGCTAGTTCAACTTCGTTGCTCATGCAAACCAGTGTGAAGCCACGGTAAGCACCAGTGTCTCTATCTCTAGGCATAACTACGTCCATGACAGCTCCGGCTCGGCCAAAAATCTTCTCTAGGTTAAGAGGGAACCATCCATGAGGGTAGCCTTTAACAAATAGGGTGGGGTATGATGAATACTTGCTGCGACTGTCTCCCACCGGATTTCGATAACGCCTTCTGGGGGGACCAAGTTCCAGTCCCTGTCGTCGTTACCAGTAGGTAGCTAACCGACTTCTAGTTGACTTCCCTTCCCTTTATCTCTGCCCTGTAACGATGTGGCTTTGGAAACACCATCAACTCCATTCTTACTTCCGAAGGAAGACATTGAAAATAATGTTAAAACTAATTCCTTATCGCCATCGTCGTGGTCGTCATTGTCGTCGCCGTCGCTACCATCGTCTAACAATAAAGCTCATTTACTTCAGACCCAGCTGAATCAGACCCCTTACTACCATCGTCCAACAATAAAGCTCATTTACTGCAGACCCCTTACTACTGATTTGAGAAGCAACATTAGTAAAGAGAGGAGTTCTATGTGGCCAAGTTTTTATTAGGCGTTGTTGATGCTTATGGCCACACGTGTGGGCCATCCTCGCCACACGTGTGGTCCCACCCTTGGTCCTAGGATAATATGGCTCTGTGTAGAAGAGTGTTAGTAGTATGGAACTGAGAGGTGCACCCCTAGATCCTTGACATTCAGGAGCTCAAATTTGGAAAGCAATTTCTTCCTTGGAAAATTAATCCTTTGGAGTTGCTTTCAACACTTGCAATGGCATGTCAATTGGGTCCTAGGAGAATAGATTGTGTGGAGATCTCCACTCTAAACTTCATATGGAAGGCTCTATAGTTATATTCAATGAATTTTCCAAAAGACCATATGACGAAGTTGTTTTGACTCAACTTCAAATGTGATTTCAATGAGGACAAGGAAGAGTCTCGTAAGTCTTATGGGATCACTTAATTCCATGGTGATTGATCATCATTGGTAGGATTGGTGGTCATGGTTGTGGGACCGATCACGGAACTTCTCAATTAAACCCTTTACCATAAACTCTTGGGTATGGGATATGATATTGCTCCAATGCCCTGAATTTGGAAGTCGAAGGCTAACCTAAGGGTAAGCGCACTTGGATGGTTAGTCAGGCATAACAAATGTTTTTTATGCATTTGTGAAAGAATATGATTCTGGCCAACAAATGTTTTTTTATGCATGAGGAATGTTGAAAATGTTAATCCAATGCTCATCCATTATTCTTTTGCATATGAAATATGGGGTGCATGAAGCGTGAAGCGGAGAGGAAACAAATTCAATTGTTGGATCGGAGAAGCGTTTGTTTCAAAATGCAAAAAAAGTAGAAATAGGTAGGAAGCGGGAGTAGGGGAGTGAAAGCCTAGAGCTGGAGCGGCTCCTACTTAGAAGGGTCCTGCAACTAAGGTTCAACATCATTTGTTTGATGTTGAGATCCATTGATCTCCTCCTCGCAACCCAGCGGTGGGGCCCTAGAGGTCATAAGGGGAAGGTTTTATGGAGGTTATGCTTCCTCACAATTCTTTGGCATGTATGGAAGGAGAGGAGCAGCTGAACCTTCAATGATAAATGTCAACCAGCCACCCAAACTGTTCAGACAGGTAAATGGCTTGTTAGCTCTTGGGTAGGAATTTGTTAGTTCAGAAATGACGATCTTTCTTTTGATTTGCATCTCCTTTGTAATAATACCTTTAATTTTGAAATTGCTCTCGAGCCTTTTTTTTCTTATTAATAGAGTATCTTCTTGGTGATTAAAAAAAAAAAAAAAGTTACGGACTATATCTAATTTTAAAATTTCCCAGACAACTAAGGAAAGTGGTCCATATAAAGCCCCCACTCCACATGGATTCTAGAGTACCTTTTTTCTACAAAATGTTGCTCTATGGTGGGGCGCCTATCATGTGAGGTCAAAAATGTTTTGAGATAGGACACATTTTGAAGGAACTAGACCCAGAAAAATATTGTCCTCATCCCTAAGAGCTTAGTTGCAAGATCCTTCTAACTAGGTGTTGTTCCTGTTTCAAATCACGCTTCAAAGTCACACTCCGGCTGCTGCTTCCTAGCCGTTTACAGTTGATAACATTTTGAAACAACTGCTTCCCCACACTCACACCCAAACGCTTCACTTAATGCTTTGTGCAACCATAACCAATTGAAAGAGGTCACTTCCAGCCAGTGTTTTAAATAGTGGTAGCGTGATGCGTAGCGCTCAGCCCTCTATAGCGTGTAGCGTAAATACGTAGCGTGTAGCGTAAGCTACACGATATTTTTATTTTTTAATTAAAAAATAGGACAAATATAATAAATAGTGAAAAAGGGGGAAAAAAATATAAAAATGCCGAAAAGATGATTCATTTTATCAATTATAAGCATGTTCAAAAAAGTTATTAGTTATCATTATCAAAAGCCAATCCACATATATAAGCCAAATCAAATAATTATCACATCAACAACTTCCTAAGAAAACCACTTTAATTAATAATGTCTAATTGAAACCACAAGTCACAAATATGAAAAGACATAAAAATCCCATAGGTTAAAAGTATCAAGTACAATACAAGTGTCAGATTCCTCCACATTAGAAACAAAGAAAACGTGAAAAAATTTTAAAACAAAACTAAAATAGTAAAAAAATATATATTGTAGCTTATCCTAAGGACGCTACGCGCTATGTAGTTGTAGCGTACAGCGTGCGTTACAGGGGATTTACGTTATTTGGGATGCTACGTAGCGTTACGGCCACGCTACGCTACGTAGCGTACGCTACCGCTATGCTACGGGCGCTATTTGAAACACTGCTTCCAGCTAATCAACCTATGCAATTTGGGGTACAACGTGGTTGCAAAATTCACAGGAAATAGGATGGAACCAATTCTTAATAGAATTATATTCCCTCTCTAAGGAACTTTTGTGTCCCCAACGCCAAATTCAAGACAACATCTCCACTTATCTATACTATATGTGATGTGGGCAGCTTTTGGACATTTTGCCCCCGCAATTAGTTTCCCTCGGTCAGAGAACTTTCTATATTGAAAGGACATGAAGATGTTTCAAATGACAATAAAGGTATTTTTGGAACAAAAAAATGTGGTTGTTACCAGTCCAACTGTTCAAATTTCACCCACGAAAAAAAAAAAAAGCCTAGAAAGGCTTAGATTTTAGCAGCAAAATGCAAGAACCAAAGACAATTTGACCCTCGCCATTAATTTCAGTAGTTAAACTCCATGATATGAGAGGGCTTTTCACTAAAAAGAAAGGGTAGTTACTCCACTTTGTCAGAAGCACACAGCTCCTCTCCTTCCTCTTTGCATGTAGCCGTGGGGAAGGCATGTGTTAGGAGCCATTGCAAGGAAGGCCTCTATGGGGCCCACCATGATGCATGTGTTACATACAATCCATACATCTGTTGCAACGGCTCATGTTAGAACTACTAACCAAAAACGATGTAGACTTGAATCTAGAGTGGGCAACAAAATCGAAAAAAAAAAAAAAAAAAATTGGCTTGGTCTCTCTCCTTTTTCTCCCCCGTAACTCTCTCTCTCCTTGTTCTCTCTTCATATGCCACTTTCCTTTCCTATCTCCAACAGCATAGATTTTACCCACTTTGACCATTTAAAGCGATAGCCTACTCTCTTCTTCTTTGCGTATAGCCCCCAACAAATGGTACTACTAATAGGGAGCCACGCAACAAAGGTTGTGTGGAGTGAAACCCACTGTGATGTCTATGTCATATCTACTCCACGTATTGGTTGTACCAATTCATGTTAGAATGTGAGCTCAATAATCAAGCAATTTCAAAACTTAGGTGGGCTATTAAATGTCAACCGTTGAAATCTTCTTATGGGCCATAGAAGCTTTGGATTATGCTAATATTTATGTTTTCCCTTCATTCAGGCAATAATGACGTTATAAACAACTTGGATGAACTGTAAAAATCACTATGGGCCCCAAGAAGATTTCAACGATGGGTGTTTCCATTCCCAGTGTTTCATATGATGTGGCCCACTTGATTTTTGAATCTACCTCATTTTCATGATCGAATCCTATCATGATCTGGTGAAACTAATGGACAAAGTGGATGTCATACTAACATCATGGTGGGCCCCGTGGAGCTTTGTTGCTATTGTACAATCTACTTGTAACTCCGAAATTCACGTCAACACACCCCAACTCTCTCTCTCCTTCCTGATTTCTTATTCTCCGTTCTCTATCCACTTGCATTTTACGTGTCATACCCTTACTCAATTGATAACTACCCTTAGTTAATTTGTTGAAGGCATCCAAGTACCTACATGAGTTTATCAGAGGAGGAGAGCAGAGGCCCCAACCCCATTTTCATTATGGTTGAATGATCATTACATGGGCCAGTGGACCCAATTTGAGTTCTTAGCCGCATTAAAGACCCTACAAGCATGATTGTGCATTTTTGAAGACCCCACACTGGAAAGATGCATGTGGGTTGCTTATTTGGAACTGATTGATACATCTTTGGACTGTTTAGACGTCACCCAGCCTAACGTGAACCACATCTAGATGTTACAAACGTTAAATCATGTTGTTGGATATCTTGGACACATCAATTTGGTGATCCAGACCATTGGATATGTTAGGAGACTCGAGTTTAGGTCTACAGACACTCTAGTATGTACATCTGAACCATGGACACGTTGGACCACATTCATCCAGGACATTGATCATGTGTGGATGTGTGGAAGTACCTGTTCCACGTTGGAGATCATCCTTGTGCATGCGTGTGGCATATTTTATTTCTGCTTTATTTTTCAGTTTTATTTTAGGTTATTAGAGATTTATGTTTTGATCTTGACTGTTAATAGATTCGGATGATCAAGAATAGTCCTAGACTTAGGGTTTGCTTAGGTTTTCTTATATATACTTGTTTGAGGCTTAAGACTGGAGATTATTGACATATTGAATGACATTTCTCCACATTGCTTCTTTTGAGCAAGAAAACTTCCTGCGAATGGAATTTGGTGTGAAACCACTGGAGTGATTCCAAGTTATGTTTCTTATTCCTATTAGGGTATTTCTTTCTTCTCTCTCCCAAACCCTCTTTTTCCATTGAATATTTTTTTCTCTTCTTTCTCAAACCATAACTCCATCATCAACCCAACTCATCACCGACCAAACCGACCCAGCCCTACCACACCATCTGTACAACTGTACAGACATGCCCATACACTGCACGAACCTATCCGTATAGCATCCGTACAGCCAAACGGCATTCCCATTCATTGATCATTTCTCTTATTCTCTATTTTATAAAACCCTAATCCTAACCCTAGCCTTTTATAAAACCATAAATTTTCAATTTTTTTATTTCCAAACCTACCCCTAATCCATTCAAACCCTAGCAAAGCGCAAGTGAATCCTCGAATCTAGAACGAATCTTATGCTAGATGGAAGTTCTACCTTCCATTAGGCCATGTCCGATCACTAGTCTTAAGGATCTATTTTGTGGGATTGTAATGTGGTCTTGAACTTGAGCTTAATTAAATATTTGATTTTTCTAAATTTATGGTAGATTGGCTTTATTTTATGATTTGATTTATTCTGGTAATTCTTTAATTAATTTATTTGCATCATCCTAGTTTAGGCCATCCGTCTTGCATCACAATTGATGACTAACTTTTAAAAGAAAAGCGAGATCTACATACATGTACATAAAACTCGACATATAAAAATCCTACAACTAAATAGAATGGCCCTTCTTTAGGAGGTGATGAATAAAATGGACTTCAGCTCCAAATAGGCAAATCTCATGGAACTTATATCCACACCAACCTCCAATCTAATCATGGAATGTATATCCACGCCAACCTCAGGTGCTCATCCAGTGGGTCCCGCCACAGAAGGATGAGGTACCTAAAATCACCTCCATGGAACGATCCAGACAAACTGGAACAGTGAACTTTTTTGCGTTAGGTCTCACCAGTTAAAGATGGTTGGCAGGAATCCAGAAGCATTTTGGAATTCAAATTTTCAAAGTCCATTTTGAAATGCGTGATAAGATTTCAACCAAGCATGGATAATGAGAGGTTAAGTGTTCACCAGCTCCCATTGAATAAGCCATAAACGTTGTATTCGAGGACATAGTTTACCGTACATTCCTGGACGAGATCCAGACCGTTCACTCAGTAGGACCCGATAAAGTATGAGCCATAAACAAAAGAAAGAAAGAAAAATAAAACAGAATCAAACTGGTCAGATGATCAAAACCATTCAATCAGTAATAAATCAGATTCACTAACAAAAGAGGTTCACAGATCAGACGGTTGGAATTGTCCGATCAAGAGAATTCCTGGTTAGTGGCCAGGGTCATCGCCACTTCAAGGAAATGGAAGCAGAGAGGCTAAAATGTTAGAGGTAATGGAAAAGGAAGAGAGAAGGGAGGAGAGATGACTGACCCACAAGAAGGAAGAGGCGCTTGGCGGGGGCGGGGAAGCGTGGAGGGACGGGATCCATGCCGTGGACAATGGGACTCTTGAAGTAGATGTCGAAGATGCTGAGCATGTAGACAGCGTGGAGTAGGACTCCTAGAACGACCAGCCATCTCTCCCGCCTCTTCAGCCAACGTTGGCGTGTGTTGTTGGGAAGAGCGTCCTTGCGTTGATCTCCATCTCGCCCTCCCAATATCCCATCTTCCCTCATTCTCCTTCCGATATGAGGCTTTCAGAGAGAGAGAGAGAGAGAGCAATCAAGAGCAAATGTAGAATAGAAAGAAAAAACGAGATTTCAGTTTCAAAGCCAAGACTGAGAAGGCCACAACTACTGCAATCTCTCTTTAGACTTTTATTAGGTGATATGCCCCCTAAACACTTGCATCAGGGAGAGGGGGTTTTGGAGGGCTGCGAGTTGGGTGCGCAGATTCAACTGGCCGGCTGGTGCAGGTCCTCGGTTTCGGTTTGGGTTGGGATCTGTGTTGAATAACTGTAACCCAATTTGAATTCGGGTTCAGGTTGAGAAAACTTGGGTCGGGTTACGTTGGATTCGATAATCACGTGCATTTGGGTTGGGTTGAGTAAAGAGGACTTGTAATCGGGTAAGGGTTGGGCACCGCAGGTTGGAATTTGTGTTAGGTCGGGTTATGGTTTCTGTCGTCATAGGGTCAGGTTGGGTTGAGGGGTTGAGCTCGCTCTAGTTGACCCTCAACCCAACCCAACCGAGCTGCACTCCTAGTGAGCCGTGCTTAATTAGGGTAAAAAGTGGGGTCCTCTGTCCCTAACTTCCCATAGCTGGGGCCCATGTTTTTATGATAGGATCAAGATCTTGAGCCCCGCCATCCAACTCGGCCGTGGGACTATCTTGTCTTAATTGTTAAATCATCGAGTCTAGGATAATTTTGGATCATCATCCATCTGCAATGGGGCACATGAGATGAAAGGTGTGGATCATCAGTCATGGTGGGTCCTTCCACAGATGAAATCGCACTAATCACATGCTTCAATGAAATTTTCACGTTGCTTGTTGATCGACGTGTAGTTAGCAAGGAGTCAATTCACCAAATGTTAAGAGAGAAGTTGATCAATCAAATTGCAAGAATTGTCCGTACAGTTTTCTTTTCTTTTTCTTTTTCTTTTTTTTCTTTTCTTTTTTTTAAATGTTCGTTAACCATCAATGTCGAGTAGCCTCATTGGTAGTCTTGAGTATACGAGGATACAGGAGTGAGATGTAAAACTCGTTTTATTTTACCTTTTAAAAAAAATTCAATAATCTTTACCCAGACCATTTACGGATTCATTGAATCAGCTCCCAAAACATCTACCCCAGGAAATCAATTAATGTCAAGTTACGTCTAACATTGTGTCATCTAACGAACCATCTAATGGTTCAATAGTACACAAAAAATCATCACAACGTGTACACGTGGAAGTAGTAGAAGGAAGATTGAAATAAGCTCTAGCCAGTTGATTGAGTGCCTTCAATCTGATGCAAATAGAGGAGATTTTGATCGATTGACTGCAGCTTCAATTGGATTGAGCAGATCCTGAATTTTTCAATTTAGTCTTTGGACAGTTTTAAACATATTCGATTGATTGAATATCAGGGCTTGATCTATCAAGATAATTCAAAAAAATCAATTTTCTCTCTAGACACTTTTTGGCATGTTCAATTCGATCAAACATGTGGTGTTGATCGATTGTGGCTCAATCGACGGTTCGCATAGGTTTTGTGTAAGTGTGTTGTTTTGTTTTAATTTCATAAGCGGGATATATAAATCGTGTTTATGCGGTATTAGGGTTATCTTTAAGGATGCAAAAAATGAGAGCATGTGATTGTGAGGGTTTTGAAGGGAGAAAATAAGGATTTTCGAATCAGTTAGTTGTCAATCTCTTGTAACTTTGTATTCAAAATGGATTCATTGTCGCCTGGTGCCATGGTTTTTTCCTACAAGATTTTTTCGCATAAAATCTCTATGTTCTCTGTGATTGCTCAAATTTTTCGTTTCTTTATTACGTGTTTGATTCATTCTAAGGTTGCTTTCGCACCTAACTTGTGGCGGCTGCGCATAATTTTTTTATTTTTATTTTTTTTACACACACTCACACTATAGTGGAATTTCACTACCTATGGGTACTCAAAGCCTTGACCCGGTGTTGAAACTCCCGAGAGTCTACCACCGGAGCAAGATTAAGGACCCAAGGCTGCGCACAATAAGTTGTATCAAAGCGTAATTTTACGTTAAGTTGTTTAAAGTGGATTTGAGACATGGGATCAAAGGGATCCAATGTGAAGTTCAAAATAGAAAAGTTTACGGGTAAAAACAACTTCAAATTATGGAGGTTGAAGATGAAAGCCCTCCTAATTATGCAAAGGGTATCGTAAGCACTTTTTGGTAAAGCAAAACGTCCTGAATCGATGAAAGAAGAGGATTGGGATGAACTTGATTAGAGGGTAATTAATTCAATTCAATTGTACTTGACCGACGATGTCACGCCTCGGACTCGGTGACCAGACTCACAAGGAACCCGATATCCGGTTTCGGCCGCAATAGCCTCCATAGTACCCCATTCTCGTCTCCTGACATAGGTTCCAATCCTGGGATCCTATAAGGAAGATTTCCATAACATAAATCTAATCCAATAAGAGCATACCCAAGATCATAACATAGTAATCTCATAAAGTAACCATAAGAACGCATTGCAAAATCCATTAAAAATTTAAACTTTTACAGGTACATAAGGCTCAAAGGGAAATACATAAGATAAGAAAGGAAGAGAGAGGTCAGTAACAGGTCCTCAACACGCACCAATCCAATGCTCCACTGCTACTGCGATGACCTAGGATCTCCTGCACGCATCAATCGTGTATAAGCTTATAGAAAGCTTAGAGGGTGGTATAAGTGTGTGATAACGGTGCTGAGAAGAATATAGATAATACAACAGGAACCACGAACAATACAAATGCTGCTAACCGTACCGAGACTAAGCCATGAATACAGTAAGCTGTACCAAGGCTATGTGTCACGCCCCAAATCCGAAAATCAGATTCATAGGAATCCCAATCGTCGAATCTGGTGCCGACAGCCTCCGTAGTACCTCATTCTCAGCTCCTAGCATCCACATGCCAGATTTTGATCCTGGGATCCTACAAGGAGGATTTTTCTTTTCTTTTTTTTATATGCATTTAACTCGTAATAAGCATAACCACAAGATTACCTAATTCACAAAGGCAACATCATCATTACATATCCACTAATATAAACATTTGAGTACAATGCTGAAAGGGAAATACATAAATAGAAAATCAAGCTCCAGAAGACCGCTGCATGCTCCAAGCTCAGTACTACTGCAACCTAACATCACCTGCACGCATCCATCGTGCATAAGCTGATAGAAAGCTTAGAGGGTGGTGTAAGTGTGTGCACAAGATAAGTGTCAAGTATTCAATACAATGTCATCATCATATAATACCGAAAATACTGGTAATCCATAAATTGTATAATATTGGAATAAGCAGAAATACTGACAAGATCATGAATTATCAGAGTAAGTAGAAATACTGACAAGAGCAGGAATTATCAGAGTAAACAGAAATACTAACAAGATCATAAATCATACGATAATAGAGTAAGCGGAAATACAGACAAGTCCATGAGTCAATCAATATCAGAGTACACAATATAAAATAGCTATGCAAATAAGGAGTAATAAAGAGCTAAATATCAGATGCTGAGGATGCGATACAATATGCAATTCCTGATGAATTCATGAATACCGTCAGCCGTATTGAAAACCATATAAATGCAAAAACACAGGTAACCCAAAATGTCATATGCCACGGATGTAATGCAATATGCGGTACGAATGTAATGACCATGCTGGAGTGTGAAGTCGGGATGATAGTACATAGTATCGCGGGCTATGGGGTCCATCACAAGGGGCTTCTATCCAAACCAGTCCCATACCTAAATTTGAATAGTCAAACTCAATGTGGTAAACTCCTGATCTCAGGTTAGTCGCGTGCCCCAACCGAAATCTTGGCTATTGCAAAGGTACACGTAACAAATAGTTGCACACTACCAGCCCGAGTGGATAGTGAATGAATGAATGAGTATGCAACTCCTGCCCAATAAGTTCACATATCAGTACAATTCATCTCTAGGATCATCACCGGAGTTTAGTACACTCCAAATGGCACTACCCCTCTCCCAGCAGTACAGTCCAAGTGAGCGTAAGAAACCTCACTATCCACCTGGCGAATAGTCTGCCAAAACCTATCCGGCACGTTAATAGCGGACCCATTTAGGAGCTGATCAAACTCAGCCTAGTATTGCCCCCTACCCTCAGGCGGGTAAGGTCACACCCCCTCCCAACCGACCACGACACAGTGGGAGACGCGGCCTCCTGGTATTCGACACTCGAGCGCTCATGTATCCACTCGGTCTCGACATTGGGGCATCTTCTAGTACTAAGAGGGTTTATGGATTTTCACTCAGGGCCATCTATGGCAGCCCGATGCTAGAACAAATTTTCGGTGTCCCGTCTGGCCATCCACGATATGCCTGTGGAGGCTACGACCCTGATGTCGCTAGGGCGTACAGTAATCATAATGCAAGATGCATGAGTCATACAATCCAGTCATGCATCAATCCTGCGCATACCGTGCGCTCATGTGAGATAACCTCCACCTATCAGGGAATCTCATAACAACATGCTCAATGACATATGAAATGATCAACCACATCTCATAACAAACATACAGATGATGCGTATGGGCATGTATCATGATGCTATGCTGTCACATACTCATAATCAGTATCAATAACCGGCATCGATAATCAACATTGACAATGTGGACATTTAACCAACATTGCCCCCTAACCCACATAGCCTAACATATAGTAGACTCATGGCCTCACACAAGGGCCAAATATACAACACCATGGGCCTCACTCAAGAGTTTAATATACATCACAATGGGCCTCTCTTATGGGTCAAACATGCGTTACAATAGGCTCCATCGCCTGGGCTCCAATGCATCACAATGAGCCTCAAATATGGGTCGCATATACATCAATTGGGCCTCAACAATTGGCCTCGATATCTGGCCTCGACAATCCAATAGGCTTCATCGCCTGGCCTTCAATGCATCACAATGAGCCTCAAATATGGGCCGCATATACATCACATTGGGCCTCGACAATTAACCTCGATATCTGGCCTCGACAATCGGAATCGGCAATCGATTACGATAATCAGCCTCGATCGCTAGTCGGCAATCAGTCACGACAATCAGAATTGATCGATAATCAGCCTCGATAATTGGAATCGGCAATCGGCCACAATGATCAGAATCGATCGATAATCAGCCTCGATGATCGGAATTGGCAGTTGGCCACAACAATTAGAATCGATCAATAATCGGCAATCGATAATCAGAATCGGCAATTGGCCACAATGATCAGACTTGATCAATAATCAGCCTCGATGATTGGATGAACAAGGCCTAAGGAAAGGTCACAATGTGGACATTAAACCATCATTGCCTAGCAATGTGGACATTTAACCAACATTGCTCCCAAGGAGTGGCCCACATAGGGTCAAACATATAGTGGGCCCATGACCTCACAAAAGGGCCTAATGTACATCACCATGGGCCTCACTTAAGGGCCTAATACACATCATATTGGGCCTCATACCTGGCCTCAAATACATCACAATGGGCCACGTCCCATGGGCTTCAAATACATAACAGGTGGGCCCTACATATGAGCCATTAATACATCTCAATGGCCATGACCCATGGGCCTCAGTACGTCATAATGAGCCTAATCATATGGGTTGGAAACATATCACAATGGGCCACGGCATATGGGTCGGAATTACATTACAATGGGCCTCGCTAATGGGCCATAAATACACAATAGGTGGGTCCCATCACATGGGCTAAAAATACAAACAGGTGGGCCCCACACATGGGTCAAAATACATCATGATGGGTCGCATCAATGGACCGCACCAATGGGCCATCATATACATCAAGTGGGCTACATCCCTGGGCCGCACTAATGGGCCTCATAAACGTCAAATCGGGCCCACCGTTCTAGGTGAGCAACCTATACCATACATCTATTTTTAGAGATCATTTTAGAACATTACCCAAAAAAACATCAGATGGTCATTTGGAGTATACCACAAATAACAATGGAGGTAATGATTTCCGCCATTAAAATTCCTAAGGACCACCATAGCGATTATTTCCCATCCGATCTATTCACAAGGTCGCAAAGACCTGAATTAAAAACAAATTTCATATTGATCCAAAACTTCTGTACTCTTCAAAGACGGTTTTAATGGTAGGTGTTCAACCCCCGTTGTTTTTGGCAGTGTGGCCCATTAGATGAATAGATCTGGCTTATCTTTAGTCTCAAACCTGAAGACGAGCTCACGGGTGGATGGACGGTTTAGATATAACACTTGCCTCATGATCAGGCCACCAGAAAGCTGGTTGGAACCCACAGAGTTTACTGACGTTTGGGATGTAACACATACCTCAGAGGGTCCCCCACACGTGGGATGGACGGTGTAGATAAAATACATAACATGTGGGACCCACGACACTTGCTGTCATTGTACAGCAACTATTTGTTGTGGGTGCTAGCCCACTGTCCACAGACGGACGGTATAGATAAAACAGATGGACGGTGTGGGTGATAAGTACATCAGAGGTGGCCCCACAACTCACATATATAACCATAATATATATTATATATATAATACTAATATTATTATAATTATAATTATTTATTTTAAACTGCTCCAGTGCCCAGATACCCATCGTCCCGGATTAGATGGTGAGGATACAATGCAAACATCAAGGTGGGTCCCACCCACACGTGCCACAAGTGTGGGATGGGTCCACATATCGAAACAGATGGATGGCTTGGGGATCACATATATCAAATGGGACCCACAGAACTGCGGAGTACAACAGCTATATTGCTGGTGAGAGGTACACTAGCCAATCTGCATCATTAAGGTGGTCCACATGTGTGGCGCACCAGTCCATTAAAATGGACAGACGGTGTGGATATACAATGCAATCACCAAGGTGGGTCCCACCGTCAGAACAGCATGGGTGTACACGTACATCACTTGGGACCTGCCGAACTCGCTAAGCTGCCTTACGTGCAGCTTTGTTGCCTGTTTTAAAAGCAGAGGTGGGTCCCACATTGGCCCACCACAACATTATATAAATGTATATGTATAATATATATATAATATTATATTTAATATCTATACAATGTCCAGGCCCTAGATGGCCTGGACAGATGCATACATTAGTGTGGCCCCACACGTGGGGTGGGTCCCACCATATAGATGGACAGCGTGGATTTGCTTCCACGTACAGCAGCCACATGGCTGTCTATAGATCAGTGACGCCAGCCACCTACCATACTCAGAAAGGTGAGTCCCACATGGTGTCACGCCACAAACCCGGAGATTGGACTTACAAGAACCCTGATCGCCAAATCCTGTGTCGACAGCCTCCGTAGTACCCCATTCTCGGTTCCCAACGTCTATACGCCAGATTCCGATCCTGGGATCCTACAAGGAGGATTTTTCAATGTACATTTACCACGTAATAAGCATAACCACAAGTATACCCAAATTATAGAGGCAACATCATCATCACATATCCACTAATATAATCATTTGAGTACAATGCTGAAAGGGAAATACATAAATCGAAAATCAAGCTCCAGAAGATCGCTGCACGCTCCAAGCTCAACACTGCTGCAACCTAACATCACCTGCACGCATCTATCATGCATAAGCTTATAGAAAGCTTAGAGGGTGGTGTAAGTGTGTGCACAAGGTAAGTGTCAAGTATTCAACGCAATGTCATAATCATAACATGTCGAAAATAAGCGGAAATACTAACAAGATAATGAATCATACGATATCAGAGTAATGAAAAAACATGCTGATAAGCCCATAAATACCATCAGCCTTCTAGGCTATGCGATGCAAAAATATAATAAACCGATATCATATACCGAAGAAGTAATGTAGATCAGCTATGCAATGCGAAGATAGTAAGCCAAATATTATGTGCTGAGGATGTAATGCAATATACGATGCGAATGAAATGACCAAGCTGAAGTGTAAAGTCGGGATGATAGCACATAGTATCGCAAGCTACGGGGTCCACCACAAGGGATTTCTATCCAAACCAGTCCCATACCTAAATTTGGATAGTTAGACTCAATGTGGTAAACTCCTGACCTCAGGTTAGTCGCGCGCCCAATCGAAATCCTGGCCATGCGAATGTACACAATAATTAGTTGCGTACCACCAGCCCAAGTGGATAGTGAATGAAATAAATGCATGAGTATATAACTCCTACTCAATAAGTCCACATATCAGTATGATTCCTCTTTGAGAAATCACCTGGGTCTATTACACTCCAAACCAGATTGCCGCCCCATCGCGCGCAATAAGGTGAGTGGAAGAGACCTCACTATCCGCCTACCAATATCGGGCCCGGCTTGCCGATAGCGGACCTATTCCTCGAGCTGGTCAGACTCAGCCTAGCATTGCCCCCTCCTCTCGGGCAGGTAAGGCCGTACCCCCTTCCAACCGACCACGACATAGTGGGAGATGCGGCTTAACGGTATACGGCCTCATGCGCTCATGCATCCACTCGGTCTAGACGTTGGAGCAACCTCTGAAACTAAGAGGGTTTAGGGACTTTCACCCAGGGATATCTATAGCACCCTATGTAGAACAGATTTTCGGTGTCCCATCTGGCCATCCACGAAATACCTGTGGAGGCTATGGCCCTGATGTCGCTAGGGCGTACGGTGGTCATATCACACAAATGCAAGATGCATGAGTCACACAGTCCAATCATGCATCAGTCCTGCACATGTCGTGCTCTCATGTGGGGCAACTCTGCCTATCAGGAAGCCCCATGAACAACCTGCCCTATGACATATGCAATGGTCAATCACATCTCATAACAAACATGCAGATGATGCGTATGGGCATGTATTATGATACTATGCTGTCACATACTCATAATCGGTATCAATAACCGGCATCAACAATCGGCCTCGACAATGTGGACATTTAACCAACATTGCCCCCAAGGAATGGCCACATAGAGCCAAACATATAATGGGCCCATAGCCTCACACAAAGGCCTAGTATACAACACAATAGGTCTTCCTCAAGGGCCACATATACGCAACAGGTAGACCCTGCTCATGGGCCTAATACATATCACAATGGGCCTTGCTCATAGGCCATGAATACATCACAATGGACCTTGCCCATGGGCCATGAATACATCATAATGGGCCTTACTCATGGGCCATGAATACATCACAATGGGCCTTGCCCATGGGCCTCAAATACAGGACATGCGGGCCCTACACATGGGTCTTGAATACATCAAATGGGCCATGCATCATGGGCCTAATACGTGCCACAATAGGCCTCAACTACGGGTTGCATGTACATCATATAGGTCACGACAATCGGCCTTGGCAATCGAAATCGGCCTCGACAATCGAGGTCGGCCTCAACAATCAGAATCGACACTCAGAATCGGCCTCGATACTCGGCCTCGACAATCGAAATCGACCTACACAATTAGCCTCGACAAATCAGAATCGGCCTTGATAATCATAATCTGAATCGACATCAATAATCGGCCTTGACAATCAGAATTGGCAAATCGGCCAAGTTAATTGAAATCAGTAATCGGCCACGACAATCGGAATCGATCAATAGTTAGAATCGACAAATCGATCTCGTCAATCAGAATCGGCAATCGATCATGACAATCAAAATTAATCAATAATCAGAATCGGTAAATCAGTCTTGTCAATCAAGATCGGCAATCAGTCAATCTGAATTGATCGATAATCAGAGTCGGCAAATCGGTCATGACAATCGAGTCGGTAATCGGTCTCGACAATCAGGATCGATTGATAATCAGAGTCGGCAAATTGGTCACGACAATCGGATCGATCGATAATCAGAATCGGCAAATCGGTCACGACAATTGGAGTTGGTAATCGGTCTCGACAATTGGGATCGATCGATAATCAGAGTCAGTAAATCGGTCACGACAATCGGATTGATCGATAATCAGAATCGACAAATCGGTCACGACAATCGCACTGATAATCAACAAATAAACAAAGCGGGGTCCATAAATGATCAGCCGATTAACTATAGTATAAAGATCGGTACTCGACCATGGTTATATCAAATCCAAAAGCACGGAGCCATCCGTCTACAGCGAATGGGGCCCACTTATTTGGGTTAACCTGCGAAGAGAATGGGCCTAACAAGGCCTAAGGGAAGGTCACAATGAGGACATCTAACCATCATTGCCCATCAATGTGGACGTCAAACCATCATTCCTCCCAAGGCATGATCGTCAAAAACATCATCACATACATCATGGTGGAATCTCACAATGCAATAGACCTTGTATACATCTCATTGGGCCTCGACCCATGGGCCTCAAATACATCAAATGGGCCTCATCATATGGTCCTCATACACATCAAGGTAGGCCTCAATAACGGGCCTTGAATACATCACACTGGGCCTCAACCCACGGGCCTTTATACATCATAATGGGCCTCAACCCATGGGCCCCAAATATCACAATGGGCCTCAACCCATGGGCCCCAAATATCACAATGAGTCATATCAATGGGCCGAATCAAATGACTTCATGTATAGCATTCGGGCCCACCCTTATGTATTTTTTTTTTTTTTGAGATCCAACCTATTCATAAGTTAACATAGAGGTAAATGAAGTGAAAGCAAAATATACGCTTAATTGGAAGCTAATGTGGCTCCTAAGAAGTTTGAACGGTGGATGTCACTGTCCCCACTATTTTCAATGGTGGGGTCCACTTGAGCCTGAGATTTGACTCATTCTTAGTCTCCAGCCATAAAATGATCTCTGAAAATGGTTGGAAGGTTAGGATACAACCCATGCATCATGGTGACGTGAACTATGGACCTGACTCATTCTTTAGCTCATGTCATAAGATGAGCTTTTAAAATGGATGGACAGATTGGATGTAACACATGCATCATGGTGGGTCCCACCGTCCAGGTGTGGACGGTGTGGCTAGAACACATACACCATGGGTCCCACCGTCTTGGTATGGACGGTGTGGCTAGAACACATACACCATGTGGTACCATGTTAGGCCCACCATAATGTTTTTATGTCATCTTCATACGGTCATAGAGGCCGGGATGAAAGGAAAAACAAATTTCATGCTGGCCCAAATTTTCTAGACCACAAAAAAGGGTCACGATGGTAGACGTTTAATCAACACTGTTTCCTTGATATGGGCCCACCAGATAAATGGCTGGACGACATGAATATGACACGTACATCACGGTGGGTTCCACCATCCACAACAGTGGACGATGTGAGCAAGACACATACATTACTGTGGGCTCAACCATCACGGTGGGAATAAAACACATATATCATTGTGGGTCCCACGTGAGGCCTACCATAACATTTATTTTCCATCCAAGCCATTGATAAGGTCATATGGACTTGGATGAGGAGGAAAAATAAATTTCATCTTGATCCAAGACTTCTGTGGCCCGAAGAAGGGTTTCAAGGGCAGACGTTTAATCCCACTATTTCCTCTAATGTGGGACACCTGAGCTTTGGATGCGGCTGATCTTTGGAGGGGGCCCACTTCAGAAAGGGGCCCACCATATGAACGGGTTAGATGACAAACATACATCATGGTGGGACCCATAACTGGAGCTGTGGGTCCTGCCTACACGGTTGCTCGCCTCCACGCGGCAGGCGCTGCCTGCACCTCTGGTAGCAGCAGCGTCTGCTGCCATATTTTTTGTTTTTTTTTTGAAATCTTGTTTTTCCAAGGTTTTTTGTACATGGGGCCCACATCGGAAGAATCCACCATGCCCACTGATTTCTACAGCCCATAACACATCCATCAAGTCCAATATTGGGCATTTTTCAGTGTATAGAAAAATCTGGGGGACTTTAAACGGTGGAGATCACTGTTTGCTAAGGTAGGGCCCACCAGATGCTCCGATCAACCTCATTTTTTTGGCTGAACGCCTAAAATGAGTTAGTATCTAGGATAGACGACGTGGATTGAACACATGCATCAAGGTGGGGCCTACATGAGTGGGCCACCCATAAGCTTGGAAACAAGTTGATATTTGTGTTTTCCAAACCACGTCTAGCGTCCTTGGACGCTGGACATTGCTCGTAACAAATACATTAAAGGTGGGCCCTGCTTAGGTGGGCCACCTCATGGAGGATGGTGTGGATACAACACACACAAGGTGGGCCCCACTTGTAGATGGTTTGGATAGAATACATGCCTCATGGTGGGGTCCATTCAAGTGGGTCACACAACCATATCATGATCTCCTAAAAGAAAAATGAAATAGAGAGGGAGAGAGAGAGATAGAGAGTGGCACACGCGTGATGGAGGGACCCCGACACTATGGGCCCTCCCTTGCAACCAATCATACATCAAGTGGGTCCCATTACACATGGGCCCATTAAATCAAAATCCAACGGTGGAGATCCCTTCTCCACTAAAATAGATGGTCTAGATGACCCTAGGTATAAAAGAAAAATAAACATCATAATGAGGTCTATGGAGAATGGCCCCATCATGGAATGATCATGATGATCAAAGTGGGCCATCGGCCACATCTTAGGGTCCCAAATGAGATCCAAACCATTGGTCGGTTGGCCTCACTTGGCCCATCTTAAAAACATTAAAACTACTCTATCAAAGCACCCACCTTTGATCACCTATTCCTTCTTCCGCCAACACGATCTAGAGCTCCAAAGGACGGACTTCAACGGTTGAGATTGGTTTTGGAGGGTGGGGATGAGAGATAGGAAGGTGGGCCACACATGGCTTCTCCATGGAAACCATGGATGATTTTCTCTTTGGGGTTGCTTGGGAGAATGAGAGAGAATGAGAGAGATGATGGGAGAGAAGTGATGGGAGAGAGGGATGGTGAGTGATGGGTAGGTATACTTGGTTGTAAGAGAGTGTTGACTTTAGGGGAGGGGTGGTTGTACTTGGGGATGGGGTGTGAGGTGGTGGGAGTACTTGACATTTGACATGATTGATGGGATTGATTTGAAAGGTTGTAGAGATTCTCTTAAGATTTTACAAATGCGCAGCGTTTTCTTGAACTGAACGCGGGCCCACATCTCCTGGCCTGGGTATCGCCTTGGTGCACGAGACGCGGCATCAGAACAATAGCAACGGCATGGTCGCTAGGGTACAAGTTTCGGATCTAGCCGACTCTGGAATACGGGATACGACTTGGGGTCACGCGTAATTGTCGATAAAAGATCGCGGGTAGCCGGAATTCTACCGGAAGGACCGCGGAAGCCTACGGGACGGTACGGGCTTGGATACGGGTCTTACACATGGGGCCCACCATAATATTTATCTACCATCCAAACCGTTGATAAGGTCACACAGATCCTAGATGAAGAGCAAAATAAATTTCATGATGATTCAAACTTCTGGGACACCCAAAAAGGGTTCCAATGGCAGACGCTTAATCACCACTTTTTCCTACCATGTGGGCCACCTGAGTCCCACATATAGCTGATTTTTGGGATGGCCTACTGGATAGAGGGGACCCAACAAATGCACGATGTTGATGGTTAATACACATCATGGTGGGGCCCACGGTTGGGACCGTGGGTCCCTCGCCGCCCGTCCGTCATTGGCGCAGCAGGATGCTGCTACGCGTCCTCGGGCGTCAGTGTCAGCACAAGCTGCCCTTATATATATATATATTTTTATTTTTGGATTTGAGATTTTCTTGAGGATTTTCATAGGTAAGGCCCGCATTAGGAGAATCCACTCCAGCCATTGGTTTCTATGGCTCAATACAAACCCATCAAGCCCAATATTCGATAGGTTTTGGTGTACAGAAACATCAGAGTATATTTCAATGGTAAAAGTACTATTCTCTATGCTATGGCCCGCCAGAAAGTCGGATTGACTTCATTTTTTTGGCTCAACGCCTAAAACAATCTGGGGAATGGGATGGACGGCCTAGATTAGATTCACACATCAAGGTGGGGCCTACATGAGCAACCCACTCAAAGGTTTGAAATCAAGCTGACATTTTTATCTTTTTATTTTTATTTTATTTTTTTCTGCTACTGTCAGTACACACCATTGTCAGCTTCATACTTCCTATGTAGTCGCGTCCAGCGTCCCTGGACGTTGGACGGTACCCATACAACACATTTTAATGTGGGCCCCACCTACGAGATGGCTTGGGAAAAATGCATGCTTCATGGTGGGGTCCATTGGGTGGGACACATAGCCACATCATCATATTAAAAAAAATGAAGAAGAGAGGGAGAGAGAGAAGCACCCACCTCTAGATTTACTCTTCTTCAATCCCTAGGGTCCTCAAGCCTTCTAGGATCCTCTTCAATGGTGGAGATGAGCTTCTAATGGCTGGATTGGAGGGGATCTAAGGTGAAAGAGGGCTGGCCATGGAGATGGGTTGGGACGTCCATGGCTTCTTAGTTGCTAGGGGAGATGAGAAAATGAGAAAGGAAAGAGGGAGGGAGAGAGAGATAAGAGAGAGAGGAGTTATGGCTTGTCATAATGATGGCCATCATAAATGGCAAGGTATGTGGAGGTGTTGACTTAAGAGGAGGAGCCATTTTTACTTGTGTAAGGACATGATACCTAGGAAATGGTGCCATAGGGGTAGGTAGGTCCCACAATGTGTGGTCCACAGCCATTATAATGTGCGGGCCACAACTTCTGATCTAAACGTTGCTTTGACGCACGAGACGTGACATTGGAACCGCGACAACAATGTATTCATGATGGTACAAGTTTTGAGTTGAGCCGGCTTAGATATACTGGATACGACTCAAGATTGCGCGCAAATGGCAATAACAGATCGCGGGTCGCAGGAATTTGACTGGAAGGACTGTGGAAGCCTAAGAAGCAATACAATATAGGATACGGGTCTTACACTATGCAATGCAATATATAAGTACTGGGCACCATACCAAGGCAGTGCAACATAAGGCTCATACAAGCGATGTAAATGCAATACGAAATATGCCAATCCTCATCCACATATCAAGTACAATTCCACCATAGGGAAACCACCGGGGTCAAGTACACTACTGGCTGACTGCCACTCTCCAAGACCCGCACAGTCAAGCGAGCGTAAGAGACCTCACTACCCACCTGTGGACAACCAATCACCAGCAAGACTCGACGGTAGCGGACCCATTTCACGAGCTAGTCAAACTCAGCCTAGCTATGCCCCCTCACTCAGGCGGGTAAGGCCAAACCCCATCTCAACCGACCTTGCAATAGTGGGAGATGCAGCCTAACGGTATAAGGCACTCGGGCGCTCATGATTTCTACTTGGTCTCAGTGTTGAGGCGTTTCCTAGTACCATGAAGGTTTATGGGCTTTCACTCAAAAACATCTTACGTGCCTTAAATGCTCAAGAGGTATTTCCGATGTCCAATAACGGCCATCCACGACATACCAGTGGAGGCATCGGCCCTGATGGAACAAAGGCAAATATTATCATGCAATGCAACACCAGATGCATGAATCACGTATACCAATCATATATCATCCCCAAGCATCCAACGTGCTCAAGAGGGGAACTCCATCCCTCTGGGAAGCTATCATATAATTTCCAATGACACAACCATGATGACACACACAGTGTCAACCAAGCATACAATGATGTACATGGGTCATGAAGATGAATCTAAACGCACCATGCGATGATGTACAATGTAGTACACTCCTATCCAAGAAGGGACCAAGTCTAGGTACTTAGACAAATTTTCATAAGGAATCAACCTCTAGTGGGGGCCCAATAGCCTGGGGTAGCCCACAAGACTAAGGAGAACAATGATATGGGCCTAAATAGATGAAACGGGCCTAGTAAGGGTCTATGGTGGGTCTTTAACCACCCATAGAAGCATATTGGCCTACCTTAGGGCCATGAATATGGACATCCAACCATTATTGGTCCCCATAAGGTAGCCCATCCCTAATTGATCACAGATCAAGGCCCAAGGCCCACACAACATTAGAAATAAGAAATGGGCAGCCATAATCATACCACATACACCATGTTGGGCTTCAAAAAGGCAGCCCAAGGTTTATCCAAAACATGGGTCCAAGGGAAACACACATAGCCCAACCCATATATACCACTATGGGCCCATAGGGAAAGGTTAGGGCCCAAAATAAAGGCCACTAATTCCATATATTGTGGTGGGCCTAGTGGGCAACCCATTACTCAAACCACATGGGCAAATGTCATGTTCTTAGTCAAGTAAGTTGGGCCTACAACCCGGCCCAAGTATAAAATTGATCTGGTGGGCAACCAAGGGCCCAACTACTGGTGTAATCCGGCCCATTAACCCAACACAATAGTATGAAAAAAATGACCCAAAAGTCCAATGGGCCTATCTAGAAAGTTCCAGCCCAATTAGGCCTAAAGAGTCTAACAACTAGCTACATTCATGGACCCAATTAAATCCAACTGTGGTGGGCCTCAGAGGTGCATTAATTAAGCCCAAAATTTAAGGGACTAAAGGTATAAATTATTCCCTCTAAGGTCCTCACAATGTGGTGGGCCTCACTCCTCAAAATTTCAGCCCAAGGGCCAAGCATAATTATAACATATTGCTGGATTTTTTGACCCAATAGGTTTATGGGCCTATTGGAGTCCAGTAATTAGTCCATCTGATTAGGACATCAGTCCAAGTGGTCCAACTATCAAGTCAGAGGGCCCCACCACATAGAATTTCATCATACAACACAAGGGAGTAGGTGATCCACACTGCTGGACCAAAGTCCAACAGGTAGCCCACATGGGGCGTCCCATGGGTTGGGCGGTCCAAGGCCTGGACGGCCTGGACCAATGCATTCATCAAGGTGGGCTACACATATACCCAAGTGGGCCCCATAGGGGACTTCCACTAAGGGTGGACCACCCTCCCACATGGTCAACTCCAAATAGGAGAATAGCATGGATGAAACATACCATCATGGTGGGCTTGCACGCCGGGACGGCCAACCCATGCTGGATGTTCCCAGCTGGATGTCCAGCAGGGCTTACTGGCCCAGCTTGTTGGTCCCACAAATCATGGCTCAATGGGCCCTATAAATATCAGAGATGGGCCTTAATAATTCATACACAAAGTCCAATGGGCTGGGGTCCAAAAACTTCTGCAATAATAAAGAGGACGGCAAGGTTTTGAAAAATTTGCTACTACATGCTGTTGTCCTCAACTTGAGCACTCCATTAGAGTGGGTCCAGGGCCTCTAAAAATTTGAAAAATAGGGGGCTAAGATCCCCTAACATGTGTACATTAAGATGGAGTCCAGAAAAATGGCCCACCGATGCTAGATATATTTGTGAATTTCAGTTTCCAACAGACTATATTGCTGGACTGTCAGACAAAAATCTAGCTGACCAACCATCTTGGCCCACTCTTTTGGATGCTCAAATGAGGTCAAATGGAGCTGAAAATTGGCATGCATATAGGTGGGGTCTACACCTTCAAGAATAACATATCAAATGGGGCCAAACACCCTACCAAACACCCCAAATTTTGAGCTTAAGTCAGTCCAAAAATCTATCCAGAAAGTTTCTGGATAGTAACATATTACTAAAATAAAATAATTATAATTACCACTAAAAGGGGAAATCATCCCTTAAAAATTGTGGTATGGACCACCTCAGTGGGCCCCACAAACATCCAGACCATTTCCACCATCAAAACCCACCCCTTTGCATGTGCCCCTTTTTGGTGCAATTGGGGCCACAACGTCTATGGAGTGGACTGTCAAGGACGTCCACTCCCTTGGGACGGTCTAGATATTTCTAAGCCATGAGGTGGACCACACACATCATGATTAGAGGTATATTCAAGGGAAAAATAAAATATCTGACCACAAAGGAAGGGGCTCCGCCACATTGAGGCCCTTTCCCTCATCACACAATCACATACATCCATTATTACATGATTTACATGGATCTACAAGAGCATAATGCTTCCTACTCAAGATCTATGGTGGAGATGCCATCTCCACTAAGGATCAAGGGTCTAGATGACCTACGGATCCCTAAACATAAGAAGGAAAGACCATGTAGGAGTCTATGGAGAATGGCCCCTTGCATAGATCATGCATGGACAAAGGATGGGCTATGTGCCACATCTATGAAGACATGGGGGCCACCACCATCATTTGATGGGCCCCACAAGCTTTAGAATGAAAGAAATGGGAAGAACAACTTAAGAAATTAAAAAATTTGAAATGTTATCTACATGCACAACCACCTCAATGATCTATCTTCAAACATCCACCGTTATGATCCTCTAGCTCTAAGAAAGAGGTTTCTAAGGTGGAGATGGGTTAGAGATGGTTGGATTGGAGGAGATTTGAGAGAGAAGGGGCTGGAGAAATGGAGAGGGTGGGGACGTCCTTGGGCTCTCTAGTAAGGAAGAGAAGGAAAAGTGAGAGAGGAATGGGAGGGAAAAGAGAGACTTGGAAGATGTAGTTAGAAGGTAATCATTGTCTTTCTAAAAGAGGCATCTAGATAAGAGAAATGCAATCATAGTAATGGGAGAAGCAACCCATGCTTTCATAAGGTTTAGGCTATAGGGTAGGCATTCTAGAAAGCTATGCCTAAGGTGACATCATCACATGGAAAAACGTGAATGGCTAGGGTGGGTCCCACTATTCACAAATCAATGGTCCAAAAAGAGTGTGGCTCATAACTTACGATGTACACGTCAAATCCATGCACGAGACGTGGCGTTGGAATCGCGGCACCGATGCGGTCGCAATGACATATGTTTCAGGTCGATTCGAGTCAGGTCTACATGACTAGACCTAAGGATGACTGCAAACACTATCCACAGGTCGTGGGTCGCTGGGATTCGACCGGTAGGACGCAAGACCTAGAGGAACGACATGCACACTTGGGGTAGGGTCTTACAGACGAAGTCCTCTATAATGTTACTAATGGGAAGACTATTGCAAGCCTATGGGCAAGGTTAGAGAGCATCTACATGACTACGTCACCATCCAATCGTTTATATCTAAAGAGATAGTTGTATACTCTAAAGATGGAAGAAGGGTCAGATCTCTCTAAATACATCATCGTCTTAACAAACTACTTTGCAAACTAACAAGTGTGGAGGTGGAGCGTGGACTGTTAATGGAGATCAGGTCCGTTTTAGCACAAGCTAGGAGATTTTTAAGATAAATCAATCTAAATATCAGATCACCAGAAAATTTATGTACCCTGGCCTATTCGACAACTCTGTCACCGTGATCAAATTAAATTTAAAGAAAGATCACCAGAAGAGACAAATTAGGAAAACCCAATTCAAGTGGGATGAGAAACTTAATTTGAGAAACCCTTTATAAAATAGTATGTGTGTCTCTTCTCCACTTAAAATCACATGCCCATCACCTTCTCACGTCTAATGAAGAGAGAAAGAGAGAGAGATAGAGAGAGATGTCTAAGCCTATATGCCCATCCATTTTCTTCATTTCCCATACGCGTGTTGTCTCCCTCTTTCTTAAGTGACATCGTGTGTCACGCCCCAAACCCGAAAATCGGATTCATAGGAATCCCAATCACCGAATCTGGTGCCGACATCCTCCATAGTACCCCATTCTCAGCTCCTAGCGTCCATACGCCATATTCCGATCCTGGGATCCTACAAGGAGGATTTTTTTTTTGTACATTTAACTCGCAGTAAGCATAACCACAAGATTACCCAATTCACAAAGGCAACATCATCATCACATATCCACTAATATAATCAGTTGAGTACAATGCTGGAAGGAAATACATAAATAAAAATCAAGCTCCAGAAGACCGTTGTACGCTTCAAGCTCAACATTGCTGCAACCTAACATCACCTACAAGCATCTATCGTGCATAAGCTTATAGAAAGCTTAGAGGGTGGTGTAAGTGTGTGCACAAGGTAAGTGCCAAGTATTCAATACAATACCATAATCATACAATACTGGAAATACTGGTAATCCATAATCGTACAATATCAGAATAAGTATAAATACTGACAAGATCAGGAATTATCCAATATTAGAATACACAATACAAATCAACTATGCAAATGAGGAATCATAGATAGCCAAATATCAGATGCAGAGGATGCAATACAATATGCATTCCTGATGAGTAACACAAATAGCGTCAGTCGTACCTAGACCATATAAATGCAGAGACACAATAACCCAAAATGCCATATGCCGCGAATGTCATGCAATATGCAGTGCGAATGGAATGACCATACTGGAGTTTGAAATTGGGATGATAGTACGTAGTATCGCAGGTTATGGGGTCCATCACAAGGGACTTCTATCTAAACCAGTCCTATACCTAAATTTGGATAGTCAGACTTAATGTGGTAAACTCCTAATCTCAGGTTAGTCGTGCGCCCCAACCGAAATCCTGGCCATTGCGAAGGCACACGTAACAAATAGTTGCGCACCACCAACCTGAGTGGATAATGAATGAATGAATGCATGAATGAGTATGCAACTCCTGCTCACTAAATCCACATATTAATATAGTTCATCTCTAGGATCATCACTGGGGTTTAGTACACTCTAAATGGCACTACCGCTCTCCCAGCGCACAGTCTAAGTGAGCTTAAGAAACCTCACTATCCACCTGACTAATAGTCTGCTAATACCTATCCGGCACGTCGATAGCGGACCCATTCACGAGTTGGTCAAACTCAGCCTAGTATTGCCCCCTACCCTCGGGTGGGTAAGGCCACACCTCCTCCCAACTGACCATGACACAGTGGGAGACGCGGCCTCTTGGTATTCGGCACTCGGGCGCTCATGTATCTACTCGGTCTCGACGTCGGGGCGTCTCCTGGCCACAGAGGTTTAAGGATTTTTACCCAGGGACATCTATGGCGCCCCTATGCTAGAACAAAATATTTTCGGTGTCCCATTTGGCCATCCACGATATGCCTATGGAGGCTACGGCCCTGATGTCGTTAGGGCATACAGTAATCATAATGCGAGATGCATGAGTCATACAATCCAGTCATGCATCAATCCTGCGCATACCGCGTGCTCATGTGAGATAACCTCCACCTATCAGGGAGTCTCATAACAACATGCTCAATGACATATGCAATGATCAATCACATCTTATAACAAACATGCAGATGATGCGTATGGGCATGTATCATGATGCTATGCTGTCACATACTCATAATCGGTATCAACAACCGGCATCGATAATCGACCTCGACAATATAGACATCTAACCAACATTGCCCCCAAGGAATGACCCACATAGAGCCAAACATATAATGGGCCCATGGCCTCATACAAAGGCCTGATATACAACACAGTGGGCCTTACTCAAGGGCCACATATACACAATAGGCGGGCCCTGCTCATGGGCCTCAAATACATGACATGTGGGCCCTACACATGGGTCCCAAATATATCGAATGGGCCATGTATCATGGGCCATGAATACATCACAATGGGCCTTTCTCATGGGCCTAACATACACCATAATAGGCTCCATAGCTTGGTCCTCAAATGCATCCCAATGGGCCTCATCGCATAGGCCTCATATACATCATATTAGGCCTTAAACATAGCCTGAATGCACATCACAACGGTCCTCAAATACGGGTTGCATATACAACACATTGGGCCTCAACAATCAACCTCGATATTCGGCCTCGACAATCGGGATTAGAATCGATAATCAATCTCTATAATCGAAAATCGACAATTGGTCACGATAGTTGACCTTGATGGCTAATCGGCCTCAATACTCTGAATCGACACTCGGGATCGGCCTCGATAATCGGTACCGATAATTAACATCTATAATCAGCATTGACAATCAGTATCGATAATTGGCACCGACAACCAGCATATATAAACAAGGCGGGGTCCATAGATGGACAACCAATTAATAATAATGTAAAGATCGGCTCTCGACCGTGGTTATATCAATCCGATAGCACGGAGCCATCTGTCTATGGCAAATGGGGCCCACTTATTTGGGTTAACCCATGAAGAGAATGGGCCTAACAAGGCCTAAGGGAAGATTACAATGAGGACATCTAACCGTCATTACCCATCAATGTGGATATTCAACCAACATTGCTCCCAAGCAGTGGCCCATGTAGAGTCAAACATAAGGTGGGTCCATAGCCTCACACAAAGGTCTAATGTACATCGCATTGGGCCTCATACAAAGGATATATACACAACAAGTGGGCCCTGCACATGGGCCTCAGATACATCGCATGACCAAAACCCATGGGCCTAGTGCACATCATAATGGGCCTCGTTAAATGGGTTGCAAAACATCACAATGCCATGCCATATGGGCCGAAAATACATAATGGGTGGGCCTCAAATATCCAACAAGTGGGCCTTAAATAGCTAACAGGTGAGCCTCAAATATCCAACAAGTGGGCCTTAAATAGCCAATAGGTGGACCTCAAATATCCAACAAGTGGGCCTTAAATAGCCAACAGGTGGGCCTCAAATATCCAACAAGTGGGCCTTAAATAGTCAACAGGTGGGCCTCAAATATCTAACAAGTGGGCCTTAAATATTCATCAGAGGTGGGCCTTGCACATGTAGCAAGTGGGCCCACACATCACAGCTAGGCCTACCAGTGGTCCAGCCAAAGAACGACCTGTATAACATACACTTCATGATGGGTTACATCATTGGGCCGCACCAATGGGCCTCATATACAACAAGTGGGCCGCATCAATGGGCCGCACTAATGGGCCACAAGTATATCAAAGTGGGCGGAGCCATTCATCCATTTACAGAGGTCATTTTAAAGCATTATCCAAACAATGAATCAGATCAAAAATCATTTGGACCATACCACAAATAACAGCAAAATGATGATTGAAGGATCATATGGACCACATCTCAAATAGTAGCGAAAATAGCGATTTTCATTGTTAGAATTTCATCGGGCCACCACTTTATTATTTATTATTATTTTTTTTATCCAGTCTATTTATAAGGTCACAAGGACCTGAATAAATTTCATATAGGTCCCAAGCTTCTGTGACCCAGGAGGGTTTTAATGGTGTACGTTCAACCCCTCGCTCCCTTTGTTGTGTGGACCACTTGATAACAAATCTGATTTATTATGATTATTATTATTATCATTATTATTATTATTATTATTATTATTATTATTATTATTTTATTTCAAGCCATAAGACATGTTGGCCATTGGGTGGACGGTTTGGATTCATCACATACATCAGGGGAGGCCCCACTGTTTGGATGGTGTAGATAAGACCCATACATCACGGTGGCCCCCACAAGAATGGATGGATGGTTTAAATACGGCACGTGCCATATGCACGGCTCACAAGTGGGAAATGGATGGACGGTTTAGATGTGGCACGTGCCACATGCACGGCTCACAAAAAGGGGCGCTGATGTATATACAGCAGCTCTGTAGCTATTGTACAAACCTCAGCCACTGTATTTCCACATAGGTGGGTCCCATGGGGGGGCCCACCATAATGTTTATCTGCCATCCAAACCGTTGATAAGGTCTCACAGATCCTAGGTGAAAGGGGAAAAATAAATTTCTTAATGATCCAAACATTAGGGACACCCAAGAAGGGTTTCAGTGGTAGACGTTCAATCCCACTATTTCATGTGATGTGGGCCACCTGAGCTCCATATAAGGCTGATTTTTGAGGTGGGGATCACAGCTAAAAGGGGCCCACCATATGTACGGTATGATGTTCAACACACATCACGTGGGGCCCATGGCTGGGACCACATCCCTGCCCCATTCACGCCCAGCGCAGGACGCTGCTGTCCTGTGGTGTCAGCGGCAGCAGTGCCTGCTGCTGTTGCATTACATTTTTTTTGAAAAAATAGAAATTTTACGGTTTTTCGTATGCGGGGCCTGTATCAGGTGAATCCACTCCAACCATTGGATCCTAGGAGTCGAGACGGACCAAACATGCCCAATATTCAATGTATTTTCGATGTATAAAATCAACAGGGTGGGTTTCAACGGTAAAAA
The DNA here is from genome assembly GCF_029962835.1 of Magnolia sinica. Taxonomy (NCBI): domain Eukaryota; kingdom Viridiplantae; phylum Streptophyta; class Magnoliopsida; order Magnoliales; family Magnoliaceae; genus Magnolia; species Magnolia sinica. The sequence goes on from NC_080581.1 coordinate 53,556,963, forward strand.
CCACCATTTGCTATGCTATGGCCCGTTAGAAGCTCGGATTGACTCCATTTTTTGGCTCAATGCCTAAAACGTGCTGGAGAGTGGAATAGACGATATGGATTTGACCGATACATCAAGTTGGGGCCTGCATAGGTGGCCCTTCCTAAAAGCCTTAAAACCCTTCCCTTTTTCTTTTTTTGTTCCTTTTCTTTTATAGAGAGTCACCATCTGTTCACTCCTCAGTGAAGACGTCCAAGGACGCTGGACCGTCCGCGTACCCACATTAATCAAGATGGGTCCCACGTAGACGTGGCCACCCCACACGGTAGGGATAAAATACATTAATCACGGTGGGGTCCACACGGACTAAGCCGATATTTGTTATTTCCCTCCATCCTAGCTGGCCTAAAACGGGCAGCAAGACAGGCCCCATTCGCTGGACATCCAAAAAACCTGGATAGTCCAGATTGTCGATTAGGTGGGCCATACATACATATCATCATATCATAAAAAGAAATAAAGAGAGGAGAGAGAAAGAGGGATCTAACCATAGAAGACACCCACCTTAGATTTTCTTGGACTTTTTCTTCCATCAATGCATGCTAAAGATCTAATGGATGGATTTCAATAGTTGAGATCGACTTAGGATGGTGGAGATGGGAGATGGGAAGGTGGGCCACACTAGCTCTCTCATGGGGAGCTTGGACGTGGGTTGCTTGGGAGGAAAAATGAGAGAGAATGAAAGAGAGAGAGATGATGGGAGAGGAGTGATGGGGTGTGTAAGAGATGGGATGGAAAGGTTGACTTTGGGTATGGTGTAGTGTACTTGGAGGATGGGATAGGGTACTTGACTTGATGGGTGTACTTTGATAAGTGAAGTGATTGATGTGATGGATTCTCTACGGATTGCAATGCGCGACGTTTTTCCTTGAACTGAATGCGGGCCTACATCTTCTGGCTCGGGTATCGTCTTGGCGCATGAGACGCGGCATCAGAACCGCAGTGACAGCGCGGTCGCAATGATACAAGTCTCGGATTAAGCCGACTCAAATCTACAGGATATGACCTAGGATCGCGTGCAAATGCCGATAACGGATTGTGGGTCGCCGGAATTTGATCGGGAGGACCGCGGAAGCCTACGGAATGGTACAGGTTAGGATATGGGTCTTATATCGTAGTTCATGTAGAAGCCCTCCTACATCGAGATCTACGTAGGGTTTACATATAAGGCTTAGGTGAGAGATTTCTTTAAGCTTACACTAATTCGGGTTGATATATACATGATTTGTCTTATTTTTTCATACCTTCATATTACTGTGATGTCCATGTCATTGATTGATAGACCGTTGTAAATATTTATCCTTATAAGAATTATGGTTAATATATGATTCTTAATTATGCATGATTTTTATTAATTCTTGTGGGGTGATGGATACAAGCCTTGCCCTTTACTGATTTTGAGAGTGATGCGTGTTTTCACTCTATATTGAGTTGGCTTTTGCTCATCACCCTTTATTTTTATTGAGTTAATATAATGTTACTTTTCTCTTTTATGAGGTTAACCTTGTGCTACCTCCCTTTATGGTTTGAGCATGTGTCTTGGAATTTCAAAACTCTCATATTTCGATTTATTTCATATTGATGCAAGTGATATGTTAGAGGTCTCACATCTAGTGATTCATATATTTTATCATGGACGTAATGTGCTCTAGGTAGTTACCGTCTTGATTGACGGTAATTTCATAGGTTTGGGTAGTGGTGCACAATCAATTTAAGTAAACTGACATGCGTGTTATATCACTTTCGGGATTAGATGTCATAAATAGTCCCTCCATGAACAAATAGTGTCACGTAAATCTTCCGATCGTGTGTTGTGCCGCTCAAGGTGTTCACGCAAATCCATGGTAGTGTTAGACACACCGATGAATTTTCGTAGTATGGGATGAAGGCCGATCTGGGTTTTCTATTAATTATATTCTATATTGTTATGATCACTACATATGATTGACCGCATACACTATGCTAGGTATGCATCCATGTAAATTGGTTGCACATACCAATACCACTCATAGTGGTGGAGTACGAGATGTATCGAAAGCCTCATATTATTCTTATGAATCTCTTGAATTATTGTTAATCTTAAATGATAACCATCATTATGAGTACGGCATTATTCCTCTCCAAACATACAGACGTTGCATGTGAAGTGCAGATTGAAGATACAAATGATGATAGCTCTATGAAAAAAAAATTTGAATAAAGAAGAAGGATAACATTTCATTCAATGCAAAGCTTTGAATAATGTAACAAGCTCTCACTTGTGAGGGTATTAGACAACTAGTTGATTTTATACTTTGAAAGAATAAGAAGTATAGTCGATTTTATTCACATGAATGATTACCTTCGTGAATGTGATATGAAAAAATAAAAATAAAATAAGGTGTGATTTTGAAGCATCAAATTATTACATAATTAACACTTGGAATTCTCAAGCATGAGTATGTAATCAAACCGCAAAAATCTGAGGCATTACAGGTTGGCAACTCCAAGATTTTTTTTTACACACGCACACACACTCACACCGTAGTGAGATTTCACCACCTATGGATACTCGAACCCTTGACCGGGTGTTGGAACTCCTGAGAGTCTACCACCAAAGCAAGAGTAAGGATCCATCACTGGCTCTCGTGGCTGGTATTACTTGTAGAAGAGCTTTTCTACTTGTACTAGGCCAAGAGCAGCACTGGCTCTCATGGCTGGTATTACTTTTCTCGATATTTTAGTTTTAGTCCAAAAGTGTTCTAGAAATTACACAATCATAAGTCCATGTGGGTACGACCTCGGTCTCACCGAGTTATTACTACATCGTAGCCCTGCACTTGGGGTTTGCTCATAACATTAGACCATGATTGTCTAAAGAAATCTGTGCACCTTATCAAAAATTTTCTTTTTATTGTTGTGAGGCGTCAAAAGAATATAAGATTCACTTGTGGCAAAAAATAATAATTCAATATTAGTGTACCATGGTGAATAAGAGACTAGAAACAGTTGTATTTCAGTAAAATTCTTAGTTAGCATAGCCTTCATAAAATTTAAAGTTTCAAAATTTAGTTTAGAATCCAACTCTTCCGCCCTTAATAATAAAGCATTCAGAATTGGTGGAAGGAGGTTTCTAGGAACAATTTTATTCTTGGTTAGTGTCAGGCACTAGGACATAATCCTACAAGGCATTCACTATATCTCTAATCATAAGATTATCTGAATTTGTAAAGTATGCCAAGTATACTTCTAAAGGTTTGAGAATTTCAGTGTTGAGGGTCAAATATTGCATATCAGACCCCAATTATTACATGCTTTTACGAATATGATACTGTTTAATGCCCCATTTTAATCGTGTTTGTGATGCAAGGTGTATTTAGGAGCCTAGACTGAAAAAGGGTACTAAAGGCATGAATTTAATGCTCAAGAAGCACCAAAGCAAGGGATGGACTCCAGGGGACCGAGATAGAAGAATTTACACGCCCGATATTCAAGAAAATCAAGTATTTCACATTAAAGAGGCCCGAAAATCGTCCAAAATGCAAGATTATAGGGTTCCCACCATCCGTTCGGCTCAAAACTTTATATATGGCCTAAGGACCATAAATTAACCATGCATGTCAAATTTCACCCATTGAATCCTTGTGAAAGCGGCCCAACGGACAGATCAGCCCATAAATCCCTGATTTGGGGCCCACCTGATCCCTGGAAATACCTCAACTTTGAGCTCAACCCTTGAATTGGCAAGAAAAAATGAATGGACGAAGCGGATGGATCAAGAACATCATTGTGGGTCCTATAGCGTGTCACGTACATTGCACATACCTGTGCACTCGCGATGCACTGGACCGGAATTTCGGTCAAAGTCGGTTTGACTTGACTTTCTAATCTGAGAGGGAGACTCTCTCCTCTCTCGTGCATGTTGTTCGCTGGGACTAGTGGTGGCTCACCACGATCATTCGGAAGGATGATCCGAGCCGTTCAGTAAGACCAAGAGATGATTTCGACCCAAACCTTGAAGTTCTTGTGTAATCATGCATAAGAACAAGCTCGCGAAGAAGGAGAAGGCGACACCACGTTGATCAACTTTGTGGCCCATCCAAGACTCGGATCCAATCCAGATTTTGGTTCATGGCCTAACTCGACCCCACTAATCAGAGGAACGTCTCGCATCTTCCGAAAAATCACCATAAGCGGGCCCCATAGACATCAACAAAAGACCAAGAACCGGATCCATTCGCAACCGTCGCACATTGGGATGTTGTGGCCCATCACTTCTGATCGGATTGCTGATCTGAACCATCCAGATGGAATCCAGGATAAAACTAATCGTCCCAGAGAAGATTTTCGAAAAGATTTCAAGTGATGACCGCTCGCCACTTCACTGTTCTCCAAACGCAAACCGTTTTGCGTTATCTTTTGCCGCGTAATTCCTTCTGCATAACTGGCTTACGCACCATCGATGTTCACCCACCGCCATCATCTGCTACTATAAAAGGAGAAGAGAAAGAGAGTGATGGATCATCTTTGCACGTGAGAGAGAACAAGAAAGAGAGAAGAAGGTGTAGACGCTCCAATTTTCTTTCTTCTTCTTTACTTTCTTCCTTTCTTTTCCTATGAATTTGTTTAGAGCTTTTTTGCTTGATCATGTCAAGCTAAACCTCTTAGCTAGGGCTACGAGGTGAAACTTGTAGTGAGATGGGAACTTTCCTTTATGCCTTTGATTCAATTTTGATTTATGAACTTTATTTCTATTCTAGTTTGATTATAAGGAATGCATTTAGTTTTTAATGGTTTGTTGTGACTTAAATTACATGCATGGAGTATTTCCTTTTCATTGTTTTGATTATGAAGTGAGGAAGCCCTGTTGTTCATCATTGCCCCTTGGACATGGTTGGATGATGGAATCCTTCATGACATTCATGCATCTCTTAGATTGGTTGTGAATTGGTTTACTCTGTTGTTCACCATTGTCTCATGGGCATGGTTTTGTGATGGAATCAATTCTAATTCTCATACCTATCTTCTATTTGATAATTAGATCAAAAGTAAGTTCATATTTGTGTTTTAATGGATTATCTTCCAACTAGATGAAGATAGGACTCTAAATCCAGTTGTGTTCTTGAATCAAGCGTAGATCTCCCTGATCTCTACAAGTAGATCCTTGGAATCCCTGGTTACCACCTTTAAATTTATAGTTTTTAGTTTAATCATTCACCATTATTCTTTTACATTTACTTGATTTAGATTTCATCTTCGCCTAATTTTAGTTCAAGTTATTTTCAGATTACGTACAAGGTTTAGTCCCTGTGGATTCGACCTCGGTCTTATCGAGATTATTACTACATAGCAACCCTATACTTGGGGTGTGAACAAGTTTTTGGCACCGTTGCCGGGGATTGACGGTACATTTTTTTGAAATTAAATAGTTTTAGAATTAGGTTAAGATTAGGGCTTTTCTAGTTTTTAATTCTAGGTTTAGGTCTTTCTATTTTGATTTTAAGAAACTAACCTAACTTTCCTGTTTTGTAGGATTCTGAGATAGACCTTCTAAATTGGTAATCCCTTTCTAATTTTCTAGTTTTTCTATCTTCTATTTTTAGATTAGGTTCTCTTTTCTATTTTTTTTAGAAATTTTCTATTCAAGGATTTCTTTTGTTTTTAGAAACTAAGTTAGTTATTTCCCTTTTTAGAAACTCTTCTAATTTTAGAAACTAACTCATCTTTCCTATAGTTTATTTTTAAAAACTTTCTAATTCTAGGTTTTCTTTTAGAAACTTTCTTAATTTCTATTTTAAGTTTAGAACTTTCCTAATTAGTTTAGAAACTTTCTAGTTTCGGTTTTTAGAAGTTTTTTTCCTTTTTAGAAACTAGTAGACTTTCTATTTAAGGATCTCTTACTATTTCTAACCTTTCTAATTTCAGACTTTCTTAGTAACTGACTCGTTTTGTTTTGTTTGCAAGATCCAACTTAGGAACTTCGAATTTGGTAATTTTTTCCAACTCTTTTCTCTTTATTTCTAGATTTCTATTTCCTTTCTTCTTTTTAGGTTAGGTTTGAAATCTGAATTAAGGGCTGTGAGTGTTTCATGCCCAAGTGGGTTCATGACAACACTCGACGTCTCTTGACTGAAGTAGGATTGGTTAAGAGGTTGATTATCTATCGCAGAACTAGACACCACTCGAGATCCCTTGAGTTAATTGAAGTAATGGCTACAAACCAACCTCTTCTACCCCAACCTAGGGTGGAAGACATCCAAGATGAGAATGAGGTGCATAAGCACCCCCGCCTCGTACTTTACGAGATTATTTTCAACAGGCAAGGGTGAGCATGCCCTTATGCATGATTTTTCTAGAAAATACAGGACAAATGAATATCAAGCTAAGGGTGATCCAACTCCTTCCAAAATTTTATGGGCTTGAATACGAAAATCCGTATATACACTTGAAAGAGTTTGATGAAATCATAGCCACTTTATACTTTCCTAATGTGTCTGAGGACACGGTCAGGCTGAAACTCTTTCCCTTTTCTTTGAAAGAGAAAGCTAAGACGTGGTTACATTCACTACGTCCCCGATCTATTGGTACATGGAATGACATGACAAGGGAGTTTATAAAGAAAATTTTTTCATATCACAAAACAAACAACCTTAGAAAATCAATCATGAACTTCGTCCAAAAGGAGGATAAAACATTCTTCCAAAGTTGCGAAAGGTTCAAGGATCTTGTCAGTTCATGCCCACAATACGGTTTTGAAATATAGCGCATTACACACTTTTTCTATGATGGACCGACATCTTCCATGTGCCAATTAGTTAAGACGATGTGCAATGGGGAATTTATGAATAAAAATGTCGATGATGTGTGGGATTACTTGGATAGACTTGCTGAAAATGCACCATCATGGGACATATACCCAAAATCGAGTACCACTTCTAAGCCCACTCAATCAAAGGAAAGGGACGAAGTATACCTACTGAAAGAGGATGATGATATCAATGTTAAAGTGGCTAATCTCATAAAGAAATTCAAGGCCATGGAATCAAGGAAGGATAAGGGTAAGGAAGTTGCTTGCGGTATTTGTGGTTGTAACAATCACACAACTGAAAATTGTCCAACTATATCTGCCTTTCAAGAGGTACTGACTGAACAATCTAATGTTGTAAATAATTACCAAAGACCTTTCAATGGACTACGTATAATCTTAGTTGGAGAAATCATCCAAACTTCAGTTGGAGGAATGAGCAAACTGCTACCCCTCAAGGTTTCTTCAATCAAATTCCAAATCAAGGGAAACCTCGAGAGGATCCAGTTCTACAACACATTCAAGACCAAGAGCTATTCAACCAATATATCATATCAGCAATAGGATCACTTACATCATCCATTCAAAGGATAGAGTCACACATTGGGGGAAAGGGGATGCTTCCTGCTCGACCTCTCCCCAATCCCAAACCGCAATATGAGATAAGTGATCCAAGCTCTTCATATCAGATAGAGCATACTAAATCTATCACCACTCTTAGGAGTGGGAAGACCATTGACAAAACTATTCCGATTAGGGCTGAAAAGCCTAAGGACCTGGAAGAGGATAATAATGATAGACCTAGCATTGCTCTACAAGAATTAGAACCGAAACTTTAAGACAAGCCAGTTGCTCCATTTCCCTAATGGTTGGTTGCACCAAAACCTCTCTCTAACTCTCAGGATATTCTAGAGGTGTTAAAACAAGTGAAGGTCAATATTCCTCTACTTGATGTCGTAAAAAAAATACCTTCATATGCCAAATTTCTGAAAGACTTATGTAGGACCAAAAGATGATAAAATATTCAAAAGAAAATCTTCTTGACTGAGAAAGTGAGTGCCATCCTAAAACAAGATGTGCCGCAGAAATTCAAAGATCCCGGTAGCCCAATCATATCATGTGTAATCGGGAACTATCAAATTGCGCATGCACTTCTTGACTTAGGACCGAGTGTAAATCTGATTCCCTACTCGGTGTACAAACAGTTAGGTTTGGGTGAATTAAAAGCCACCCCAACCATACTACAACTTGCCGATTGCTCAGTTCGTGTACTGAGAGGGGTAATCGAGGATGTGTTGGTCCAGGTTGACAGATTCTACTATCCAGTAGATTTTATCATCCTAGATATAGAACCCAACAGTAAAATGAGCACTCAGATTCTCGTCATTCTTGGTCGCCCATTCCTTGCTACTTCAAACACAATCATCAATTGTAGGAATGGAGTCATGAGTATGTCTTTTGGGAATATGATAGTGGGGTTAAATATCTTTTTTCAATACTGGCAGATGGTTGGAGGATGATGACGATTTCAATGACATTAACATGATTGATTCTTTCATGGAAGATAGAACGTCGTTGACCTTATCCTCTGATCCTCTAGAGATGTGCCTGGCCCACTCTCATGATTTTAATGATGACATGATTAGGGAGATGGGTGCTATGCTTGATACTGCACAGGTACTTGAAGTTGAACGGTGGAGGCCACAATTTGATGAGTTGCCCCAAACCAATGTAGTGCCTCTACCATCTAACCTCAAAGCACCGAAGCTTGACCTAAAACCTTTGTCCTCTGATTTGAAATATGACTATTTAGGTCAAGATGCGATATACCAGGTGGTGATTTCTTCCCACCTTGAATAGCAACAAGAGAGTATGCTCATTTCTACTCTCGGGAAAGATAAAGGAGTTATTTGGCATATCATCATAGATCTCGATAGGATAAATGAACTCCTTTCAATTGAATGTTTTGACTCTTTGGATGATTGCTTGACACACTTTACAGATTCAAACGATCCCATAATACAAGAAATAGTGGATGCCTCACAAGACAATACCTTGGTATTTGTCATGGACCGAGAGAACCCTTATTCTAAAGTACCTCCTCCCCTAGATCCTGAATGTTTACCATTAAAGGAGGAGCTGAAAATTGAATCAAAGAGTGAAACTTCAGCGTGTGTTGAGACTACACCACCTACTACGATTTTTTTTTGAATTTCATCTAGTTGTAGTCTTTGATTCATCATAGTGTACTAACTTCAAAATTTTTTCTGCCACAGGTGAATCGTATATACTTTGCACACTTCTAAAGATTAAAAGGAAATTTTATGCTGAGGTCCATCATTTTCTCTAGACATTCATGCTCCAGGACATCCAAGCCTGCTGTAAAAATGACTTCTAGATGATCTTGTTGAGAAACCTTTTGAGAAATTTACGAAGATACTGGCCAAGGAAGAACCTGGATGCATGATTGAGTAGATTTCCTGTGCTTTCACAATTGAGGATTATAATTTGCTGCTTTCATAGGACTAGAATAGTTTACTTTATACCATTCTAGGATAGTCGGCTCTATGCTGTTAGGATAGGCTGCTTTCATTGGTTTCAGTCTTGTGCTGACTCACTCTTACGATACAATCTCTTTGGAAATAGCTTCCTGATTCCTTCGTCCAGGTATTATCTTTCCATCACTTCTCCCTTATTTTCATTGTCTCATGTGCATTGCATGCTTACATCTTTTACATTAAGGACAGTGTAGATCTTAGGTTGGGGATGGGAGATTAGGTTACCTAATTAGTGTTTTCTTAGTCTTGAGCAAACATTGTGGAAATTTTTAATAACATTTTTTTCAAAAATTTTTGTGAATTCAAAGTGATATTGAAGGACACTCTTGATATAGAAGTATAAGATACTTGATGTTGGCGATTTTCGACTCTTGGATTCGGTTAGCTGTTGTATTCCACAGTTAAGTTCAAATTATTAATCCATAATTAGAAGTTTTAAACATTGATTGAGTCATGATTTCACATGTCACATCTCGCTTACACATTGAGGTTTCAGTTTGATATTGAAGGATTAACTTAGTAATCACTAAGCATGAAAGGAACTAGCTTAATAACATTTACCATCATGCTTATAAAGAAGAATTGAAAGGGTTGGGCAAATGATCTTCACCATAGGTTTGCTCTATATAGGTGAAGGTTAGATTCCCCAAGGTTGACATTCGGAAAGGGTTGGCGAATGGTTTTCACCATAGGTTTGCTCCCTATAGGTGAGGATTTGATTCCCCTCCTTAGCGTTATTTTTAATGAATAAATCAATGGTTGGTAAAATGAAAGGATGATCTGTGAGGTAAGTTTTGGTTATCCTGAATACTCTTTTTAACTATCAATCTTACCATGAAATTGACAATTGGATCTCTTAATGATGATAAGTCGAGATTACACTATACACCCATGGAACTTAATGTTTAGATTTTTTTTCTTCTAATTGATAGATTAATACTTTGAACTTAATTATTAAGTCTACCATGCGCTTGGGGCTAGGAGAAAGTAATGCGCAACATTTATGAATCTTAGAATTCTAGTATATAGATTGTTTTTCAAAAATCACTTGAGTTTATAGAAATTGTCCTGTAATTCTCAACTTATTTTTCGCATACTTTGCTCGGGACTGGCAAAATGCTGGTTGAGAGTTATGTTGAGGGTCAAATATTGCATATCAGACCCCAATTATTACATGCCTTTACGAACATGATACTGTTTAATGCCCCATTTTAATCGTGTTTGTGATGCAAGGTGTATTTAAGAGTCTGGACTGAAAAAGGGCACTAAAGGCATGAATTTAATGCTTAAGAAGCACCAAGGCAAGGGACGGACTCCAAAGGACCGAGATCGAAGAATTTACACGCCTGATATTCGAGAAAATCAAGTATTTCACACTAAAGAGGCTCAAAAATCATCCAGAATGCAAGATTACGGGGTTCCCACCATCCGTTTAGCTCGAAACTTTATATATGGCCTGAGGACCATAAATTAATTATGCACGTCAAATTTCACCCATTGGATCCTTGTGGAATTGGCCCAACGAACAGATCAGCCCACAAATCCATGATTTAGGGCCCACCTGATCCATGTAAATACTCAAATTTGAGCTTAACCCTTGAATTGGTAATACAAAACGAATGGACGGAGTGGATGGATCGAGAACATCATTGTGGGTCCTACAACGTGTCACGTACATTGCACATACCCGTGCACTTGCGATGCACCAGACCGGAATTTCGGTCAAAGTCGGTCTGACCCGACTTTCTAATCCGAGAGGGCGACTCTCTCTCCTCTCTCACGCACGTTGTTCGCTGGGACTAGTGGTGGCCCACCATGATCATCCACACGGATGATCCGACCCGTTCAGAGAGACCAAGAGATGATTTTGACCCAATTCTTGAAGTTCTTGTGTAATCATGCATAAGAACAAGCTCGCGAAGAAGGAGAAGGCGACACCACATTGATCAACTTTGTGGCCCATCCAAGACTCGGATCCAATCCAGATTTTGGTTCATGGCTAACTAGACCCCACTAATCAGAGGAACGTCTCGGATATTCCGGAAAATCACCATAAGTGGGCCCCATAGACATCAGCAAAAGACCAAGAACCGGATTCATTCACAACCGACGCACGTCGGGATGTTGTGGCCCATTACTTCTGATCGGATTGCCGATCTGAACCATCCAGATAGAATCTAGGACAAAACCGACCGTTCCAGAGAAGGTTTTCGAAAATATTTCAAGTGACGACCGCTCGGCACTTCACTGTTCTCCAAACGCAAACCGTTTTGCGTTATCTTTTACTGCGCAATTCCTTCTGCGTAACTGGCTTACACACCACCGACATTCACCCACCACTATCATCTGTTGCTATAAAAGGAGAAGAGAAAGAGAGTGATGGATCATCTTTGCACGTGAGAGAGAACAAGAAAGAGAGAAGAAGGTGTAGGCGGCTCCAATTTTCTTTCTTCTTCTTTACTTTCTTCCTTTCTTTTCCTATGAATTTGTTTAGAGCTTTTCGCTTGATCATGTCAAGCTAAACCTCTTAGCTAGGGCTACGAGGTGAAGCTTGTAGTGAGATGGGAGACTTTCCTTTATGCCTTTGATTCAATTTTGATTTATGAACTTTATTTTAATTCTAGTTTGATTATAATGAATGGATTTAGTTTTTAATGGTTTGTTGTAACTTAAATTACAGGCTTTAAGTATTCCCGTTTCATTATTTTGATTATGAAGTGAGGAAGCCTTGTTGTTCATCATTGTCCCTGGGACATGGTTGGATGATGGAATCCTTCATGACATTCATGCATCTCTTAGATTGGTTGTAGATTGGTTTACTCTGTTGTTCCCCATTGTCTCGTGGGCGTGATTTTGTGATGGAATCAATTCTAATTCTCATACCTATCTTCTATTTGATAACTAGATCAAAAGTAAGTTCATATTTGTGTTTTAATGGATTATCTTCCAACTGGATGAATATAGGACTCTAAATCCAGTTGTGTTCTTGAATCAAGCGTAGATCTCCCTGATCTCTACAAGTGGATTCTTGGAATCCCTAGTTACCACCTTTAAATTTATAGTTTTTAGTTTAATCATTCACCATTCTTCTTTTACATTCACTTGATTTAGATTTTATCTTCGCCTAGTTCTAGTTTAAGTTATTTTCAGATTACATACAAGGTTCAGTCCCTGTGGATTCGACCTCGGTCTTACCGATATTATTACTACATCGCAACCCTATACTTGGGGTGTGAATATTCAGTCAAGAATAACTCATCATATTTAAATATATTAATCAAACTTACCTCATGAATCACTTCATCATCCTTTTGTGGTTTATGCAAATTAAACACGTTTAACATTAAGGTCATATTTCCAAATGATATCTTCATGATTCCATCCAGCAATTGTTATGGCATTAGCGATAGTCATGAATGGTTGGCAGAGGATGACAGGGATTTGAGTGCTCACATTTATAAGTGGGTGTGTATCCAAGACAATAAAGTCTACTGGGTAGTAGAACATATCCACTTGGACCAACACATCTCTACTATTCCTCTCAGTATTTTAATCGAGCAGTCAGCCAATTGTAACGTTGTCTTAGTGGGTTTCAACTCACCAAGGCCTAATTGCTTATATACCGAGTATAATATCAGATTAACACTTGCCCTAAGATCTAAAAGTGCTTTGTCAACCTAGAAGTTTCCTATTGTACATGAGATCATCGGACTTCCGAGATCGTTATATTTTGGGGGAGTGTTTTGATTTATAATGACACTCACATGTTTTGTCAAGAAGGCTTTCTTATGTACGTTCAGCTTACGCTTTACCGTGCATAGATCCTTTAAGAATTTGACATAAGATGGGAACTGTCTAATGACATCCAACAAGGGGATGTTGATCTTGACTTGTTGGAAAGCTTCTAAAATTTGTTGATTTTCACTTGGCCATTTTGATGAAGCAAGACGTTGGGGAAATGAGACCACAGGCTTAGGCTCATTCTCTGACTCTTTGTCACGTGGAGCATCGATAGATTCACCATCATCCATTGAATCAATGGATTCCTTAGGTTTCTTAACCTTCTTAAGAATCTCCTTATCAATCTCTTTACCACTTCTCAGGATGGTGATGGACTTAATATGTTCTACATGTTGGGTTGAAGAATTGGGATCTCTTATGTTGAATTGTCCCTTGGGGTTAGGCTTAGGTTGGGTCAGAAAGGTCTCTTTCTCCTTAACACTAAGTAGTGTCTCAATTCTTGCAACTAAAGTTTTAAGTTCATTTATGGCATGAAGTTGCCCTTGCATGAATGCATTCAACGTATCCTCAATGGTTTACCTCGGTAGGGGTTCAATAATGGTCTTTGCGGATTATTAGGTGCATTCGCATCAATCCATTCCTCCAATTGAAATTTGCATGATTCCACCAATCGGGAGTATACATGTTAGAATTTAATGTAGTAAAGGGGCGTTGATATGCATTCATAACATTCACTTGAGCATGCAACACCACCTGAAAAGCAATAATTGTAAGACAATCCTTAGTCAGGTTAATATCGCTCTTACAAATACCACATACGGTTTTAATGGCCGTAATGGGTTGGATCGTTTCCTTCCTTAGTTCCATGGTATTAATCTTTCTTATGAGATCTGTCAACGTTCCACTAACATTGTCCTCTTCTTTAAGAACATGTACTCCTCTCTTTTTTTGGCACTACCTTGGGATTACTAGCTTGGTTGGATATGCTCCAGATTGGGCATTTTCAGCTAGTATGTCCAGGTAATCCCAGGCAACTTCCGGATCCTTGTTCATAAATTCGTCGTTGCACATCATCTTTATGAATTAGCCCATGTTTGAGCTTAGTGCCTCGTAGAAAAGCTAATAATCCGTCAAATCTCGTAGCCATGGTGTGGGCAAGCAATAAGTAAATCCTTGAACCGTTCCCAACACTGGGAAAAAGTTTCATATCCTTTTTTTTAAAGAAGTTTATAATGTCACTCCTGAGAGTGTTGGTTTTATGGGCTGAGAAGAACTTTTTAAGGAACTCCCGGGTCATCTCGGACCAAGTGCTAATAGATCTCGACCTTAAGGAGTGAAGCCATGCTTTGGCCTTCTCCTTGAGAGAGAATGAAAATAACTTCAGTTTAATCATGTCAGAAGGAAAATTATTAAAGTATATGGTCGCGACAATCTCTTCGAATTCATTTATGTGCAAATATGAACTTTTTGAATCGAGTCAATCAAATTTTGTGAGTAATTGGATCACCCATTGTTTAAAGTCCATGTTTCTTGTGTTGGTTTGGAAAATCATGTAGGAATGTATACTTGTTCTTGCCAGTTGTAAATAATCATGTAAGGTCCAAACTGGTGGAACCTAGTGTACCTCATTCTCATCACACACTGTCCTAACTGGTGGTATGTTACGCACATGATTCTCATCGACATATTGTTCAATTTTGGCCATATTTTCAGATAATGTGTCAAGAGTATTTAGGTGTTTTCTAACTCGTCGATGGATTGCGACCCCTCGACCAAACCTCATTCACTTTGAAGTCTCAATGTATGGTCCCTTACCCACTTGGGTATTAACCATATAAAACCCTAACTCTTAGCCTTAAATCGTAAGTCTTACAACAATTAAGAAAGCATGTAGAGGGAGTAAGGAGGGAAGTTACCTGTAGGGGAGAACTAGAGTTGAAAATCCTACAAACAAAGATAAGCAACAATGTTAGCAATGTTAAAAGATCTAAAATAAAATAAACCCTAAAAACAAAATTATGAAAATTCTTGAAAAATGAAAACCTATATCAGAAATAATTCAGAAAATAGAAAAACCTAACTTGAATTATAAATTAAACCTAGAAAACTTAAACCTAATTGTGTTCGCGCCACTCCCCGATAATGACACCAAAAACTTGATCGGACCCAAGGGTTGACAACCCTAAGTGCAGGGTTGCGATGCAATAATAACTCGGTGAGACCAAGGTCAAATCCTCAGGAAATGGGGAACACGGTTTGAAACTAATATAAAGCTTAATGGTTGATATGGTTTTTTAATCCAACAAAGTAGAAAAAGAATTTTAAAATAATAAATAAAAAACTAAGGATCCAAGAATACATTTATACCTATTACAATATTCATTCATTGATTTAATGTATAACTCAATTGGAATAGAAGTTCTATCCTATCCAATCAGAAGATAAATCTGTTAAACTAATCATCAACACCCATAAAAAAATTATTTCAATTGAACAATTCTCTTATGAAATACTCGGATTTCATTCGTAGGAAATAAAAAACATCTAAAGTAATGTTAAGAGACAATAAATCAATCAATTATGCAGATTGAATTATTCTTAAAGACTTTAAATCCAAAATAAACAACTCAAAGACTTTAAAGTAAATCTAAACTAAATCAATCTATTATAATCATTTAAACTAATGTTATTGAATCAAACAAACTAAATATTGTAATTGAACTATAAACTTAATCCCTTAGCCTTATCTAAGAGATTAGCCTAATATGATTAACATCTTAAAGAGATTTTTTTTTTTTTGAAAAAGACAAACTAGATTTGAGAGATCGAAGAAGAAGGACGATTCCATAGAAGCTCTACTACCCCTAGGTATTTCTCCCAAGCCTTAATTCATACTTTGTAAGGCTTAAAACACCCATTTAAATAAGAAAAACTTGCACTTACTTAGAACCAACTTCAAATTTACGCACTAATATTACGCTTCTGTTGCACTGATGACAACCTTTAGTCGCATCGCAATCACACCGACTCCAGCCGAATTTCATCTAAATATATCTGAAGTCTTTGTCTCCCTTAAGTCACACCGAACTTCCCTTCAGTGTCACCGAATATTGCTTCGGTCAGACTTAAGTGTCGTGCCAAATTAACTCTTAAAATCATTGTTTTTTGCTGGACTGTTCTATGCACATTCGGTCAAACCGAACCAACCTAAGATGGGACTGAACAATTTATTAATTCTTTTGATATATTTTGTGATTTTTCAGTCTTTTCTCCATGCTTTGTCCTTGGTTTTCTTATATCTTTGGCATGTAGAATCTTCATTAATGACTTCTAAATTTCTAATTCTTCATCATCTTTAAGCTTAATAACTTTTTGAGTTTTAAATATGTCTTTTAATCATGTATTCATCTTAAGTTTCCGAACACATCGCGTGTAGAAAACATATATAAATATATTGAATTAGCACTCAATTGCAAGGAAAGCTAATGTAATTGAGAAGATAAATATGCAATATTTAGGTGTTATCATGTGGGAGAAAATGTTGTACCCTATTTTTTACCGTTCATGGAAGAACCAATTAGGAAAGGACGTGTCATTGCACAAGAAGTATATAGCACACTTAAAATTTGTGAGGATATTTCGAACGTGTGTTGCAAAAATAACAACTGTGATTGGTTAGGTAATACACGCCATTCGAAGATGGAATGTGGTGGAGCAGTGAAAGACAAAATGTGGTTGATAGAAAAATAATGTTGAGCGGTTACTTGGAAGAGTCTGGAAGGCTGGAGTGGTGCCGAAACAGTTGTTGTAACTGATTGAACTTGGAAAGAAGCATTTAGGTGGTTATCTAAAGGAAGTGCATAAATAACAAATGAGTTTAACGAAGCAAAGTGTCTCATACCAATCCAATCAAACAAATTAAAACTATCTTTCAATTATACTTTATGTTCCTTAGCATAATTAGTCTTTTATGTCCTTAACGTAACTAGTAGCCTAATATTATATTTAGAGTAGCGATAATCTAATAGCTGTAATTCAAGTTTATACTCATATACTGGATGATTTTCATTAAAATAAAAGCCATTCATCTTTCAGAAAGTTGCTTTGCAGTTATTCCTTACAGTCAACTGAAAGTGTTTCCATTTTGTTTGCTTTTCTCTCTAAAGGTCCTTTCATATGGAAGAGAAAAGTGTAACCCATTCTCGGAGGACAACCCTACCCTTCGATAATCACTTGATCATTTTAAACAATATTTTATGAGTAGCTGAATAAGCAACCATTCTTCTCATATCTCGATCATACATGGTCAAATTTGACATATATGCCTATATTGGTATTTGGGGTCAAAGTTGTTTGGTCTGAATCGAGCTGCACAATCGATTCTAGCCCAACTGCACATATCACACAAAACCAAAATTTGAAACCGAGAGGCAATGGGATGATGGTCCACATGTCAAATGAAACGAGTCAAATGATCAACGGTCGTGCTGTCCTAATACGAGAGATTTTGTTTGCTTATAAACCGGCCTAGTGTATAAAACAGCTTGGATCACGAAAAAATGACCCCCAGATTCCAATGGCTAAAGTCCAGACCTCCTGTTGCTTGATGTACTATAGCATGTTTTTCTGTTTCCTCTGCATGGAGCTCTTTGCAATGGGAATGGAATGGGTGCGCCCCGGCCTCCAACTACGGTGCAGCCTGGACTGTGGGGTTCACTTTGATCTATGTGGAGTATATCAATGCCATCTGTTGGGGACAAAAGATACGGAGTTCGGAGACTCGGACTCTATGCCTCGGGTCGCCAAAGGATGTGTCAGATCCGAGGCATGGTTTACTGAGCCGAGACAGAAGTTGAGTCGGCTCGGACTACACATCAGCAATCCGGGCATGCATCGGGCCGATCTTCTTATCGGATCGGCCAGCGCAAGATAAAGCCTCATCCCGAATATCTTGGGACAAGATCCCCGACCCCGAAGCTCACGGGATCGGACGAAGACTGGAGATAGGCACGATCCTGTCTCCGTGATACCAGGAGAGAATCCCGCGCATGATATCGGGAGGAGAATCCTCGTACGATTGAATGCTCCAGCAGCTATAAAAGAGGAACCTCCATCGTCTTGGGAGGTAGGCAAAAAATTCTATCTCAAAACCCCTCAATACGCTTAGACCCAGAATCCAGGCCTGACTTTGGCATCGGAGGGTCCCCTGCTTAAGCCAGGGTCTCCTTTGTCCTCTTTTTGTGCAGGTACACGAAGGTCTAAGAGGGCGAACCAGATATTCGCATCAACAGTTTGGCGCCGTCTGTGGGAACCGTACAAAAAAGCCATCTCATACTTCTATATTGAGTTCCATGGTGATGACTAGAAGGACGGTCCCAGAAGAAGATTTGAATGAGATTGCGATCACAGGGCCAGCCCACCTAACAACCGCCAACGAGGAGCGACCAGAACAAGCAACAATCAGCGGGGTCGCGACGATGGGCGGTTGGACAAGGAGGTTCAAGAAATCCGGTCTGATATGAATATGATGAAGCAGATGCTGGAACGAATGTATCAGCAGCAAATGCAGCCACTCCCGCATCCTCAAGGGGAGACAATGCACGTACCGACTGCGGCGGTCGATCCTCAACCTTCCGCGCCGCAGTCTTTACGGCCGAGCCAACCCCAAGGCGAGTCAGAACCATCTCCAGCGCAGTCGGCCAACGCTTCCCTGCCCCCGACCGATCTTCGACACGAGATAGAGCGAAGAAGGCGCAACCGCCCTTCCATGGAAGGCACGGCCGAGAGCAGTGAACCTTGGAAAGCCGATATTCAAAATTTTAAAAGAGAAGTGCGGGAAGAAATGGCGAAAGAGATGGCAGACATAAAGCATGGCCGGAATATGTACTCGGCCAGATCCGAAGCAAAGCGTCCCCCTTTGTGGACTCGGTAATGGAGGCTCGGTTGCCCGAGAGGTTTCGCTTACCTCAAATCACTCCTTTCACCGGCAAGACCGACCCGACGGAGCATATCGAATGCTTTAGAACCTATATGGAGCTCCACGATGCCTCGGATGCAGTAATGTGTCGGGCCTTTTCTCTTACATTGATCGATGTAGCTCGACTGTGGTTCAAACAGTTGAAACCAAAGTCCATCAGCTCATTCATTGAGCTGAGCGACGCCTTCCTCACAAACTTCATCGGCGGAAAAAAGAAATTGAAGCCCCCTGCACATCTGAACAACATAGTTCAGAAGCAGGGAGAGCTATTGAAAGATTATATCAAGCGTTTCAATTTCGAATCCCTTCAGGTTCGAAAACATTCAGAAGAAACGGCTCTCAATGCGCTCATGCAAGGAGTTAGAGATAAGCCATTCTTGGCATCTCTAGACAAAACTCCGCCTGATACTCTGGCAGAATTTATGGCACGGTCAGATAAGTATGCAAACGCCGAAGAAACGCGAATTCTGCGTGAAACTAAACTTTGGTCAAAGAGTCGGCCAAAAAGGAAGCCGACTCGGCCGGAGGAAGGAAACGCAAGGATGATCAAGCGCATGATGAGCGAAGGTCAGGCAAACGGCCAGATCGACGATTTTCCGTATATACCCCCCTGAACAAGACTCAGGAACAGGTATTGATGGAAATCAAAAGCGAAGGCTTTGTCAACTGGCCCAGTAAGCTCAGGAGTAATCCTAATCGGCGGGACAAGGATAAATACTGCCATTATCACCGTGATCACGGGCATAACACAAGTGATTGTTGACACCTAAAGGAAGAGATCGAACGACTCATAAGGGACGGCCGACTCAAAGAGCATGTGGTTAAAGCTGGGGTAGCTGAGGGACGTCCGACCGAGAGTCAGCCTATGGAAGAAATCCGGACAATCATCGGCGGCCCGCGAGGCGGAGGCGACTCAAACAATGCTCGAAGGAATCACGCGAGGAAGCTCAGTCAGCCTAAATCCGAGCTTATGATTATAGATCGGCCACCAAAGGAGAAGAAAAGGGAAAGATATTGCATCTCGTTTACAGAGGAAGATGCCCGAGGTATCTATCACCCCCACGATGACGCATTGATTGTCACCCTGACTATCGCTAACCGAAAAGTGTTCCGAATACTCGTCGATACGGGGTCATCTGCAGACGTGTTATTTACACAGGCGTTCGACAAAATGGGGATCGAACGATCCATGCTACGCCCAGTTCGGACCCCGTTGATCAGTTTTTCCGGAGGACAGGTACTGCCCGAAGGGATTGTCTCGTTACCACTCACTGCTGGTAGTGCCCCACATCAGACCACGATGATGGTTGATTTCTTAGTCGTCGATCAACCCTCAGTATACAACGCAATACTCGACCGACCTTCATTGAGTCTCCTCCAAGCTGTGGTATCCACATACCATCTTTCACTGAAATTCCCGACTGAGTCGGGAGTAGGAATTGTCAAAGGAGACCAGCAAGATGCAAGGCGTTGTTACATGATAGCTGTAAAGGGAACCGCCGACAAAAGTCCGATCAACATATCAACGATCGAATCATTGGACCCCCGGGGCGAGAATCATGAACGAGGGCAACCGGCCGAAGATCTTATCTCAGTCCCCTTGGTCGAAACAGATGGATCCAAGACGGTACGAATTGGCTCGTCCTTACAGTCCCCCTTGAAAGAAAAGCTGATAGCCCTGCTCCGTAGGTACGCCGACGTATTTGCCTGGTGTCATGAAGATATGCCCGGGATCGACCCCTCTGTGATGACTCACCGACTCAACATCGATCCGTCGTATCGACCGATCCGACAGAAGCGACGACCGCTCGGCCCTGAACGATACGCTATCATTGAAGAAGAAGTCAATAAACTCCTCCAGGCTAATTTCATAGAAGAAATACACTATCCAGAATGGGTCGCGAATGTCGTGCTTGTAAAGAAATCCAACGGGAAGTGGCGAGTCTGTATTGACTATACTGACTTAAATAAAGCCTGCCCGAAGGATAGCTTTCCGCTTCCGAGGATAGACCAGCTGGTAGATAGTACCGCCGGACATGAGCTCCTTAGCTTCATGGATGCTTATTCGGGATAGAATCAAATTGGAATGCATAAAACAGATAAATCAAAAACTACCTTTGTCACCGACAAAGGCCTTTATTGTTACCGAGTGATGCCATTTGGTCTGAAGAATGCCGGCGCAACTTATCAAAGATTAGTTAACAAAATCTTTGCTCGGCTTATCGGCCGAACCATGGAAGTATACATTGACGACATGCTCGTCAAAAGTATACACGCGGCAGATCATGTGAATGATTTGGAAGAAATGTTTCTCATCCTACGGAAGTTTCGGATGAAGCTGAACCCGAGTAAATGTGCTTTTGGGGTGGGCTCTGGAAAGTTCCTCGGTTTCTTGGTCAGTCAGCGAGGAATAGAGGCAAACCCTGAGAAGATAAAGGCCTTGATTGATATGGAATCCCCTAAGATCATTAAGGACATCTAAAGGTTGACTGGACGAGTCGCAGCACTTAATCGGTTCCTATCCAGAGCCACGGACAAATGTCTCCCTTTCTTCAAACAATTGAAAGGAAGACAAACAATGGGTTGGACGGAAGAATGTGAAGCGGCATTCCAACAATTAAAATCATATCTCGGTTCTCCACCTCTCTTATCAAAACCCGAATCAGGGGAGTCCCTGCTCCTTTACCTAGCAGCATCCGAGGCAGCGGTTAGCTCGGCTTTGATACGAGAATCCGAAGGAAAGCAACTGCCGGTTTATTATGTCAGCAAAGCGTTATTACCAGCAGAAACGAGATACCCAAGCTTGGAAAAAGTGGCCTTGGCTTTAATAACTTCCTCTCACCGACTCAGGCCGTATTTCCACGCCCATACCATCATCGTGATGACCGATCTTCCGCTTCGCCAGGTATTGCAAAAGCTTCCGGCCGACTCACGAAGTGGGCTATCGAATTGAGTGAGTTTGACATCAAAGGCAGCAATCAAAGGGCATGCCGTAGCTGATTTTATTGCGAGGGTACACCACCAACCGAACTCCCGGCCAACGATATGCCAAAGGATGTTGCGGTTCCAACAACAACCGCTCCCCTCCCTATTCCCTAGAGGCTGTTTGTCGACGGTTCTTCCAACTCGAAGGCAAGTGGGGCTGGGGTTGCTGGAGACCCCCGATCATACCTATATACAGTATGCCTTACGACTTGGATTCCAAGCGTCGAACAATACAACAGAATATGAAGCATTGTTACTCGGCCTCCGACTCGCCGCTAGCATGGAAGTCACGCACCTAAATGTTTTCAGCGATTCTCAGTTGGTTGTTAATCAAGTTACCGGTATATACCAGACACGGAAAGAACAGTTAAGAGCATACATGAAAAAAGCGAAAGAACTTATCAATGGATTTCAACTCTGTCGTGTCATTCGGATCCCTCGAACAGAAAACGGCAAAGCCGATTTATTAGCAAAGCTCGCCTCCACCGATGTAGATGATATACCCAGGTCCGTCCCTGTCGAATACGTCGATAAGCCGAGTATAAATGAACCAATTAGCGAGGCCATCAATACAATCTACTCGGAACCATCCTGGACCAATCCGATTCGCCAATACCTTGACAAGGGAAAGCTGCCTGAAGATCGTGTCGAGGCTCGACGAGTTAAGATTCGGGCCTCCCGTTACACCATACTCAACGGAACCCTTTATAAGAAAGGGTACTACGCCCCGTTGCTACGGTGCCTCAAACCCAGTGAGGCGAACTATGTATTACGTGAAATCCATGAAGGAATCTGCGGAAACCACTCTGGAGGGCGATCTCTCGCCCATAAGGTCCTACGACAGGGATATTACTGGCCCACTATCCAATACGACGCTCGTAAGCTCGTCCAAAAATGCGACAAATGTCAACGGTTCGCGACAATTCCGAGGCAAGCCCCCGAGGCACTGATGCCGATGACTGGTCCCTGGCCCTTCGCACAGTGGGGTGTCGACATCATAGGTCCACTCCCTATGGGAAAAGGTCAGACCAAGTTTGTCGTGGTAGCAGTGGATTATTTTACGAAATGGGCCGAGGCAAAGCCATTAGCTAAAATAACCGAGAAGAAGATCACCGAGTTTGTGTGGAAAAACATTATCTGCCGATTCGGAGTACCCCGTACCATTATTACAGACAATGGAAGGCAATTTGATAATAGAAGCTTTCGCGAGATGTGCGACAACCTCGGAATCAGAAATGTCTATTCTTCGCCTCATCATCCTCAAACTAACGGACAAGTAGAAGCGGTTAACAAGATTATCAAGCAACATTTACGGACCAAGCTTGACCGGGCCAAAGGAGCATGGGCCGAAGAGCTCCCAAAAATTCTCTGGGCTTACCGAACTACAGCTCGAACAGCCACAGGAGAAACGCCCTTTTCACTCGCGTATGGCTCGGAAGCCGTCACTCCCGTTGAAATCGGATTACCCTCGGCTCGAGTCACTTCGTTCAATACGGAAGAAAATGAAGAACTCCTTGCACTCGGGCTCGATCTTCTGGACGAACAAAGGGAAGTGGCGCGGTTGCGCACGGAGGCACGACAACGACAAGTGGCTCGGTTCTACAATACCCGAGTTAAGATCAGGAGGTTTCGAATGGGAGATATGGTTCTCCGAAAAGTATTTTCCAATACCAAGGAATTTGGATCGGGTACGTTGGGACCCAATTGAGAAGGACCCTATATCGTCTCGGGCACCATCCGACCAGGAACGTATCGGCTAGAAGATCTAAACGGACAATCATTGCCTCATCCTTGGAACGCTGGCACCTCAAGATTTACTATCCTTAGCTCGGTACTCAATGTTTAAAAACTCTGAACTAAGAAAGATTGAAGCCAAGTCAAATGAATAAAACTAAGTGTTTTCTTTCATTCATCAACCACATGCGAGTACAACATGTGAATACATCGATTTAAAAAAAAAAAAAACAACACAAGGGGCCCTGGTTACTGTCCTCCGGAAGGAACGGTACCCGAAGCATTCTCGCATGTACCGGCCTCATCCCCAGCAGTGACTTCAGCGGCGGCGTCCGGATTCTCGGATTCTGAGGCTCCTCCTCCCTCGATTTCTGAGAGATCAAGGTCAGGAAAAGATTTCTTTATGTCTTTGACACATTCCAGATATCCGCTTTGGAACAAGCGATCCCTCTCATCCTCGAACTCCGCTGACTCAAGGAAAGCTTGGACGGCTTGGTCCCTAGCCTTCTCAGCCTCCCGAGTCTTCTCGTTGGCCTGCTGAATATGTTCCGCCGCCTCAAGCTTGGCCCGAGCCAAGTCATCTGCACAAGAGGCATGGACTGCGAGAACTCGTCGGTTCTCCTCTTCAGCTCTGGATAGGAGAGCCAATACCCGAGTAACCTCGGCTTGCGCTTCATCGAGGGCTCTCTTGGAGGAAGCCGCCTCTGTCTTTGCGTCTTCGGCAGGGCCGCCTCGCCTGTCAGAACGCCGACCCG
The DNA here is from genome assembly GCF_029962835.1 of Magnolia sinica. NCBI lineage: Eukaryota > Viridiplantae > Streptophyta > Magnoliopsida > Magnoliales > Magnoliaceae > Magnolia > Magnolia sinica. The sequence goes on from NC_080581.1 coordinate 53,581,536, forward strand.
AGTTTTGGCATCCTCGCGTCGCCCTTCGGCGTCGAGTCTGCAGCCGATGAGTCGAAGATAACTCTTTCTGGCCTTAACCAAGGGAGCGAGTTCAAAAAGCACCCTTCCGCATGGCCGACGGTTTGCGATGAAGGAGCGTTAGAGACTGACGAACTCTTTTCGCCCCCATGGGCTAAGGCCCGAGGAACCATCCCCGACACCACCTTCTGCAGACGGACGGCCCTTCTTGGTTGGTTTCCTCCTCCGGAGGATGCGGTCCTCGTCTCTTCTTCTCCTCTGGAAGACGCAGCCCCTAGTCTCTTCCTTCTGTCTCGGAACATCCGTCGCAACGTGTCCCGAGTCGGGTGCCGCCTGAGGTTCAGGCTGCGGCCACCGTCGCTTCCACCCTTTCTTCCCGGTCAGAAATTACGACAGAAGGGGCGGAAGAACTCGCAGCTCCTTCTCCTTCCGCACCACTCTTTGCCTCTTCGGCGGCCGAGGCGACAGAAGAACCGATCGCGGAGGAGCCTTTAACCGTAACCGCCCTAAGAGGAGGACGAGCTCCAGTCATTTCCAAGCCGGTTCGGGAGCAATCCTAAGATTGGGTCGAGCTTGGGCAAATCTAAAAAAAAAAAAAAAAAAAGCGAAGTAAGGGGAAATTCAGAAGATGCATGAAGATACATTTTCAATTACCTGTGAGCCGAGTCTAGACTGCAAGATGAAGACGCTCATTGTAAAAGCACCTTCCAGACCTATTCTGCTGGATCCAACGCCCTCAACTCTTTGATCCGAGAAGCACTGGAGTCGAGCTTTGGCCGCTTCTTCGGAATATCTCCCAGACACAAGCCCGTCAGACTTAATATTACAAAAATAAAGAAGGGCGAGGGAGAAGACCCAAGTCACCGCTCTGGAACGCCCGAGGAACACGAGCCTCGCAGGACCCGGATTCACAGCGACCACAGGCACAAAACCAACGTTCTCTCCAATGTTTGTTGGAAGTGGGAGGGTCAGTTATTAGGGAGCCGCCTCCGCCCCGCCAAGCAGAGAAGACATAAAAGCCGGGGTAGTTCGGGTTCACGCGCACTTGGTACAAGTGGAGAAACTCGTCGACTGTTAGCAGTGGCTGTTCCATCTCAGCCCACAACACCGCACACCCGAATAAGTTCCTCCACCCATTCGGAACTATTTACCCCGGGGCAATCTGAATCCGAGATAAAACTCCCCGGACAATGGCCTGAAGGGGCAGACGCAAGCCGCATTGCATTGAGACTTGGTAGATCGCGACCGCCCCAGCAGGAGGATGATCCGGCAAGTCATTCAGACGGGGGAGATAAGTGATAACCGATTCGAGGATGTGATACCCGATTCGGATTTTGTCTAAATCCGCCTCAGTCAAAACTGAAGGAACCGGGCCGCTTAGATCATCCCCCGATCCTTCTCCTTCAGACTCGGCGTTTGCCGACTCATCAACAGGAACCGACCCAGAGGTTCCCTCGGCAATCAACATCTCCTCTTCTTCCTCCTCTTCTTCCTCCATGCCCCTTGGAAAATTAGGCCTTCCCGGGCGGGTCAATAATGACGACCCACCACGAGAAGGATCAACGGAAGCAGGGCGCTCCGTCGGAGCTTCAGTAACCCTTTCAGAAAGAAAAGCAGCGTTCGCATCAACTGCTATCTCTGTCAGTAAGGAAGGCGATTCCGCAACATTCCAAAAACGTTGCGCTTCGCCTTCATCTCCGGAAACTCCCTCCTGGGGACTTCGAGGACCTCTAGCCGCCATTATCGCTAAATAAAGAGGAAGGAGAGACTCACCAGAGGAAGAAAGGAAAACGAAATGGCGAAAAGAGGCGCTGGCAGTTAAGAGAGAGAAAAGGAAGAAGACGCAAGACCGAAAAAGCTCCAAAGGAAAAGCAAAGCGGGAATGGCAGTAGAAGTTCGAAATGCGGGACCCCCATCATTTTATAAGATTGCCATGTAGCAGAAGCAATTAATGGGGAAATGATTCGACGCCTGCATCGACTCCCCCACTCGACACGTGGCGCACGTCTACTAACGACAATAATGCCCTTGCTACGTGTCCAACCCTCATTGGCGGGGTGAGCGATTTGACGGCTGACGGCGCATGCGATGTCAGAAACTGAACCGTCTCCCGTCAAAGGCGACACAGAATGCATTAAATGACTACTTATTGTCTCGGACTGAGCTATGAACCGACTCAAAACTCGCTACTCCTAAGTGTCATATGAAACACACGGAGTAAGGGGGCTTACTGTTGGGGACAAAAGATACGGAGTTCGGAGACTCGGACTCTATGCCTCGGGTCGCCAAAGGATGTGTCAGATCCGAGGCATGGTTTACTGAGCCGAGACAGAAGTTGAGTCGGCTCGGACTACACATCAGCAATCCGGGCATGCATCGGGCCGATCTTCTTATCGGATCGGCCAGTGCAAGATAAAGCCTCATCCCGAATATCTTGGGACAAGATCCCCGACCCCGAAGCTCACGGGATCGGACAAAGACTGGAGATAGGCACGATCCTGTCTCCGTGATACCAGGAGAAGATCCCGCACACGATATCAGGAGAAGAATCCTCGTACGATTGAATGCTCCAGCAGCTATAAAAGAGGAACCTCCATCGTCTTGGGAGGTGCGCAAAAAATTCTATCTAAAAATTCCTCAATACGCTTAGACCCAGAATCCAGGCCTGACTTTGGCATCGGAGGGTCCCCTGCTTAAGCCAGGGTCTCTTTTGTCCTCTCTTTGTGCAGGTACACGAAGGTCTAAGAGGGCGAACCAGATAACTTCATCAACACCATCCATCTGTGTTTTTTATTTTCCTGATCATTTTACGGCATGAGCTCAAAAAAGAAACGGATGCAGATACAAATGTCAGGTGAACCATATAGGAAACAGTGATGATTGAACGTACACTGTTAAAAACTTCCTACAACCCACTGTAACTTGTATTTTCCATCCACCCTGTTCATAAGGTCACAAAGACGTGGATGAAGGAAAAAAAACAAACAAATAACTTGTATTTTCCATCCACCCTGTTCATAAGGTCACAAAGACGTGGATGAAGGAAAAAAAAAAAAACAAATATCAGCTTTATACAAAACTTTGGTGGCCCACATGAAGCTTTTAATGCTCAACCACTACTGTTTCCAATAGTGTGGTCCACCTGAGGTTTGGTTATGCTTCGTTTTTTGTCTAATCTCCAAAATGATCTGAGAAAATGGATGGACGGCACAGATAAACTACAAATACATCAAGATGAGCCCAACGGATGGTCAGGGCCACACCATGTTTGGTGAGGCCGGGGCGCATCTAATCGGCTCCCCTCTGCAATCATCTTTACACCGTGTGTCCTGGATAGTCTCTGGCAAATATGAGCCGTGCATAAGGTGGGCCTATTTTGAAGGTGGCCCCAAATAGAAGATTGGCCTTTGTCCATTTATCAGGCACGCCACCCGTTTTGGCTGAAGGTGGACTGTTGGAAATTCTCGTAAACCATTAAGTGTTTTTGTACACGGGTGGACCATATGATGAATAGGATAGCCTAAAATCTGCACCAGGATACCTTATGGGCACTTAAGATGTCCCAATCACGAGCCAGGTACCAATGTGAGATGCAAATCCATTACAAGCGCAGGGGCCACCGCTGAACGCATGTACGGAATTTATGTGAAGGGGAGGAGGGGAACGCGGATTAGCTACTAACAGGTTGAGTAGCGAGAGGGTTAAGTGACGTCACCAAGTTCTGTGAGCCCCACTAATGATGTACATGTTGTATCCACACCATCCATCCATTTAGAGATATCATTTTAAGGCATGAGCTAAAGAATGAGTCAGATATAAAGCTGTAGTGGACCCACCATAAAAGACGGTGGGGAGAGTGATGCCTACCGTTGAAACTTTCCTAAAGCCAACCATCATGTTTATTTCAAATTCAACCTATTCACACGTTAACATAGACATGAAAGAAAGGAAAACACAAATACGATTGATTGAAAACTTTTGTAGCTTTTAGAATGGTGGGCGTCACCCTTTCCATTGTTTTCTATGGTGGGGCTCAGGGAGATTTGGATTTGACTCATTCTTTGGCTCCTGCCCGAAGTGATTTCTCCGCGTAAATACAGAACATAAGACTTGGTGACGTCACTTCAGTGGCGAGTCTTGCTGCTCAACCTATCAGTAGCTGATCCGTCTCCGGGAGGGAGCTGAATTGGGAAACGGACTGGCTACTCCCTGTCACCGGTAATGGCTGATGGTCGGTGCTCTTTGGGCTCCATAATGATGTAATTGTTTCATCCATGCCGTCCATCTATATTTATGGTACGAGACAAAAAAGAGGTATATCCCAATTTCAAGTAGGCCACATTATAGGAAACGGTGCTGAATGAACGTAGACCATTAGAAACTTTTTGGGGGCCATAAAAGTTTTGGATCAAGCTGATCTTTGTTTTTTCCCTTCATCTGGGTCTGTAAGACCTAATCAACAGATTGGATGTCAAATAAACAATACAGTGGGCCTTAGGAGGATTTTAATGGTGGATATCCAATCACTATTGTTTTCCTGTGGTGTGGTCCATCTGAGATTGATATCCCTCTCATTTTTGGGATTAAACCCTAAAATGATCTGTAAAAATGTATGAACGGAATGGATGAAAAACATATATCATGATGGGCCCACAGAGCACCGACCATCAGCCAGGGGCCGGTAGCCAATCCGTTCTCGCTGAGTTGCTTAATACGTGTCTGGCAATCGTACCTATCAATTTAGCAACGCTTCGATTGATCAATTCATTGTAACTTTCCCATTAGACACACAAACACTACATAACTGCAACCCACTGGATAATTGTAGAGTCGCATTGGCAACCAAAACAAGCTAAAAGATAGCAAGCAACAACAATAAAAATAGCCCCCACAAACAACGCAAACACAACTTGAAGCTCAAACCCTCCGCCCAAGCACGAGCATGGAAACCATACAAAAGAAGAGTGCAGCCAACACTGACGGAAAAGCCACAGAAGCTGCCGAGGGGGGCGAGGCGGGGCTCATCCAGTCCATTCCTGGCATACCTTCATGGGCCGAAACCGTCAGGACGGCAAGGGCAAAACAGACAACGAAAGTGAACGAGGAAATTGACAAGGCCATATTTCTCTCCCTCTCTCTGTATGTATGTATTGATACTTGAGTGTTTCATGGGATTTTTACACCTATTTATTTGTGGTAAGCGCATCTCATTGGTTCGCCTTGGGGCTTAGATGACCTGTTGCCAGTTTCTGTAACGGTGAATTCTATGTGTAGGGGCTTGTCGTCTTTTGAATAATACACATCTCCGTTATCTTTTATAGTTGTCTCGAAGCTTTAAACAATTTTATTTCTTTCATCATTTCTTAAATGGTGGTAGAGATCCACCCACCGTACATCTTGTTAACTTTGATGGAATCAGATGAACAGCTATGATTCCCTGATACAGGATCACCTAATCGTTTACACAGTTTTATCAAGGAGATCACAGACTGGTTGGGGAAATAGTTAAGTACCTCGTGCCTTGCCGGAACCATGATGCATGGCTTTATTCTCCACTCTCACATTAAAGATGAATGATTCCAATCGTAGCTAGCTCTCACATCCCACGCGTGCACACCTTTCCAATTTTCTGTTTCTCAAGTGTGTGCCAAAGATGGATAGCCCACCGTTTTTTACTTGGATTGAGAGGCTAAAAGTTTCTTTGATTTATAGGATTTGATTCTCATCTCCTGTAATAAAAACCGTCCCACATAGACCGAAACAATTTTCACAAGGACCATTAAAACCATTGGTATATTTTCAAAGGATATTTCTTAACTGGTCCAGGCAGCTTTTTTTTTTTTGTGAACATTCAATGGTTAATTAAGATCTATTAAACCATTCCTTGGATTCACGTGGAGGTTGATATCAATTTTGCGTGGTCTTAATAGTGTAAACATTCACATTTACATATATAGACATTCATAAATATTCACAAATATTACCCATCAACGTAAGAGAGAGAACACAAATAACTGAAAAGCTTTTAGTAAATATTTTATATATTAATTGATGTTCTTATTACATTCTATGTTGTGATATAACATAAGCCATTAATTATACCATATAGAGTAATCATAATTCTAAAATAATAATAATAATAATGAAAATATAGAATATAAAAATAGAAAGAAAATAATTAATACAATGCAATGAATGCCATATAGATGTATAACGCCATGTAATGCAAAGATGAGCATAACCCGTAACCTCAAAAGATCCATAGAAGAGCATGTGGATGATGAATTTGGGCATCATCCCCTCTCCTCGAATATCGGATTTGCACCCTTTGAATGAATATGAGCTTCACACCCTCTCACACACTGAAATAATGCTCCGCACATGCATTATGCTTTCTCTAACATAGAATCTATGACTCCATCAATATAAAATAGACTAAGGAGGGCATATGAGCCTATGCATAGTCTCAACGTATGTATCCCCGAGATAGGGAGCATCAAGTTGTGTCTATCATAGAGTAACCATCATGGCATGGAGAAAAGCAACCAACTCGGGTTGTTGCTAATGGGGTACATAGTGTTAATATTGTACCTATTATCGAGATTTGATAATTGCAAATTACAGATTTATAATTATTGTAAAGTAGAAGGAAATTAGAAACTGAAAAATATAAAATATAATATTAAGAACAGGCAAAAGCATGTGTGATTACGTTGTCCTTAAAGCGTTATCTGCCTATTATCAAAGTAATTGAAACTGTTGACATATTGCAGGTAAATAGCTTATAGGATACGATGAGCCTGTGTGTGGTTCTGCATTCGGCAAGCATAAAGGACCGACTAGTAGAACTCTATAAACATACCCACTAGTAGAACTCTGTAAACATAATTTTACTGGCAGATGAAAGATAAAAAGAAAATTTTCAAATAAAAAATAGAAGATCAGCTTCACTGGCTTAAACCACCACACTAGTCTGATTATTGTGGACATGTTGGTCCTGTTTGACTTAGGTTCATGTTGAACTTGCTAGCTTGATTAGAGAACACTTGTACCTAGCTGGTTCGGATTGGTTTAATTTGTTTGTCATGATGGAATGAACTAGTCAATCTATGTTTATATAGGCAAGGGTGGCTGTATGTTTTGGTCCAGGGTTATAAATACAATGGACCGTTTTTTATTGTTGGTGAGAAACTAGGTGTTTTTTGGAAATTTCTAACTGTTTTACATGCGGGAGACTAGTTGCATGCTAGCCGTACGTTTAGACACAGTGGCTAGTTATTTATGATTATTGGCCTAGCCACATGCAACAGTTTCTACATGATCTAGTTAATTACTGTATGAGCAGTTACACCAGGCCTCTTAAACAGCTCCACATCTCTCTTAGATTTCTTCCCCACAAAACTCCTCAACTTTAAACTCAGTCACCTAACCCATCTCACTTATCTACTGTCACATTGGGACTCACACCTGCCTCGTGCCGGTTCGCATAAGGTCGTGAGAGAGTGACCCATCTACGACACGATGCGCATGTGCGAAGTGCAAAGTACACCCCTAACACCTCTACAGCCACACTCCCTCACATGCCTACACTCTTGCACTGAGACACTACAGGAAATTGCTTTTTTAGCAACGATATAATTCGTTGGTATTTCATCTTTTTTCGTCGGTAATAATCATTGCCGATGAAATATGTTGTCGCTAAGATCATCCCAAAAAGACCGTGGCTAAAGGCTTTTCTTGACAAAATCTGACTTCATCGGCAATGATAAAACAAATATCGACGACTAAAATTGTCAGCCAAACATGTTACTTTTAGTAGGAGAAAACAATATATTTCGTCGGTAAACACAACTTATACCGACGAAATAATTTGTCGGTATAAGCCCACTATTACCGACGAGTATGTTCGTTGGCATAAGCCCGCTAATACCAACATTACCGACGAGTATATTCGTTGGCATAAGCCCGCTATTACCGATAATTATTTCGTTGGTATATCTCATATATAGATCGTTGGTATAAATTTTTGTATTAATTTTTACCTACGAAATATTTCGTCGGTAATAGTCTCTTTTTTTTTCAAAATTCAGGAAAAAATTCCTGATATACACCTGTAAATACACCTTTTACAATACATTTTCATCATATTCACATTCACATTCATCCAAACACAAACCCATCCAAACACAAACCATATCCATCTATACACAAACAATCTTATCCACATCATATTCATCCACGCACAAATACACATAAGTTTAACATTCGTATATAAAAAAATCATAAATAAAATAAAAAAAATCACGAAAATGAAGGTGGAGGTGGTGGGGCATTGGTGGCAAAGCGTGCAGTGAGAGTCTGAAATATCTCCTGCATCCATCGCTCATGCTCCACCCGCATCTCCTTGATCCTCCTCTCTTGCTCCTCCTCCTCCCTACACCTCTGCTCCTCCTCCCTCTGCCTCTCCAACTGCTCTTTGATGTCATTGACGATGAGCCGTACCTGCTGAACCTCTCTCTGCCAAATCAGCTCGGCGTAAGGTGCTCTCCCCAGCGATGAATCGGCTGGAAGCAGCTTTAGCAGGTGCCATGAGCTTGGCACCATGGCCAAGCCCATGCACATATCTAGAATGGGTGCCAAGCACCTCGCTTAGGATATCTGGTTCACTTCGCTTACTACCATTGGGAGTGGGCTGATTGCGTATGGTGTCCATCGCGGCTTGTAATGAAAATATATGAATTTTCATAACGAATGACATTATTATAAATCAATGCAATTAAATTTAACAATATAAGAATTTTTACCCAATTCTCGCTAGCTCTAAGATGAACCTAAGATCCCGTCGCCTGCCGACAGTAAGTCCCTCTGTAGTGGTCTACTAGTCCAGGCTCCTGATCGGTGATGGAATCTCGCTGCACAATTGAAAGGACAATAGAGTTAATATAAATGCATGGAAAGAATATATCAACTTAATAATCACTAATAATTTCTTACCATGTTGTAACGATGTCGTACAAATGACTTTAAATCAGCTACGTGGTTCACTTCTAACTTTTCCCTATTCGTAGAATTTATTCTGCTCCTCTTCTGAACACATTATTCATAATACATTGTTATTAAATACGAATTTAATTTTTACCTTAAGATATCGTAAATATGTAAATATTACTTAAAAAGCCTCAGACGAAATCTCTCGCAGAGTATCCGTCAGTTGCCGATAGTCACGTGCGGTAGTGTGGACATTATGGCCTCCTCGTGGGTCATATCGCTGGTGTAACTCTCTGCGGTACTCCTTGAACCACTTCTTGACCATGTCGTCGATGACATGGGAAATGTACGGAACACTCAAATCTAAGATAAATTTATCCTATAGTTTCGTAAATAATAGATTAAGGTAATAAACTTATTAAGAAAATAACTTAACCATAAATGAACTTTCACAAAAGAAAATTTAATTTACTAAAATTTACCGTAAGGCGCTGACGGATAAGCTGCCGCACATCATCTGTCACGTCTGCCCAATAGGAGATGGCGGCAGGGATCAAAGATCGGCATAGAGCACCGACCTTCGATGTAAACAACCTAACATTGTCCCCAACAGGTATAAGGCAGTCCTGTGGGAACTCTACCGTCACCTTACCCTCATGCGTAAGTCGCTCTAGAACTAACCCACGTGTGGGTCCACGACCTCGTCAGCTGGTCGACGATGCTGTCGTAAAAGAAATATGTAAGTCTAAACAAAAACAGAAGTCACTAAAAGAAATATATGTCTAAACTTATATGTAGTGCCCGGTGTATGAGCAACCGCGGGATCAGACACCTGTGATGTAGCATGTGACATCGATGTTGTCTCCGTCGCATCACAGGTGGAAGGAGTAGATCTAGTGTGCGAATGACCTGATCTCCTACCTGGTGCCATGACTAAATATGTGTGAACTACGAACTTATAAATTTAAACAATGTCAGTACAAGTGTATGAACATCAATATAATAAACACATTAAACTTTACAGCATTAAGTGGAATATACTAAAACATTATACAAGTAGTGTTGATGGTAGAATGAATTTGTGCTTATGCTTAGAGAGATAATTAAAATATGATTAGACCATTACATTATAATGCAAGCAAAATATAATCAAATCATAAACATTCTAATAAAATTTAGAAATTTCATTACACATTGTCATTCTATATTAAATACATGTATTTCATTGTAATACGAAATAACTTTGGATCAACTATCTGAAGTACTCCCTGTGTAAGTTATCGTACGCTGCAGAAGTATATGTTAAGCTGTTTGAAGCACTCGACATTGTTATAGCCAACAAACCAATCATAATAGGAGAAATCTGGTCTCTTGGGACTCTATTCAGATGTGCAAGTGACAAAACCGCATCTTCCATATGAAGTTTTTTGCGGTTATATTCCTCTATCAAGTATAGAATTTCTTTGAGATTGTATAATCTTTCATTTGAGTTATCATCGATATATTTCTCCCTACACTTATCGACCAGACCGGCTATCTCTTTAGCCCTACTAGAAGAAGATAGGGCTGGAAAGTCCATCTGCAACAGCTGATGAAGTATGCTACATGTTTTCGCTACACTCCGGTTTGAGGAGGACATGATCAGAAATTGACTCAACTGCAAATGTGGATTATAAACAAGTCAAATAAAGGAATAAAAATTACTTGTAAAACATGTATACATGTAATAATCAAATTATTCGAATTAAAAAATGATATATAAATCATGTGTACATTTAATAATCGTCGTTTGTATCACTATTGCTTAGGACTATTTCTTCTTCGTCATCACTATCGCTGATCAGTATTTCCTCTTCATCATCTGCAACATCGTCATCAATGAAACCGCTATTATCTCTAACAATGTCATGTATTATTGAGGCATCAACATGATCAGGTGGCTTGCACCACATCAATATCAACATTTGGATCAGTCCCTCTATCTCCAGATGGCATATCTTCTTGATATGCTTGTTCAACCTTAGATGTTTCATTTTCCCCGTCCTCGCTATCTTCAACGTCTGGTTCGGGAATGTCAAATATGTTCTTGGGCTTTATTTTCTGCACCACGTGCCAAGAGCCGCCTAACTTGGTGTCAGCGAGGTAAAATACTTGTTCGGCTGGGTTGACGATGACATATGGGTCGTCCTTAAACCACTTTTGAGATAAATTTATGCTCATAAAGTAATCGTTAGTCTGTATTCCTAACTTCTTATTTTCAATGTCTCACCAATCACATTTAAATAAGTACACCCGTTTTCTCATACAATAACTCAACTCAATAATATCTGTCAAAATACCATAAAAGTCAATTTTTACCTCCTCATGCGTTTCCTTCACAATCACCCCACTATTTTTTGTGGTCCTATACTTCTCACGCTCTTTAGTGTGGAACCGAATCCTGTTTACAATATAACTTGTATATCTAGATACACGTCTATCAGGGCCACATGCCAGTGAGTAGAGTGCATCAGACGCATCTGTAGAGTTGCTAGCGCGCAATGTCTTCATCTATTATCACGTACAGAATGTAATTGTTTAGGGATTTTCTTAGGTTTAAATATTGTACAATACAATAAAATTCTAAGTGTGGTGAGATACAAGGTGAAATCTTACACGTTTTGTGAACCATTTTAAAAACTGATCCTGATGCATTTGATCATAATTTATCGGGTATTGGGACTTCATCTCCTCGGTGTGTTCACTACACATAATTGGCACATCATCAGCAAGAAACATTAAGATCATCGTATGTAGAGATATAATTATCGAGGGAAGACTTACTCTAAGTATGACTCTATTTCTTCACAATTATACAATATATACCACCGCGCCTTTGCTTGATCCCCAAGGTCTATATCCTGAAATGTCAGAGATCCTAAAGGATGAACTTTATATGCGAATACAGATATGAGTCCTTATTCATGCTCCTGCCCTTTGTCGGCATTCCGATCTTCTCGATTGAATCTAATCTCTATATCATGAAGATATATGGAGCAAAATGTCAGGCACTCATTATCAATGTATGCCTCAGTAATGGGTCCCTCTGGACGTGCTTTATTCCTTACAAATCATTTTAGTGTGTGAAGTTATCTGTAGATAAAACCTGTAAGACCCGTAGCGTAGACCGTACCGTTTCGTATACTTCTGCAGTCCTCCTGGTCGAATTCCAGCAACCCTTAATTTGTATCCGATATTTGCACATGATACTAAGCTGACTCTTGCATACCAAAGTTGACTCAATTCGAAACTTGTATCTTGGCGACCGCGCCGTCGCTGCGGTTCCAACGCCATGACTCGCGCACCGAACAGATACCCGGGCTAGAAGATGTGGGCCCGTGTTCATTTCGAGGAAAACACTGCGTGTTGTGAATTTCGAGAAAATCTCTACGACATGTCCCATCAATTAATCAATCAATAAATGTTAAGTACAAGCCATACCCCAAGTACATCACCCATCCCTCCCTTTTCACAAGTCAACTCTCTCTCTCCCCCACCCATCCCTCTTTTACAAAAAAATCAAACTCACCCATACCTCTCATCCCCTTCCTTATAACACCCATCCTTATCACCCCATCACTTCCTCCCTCTCTCTCTCTCTCATTCCATCTCCTCACTCCTAAGCAAAAAAATTCCATATGTCCAAGCTCTCTCTCTCCTAAAGCCAAGTGTGGCCCACTTTTTCACCCTCTCATCTCTCATGCCCACTATAAAAAATCTATTAACCACCATTAAAAGTAAAGGTAAGGAGAATAAGAGTCTAAGGGAGCAAGAAGAAGGCTGATAGGTGGGTGATCTAACCGTCAACTTTGTTATTTGAGGGCCCACATATGGTGGGACCCATCTTGATGTATGCTTTGTATTTAGGGAGGGCCCAAAGTGGCGGGGTCCCTCCCCTTCTCACCGATCTCTTTCTCTCTCTCTCTCTCTCTCTCTCTCTCTCTCTCTCTCTCTCTTTTGCAACAGGCGTGGCCCACTAGATCCACATCGATCGTGGACCCACCATGATGGATGTATTTTATCGACGCCGCCCATCTGTTTTATCCAGGCCATCCAGTGGGCCTGGATGATGAGAAAACCCAAATGTCAGACCCATCGGGTGGGCCATGTTCATGTGGGACCCACCTTGATGAAATGTGGGCCACATACATGTGGGACCCCCGTGATGTTTGTGTTATATCTATGCCGTCCAGCGTCTCTAGACACTGGACGGGTGTGGCTAACATGGAGTGCGTGTACAGACATGGTGTGTATTAACAAGCTTAAAATAATAATAATATTAATAATATATCTATATTTAGATAAGGTATTTGGGTGGGCCGATTATGCAGGTCCCACCTTGAAGTATGAATTCAATCCATGCCGTCCATCCAGTTCCCCAGATCATTTTAGGCATTGATTTAAAAAATGAAGCCAATCCAACTATCTGGCAGGCCATACCATAGAAAACAGTATTGTTATCGTTGAGAACCCACCTTGATGTTCTACTCGCCAAAACATACTGGATATTGGGCTCTTTTAGATGGTATCGAGCCATGGAATTCAACGGGTGGAGTGGATCCTCCCAATGCGGGCCCCACATGGGAAAAACTGCAGGAAATTGATTTTTAAAAAATACACATGAGGCAACCCAAGGACGCCAGCAGCGTCCTGCTGCGTGAACGCTGGAGGTAGGGACCCACGGTCCTAGCTTTGGGCCCCACCGTGATGCGTGTAGAACATCTACACTGTGCATTTTGTGGGCCGTCCTTTTAGCTGTGGGCTGCCACAAAAATCAGCCATACCTGAAATTCAGGTGGCCCACACTATAAGAAACAGTGAGGATTGCACTTCTGCCATTGAAACCCTTTTGGGTCAGAAGTTTTAAATCAATATGAAATTTGTTTTTCCTCTTCATTTAGGTCCCTGTGACCTTAGTAACAGATTGGATGGTAAGTAAACGTTATGGTGGGCCCCACATGGGACCCACTGATGTATGTAGCGTATCCATACCTTTCATCAATGTGGACCCCCACCATGAGGTACGTGCTTTATCTATGCCATCCATCCCTATGGGACCCACCATATGCATGTGTTGCATCCAAGCCGTCCAACCATTGTGAAAGCTCATTTTAAGGCTTGAGTTCAAAAATGAGACAGATCTAGTATCAAGTGGACCACACTGCCATAATAGTGGGGCGAGGATTGAACATCCAGTACTGGAACCCTTGGGTCACAGAAGTTCTGGACCAAAATGAAGTTTGTTCTTCCTCCTATTCAGGTCTTTATGACCATATGAACAACCTGGATGGAAAATAAATATTATGATGGTCCCTATGAAACTTTCTAACAACAAAAATCACTATCTCACTACTATTTGTGATGCGGTCCAAATGATATTCTGATCATTATCACTACTGTTTAGTATGGTATGGTCCAGATGATCCTTGGATATGATTCATAATATTTTTTTTATAATGTCTTAAAATGATCTTTAATAAGGGATGTATGGAGCATTTGATCGGCCCAATTGACTAGGCCCATCCTGATGTATTTATGGCCCGTTGTTGAGGCCCACTTTGATATATATGAGGCCCATGTGATTAAGCCCATCTTGATGTATTTATGGCCCATTGTTGAGGCCCACTTTGATATATATGAGGCTCATGTGGTTAAGCCCATCTTGATTGTGGACCGTTGTTGAGGCCCACCTTGATATATATACGAGACCCATGTTATGAGGCCATTTGATGTATTAGAGGCCCATGGGTCGAGGCCCAATAGGACGTACATAAGGCCCATTATAGTGTGATTCCACCATGGTATATGTGTTGACCTTTATAGTGGATTATGCCTTGGGAGCAATGATGGTTTGACGTTCACATTGTAAGGATGATGTTGGTTAAATGTCTGCATTGTCACTCTCCCTAGGGCCCATTGTTAGGCCTATACTTGTAGTGTGTAGGCCGTCTAAGCACATCTTTATTATGAATAGAGCCCATCACCATATAACATGTTTAGTATAGATCCATGATTCATGATCATACACATCATATGTATGCTTGATATGAGAAGTGACTGATCATAGCAAATGCCTTCGGGCAGATTGTTTATGGGCTCCTTGATAGGCGGAGTTGCCCTACATAAGCGCGCGGTACGTGCAGGATTGTTGCATATCTGGTAGAGTGATTCATGCACTTACGTGTGTGTGATTATGATTATTATATGCCCTAGCGACATCAGGGCCATTGCCTCCATAGACACATTGTGGATGACTGGATTGGATACCGAAAATACTGTTTCTAACATCGGGGCGCCATAGATGTCCCTGGGTGAAAATTTCTAAATTCGATGGTACTAGAGGATGACTCCAACGTCGAGACCGAGTGAATATATAAGCGCACGAGGGCTGAATTTCAGGAGGCTGCGTTTCCCACTGTATTGTGGTCGGTTGGAAAGGGGTGTGGCCTTACTCGACCGAGGGTAGGGGGCATTACTAGGCTAAGTTTGACCAGCTCTTAAATAGGACCGCTATCGACATGCCGGATGGGTATTGACAGACTATTGGCCAGGCGGATAGTGAGGTTTCTTATACTCACTTGGACTATGGAGCTGGGAGAGGGGCAATGCCATTTGGAGTGTACTAAACCCTAGTGATTATCTAAAATGAGAACTGTACTGATATTTGATGAGGATTGGTATACTTAAGTTGCATCATGCATCACATAGTCTTGATATGACTAATAGCATCATATCTTGCACCTCATAGCCTTGGTACGGCTGCTTGTATTCATGTACTCATCAGCATGATTCCGTATTTCTCTGACCTTGCATTCTGAGCACACTTCTATTACTCACGCACTTCCACCACCCTCTAAGCTTTCTATAAGCTTATGCATGATTGATGCATGCAGGTGACACCAGGACGCAGTCATAGCCTCGTCGCAGTTGGAGTGTGCAACCGAGCTTTTAGAGTTTGCTATTGTCATTATATTATATTTCCCTTTCATACGCATTGTACTTAAAGTTTTTGATCATAATGGATTTTGTGATGATATTCTTGTGGTTATTGTTCGTGAGTTATGCTTATGGTTATGCTTATTATGAATTAAATTGATATTAGAAATCCTCCTTGTAGGATCCCCGGATCGGAACCTGGTAAATGGGTGCTGGGAGCCGAGAATGGGGTTCTCGGAGGCTGTCGGCGCTAGATTTGGTGATAAAAAATTTTATGAGCCTGATTTCCGAGTTTGAGGCGTGATAGAAGTTGGTATCAGAGCATAACTTGGGAATAACCGAGAACAACATCACATGTTTGGTATGGGTTTGGGACGATTAGGTTCCGAGTACGTAACCTACCGATTGAGTTCCCTAAACGTGCGATTCTGAAGGTTGATTGGCATTCTTATTCTTTCTATAGGACTTGTCGCGCAGGAGAGTGACCCGATTGACTCCCGCTCTACCACCTGATGCTCCCGCTTTACCCGCGGCTTTCGTTCCACCCCCAAAGATCCCTGTTCCCCAGCCTGAGGATGTTGTTCCTCCACTTGAGACCGGTGTAGATCCGACCGTACCTATAAGTGCCTCTCAATTACAGTAGATGTTACAGGCTGTAACAGCCGCACTTCAAGGACAGGGCAACGCCCAGTTGTTTCGCCAGCTCAAGCCTAGCAGGAGCGTGCGAGTGTCCTTCTTCGTGAGTTCAAATAGCTCGATCCTCCACATTTACAAGTTGTGTCACAATTTCAGATCACTCTAATAGGGCAATTAAAAAAATACTCTTTTTCCTTGAGTTATACTCCAATACTATACGTTTCCTCTTCTTCAAGTGCGGTGCCTTACCAAATCTAACTTCTCCAATGTTACTCAGTTGTTGTATCACATCTTCTCTAGATAGCTCTTTCGATGGTAACCTATGATCTTGTTTGCCATCAAAGATCATCATCTTCCTGCGCCAACTATGATCGCTCGGAAGGAAGCGACGATGGCCCATAAAACACATTTTTTTACCATGCTTCAATGACAATGAACAAGTCTCAATACTACATATAGGACAAGCCAATTTTCCCTTCGTGTTTCACCCAGACAAATTTTCATATGTGGGGAAGTCATTTATTATCCACAAGATTCTTGTATGTAATCGAAATATCTGTCCTGCAAATGTGTCATATGTCTGTATACCTTGACTCCATAACTTATTTAACTCATCTACTAACGGTCGTAAATACACATCAATGTCATTCCCGGGTGACTTGGGTCCAGGAATAAGTAATGACATCATGAAAAATGACTTCTTCATACACAACCAAGGAGGTAAATTCTAGGGCATAAGTACTATTAGCCACATACTGTACGAGCTACTCATATTACCAAATGGATTAAAACCATTACTTGCAAGATCGAGTCGAATATTGTGAGAATCCTTTGCAAACTAGTCATATTGCTTGTCAAAATTTTATCAGGCTTCAGAGTCTACAGGGTGCCTTAATATACTATTATCATGAACGCGTTTCTCCTTATGCCACCTCATATCTTCAGCCGTCTTGAGAGACGTAAACAATCTTTACAATCTGGGTTTCAATGGGAAGTACGTTAATACCTTTTGTAGAATTTTCTTACGCTTGACTTCGTCATACTTCCACCTAGACCTCCACATTCTGGCCACTCTTTAACATTTTCATGCTCTTTCCAATACAATATACAATCATTTATATATGCATGTATGGGGATGTAACCAAGGCCCAAGTCTCGCATCAAGGATTTTACCTCATGATAAGACTTAGACAATGTCTCACCGTCCGGTAATGCTTCTTTCAACAAGTCAAGCAATATGTCGAACGATTTGTTACTTCAAAGATTTATTGTCTTTAAATGAAGTAACCTTGTAAGAAAATTCAACTTGGAGAAGTTCTCATACCCCGGATAAAGTGGACGTTGCGCATCCCTTAACAACCTATTAAATTTTTCTGATTCAATATCACTCATAGGAAGAATATCTTGGATACTACTTGTTGCTTCAAAATTAGTATCCGCAATTGTTCCCTTGAACACATCCCCTGTGATATCTTACATTTTGTCAACGTCTTCATCATTGTCATCCGACACAATTAGGTCAGCAAGGACTTCAGTGGCCTCAACTCGTTGGTGGAACTCTTCACCATGATGGATCCACCAAGTGTAACCCTTGTCAATCCCAACTATGAGCAAATCATCTTCTACTTTGTCTAAAGTCTTATGAATCATGTTCTTGCATTTTCAATATGGACACCTAATCCTATTGCCTGAATCTACCCAATTTCGTGCAAATTCCATGGACTTTCGAACCCCTTGTTTATACTCTGGGCCAAACCTGTTTTTAGCTTGCATCCAACTCTTATCCATCTCTACAATGAAAAGATTAGAGTCAGTTTATGAAAATAGGTTTAGGATTAGGTTAGGGTTATAGGTTTAGGATTAGGTGTAGGTTTAAGTTTAGGTTAAGTGAATTAAGTTTAGGTTTAGGTTTAGATGTAGGTGTAGGTTTAGGTTTAGGGAGTTGAGAATAGGTTTAGGTTTAGGTTAGGTGTAGGGTTTAGGGATTCAGATTTGGGTTCGGGCTCAGGAACTGGTTTAAGATTAGGTTTTCAAGTTTAGGTTTAGGTTTAGGTTAGGTTTATAGGTTTAGGATTAGGTGTAGGTTTAGGTTTAGATTAAGTGAATTAAGTTTAGGTTTAGGTTTAGGTTAAAGTTATAGGTTTATGTTTAGGTGTAGGTTTAGGTTTAGGTTTAGTTTAGGAATTCGGGTTCGGGATTGGGTTTAGGTTCAGGTTATAGGTTTAGGTTTAGGTGTAGGTGTAGGTTTAGGTTTAGGTGTAGGGTTTAGGGATTCGGGTTCGGGTTGGGGTTCGGGTTTAGGATTAGGTTTTCAAGTTTAGATTTAGGTTTAAGTTAGGGTCATAGGTTTAGGATTAGGTGTAGGTTTAGGTTAAGTGAATTAAGTTTAGGTTTAGGTTTAGGTTATAGGTTTAGGTTTAGGTTTAGAGATTTGAGAATAGGTTTAGGTTTAGGTTTAGGAAATCGGGTTCGGGATCGGGTTTAGGTTATAGGTTTAGGTTTAGGTGTAGGTGTAGGTTTAGGTTTAGGGATTTGAGAATAGGTTTAGGTTTATATTTAGGTGTAGGGTTTAGGGATTCGGATTCGGGATCGGATTTAGGATTAAGTTTTCAAGTTTAGGTTTAGGCTTAGGTTAGGGTTATAGGTTTAGGATTAGGTTAAGTGAATTAAGTTTAGGTTTAGGTTTAGTTTTAGGTTATAGGTTTAGGTTTAGGTTTAGGAATTCGGGTTCGAGTTCGGGTTCAAGTTCGGGATTGGGTTTAGGTTTAGGTTTTTGAGTTTAGGTTTAGGTTTAGGTTATAGGTTTACGTTTAGGTGTAGGTGTAGGTTTAGATTTAGGGATTTGAAAATAGGTTTAAGTTTAGGTTTAGGTGTAGGGTTTAGGGATTCGGGTTCGGGTTCCGGTTCGGGTTTGGGTTTAGGATTAGGTTTTCAAGTTTAGGTTTAGGTTAGGGTTATAGGTTTAGGATTAGGTGTAGGTTTAGGTTAAGCGAATTAAGTTTAGGTTTAGGTTTAGTTTTAGGTTATAGGTTTAGGTTTAGGTTTAGGGATTTGAGAATAGGTTTAGGTTTTGGTTTAGGAATTCGGGTTCGGGATCAGGTTTAGGTTTAGGTTTTCGTGTTTAGGTTTAGGTTTAGGTTATAGGTTTAGGTTTAGGTGTAGGTGTAGGTTTAGGGATTTGAGAATAGGTTTAGGTTTAGGTTTAGGTGTAGGGTTTAGGGGTTCGGATACGGGATCGGGTTTAGGTTTAGGTTTTCAAGTTTAGGTTTAGGTTTAGGTTAGGGTTATAGGTTTAGGATTAGGTGTAGGTTTAGGTTAAGTGAATTAAGTTTAGGTTTAAGTTTTCGAGTTTGAGTTTTGGTTTAGGTTTAGGTTTAGGTTTAGGTGTAGGTTTAGGTTTAGGTTTAGTTATAGGTTTAGGTTTAGGTTTAGGTTTAGGTTTAAGGATTTGAGAATAGGTTTAGGTTTAGGTTTAGGCTTAGGGTTTAGGGATTTGGATTCAGGTTAGGGTTCGGGATCGGGTTTAGGTTTAGGTTTTCAAGTTTAGGTTTAGGTTTAGGTTAGGGTTATAGGTTTGGGTTTAGGTGTAGGTTTAAGTTAAGTGAATTAAGTTTAGGTTTAGGTTTAGGTTAAGGTTATAGGTTTAGGTTTAAGTGTAGGTTTAGGTTTAGGGATTTGAGTTTCGGTTTAGGTTTAGGTTTAGGAATTCGGGTTTGGGTTTAGGTTTAGTTTTTCGAGTTTAAGTTTAGGGTTAGGAAATCATTATACCCACTGTAAATATATGTAGTTTATCTACACCGTCTATCTGCTTTTCTAGATCATTTAAAGGGTTGAAACCAAAATTGAATCATATCAAAAACTCAGGTGGACCATACCACAAGAAATAATGGGTATAATGATTTCCATCATTAAAACCTTTCTAGGGCCTGTAATGATGTTTATTTATCATCCAACCTGTTCACACGATCACACAGACAGTGATGAAGGGAAAAAATAAATATCAGCGGTTCCCACTTTCCAGGGACCCCTGCTCAACATCCGGATAGCTTCGACGCACATTCGGGTCTGCTCCATCAATTTTAAACTAATACATAAACACGGGCCTGTCCAAATGGCCATGCCACCCATAGTGCTGTCCATAGAAAATGGACATCTTTATCATGGTCATAACAGTGGTTCCCACCTTCCAGGGTTCCCCGCTCAATATCTGGATAACTTCGACACACATCCGAGTCTGCTCCATCAATTTCGAACTAATACATAAACACGGGCCTATCCAAATGGCTAGGCCACCCATATTGCTGTCCATAGGAAATGGACAGCTTTGTCATAGTCATAACAGTGGTTCCCACCTTCTAGGGACCACCACTCAATTAAATCTTAAATTAATTACCCATCCAAGGTTGGATAGATTGTAATACTTTCATATTCCCATTTAAACGTCCACGCAGAAAATACGGCAGCATCTTCCCATGCCTCTTCAGATAAGTTGATCTTACATTACATTCCGATGCCAAATATCTAAAGCAATGTAAAGATATTTGACATTGGATACGGAACGGAAGAAACATATTCAGAGAGAAACGAGGAGATGGATCGTGGATCAAGCATGGACATTTAAATAGATTATATGAAAGCATACTATCCATCTAACCTTGAGCTGTCCAAAATGGGACGATTTGAGCGATTTCTATGCCACCAAAAACACACCATATCTATGTATGGCCACATAGAAATCCTCAAATGGGTAACTAATTATCTAACTTACAAATCACAATCACAAGTCACAACTATAAACTAACAAGTCACAATAATAATTTAAGAAAAAAATATAATACGTATTAAGCATACTGCCCATATTAAGCATATTAAGCCTCATTTCGACCAAGACCTATACATGTGGTGCCCACATGATGAGCAGCCCTGATCTCATCTACAAGTTTAAATCTGCAACCTTTACATTTCTGTATGGTATTTATGGTTCCAGTCATAAATGTAGTAATTAAAAATGACAATATGCTTAGTGCAAGTTGCTTGTTTTGTTCAAATTAAGTGAATCAAACTCCAAGCAAAGATAAATAAATAAGAGAGAAGAATTTAGGTTTGTGCACTAATCATGTGCGATGCATGATAATCCCATAACAATATTTCATGTTATAAACAAAAGCCACTCTCAATATAAATTGCCATTATTTTAATGTATTTCGCATGGGAAGCTTCAAACCACATCAAGGGCTTATTTTAAGTTTAAGTCTTGTTTTAATTCTAGGACCTTGATTGGTAGACGCCTAAAAATGAGTTCAACTTATTTTAGTTAGCAATGATTCTGGAATAGAAATCTTAGTCTTTAATATGTTGTTATTTTTTGCATGAGCTCATTATATACTAGGGATCAAGATCTCCATATCATAATTATTATTAACTAAATGAGATGAACTATAGTCAAAATTTCCCAATGGTGTGGCTAGCTACATACTATGGTTACTTTAGCTACTAGTGTGTAACTATCATGAGATCGATGCCGTTCATCAAGTAAGCTGCTCATTATTAATCCCATTCTAATTGTTAAACCCAAAAATCATGATCATCTAAAAATTAAGTAGGCAACACTATAGGAAATAGTTGAGGAATTCCTACCGTTAGTTTTGTGTAATTACTATTATGTTGTTTATAAAAAAATCACTGTATTGGAAGACTTGGTTGAGCCATACCACATAAATTTAGAGGTTAATTTTAGGTCTAATTTCACAAGGTGTCCCATTTGAGAAATGAATCAGACTGAAAGGTGTGCTCATATTCATCTAATAGTTCTCTAATTCATCATTAAACAACCAAAATAGATTTAAGCAATTTTAACACCTGTTAGTAGAAATTGATAAGAATTTCTTCAATTTCTTTGAGGGGTCCACGGTTTAACCTGCGTGTGACTGTAATATCTTCAAAGACTATGAAAGGGTCACTGGAGATGGTAATTGGATGGGTGAGATGAATCAAAGGATGGATGGACGGCAGGCCGGATTATTGGATGGACTGAGAACGACACCCAAGACCCAATTTCTAAGTGGGTCAGAAAAATTGAACCTGGACTTGTTAAAATCAGAGACTGCAAGTCAAGGTACCTGTTGACATCCCTACTTGAAATAAGGATGGTTTGTTTTACTTAAAACTAGTCCATTTACTGCAGCAATAGCTTCCTTGTTGTTGTATCGTAGATTGATTTGGGGAAAACCATAATCTCTCATTAATTAGGGTTAAGTAAAATATACATTATATACAAGTATCTTCCTACATGAAAATACAAAAATATAATTGGCACATGCAATGATGGTGGAGAGAGAACAAGGCTTGTAATTGCTTAAAATCCCCCGTGTCCTTTCATATTGCATGGTATGGCCCACAGAGATGAGAACTATCCTAACTTCCATTTGAATGCCGACAACATATTATCACTTTTATAGAGGTTTGGTCAAATAAACTTCCATTTAGACTATGCATTTGTCAAAGTAGCACATGTGTGTGCAATCTAATCCATCCATTGGATGGGCTCAGCTATGTAAATGTTTTTATTTGTTTACTTGTCTCTTTACATACCATGCAAGTGTCAAAATGGTAAATGTGTGTGCAATCTAATTCATCCAATGGATGAGTCGGAGGTAACCTCTGGGGAATTCTTATCAAATTAATGAAATAAGACAGATGTATTTGAGGCATTAGACAACCTACAATGTGAATCTAGAATCTAGTGGCGCATTTGGCACCAAGTCACAGTCCAAGAGAGCAGATAAGTTTCACAATCTTGATCGATATTCATTTATTGAAATTGGACTATTGTATGTATTTTCAAATCCTATCCTAAAGAAGATAACATTTTCAATGGCTCACATTCAACTACAAAAGAATTAGATCAATGGTCATTTTTACTATATCTTTTCACATTAGTCATCCACGGTGGCGGCGAGGACATGATGTCAATGGTTTGGATATAAATCTCAGGTAGACCACACCATAGGAAAATAGTAGTAATTGAATGTCCACCATTAAAAACCTCCTAGGGCCCGCTGTAATTTTTATTTGACATCCAACCTATTGATTAGGTCAAACTAACTTGGATGAAGGGGAAAAAAACCAAATATTATCTTGATCCAAAGCTTTTGTAGCCCCTGAGAATTTTTTAATGGTGGTTGTTCAACCAACATAGTTTTCTATGATGGGCCCACTTGAGATTTAGATCTATCTCTTTTTTTGGTCTCGTAACATAAAATGATCTAAAAAAATGGATGGATGGTGTGGATGAAACAGAAACGTAATGGTGGGCCCTACCATGTGCATTACAAATCCACTAAAAAAATCCCCAAATTCCAATTTTGGACAATCCACCCTAAAATCTTCAAATCCCTAAATAGTCATTGAGATTGAGAGAGATTGAGAGAAATACCTCAACCGAGCTTCAGAGAGAGAGAGAGAGAGAAGGTGTGCATGGGTAGGGCTTTGGTAACAAGAGAGAGAGAGAGAGAGAGAGAGAGAGAGAGAGAGATGGGCGCTGGAGTCGTTTCGACTTAAAACATAACATTATTACCGACAAAAATTTTCGTCAGTAATACTTTTCACAATTCATCAGTAAAAGGCTTCAAAAATATTTCGGCCCACCCGTGCTCTATTGTGATGCCCCGGTCACTGCTTTAATGTGGGCGGGTGTGATGTGGGCTGGGCGAGCTACTGTTGCAGTTGACTGTAGCATAACTTGTCCTACATCGGAAGTGCTATCCGAAGTAATGATGGTCATATGTGGGATTTAGCCTTTAATAGTATAACGCGTCCTGTGGGTGATTGGTCCTGAGCTTCTGCCAAGCAGGAACAAATCCATGAGGGTTGGCTGGGCTGATGTGGGCGGGACCATGGGAGCACTGGGTCTGGGCGAGCTACTAGTCGATCTGGACCTAAAGCGAACAATATTGGACCTTAATTGGAATGAGGCCTTTTGGGGCAACCCTGAGAACAAAACCGTGCAGGTGCAAGCCCAGAGCGGATATTATCATACTGTTCTGGTCAGGCTGTTACAAATGATATTGGAGCCGAGGATGGCTCTGCCCTCGATGAGGGATAATGTGATGCCCCGGTCATTGCTTTAATGTGGGCGGGGCTGGATGCTTGGGCGAGCTACTGTAATAGTTGACTGTAGCATAACTTGTCCCACATTGGAAGCGCTGTTCGAAGTAATGGTGGTTATATGTGGGATTTAGCCTTCAATAGTATAACGCGTCCTGTGGGTGATTGGCCCTGAGTTTCTGCTGAGCAGGAACGAATCTGTGAGGGTTGGCTGGGCTGATGTGGTGGGACCATGGGAGCACCAGGTCTGGGTGAGCTACCAGTCGATCGGGACCTAAAGCGGATAATATTGGACCTTAATTGGAATAATGTGTTTTGGGGGCAATCCTAAGAACAAAGTCGTGCGCCCTCGGGCAAAGCAGACAATATTATACTGTTGGGGTTTGCCTTTACATCTATTAGCCCCATCCACTCCGTACATATGTTTTTAAATATACTTATTAGCTATACCAAAAATAAAAATTACAAATTAACATCCATGATCAACTACATAAAGTGAAATAATATGTCCACCATTCATTTTGTCCGCCTTTACCAATGATTTTTTTCGTTGGTAAAAAGCTTTTTTACCAACGATATTGTATAACGTCGGTAAAAATAGCCTCTTAGCGGGAAAATGCTGTGTGCCATTTTCAAGTAGATAACATTCATTGCTTTAGCTTCAGACGTTTATTTTTCTTTATCAAATGCTGTGTGCCATTTTCAAGTACTATTTGTTCGGTTGGTGGCACATATCCATTTTCAACAATCTCCCAAACATCATGATCCAAAGATCTCAGAAAGTAGTGCATTCTAGCCTTCCAGTACGCATAATTTGATCCATCAAATACAGGAGGTTTAGTTACAGATGAGCCCTCTCCTTTGGCCATATTACCAACTTCAGTCAAGATCACTCTCTAAGTGGTGAAGCCCTTACGAGAGACTCGCTCTGATACCAATTGAAATTGCAGTAATGATCGCTTTAGTTGAAGTGGAAATATGCCAAGATGTCCTAGAGGGGGGTGAATAGGACTTTTTAAGATTTTATGATGATTTAAAAACCTATCGACCTTATCCTGAATTAATATGAAAGTATCAGGATTTCTTCAATATAACTCTAGTGGCTTCTAAGCCAAATAGAGGATCCAATTATAAAACTATTCAAAACATAAACAAGATGAGAAACATAGTTCATGATGGATGTGACTGTGTGTGAGATGTGATTCTAATTAGTTCTAAGTAATCATGTAAGCATGCATTATGAGAACACTCAGAGAAATCACACAAGTATTAAGAGTAAATAGTAATCCCAAACACAGTCATTTTTATAGTAGTTCGACTATATGTCTACTCCACTTCCGGCGGACGCACTCAACCCTTTGAGTGTACCGGATCTCACTAACGGAGGTTTCAAATCAGGTTACCTCAAACCAGTACAACCTACATAAGGCTGACTTTAGGACTTACATAAGGTACCTCACATGTCTCTACGAGACACAAGTTTATGCTCCCATGAGTAAGGGTCAACACACAACACCCACACGTACTCTTCCGTCGGAGGCCTCCTATGAGGACTTGAAAGGGGTGAGAATCACCTGTGACCCAATCCTACATAAAGGAATGATCAATAAGGTCTTTGGACTCTAATGACTTACAGATGAGTAGATGAGCCCCATTTAGCACGTTGATGAAGATCTCCTCCTTTGATGATGAAGAATCTTCAGCTTCCTTGATCCGCAACACTTATGATGCTCCAATGTAAGGCGACGGGTTAGGTCAAGGTTATGTTAGAATCCTACTCTAATAAATGTTTTCCTATATTAGAAACAGAGTGATTCTAAGCATCTATGCATTTAAGGTATCCCAGCTCAATGATTTTCCATTAATGTGGTAGCTGGAGGATCCTTGAATGCGGAAGTTCATTCCCCAATCCACTCTATTGAATATTAATGATGAGGGTGGATTGGAGGATGAACTCCTATGAGAGAAAAAGACCTAGGGTAGGTGCTATGAATTAAATACTTAAAAGATCTATCTATTTTCTCTACAAACAACCTCAGGCAAGCTCTCATTAAATAGGCAAAAAGTTCCAATGGAAATAAAACAATCATATTTTTGACAAAGTTTGATATATCAAGTAGACTTCAATATCATCAAGCGTATACTCTCAATAACATCGAATGACTGCTCGATGACACAAACTCAATATGTCAAACACTTTTGAACCTTTTTACCAACAGGTCGAGGATATCGAACATGCTTCGATGTCATCGGATTTCAAACTCCAATTTCATCGATGCATGGTTCGATTCCTCGACATTTGAAAAACATGAGAGTAGACTTGCCTTAGAAACTTAATAGGCATTGATATGATCGAACATCCCTCGATATCATCTAATTTTGAATGTCGATGATATCGATAATAGTTTCGATTTATTGATCTTTTCAAGAAATTTTCCTATAAGCTTGTTGGACAGTTTGTCTTATTTCGATGACATTAACCTAGTCTCGATATGATTGATATTTGAATATCAATATCATCGACTGATCCTTGATACCTAAAAGAATTTACCTAAAAGCTTGCTGGTCAGATTTGTGTCCCAATCCGATATTATCGAAGGTCCGTCGATATTGTCGAGGTCTGAATTTCAAGGATATCGAGGCTCTCTTCGAGATATTGAAAATCACATAATTTTTCTTGACTACATTTTGGACACAGACTGACCAGATGTCGATTTTATCGAGCCATCTCGATGAACGCGAGATTTAGAATTCGATGATATCAAACCTCCCATCGATTCATCGATAATTCAGTCTAGGATTCCTTATGGTTGCTGGACATCTGAAGTCCTCATTTTGATAACATCGAGTGAGTTTCGAGGACATCGATAACAGTGTTCAATTTCATCGACCCACTTATCGATAAATCGACAAAGGTAGAAAACTTAGAGATTTTCCTGATTTTGCAAAACAATTTTCACACCTTAAACCCTAAGTTGTTCTATCCATTTTTAAGGATTTTATATACCTGGTATTTTGGGACATGGGATGTGAGGCTAGCTTTACCTTTGACGAGTTCGGGGCACACATCTAGTTGAGGTAGACGCTTGAAAGATCTTCCTATGGGGCTCACTTGTCTGGCTGACTCAACACTCACGCTAATTGTCAAACCAGGGCACTTTCAATCTCCCCCTTTGTCAATTACGTGACAAAACACTTGAAGTCCTACTACAACATCTAGACCAACACCCTAAGTTGTGTGTACATAACTCTTTGCACAATTTTTACAATGCTACTGCAAGTTGAAGTACACAAATATGTAGCTGCTCCCCCTGTCTTCATGCAGCTGCTCCCCCTAACACCTGTACCACCACTCATACATAGATACACACAATTTTCTCCATGGTTAGATTTGTTGTCGCCCCCTTTTTTTTAGTCATTAGTAAAGGGCAATATAGTAATACTAGTTGACTAAAGTTGAAGCATAAAGATATGGAAGAATCAATAGAGTTCTAGACATTTCAATGCATACCAGATGCATCTCTAAAATGCATAATCAGTAAGAGACAAATGTATAATAGATTACAACATCTCTATTCTCATGGAAACCATATATGCATACTAGGGTAAAGGAGAGCTATGATTTTAACAGAAAATAGTAGTATAGCTTTAAACACCAGAAATCACAATCCAATTCACAATCCTTAAGGAATATGCAGGGGAAAGCAGTCACAATTTATACCGACAGTTCATAGAGATCAGGAAAGAATTGAGAGTAGATAATCATAGCAATAAAGATATATGAATTATCAAACAGCCATCAACAAAAATATCCAAAATAAAAACTGCCCAAGCTTGGCAGACTTCCATCATCCATCCCAAAAGCCCACAACCAAATATTTAGCCCATCCATGGGCATACAAAAAATACAAGTATTTTCCTCATGCAGAGGATATCCATAAACCACACATATGCAAAAAAAAAAAATTGTTAGACTTTTCATGTTAGCTAGCCACCACATACACATACTAGACCGTAGGACATTCAAAAAGATATCCATGCCTGTACGTGCAGATGAGTAGTCGGTGTATGTAGTGGCATGAGAGATGTTGACTCTAAGGTGTTGGAGCTGAGGAGGATGGTGCTATATCATCTTGACGGCACATTAGCAGATCAACGAGTTGCTAGACTGTGTGCTATATGCTAGACACCATTTTCTCCAATGCCGAGAACTGCACATCATGTCTCTCCAACTTATCCTCTATTCGAACCAATCCACGCTGCATTGCCCTGACCCTATCTATATGAAATTTAAAGCTTTGGGTCTGAGTTGAAACAGACAGAGCTAGAACTTGTTGAGGCTTAAGTGGATCTCCTCCTGGTGGCAGTGCACCTTCTCCCATCTCACCGCCTTCATGAATAGTTTCCTTAGATTGTTCTTCTGGATAGGGATGAAATTTAAGGTCTAGTTTTTGAATATTGACCCTGTTAAAATGCTTGAGAGGACGCTCAAGATTGTCTGTCCGAGGAATACCGATTGTATCACATATCACATGAATGATGTTAGGAAAGGGCAAATGAACTTCTCTAGACTGGTGGATGACACTTGCCAATTGGTGAAGAATCAAGGTAGGCAGGCACACCTTGATTCCAGTGGCAACACAATATAAAACCATGACCATGAACCCAGCCAGATCAGCTCGATTTGGTCCATGAGGGTAAGCGTTGGAGCAAAATATTCTGTGCAAGACTCAGTATTGAGGGTGCATATATTTAACTTTCAATGCATTCCCTTGGTACCATGGGATATCTCGATCGTGACAGAAGAATTTTGTAATTGTAGACTGAGTGATTGGATTCTCAAGATCAAGGTCAGATAACCCAATTGGAGACAAAGTTAGACCGAAAATGCTAGCAATGGATTCTGCAGTAATGTTAACGCTATCATCCTCGACTGTAACAGTAATGGATGGTGGATCTAGTGTTGGAGAATGACAGTATGCAAGAAAGAGGTAGGTCTGCTCATCATGACATGGACCCCTGAAATCAAGAAGAGGCAGCCAGTCGATTGCCTCTAACAGAGTTTCCACATTGTAGGGTTTAATGCATTCCCTATCAATCCTACGCTCATAAACCAAGCACCTCCCTGAGTACTTTTCAAGAATGTGCGGAGGTGGGCCCACAATAGTATGGGAGGTACAGAAGCCATAGCCGGAGCTTCTCTACGTGACAATTACCGAGTAGAGGAGCTCCGTGGGCTTGCAGGGGATCATTGAGACTGAGCCCTTCCTCTTTCTCTTAAGGCCACGATTTTCTTTCTAGTAGGCCTGGGTGACTCACCGATGATAGGATATTTTCCTTTGTCCTTACTCATTCGGACCACTAATAACTCAAAAGGAAATGTTAAAGGAAGGGGGGATCTGACAAGACTGAAGATTATGAGGACCAACCTGAAATTTCCAATGAAGGTTGTCAATCAATCTAGAAAGACCCAATCATAAAGAAGTATACTATGAGGAACAAGAGGTTGTGTAAGAGATTACGTGATTCGAATCACCCTAGATGGCAGACGGTTGACAAAGGAGAGAAACAAGGAAGAAACGACTAGAAAAGATGAATAAACACAAATGAATTTTTCCCTCTCGCCTGCTTTTTATCGGGTGGAAACCTTCGATATCATCGAGTATTATTTTGATGATATCAATAAGTATCATTCGATGTTATTGAAGTAGGAGTTTGATAATAGATCCTTTAGTCCGACGATTCAGATTCTGAGAGGCCGCTGATGATATCGATTTGTGGTCGATGTATCGACGGGTCATTCGATTTGATAATTTCTCTATTGAGGAGAAGAGTTTGACATTTTATTTCTAGATTTCGATAGACAGATGGACGTGCATATCACACAGTATATTCTTATCAGCTTGTATACCCAACAAAATTTGTATAAACAGTTGTACCATCCAAAATTATAAACATCAATAATGCTTATACACAAAAAAAAATGAGGTGCAGAGACTGCAGGTATATCATGAATATCATCAAAATTGCATCATTTAAACATTCATCTAGATTTAAATGCCATAACCTAGACATGTTTTCCATGCTCAATTGTTACTCAGCATATGGATCAACCTTTCCATTACCATTGATGACATAGCAGTGGTCACTTGTGCGACAACCCTTCATCAGTGGTTTAGCTGATAGGTCTAGGATCTCGCATTCTTGCTTGTTGAAGGTAACCACATGCTTGTTGTCACATATTTGAGAAATGCTTAAAAGATTATTTGTCAATCCTTTTATGCAAAAGGCATTCTCATTTTTGAGCATATCCATTCCTTTGATAGTTCCCTACCCTATTACCTTAGCGGTGCTTCCATCCCCATAGGTGACTATCCCATCATCAAGATTTGAATAATTTGTGAGAAGAGATTTGTCGCCTGTGACATGTCTAGAGCATCCGCTATCTAGGCACCACTTAGCATTATTGCCTGTTATATGATTCGAGTGAGTAACAAGGTAATTTTTCTTTTCTTTCACTACCCATTTTGTGACAGGATTTCTTACTATGGTAGTTTTTGCTTCATTAAGGATTTTGGTAGGCATGTTGGGTAACTGAACCATGTTTCCTTATTTTATAAATTCATTTATTTTCTGATTTAGTTCAGCCACCTGATTTAATAGCTCCTTCATTCTCTTGGTCATTCTGGGTGGTGATGGATGTGTATTACCTCTAGTCATATTCCTAGGTAGACTCTTGACATTTTGTATTATTCTTCCAGTTGGTCTGTATTTACCAGTATGATTTAGACCAGAATTGAGTTGAGTCCTCCTTAGAGACATGCATTGAAATTTATAATGGCCAGAATCTCCACATGAATGACAAACAGGAGTAGCCCTTGTTTTACTCCCAGATGCAGTTGATTTCTCAAATGTTGATGCTGCATTTTTGGAACTTGGTTTGAATTTTACATAAACTAATCCACTCTTGTCTTTTCCAGGTCTTCCCATCCCTAAGAGTTTTTCTAATTTTTCACTACTCTAGGAGAATTTATAATTTAGTTCAACAGATTTTCTGGATTTCTCTACATCAAACGTAAGTGTGTGATTTTCATTCTGAAGATGCATGTTTTTATCTTTCAATAGTTCAATCTGTTTGTTCTATTTTTCAGACTCAAATTTGAGAAAAGTATTGATTCTTTCGAGCCCATCATTTTCTGAGTGGTATTGTTGTAGATCATTAATCAAATGTTATTGATTTCCAATGTTTTGTCTTGATCCATTTGCAGCAAATTTTTTTTTTTTTTTCATTTATCTCAAGTCTTTTAAGGATATTGATGCTATGGATATAAAGTTGATTATAGGCATCTTGCAGTTTATCATTCTCTTCCTCTTCTTCTTCTTTCTTTGTATCCTCATCGTCAGATGGAAATGATTTAGTGGCTTGAGGTTCTTTGATTCTCTTAGTTTCTATGGGAATGTTGGAGGTTATAGAAGCCATAAGAATTTTTAGAGATTTTTGGTCTCCATCACTCCGTAAGTCACTACATTTTGAATTTGACTCTTCAGTATCATCCCATGTGGCCGCCATCGCCTTTCCTTT
Source organism: Magnolia sinica (assembly GCF_029962835.1). Classification (NCBI taxonomy): domain Eukaryota; kingdom Viridiplantae; phylum Streptophyta; class Magnoliopsida; order Magnoliales; family Magnoliaceae; genus Magnolia; species Magnolia sinica. Next base: position 53,613,841 of record NC_080581.1, read on the forward strand.
GGTTTTTCTATTAGGGCATTCAGTGGACAGGTGTCCAAACTTTTGACAAGTGTAACACTGTGGCTCCTTGGACTTTTTACCAGGTTTACCTATATAATGTTTGTTGTCCAACTGTTTTCCTTTAAATGGTCGGCCAGAGTTTTTATGGAAGAATTTTCTGAACTGTTGAGCCAACAGGGCTACTTCTTCATCTTCATTTTCCCTTCACTTTCATCTTCCTCATTAGTAGTGTTCTTTGAAGTTTTGAGGACAATATTTTTGGGTTTAGGAGTTTGCTTGAAGTGTAGTTCAAATGTTTGTAGGGAACCAATGAGTTTTTCTACTTTCATTTCATCTGTTTCTACATTCTTCAGTGGTTGTAACTTTTGAGTTGAACCGTTTCGATAAGGATCTCAGAATTTTCCTACAGATTTTTGAAATCGAAACTTTTTCTCCTAATCCACCCTTGGAGTTGTAGATGACGTTCAGTTTCGTGTAGAACTCTATAAAGGTCTCATGCTCTTCCATTCTGAGACTTTCAAATTGTGATGTTAGGAGTTGTAGTTTGGATCTTTTAACTGTGCTAATTCCCTCATGAGTTATTTCCAACAAGTCTCATGCTTCTTTAGCTGTTCCACAAATACTAATTTGATTGAAGACTTCTTGGGACACAACACAGTAGATAGCATTCATTGCTTTAGCTTTAGACATTTTTTTTTCTTTATCGAATGTTGTGTGCCATTTTCAAATACTATTTGTTCGGTTGGTGGCACATATCCGTTTTCAACAATCTCCCAAACATCATGATCCAAGGATCTCAGAAAGTAGTTCATTCTAGCTTTCCAGTATGCGTACTTTGATCCATCAAATACAGGAGGTCTAGTTACAGATGAGCCCTCTCCTTTGGCCATATTACCAACTTCAGTCAAGATCACTCTCTAGGCGGTGAAGCCCTTAAGAGAGACCCGCTCTGATACCAATTGAAATTGCAGTAATGATCACTTTAGTTGAAGTGGGAGTATGCCAAGATGTCCTAAAGGGGGGTGAATAGGACTTTTTAAGATTTTATGATGATTTAAAACCCTATCAACCTTATCCTGAATTAATATGAAAGTATCAGGATTTCTTCAATGTAACTCTGGTGGCTTCCAAGCCAAATAGAGGATCCAATTATAAAACTATTCAAAACATAAACAAGATGAGAAAGATAGTTCATGATGGATGTGACTGTGTGTGAGATGTGATTCTAATTAGTTCCAAGTAATCACGTAAGCATGCATTATGAGAACATTCAGAGAAATCGCATAAGTATTAAGAATAAATAGCAATCCCAAACACAGTCATTTTTATAGTGGTTCGACTATATGTCTACTCTACTTCTAGTGGACACACTCAACCCTTTGAGTGTACTGGATCTCACAACGAAGGTTTCAAATCAGGTTCACCTCAAACCAGTACAACCTACATAAGGCTGACTCTAGGACCTACACAAGGTACCTAACATGTCTCCACGAGACACAAGTTTATGCTCCCATGAGCAAGGGTCAATACATAGCACCCACACGAACTCTCTCATCGGAGGCCTCCTATGAGGACTTGAAAGGGGTGAGAATCACCTGTGACCCAATCTTACATAAAGGAATGATCAGCAGGGTCTCTGGACTCTAATGACTTACAGATAAGGAGATGAGCCCCATTTAGCATGTTGATGAAGATCTCCTCCTTTGATGATGAAGAATCTTCAGCTCCCTTGGTCCGCAACACTTATGATGCTCCAAAGTAAGGCGACGGGTTGGGTCAAGGTTATGTTGGAATCCTACTCTAATAAATGTTTTCTTATATTAGAAACAGAGTGATTCCAAGCATTTATGCATTCAAGGTATCTCGGCTCAATGATTTGCCATTAAGGTGGTAACTGGAGGATCATTGAATGCGAAAGTTCATTCCCCAATCCACTCTATTGAATATCAGTGATGAGGGTGGATTGGAGGATGAACTCCCATGAGAGAAAAAGGCTTAGGATAGGTGATATGAATTAAACACTCAAAAGCTCTTTCTATTTTCTCTACAAATAACCTCAGGCAAGCTCTCATTAAATAGGCAAAAAGTTCCAATGGAAACAAAATAGTCATATTTTTGATAGAGTTCGATATCATCGAGCGTATACTCTCGATAACATTGAATGGCTGCTCGATGACATGAACTCATTATGTCAAATGCTTTTGAACCTTTTTGACAACAGGTCGAGGATATTGAACATGCTTCGATGTCATCGGATTTTGAACTCCAATTTCATTGATGCATGGTTCAATTCCTCGATATTTGAAAAACATGAGAGTAGACTTTCCTTAAAAACTTATCAGGTATTGATATGATTGAGCATCCCTCGATATCGCCTGATTTTGATTGTAGATGATATCGATAATAGTTTTGATTCATCGATCTTTTCAAGGAATTTTCCTATAAGCTTGTTGGACAGTTTGTGTCCTATTTCGATGACATCGACTTGGTCTCGATATGAACAATATTTGAATATTGATATCATCGAGTGATCCTCGATACTTAAAAGAATTTACCTAAAATCTTGCTCGTCAGATTTGTTTCTTAATCCGATATCATCGAAGGTCCATCGATATCATCGAGGTTTGAATTTCAAGGATATCGAGGCTCTCTTCGAGATATTGAAAATCACATGATTTTTCTTAATTGCATTTTGAACACACACTTACCAGATTTTGATTTTATCGACTTATCTCGATGAACACAGGATTTGAAATTCGATGATATCGAACCTCCCATCGATTCATCGATAATTCAGTCTAGGATTCATTGTTGTTGCTGGACATTTGAAGTCCTCATTTCGATAACATCGAGTGATTTTTGAGGACATCGATAATAGTGTTCGATTTCATCGAACCACTTATCGATAAATCGACAAAGGCAGAAAAGTTAGAGATTTTCCTGATTTTGCAAAACAGTTTTCACACCTTAAACTCTAAGTTGTTCTATCCATTTTTAAGGGTTTTATATACCTGGTGTTTTGGGACATGGGATGTGAGGCTAGTTTTACCTTTGACGAGTTCGGGGCACACATCCAGTTGAGGTAGACACTTGAAAGATCTTCTTATGGGGCTCACTTGTCTGGCTGACTCAACACTCATGCTAATTGACAAACCAGGGCACTTTCACCAAGAATTTTTTAATGGTGGATGTTCAATCCCAACTTTGTGCTCTAGTACTTAAGCCTTGGACCTGTCTCATTCATAATCATATATTAGGCCCACCTAGATGTGATTCACATATCCAGCTCATTCATTATGTGTGTCCCACTTAGATGAGGGGTTAGACCAAGTTTCAGCTGCATAAAAAACTTATGTGGGCCCCACCAAGTGCTTTTTATATATTTTAGTATGTCTTCATATAGTTTTAGATGGTATGGCCCACCTGAGTTTCGTATACGGATGATTTTTGAGATATTTCATAACCTAAAGGAGACACATTAAATGCACAATGTTGATGTTCGACACACATCATAATGGGCCCCACAAAATTTACTAACATTAATTCTTAGGTTCTCACGGGGTCAATAAGTTGGGTCACAATTTTGACTAGAAAATTTGGCCTAGTTTATATGTCTGGTTCATTCACTCTATTTTACTGATCATTACCCTCAATTTGACTAGTTACTCGCCCTGATCATGCTACATATGAGAAATTTATTGGGCATACAAGATTGATCAACAATTTGAGTGAATTTTGATTTAAACATCTGAAGTTATTTACTCTTCAATCTGGACTGATCAAATTGTCCAAAAATAGTTAAAGGTCGTTCATAATATCAAAAAGATATAAATGAAGAGAAAACACAAACATCAGCTTAATCCAAAACTTCTATTGTCATTCCTCGGACTCAGTGACCAGACTCACAAGGAACCTGATAGCCGGTTCTAGCCGCAACAACCTCCATAGTACCCCATTCTCGGCTCCTGAGACAAGTTCCAATTCTGGGATCCTACAAGGAGGATTTCTACATCATAAATCCGATTCAATCAAGCATACCCAAGATCATAGCAAGTAAATCTTAGAAAAATAACCCAAGGAACGCATTGCAAAATCCACTAGAATTAAAACTTTTACCGGTACATAAGGCTCAGAAGGAAATGCATAAGGTAAGGAAGGAAGAGAAAAGTCTACAACGGGTCCTCAGCATGCTCTAATCCAATGCTCCACCGCTACTGCGTCGACCCAGGATCTCCTGCACGCATCAATCATGCATAGGCTTATAGAAAGCTTAGAGGGCGGTGAAGGTGTGTGACAATGGTGCTCAGAAGAAGATAGGGTAGAATGCAGAAAGAAACATGAATACCGAGGCTAAGCTATGAATACATGAGTATTAGATGCCATACCGAGGTGATGCAATTTAAGGCTCATATAGCGGACGCAAATGCAATGCGAAGTAATGCCAGTCCTTATATCTAATCCACATATCAAGTATAGTTCCTTCATAAGGAATCCACCGGGGTCAAATACACTACGGTATGACTGCCGCTCTCCAAAACCCGCACAGTCAAATGAGTGTAAGAGACCTCACTACCTGCCAGTGGATAGCTAATCACCAACGAGGTTCGACGGTAGTTGACCCATTTACGAGCTAGTCAAACTCAGCCTAGCTATGCCCCCTCACTCAGGTGGCTAAGGCTAAATCCCATCTCAACCGACCTCACAACAGTGGGACTTGCGGCCTATAAGGCACTTGGGCGCTCTTGATTTCCACTCGGTCTCGGTGTTGAGGCGTCTCCTCGGTACTGTAAAGGTTTAGGGGCTTTCACCTAGGGATATCATGTCACACCCCAAATCCAGGGACGGATAGCTTCCGTGATGCCCCGAATCTGGCACTCCACTTCCATATACCAAGTCTCGAGTTCAGCGCACCACAAGGAAGATTTTTGACTGAATTTTTTTCTATATACATATAATAATACCTGAGTATGAAGATCAATGATCAAAATACCAAGCAACACTCACCATTATAAATCCTGATGGTTACAAGTATAATGCTTTACAAAAGGGTACATAATGTCAACATCGCCAAATTGAAAAATAGATGCAATGCATCGAGAAAGCTAAGTCTTCAAAGCTACTCCAGCCTTGAAAAAAATGGGAAATATGAAGCTTAGGCAAAAAGCCTAATGAGTACACTCGTGTGTGCAGTGTGTCCTACATGTAAGCAAGATAAGTATCCTATGAAGAAATCATGTATGGTGAAAGGCGTGTAGTACGTAAGGTATGATGCCAATGCCAATGTAATGCATATGCGTCATAGTAATACTCCAAATCAATGCTACCAGCATCACCAAGTCATATTTTTATTTCTCCTATACCACAACCATAACCGTATTACACGCATCCGTAATCACATCATTATCATCATCATATTGTCATACCATATCATAACTGTATATCTCGGGAGGCACTGTGGTCGATACCATGTACCAAACACTAGTAATCAACCTCACATACTCGCCTTGTGGTGGACTTCCACCAATTGCATATCATGGAAAACACCGTGGTTGATACATATGCACTAGACACCAGTAATCGACCTCGCATACCCGCCCTGTGGTGGACTTTCACTCGGCATGCCAGTAGCGGACTTCATTTGCGCTTCTCCTCACCGGTGAGTCAGATCGGTCCCTGTTTGCACCTCAGCCCTTGAGCAGGTTGGATCCACCTCTTCTCAACCCAACCTCATTAGTGGGAGTCAAATCCATGACTCATGTATCTACTTGGCCCGATGGTGAGGCAACCCTAGATAGCATCAGGGTTTAGGGACTTTCAACCCAAGGGGCACATCATCCCCTACTATTTTCACACTTCTGGTGTCCCGTTCATTTTTAGGGATAACCCAAGTCATCATCATAGATGTACATTTCATCGTTAAGATCCAAGTCATGTTATATGGCACGACTATGGTATTTTGATCATCATATATGCCATGATTATGCATGAATTCAAGCAATTATAATAAGGTATACGTTCAAGTACATGTGATATGCATATAATGCCATGAGTTTAGGGTCTGCTTAAACTTTAAGCCAAAAATGACATACAATCATCATGTGCCACTATCAACTATATCAATCCATAGTCATGTGACTAAACTGAAGAGGACATATCTTACACATGAACAAATGTATTTAAGTACACTTGCACATACCATCATTCCATGGTGCATGAGTATGATCAATAACAACATGGTCAAGTAAATGAATTTAGTATGCTAGGAAATGAACAACATTAATCAAGATATTAAATCACATGCTTCTATTAACTATAATAACTAACATTACTGATGTCATCCATAGCTATCATAATCACAGGCATTTATTGTATTCAGAGTTACACCATATCCTTCCCAAGATAGATATTCCATTAGTGGTTTTGGCCCAACGTGATTTTCTTCTATTGAAACCACATGGTTATACTATAACTGGGCCTTATGGTTAATGAGTGGTGGTGATGTAAAGTACATGCACCAAGTGGTTATGAGATGAAAGGAATGATTATAACATATAGTAAATGAGCCATAGGATGGATGGTGCTGGTGAAACCCATATAATGTAGTGGACTTCACCTTCATGTGGGTTGTTAGTATATTGGATTTACAAATAATTATTGTAGTAGTTCTACAATGGTTTGGAAGGCACAGGTAAACTTCATAAGATATAGTGAGCCCTAAGTTAAACGACTTTGTATATAATATACACATAGGAATTAGTCACGGTTGGATAATGTGGGTTTGTCTCATACAACGTAGTGAGTCCTACTTCTAAATGGTCCTGCAAGCAGATGGGTCCTCACACAAACATTGCGGTGGGTCCCAACAAGTAGACAGTATAGGTAACTCACATATATTAAGATAGTAAAATGAAAAACAGTTTAAATGCACAAGGCGCACGTTAGCGGGTTCCATGATTGAACAGTTTGGTTGGTAAAACAATTGAACAATGAGGATAAAATACGTACATTGAGTTGGTTCTCAAGTGTTCGAAAGTTATACGTTCAAATAATACTATTTCATATCGTCTAACTTATTTAGGAATTGGATCTAGGTCATTTTGGAATCTTGTTCTAGAATTAGTTAGCCTAATGGATAAATGGTGAAATATGCAATACTTACTTCAAGGTAGGGTCCATAATCAATCTAATACACGTCTTAAGTTCATATACCCAAGAGGTTACACCATCAGCATAGTCCATGAGTCTGAGCAATCACACAATTCTCATATGCCCACATGGTCTTATGGCCACTCCATTATCAAAAGTCCATATGGTTGAGTGGCCACACAAATGTCACTCTACTAGTCATAATAAGGGACTTAAGGTCACATGGTTAATTATTTTTTTACTACACCATAACTCATACATTTATATGCAACTACTTTATTAAGCTTCCACATGGTCAGGTTGTCGATGCCATAATTTCACTTGGTTGAGTGGACATACAATTAGTATCATAGTCTAGTGACCGCATCTCAAAGCATCCAAGGCACAATCACAAGCATACCCACCATACCCGGTTACACTATGTTACACTAACTCTTAAACTATGATCGCCCTATACTTCATACGGATAATGACTTCGATTCGGTGTCACATGATCAAGAGGCCAGGAACTAGCTTCCATCACATAAGATATAGTTTAGTGGTCCCCGCATCTGCCTCACCTATGAGCATAATGTAAAGGTTGTATCTATGTCGCATGACACCGAATTGAGGGCCACTCCATTATCAAGTTATATAATCCAACCTATATCATAACTCTCATGACTAAGAAAATCTGCACGTACAACCCGATTGTTCATGGTTTGGGTGACTATGGCTATGCCCATAAGCACATGGTCATATCATTGGGTAGTCACCAATGCTACTTGACTTCATGTAGTTGGTTGGCCTTGTGTGAATTTCGCAATCATATGGTTAAACGACCACATATACTCCACAATTACATTTGATTAGGTGGCCATACATATGTCACATGCCCACATGATCAAGGGGCCAAACACATATCGCACCCTCACACATCTAGAGTCTACCTAATTGTTATAATTGAACATGTTTATGGGTTTAAACACATGTCATATGATCCTACTACTTAGGGCCGCACTCTAACCAAAGTGCCAAGTGGTGAAAGGCTGTGCACTCTTTATATAATTAGGTAATCTAAGGCAGTAACATAATACAACGTATGTCACATACCAAGTGGTGAAGGGCTATACATACAATACAATTTCACATATTTCAATATTGCATACATTTAATACATGTAGATCACAAACTCTTGTCGAAGAGGGCCAATGGTTGGCCCAAACAAGGTTACTACTGATGGGCCCACATGACATTCACTCAAAATGGAGCTTAACATTCTTGGGTCCACACATCAATGGAATTCAAATGGGTTCTATGCGGTGGAGCTCATGGGGGTATGCATTCATCATACTTACATCAATTGTAGGCTGTCCACGCACTACATGGTTACATAATTGTACACCATCAATATATAGAAATTTTAACAGAGATCGGTACCATTCACATATCAATCCAATTTATATAATTAATGGGCCACCAATCCATGGTGGGCCTGGGGCTAAAAATCAAGTCAATCTATGGCACATGTGGGCCACACCACACATAAAAATTGAGAGGATTGCCCTCCATTAAAACATTCATGATTACTTGCGGGCCACTGAGGCGTGGATCACAAATCCAGCTCATCCATTATGTGTGTCCCACTTAGTTGAGAGGTCAGTCCGAGTTTCAGATGCATCTAAATTTCAAATGGACCCCATAAGTACTTTTATATACTTGAGCTCCGAGTTGTATGAACAGTTCAAGGAGAACAAAGTTACATGGGTCCCAAAGTGATGTATTTATTACATATACATAGGTCATCTATTTTTATTTTTATTTTTATTTTTTTAGAGATCATTTTATAGCATTACCCAAAAATGAATCATATCCAAAGATTATCTGGACCTCACCACAAATAGTAGTGGAGATAATAATTTCACCGTTAAACAATTTACAAGGCCCACCTTAATGTTTATTTTCCATCCAATCTGTTCATAAGGTCACAAAGACCTGAATTAAGGGGAAAAACAAATTTCATATTAGCCCAAAACTTCTATGACCCAAAATTCAATGGTAGACATTCAATCCCCTACTACTTTTGTAGTATGGCCCACTTGATAGTTAGATCTATCTTATTTTTCTTCTCAAGCCTTAAGACAAGCTCGCCAAATGAATGGACGGTTTGGATATAACACATCCCTCATGATCAGATTGATCCAACTTCCTATTTTTGTATTGTATTTTTATTTATTTATAATGGTGTGGGCCACCTGAGTTCCGTGTACGGTTGATTTTTTGGGGCGACCCATTCTTTAAAGGGGACCCATCAAATGCACGGTGTTGTTTGAATTGCATCAAGGTGGGACCTGTGGTGGGGCCCACTGTCTTTGCCTGTTGGGGCGCTGGGACGCTGCTTGCTACAGCGTCCAAAGACGTTGGCAGCAACAACGTCACCCCCCTTGCTTTTATTTTTAATTTTTTAATTTTTTTCTTTTCTCATTGTATTTCATAGGTGGGGGCCACATCATGATGATTCACTCCATCTGTTGGATTCTATGGCCTGGGATGGATCTAACAAGCCCAATATTCAGCATTTTTTGACGTACAGAAATATCACAATGGGCCCTAATAGTTTATCACTATTAAAATAGTCTTTTTGATGGTGTGGCCTACCAGAGATTTAGATTGACTTCATTTTTTGGCTCAACGCCTAAAATGAGCTGGGAAATTGAATGGACGGTGTGGATCAAATACATAGAACATGATGGGGCTTGTGGTGGTGCCACAGCCCTTCCCTTTTATTGAAAGCAATTGGACGCTGGCAGCAATCAGCGTCCACTCCCCTTTGTGTTTTTTTAATAAATTTAATTTAATTTAATTTAATTTATTTTATTTTATAATGTGGTGTGTGCACGTGTGCGTATGTGTGAGTGTGTGGCTAGCCCAATGGGCCACACTTTGGACAGCTTGGATGGCCTACAAAATTCTGATGGGACCCACTATCGATGGGTCCCACATACAGTCTATAATAAATTATTTTTATTATTAATCTTTTTATATGTATTTTCCCATGAATCCACACCATTGAACACATCATTATCATCATATCATCACCATATTGATCATCTTTTTATATGTACTCTCCTATGTATCCACACCATTGATCACATAAAATCGTCACCACTAATAATCATATAAATAATCAAAAAGAAAACAAACCAAGACTGGAGTGGGTGTACTCACCTTAATGGATTAGATGAATGGTTGAGATGGATGGAAGGGATGTGATTGATGGAGTTGATGGCCCACCAAGATCACTCTTCTCTCTCTCTCTCTCCATGTGTAGAAAATGGGGAAATGCTAAGGGATGAAGGACTATTTGTAGAGAAATTGTTGAAATGTGGTTAAATTCAATTAATGTGATCTTAGTTAGCTTAGACTAAGATTATGACAATTAGTTCATGATTTGTAATTAATGGTGGGTTAAAGGAGCATGGGATGGCATGGTGTGATGATGTCATGCTTAAGGTGTGGCATGAAAAAGAGTTGACTTGAGGTGTACATGAGAGGGGGAGAGGTATAGGTGTGTGATATCATACACATGGGTAGAGATTCTCTCACCCATGTATGGCATGTACATGTGTGCATGGCATGTGTTGTGCACATGTGTGGATTGGAGTACATGGCGCCTTGCGCACATGATATATTAATGATTCTTCATGGCGTATCTCACTAACGGAGTATTGTACAGATGCACGGGTGGTACCTACGTGATCGCAGCGTTGGGGCTGTCGATATGAAATAAGTTTCGAGATCTTGGGGTTCCAGTTAGTTGGGTGTGTACTATGAACGGCCAATCCAGGTCTAGCTAAGGGCATCGATCATTGTGTACATATGCACAGGAAATGGTACGGAATGGACGGGGTGTTACATATCCGATCCACCCCAAATGCTCAAGTATCATTTCCGGTGTCCATATACGGCCATCCACGAATAAACCTGTGGAGGCTACGACCCTGATAAAGTAAGGGCAAATATCCATATGTTATGCAATGTTAGATGCATGAATCACACAATCACCCATGCATCTATCCAAAGCATCCATCGTGCTCAAGAGGGGAATACTTCGTCCCTCAGGGGAATACCAAAATGTCCTAGACAGTGGCACAACCATGGCCAATCATACCTCAACTAAGCATGCATATGATGCATATGGGAGTGAGCCATGAAGATAAATAAGGGTGCCGATGAGGTGAATGAGAAGTTGTACTCTCTACTTACCCAAGAGGGGTCTAGGTACTTAGCCAATTCCTCATAAGGAACATAATCTCTAGTGGGGGCACATTTACCTGGGGTAACCCACGAGACTAAGCTTATAAGCTATGAGACTAAACAATATAGAGATGGGCCTAGTAAGAGACTAAGGTGGACATTCAACCATACTTAGATACAAATGTGCCTAGAGGGGTCTAAATGGGGACATTCAACCACCATTGCCCCATGCCATCTAACCACAAACCATAAGCTACAAGGCCCAAGGCCCACATCCAATCCATGTACATAAGTCCCATATAAAACATTAAGAACTATGGGTCCAATCCATCCATAACAACACGGGCCAAATGAAGAGAATCAAGGCCAAAGCCCAAGTTCCAGTGGCCATCAAATCCATGCATTTAGTTGGACTGAATGGGCAGCCCATGAGCACAAAAACATGGCCCAAAAAAAGTCTAAGTTGGGTGAAATGGGCCCCACTACATCAGCCCAATAACTAGTAATTTAAGTGGGTAACCAAGGGCCCAATACCACCCTTATCTCAGCCCATAAGTCCATCAAAATGGTGGAAGTCAGCCCAAACACATGGCTGACCAAGTTGGGACGTTCCAGCCCAATCTGGGCCCACTAGGAACTCCCAAAAATCTGGTCTAAGTTTGGATCCCACAAATAATCATCAATGGTGGCCCAAACATGCATTAATTAAGCCCAAAATATACTATATATAAGGGAGTAATAATTACCCAAATTTCCTCAATATGGTGGGCCCCATATCTAATACAATTTCAGCCCAAAAACAGTGTTTATTTGAGGCCCTTGCTGGACTTTCAGCCCACCCAACTTCTTGGGCCTATTGAAGTCCAAAACTTGTCTAAATAGGTGGGGAATTAATCCCAAGCCTGGGCGATCCAAGGCCATGGACGGCCTAGGCCAAACACATACAACAAGGTGGGCTCTTCACATCCTAAGTGGGCCCCACAGGGGACATCCACCTAGGGTGGACCCTCCCCACGTGGGCTACCCATAGATGGGATGGTTGGGATAAAACACATACACATGGTGGGCCTATTGGCTAGGGATGGCCAGCCAGGTTGGATGTCCACCAGCTGGACGTTCAGTAAGGTCTCTGGTCCAGCCTGTTGGCCCCACTAACCTAGCCCAATAGGCCTCCATAATATCATAAAGTGAGGGCCAAAAATCATGCACAAAGCCTATAACATCTTAGAAAAATCCGTACAAAGGCCTGAGTACCACCTCAGGCAGAAATCCCTAAGGGCCGTATTCTATAGAAACTAGAAGAAAATTAATTAAGTACTAAACTGAATTAATTGGTGGATTAGCTTGAACCACTATCTATACAAATGGCAAGACCCAAACCCATCAAAATCACTAACTCAACACTACTTAAAAACCTAGGAGGAATCCTAAAAGCCGGTTGCTCTCGGGAGCACATTGAAACTCTGTATTGGGCCTGGACCACATGTCGAAAGTCTAATGACCACGAAACTATAAGGTTATGATTGTCTTATTGGGTTTGACAACCATCGCAAGAATCAAGCCCAGATAGTATCCAGAAATGCACAACTTAAGCCCTGAGCAAAGTGTGTGAGAAATGCGAATACCTTTGGAAAATGTATTGAAACTTAAGTAAATTTGGCCATTGGCTTGCGGATGAAATTGAAGATTCCAAACTGTCAGTTTTCGACCGAACTTCACCCATGGATCAGGGAAATTTTCCTGCACATATCTGTATTCTTGTGGCCCTGATCGAGCAACAACGACCGTTGATCTGACACGGGTCCTCTACGGTCAATCCACTAATATGATCGTACCAAAATCATAACCTGTTAGATCCATGGTTAGAGAACTTGCTCCATGCCGTAGGTGAGTAATGGACGTCTAGATGAGTCCCGTTTGCTCGAACCAGGCACCCTTTGGCTGTAACCTAAGTATATCATGGCCCTGGGGCCATTTACACCAGTTCTGGCCCTTAAACCACCCCATTCCCATTTCCTACAAATTTCTCTAACCCTAGGAGAGAGAAGAGAGAAAAGATGAGAAAAGAGTGAGGAGAAGAGAGAGATAGGGAGATCGTTGCTGGGATTCACTCCCACTACTCCACAGGCTGAATCACCTCTCCCGTTTCGCTACACCATCGTTTTCAACGACAATTTGGGTAAAAAATCCTAACCCTAATCTTGATTTAGGAATTCAAATAGAGTACTCGACGAAATACCTAACCTATTTTAATGTTTAGGTAACCATTGTTTTGTATTCGGGAACGTAGGATTCGAACCAAGTTCGAAATGAGTATTCAGATAAAAGGTGCGGACTATAAACGTTTAGGTTATGGTTTTCAAGGATTTCAATGTCAGCAATGATTTATGTCTGACTTGATTGCTGCCATATGATCTTAGTTACGACGTTTTCGATAAATCATACATGTGTGAACTATGTTGAATATGAGATGCATTCCATGTGATTGTTGAAATGTTTGAATGAATATGAAATTGTGATTTGTGCCTCTCATGACTATAAATCTAGGAATCATGTTTGTAGTATGTATTATGATCTTTTTGTGTGATGGATTGCTATAGTTCGTGTAGTAACTAACCTAGTCTTTGTATTTAGTAATGTGTAGTCTAAGTGTTTGATAAAATGTCTGAATGTGAAATTGTTGATGAATTGTATGTAAGAGTATTGAGATGGGATTCTCAATTACCTCATCTATATATACAGTTTCCTTCATGAAATCTTAATTTCAATTTGCAATTGATGGATGAAATGCAAATATTTGGTAACATGTTCAATGTGTTCAACGTAATGCTCAAATGAGAGTTGTATTTGGAATGTTCGATAAATGCTGATATGCTTGTCACATGTATCTATGTATTGCATCTGAGTAACATTGGGGACTACAACGTAGTCCAGGCAATCGGTAATAAGTCCCGTTTGGGTGGCCAAATTAGTCTCGCCATATTTGATACGTTCGGCGAATCCGGGTCGTACGATGATTGTCGATAGTGGTTAGGCCACGTGGAGTGCTTATGCACTCCATGTCGATTAATTTTGCGTGCGCTCATACTAATCAAACGTGTCTAATAAACCGATTGGCCTATTGTGTGTTTACCATGTATGGACACTACTGCTTGAATTTAAGGTACCATTTACCAATGTAAAGACTCATTTCAACCATAGTACCACGATCCGCTAAGACTCATGAGCCGGGCATGGTGGTATGGGACACCGTGGTCGAGTTGTCGGCCTATGCTGGGGTGACGAGCCTCCTCGTAGTGACCAGTGAGCAACTTAGAGTCGTGAGCCGAATATGGTGGTATAGGATACTGTATTCGAGCTGTCGGCTTATGCTGAGGTGACGAGCCTCCCCGTAGTGACCTCGAGTATAAACTTTCAAATTTTCCTAGCCACTGCTTTCATTAGGGGTGATGCCTTACAACTTGCCTATTGAATGTGATTAATAGGAATGGCGACCTTAGATGGATCTCCGTTTGGGTCAATGATGTAAAGGGAGGTACCTTAGCTTTTCAAATTTGCTGTATGAATAAACTTAATTAAGTACTTGGCTAACATGACCATGCACCGCATTGCATGTGCTTTGGTGTGGAAGGGTACATTTAGGGAGTTTGTCATGTGCGAATGGTTGACGGAGTCGCTTGTGAGGGAGCTTCATGCGAGGGCATGCATCATTACAGCATACCATCCCTGCATTAATAAGAGTACTTAGGATATGATTTTTATATTGCTTTATCATTATTGCTTGACTGAATTGATAACATGTTAACCTTTGCCTTATAGTACTACTGAGTTGATCACTCACTCCCACTCTGGGACGGTGTTTTAAAACACCAACTAGACTCTGTTATAGATGCAGGTGTTGATGGAGTCTATGTCGCTGATTTGGATTTCATAAACGAGGAGGAGGAATTCTCCTATGTTCAGCTATCAGGTGGGTCTACATAGACCTCGTGCTGATTCGACGGGATTACAGGGATACGTGGATTAGTTGGACATGTACATTTTGATATTTTGTATATCTTGAGACAAAACATGTATATATTCAGCTGGTAATATACTCATATTCTGGAGGTTGTGAAACACGTATATGCTTTTATATATCTATCTTAGTCTTCTGCTTGCTTAATTACATTAACTCTGTTGTATAATATGCTGTTTAGTATAATCCCTCTCCTGTTTAATGCTCTAATATGTACAACATTTAAACATCATAGTCTATACTGCATAAGTGATGCGTTAGATATCGGGAGTTGAGCTTTGCTCGGGAGTTGAGCTTTGCTCGGCCTTCAAAATCCAGGGTGTTACAAAGCCCCAATGGGCTGGGCCCAAAACTATTGCAAACACAAAGAGGACAGCAAGGTTGCAAGAAAATTTAGCAATGCATGTTGCTGTCCTGAATTTGGGCACTCCAATGGAGCGAGTCCAGGGCTCTAAAATTCTTAAAATTGAGGGCCAAGTTCCCTCATCATGTATACAACAAGATGAAACTTAGAAAGGTGGCCCACCATTATCAAAATAATTTATGAATTTCAGTTTACAACAGTCTATATTGCTAGACTGTACAGCAGAAAATTATGCTGACCAACCATCTTGGCCCACCCCTTTGGATGCCCAAATGGGGTCAGTTGAGGCTGAAATTTGGCATGCTTATAGGTGGAGTACACCCTTTAGGAAACATATATTACATGCTACCAATCTCCCTACTAAATGTCCAAAAATTAGGCCTCAAGAAGACCTAAAAATCTGTCCAGACAGTTCTGGACAACAACATATAACTGAAAATAATAAAATATAAACACTATTTAAAAGGGGATTTAATTCCAAAAAATCATGGTATGGACCACCCTAGTGGGCCCCACAAACATTCAGACCATCCCCACCATCAAAACACCTTTGCATGCACCCCTTTTTGGTGCATTTTGGGGCCACACGTCCAAGGGTAGATTGTCATGGACGTCCATCCACTTTGGATAGCCTGGATGGTATTGGGCCACAAGGTGGGCCACACACTCATTATCAAAGATGTCAAATAAGAAAAGAAGGAAGATCGGCCATAAGGGAAGGGTCTCCACTACATTGAGGCCTTTCCCCTTATCACATATGCATACACATTCCACTATCACATGATATACAAAGATCTATATGATCATAGAATTTCTACTTAGGATCTATGGTGGAGATGCAATCTCCGACAAGGATTAAGGGTCTAGATGACCCAAAGATCCCTGATTAAGGAAAGAAAAGGCCATGAAGGGATCTATGGAGAATGGTCCCTTGCATGGAACATACATGCAATGTAGGAAGGGCTATGAGCCACATCCATGGAGTCTTAGGGCCACCACCATCACTTGATGGGCCCCACAAGCTCCAACATGAAGAAAGAATGAAGAACAAATAAGAGTCTAAAGAAATCTGAAATTGAAATTTACATACACACCCACTTAAGGATCAAGCTTGAAATCTACACCACCATCAACTAGAAGCTCCAAGGGAGATGAGTCTATGGGTGAGATGAGCTAGGAAGGGTTGGATTGGGAGAGGATTTGAGGTATGAGGGCTGAAAATTTTGGAGGGGTGGGGACGTTGGAGGGTTGCTAGGAAGAGGAGAGAAGAAAGAGTTATAGAGAAATGAGAAGAAAATGGAGGTTAGGAGGGATTGTAGAAGAGTAATCATTGCTCTCCCTAAAAGAGAGCTCCTTTGTTAGAGAAAACACTCATTAGCTAGGGAGATACAAACAATGCTCATAGGGTAGGGTAGGCTTGTAGCTATAGGCTTGTTGGTTTTCTAGAAACCCTAAACATAGGCATGCCATCATCCACTACATGGGGAAATGTGTGGGACTAGGGTGGGGTCCACCATCCACACATCAATGGTCCATATCGAACGTTGTCCATAACCTGAGATGTACATGTTGGATTCACGCACGGGACGCGGCGTTGGAACCACGGTGCCGATACGGACGAGATGGGATAGGTTTCGGGTCGATCCGAGTTGGGTCTACATGACCGAACTTAAGGATGACCGTAAACATTAACAGTAAGTCACGGGTCACTGGGATTGGTCCGGTAGGACCCCGGGACCTAAAGGAATAGTGTGCATACTTGGGTTAGAGTCTTACATCTATGACCTCCAATAAAATTTTAATGGTAGAGGTTCAATCACACTATTTCTTGTGGTGTGGTCCACTTGAGCTTTAGATATGCTTCCTTTTTGTTCTTTAGACCTCAAATTATCTGTTAACATGGATGAACAAAGTGGATAAAATAAATAAATAATGGTGGACCCCATAGAATTTACTCAGTATGCTAAGGGTAATGAGTAACTCACCTAAATGTAGTGGAGATGGGTTTCCTTACAACATGCATAATCATATATTGTGCTTGCCTAAATGTGATTCACATATCCAACCCACTCATTATGTGTGTCCCACTTGGATGAGGGGTTAAACCAAGTTTCAGCTGCATCCAAAACTCATGTGGGCCCCACCAAGTGCTTTTATATTTTTTAGGATGTCTTCGCATAGTTTTAGATGGTATGGCCCACCTGAGTTTTGTATACGGATGAGTTTTGAGATATCTCGTAACCTAAAGGGGACACATCAAATGCACGGTGTTAATGTTCGACACACATCATGATGGGGTCCACAAAACTTACTAACATCAATTCTTAGGTTCTCACGAGGTCAATAAGTTGGGTCACAATTTTGACCAAAATATTTGGTCCATTTTACATGTCTGGTCCATTCACTTTATTTTACTGATCAATACCCTCAATTTGACTAGTTACTCGCCCCGATCAAGCTACATATGAGAAAGATATTAGGCATACAAGATTGATCAACAATTTGAGTGAAAATTGATTTAAACATTTGAAGTTATTTACTCTTCAATTTGGACTGATTAGAATTGTCTAACAATGGTTAAAGGTTCAATTAGTAGATGTGCCTAATAATTTAGTAAAAAAAATGTTATTTTTTTCACAGATAAATCTCAATTTCCATTTAAAAATCATGTTTTTTCAAAATGTATATTTTTTTTACTCTTAATTTTTCTTTCAAAACTTTTAACAAAATATCATATTTATTATCAAATATTTCAAAAAATAAAATAAAATACAAATTCTAAATTTTTATTGTCAAAATTTTAAAAATTTTATCAAATTTTATTTAATTTTTATCAAAAAATTCAAAATGCCGATTTTTACCCATGATGTATCTATTTTGTCGGTAAAAAACTCCTTTTCCGACAAATGTTTTTGTTGGTAAAAAGCTCCTTTACCGACAATATTGTATCATGTCGATAAAAATAGCCTCTTCGATCTTTTGCCGATGATGTATCTATTTCGTCAGTAAAAAACTCCTGTTCATTTATCGACGATATTGTATAACGTCAGTAAAAATAGCCTCTCCGATCTTGTGCTGATGAACTATTTGGTTCGTCGAGAAAAATTACATTTACCGACGAAATAATCATCCGGAAAATACTTTTCACCAATGATACATAATGTCATCGGTAAAAGTTTCCAGGCCATCATTGTAAATGGTGGCGGGAACATATTTGGTCGTGGTGGGAATCTTTTGTTGATGAAATCATCTTTTGTCGACAAAATTGATTTCATTAGAAATAAGTTTGTCGGTAAAAGGCCAATTTCTTGTAGTGAGATTGAGACCGAGATTGAGACCATGCTCGAGCATGAACCTGTGCCTGTCCTAGTGTGCGCGACCATTCCCAAAGGTGAAAAACTAAGTTTTTTTAACACTAATATATTTAACACTAATATATATATATATATATATATATATATATATAATTTAAAGTATTTTTAATCAAAATCATTTTTATAACAATTCCCCACTTAGTTAAAAATAATTTTTGAAAGACAAGACATCTGCCAGACTAGATACAACTTATATGCATAAAGAAAGATATCTTTCAATTTGAATATTTTCTTAGTTAAGTATCTCAAAGTTCTATTGGAATTACTGGCAGCCGCAACTTTAAACTAGTTATTCCTAGATGACATAACTGGAGATACAACACATACTCACTTTTTGTTATTTAGGTTCTCACAAATCTTGCTCGACACGTTTAATGTTCATGTGCTTATTATGTTTAATGAATGATCCCAAGAGAAACTCTAACTCTCATGAGAGGCGGCACCACCTCTACATTCACATAGGTGAAATCCTTCTAGTGTTTCCATTACTATTAAGGCATTTTCATTGAGACTAGATTTCATTAAGAGCTCTAAGACTTAGCCCTTTATCTATAACGACTAATACTACTTATCTTGGATGGGGTTATCTATGATTTTGGCGTTGAAACGTTCCATGTATCATTAACTTATTTTTACCCATTGAACCGGAACTTAGAAATTTTCTAATATTGGGTTGAGTTTGCATCACTAGTGGAACTTTAGTTGAAGAGCTTTAACTCCATCCCTCTAAACGTTGTCATGACTACCTCTCTTGTTAGAGGTTTAGTAAAAGGATCAACCAAGTTGTTACTTAATTTCATATAGGAAATCACAATGATTCCATCTTGAATTAATTGTCTCACATAGTCATGCCGTAGACTTATATGTCTATACTTTTCATTATAAGTGTCATTGTAGGGTCTAGCTAATGTGGCTTCATTATCACAATGTAGTGAAATAGCTAATATAGGCTTCACACAGAATAATATTTCTAATAAAAGATTCCTAAGCCAGTGCTATGAACTCAAATGAACAGAAATAACAGACTGTTCGGTCTTACATGAGGTTGGTTTGTTTCGACCTAAAGTGCACAGAACAGTCCAACAAGAAATAATGATTTTCAGAGTTAATTTAGTTCGACTCTTAGTTCGACCGAAGCCATGTTTAGTGCACCAAAGGGGGGTTTAGTCCAACATGAGAGAGACAAAAGACTTCAGAAGAAATTTGAGGAAATTTAGTTGCAAAAGAGAAACAATTTGGTGTGACTGAAGCCACAGTTAGTGCGATCGAAGCATAAAAAAGTGTGAATTTCTAAAGTCAGTTTGAAGTTGGTGCAAATCAAGTCTATTTAAAGTGGTGCTTTAGATTTTTTTAAAAAGTATGAATTAGGACTTGGGAGAGAGACCTAGAAGTGACAGAGCTTCTTCAGAATCATCATTCCTTCTCAATCCTATAGTTCTAGTTTATTTTTTATTTTTGTTTAAAATGTTAGTCATGCTTGGCTAATCTCTTAACAAAGGCTAATGGATGAACCTTTTAATGGATATTTGATAGTTAATTCATTTTTTAATGAAAGTTAAGATTTATCATGTTGAATTATGATTGAATTCCTACATTAGAGAAGAAATCGATATGTAAAGTTGATTGATCTATTGTTGCCTTCGGGTACATTATATTCTTTCAATTCCCTATAATGTGATTACCTAGATCTTCATGAGAGATCAAGCCTATCATGATATTTATGTTTGATGTTTTGATTGATATTACTTTGTTATCTTTTGATTAAAACAGATTGGAATCCATTTCTAATTGAGTTATCAATGTCAAAAGATGAAATTCCTGGATCCTTAGTCCTTTTTATTAATTATTTTTATAACTCTTTTATTAAGAACCTACTGACAGACACTCCTATTGGAGGCTCCCTTAAGAGACTTGTTTTTCCTTAGACTATAACAACTTCGGTTCTAATCCAAGGACCTACATTTACTCCCTCCAAAGGCTCCCAAGGAGATTGAACGCAAACACTCGTGCCTGATGTCCTACATAAAGACTTGATTTAGGCCTTACACAAGAGCTAAGGTCTTGCATAAGAACCTGAATTTAGGCCCTACACAAGTGCCAAGGTCCAACATAACAACCTAGTCGAGTTTGACAATTCAAACTCTACACAAGAGCCAAGGTGATGAGAGGTTGGTTGAATCTCCTACAAGTAATTGGAAGTTATAATTCTTAGGAGATTCACCTAGATGGGTTTCTACAGGATATAGATGATGGTACGCCAATAGAGGTTGAGTATAATCTCTAGAAAATGGTAGAGTTCAAGCTCATCTTCAAGCTAGAGGTTGAAATCCTTGTAAGAGTGTTAATCTCAAGGATGATGGCTTAGAACTCATTGGTTTAGAGGCTTGGGATGAGAGATATGATCATGGAATATCATGAGCTTCTATTTCACCAAAAACCCATCTCGATGCCCAAGAACTGAATGCCCCTTATAAGAAGTTTGAGTTCCAATGGTAAAAAAATAGGCAAATAATGACTCTTTCGATGGGATCGAACAAGGCTTTGATAGCATTGAGATGGGCCTCGATGGCATCGAAGAAATCAGATTTCTAGCTGAATTGTTACTGGACAGTTTTTACAATGTTATCCGATGCTATCAAGTGGTCTTCGATAACATTGAGGATATCCTTTGATGTCATCGAAGGTTCCTAGATTCTATTGAGAAACTCAGATAACTTTGCAAGACATATATGAGTTACCTACTCGATTTCATTTAGAGGTATTCGATTCTATCGAAGCACCCTTAAGGTCTGCTCGATAGGATCGAGCATCACTTGAAATATGTTGTTTTGGGCTTATGATTTAATAGAAGTTTCGTACCTCTTCTAGCCTTATTTACCATGTTCCAATTAGGTTTCTAAGGCTAAAGGATGATCAACAAGATTTACCTATTAAGCCAAGATCATCTGGAGGTTTAAGAGTTATTTTAGATCAAGGGTTAGGGTTACCAAGGCACCTTATTTACTTGTTTTTTGCTCCTTGATGCTTTTGTCCTCTTGTGTCTTCAATCCTAAGCTTTCAGAGAATTAACCAGCTACATGACACATGGACTCACGTGATTGATAAATAAGGTGCATAAATTAATACACTAACAACCCAAGATCTAAAGAATAATAAGGGCATGAAAAAAAGAGAAAAATGAGAAAAAAGTGATAAAATTGGTCTATAGGGGCAAAACTTTCCATCCCTACCACAAAGTTTCTCAGATTGGTCTAAAACCTCAAGCTCTTTTGTTCAAAATGTCCTACTCTTTGGAAAGTCACAGAATTCGGCCACCAATGAAGCAAATCCCACCATCGATCGCAATATTAAAAAAATAAATAAAAAAAGAGGCATCCAAAGCACAAAGGGCAAGGTGAAAATCCGCAAGGATGCCTCTTGTAAAAATAATAGATGCATCGTGGACTTGGTGAAAACTCGAAAGGGCACTAGGGGTAATAATGCACAACAACCAAGGGGTAGGCAATATCAAATATCCAGGACATGCTAAAAGTCCAAAAGGGCACTACCGGAAAAAATGACGGGCATACCAGACATGGAGAAAACCTGAAAAGGCGCTATGAGTAAAAATGGTCAAAAAATAGAAAGAAAGAAAAATGTCATATTCAGGAAGGCATGGTTCAAACAAGGTAGATATGATTGCTCCAAGATCCTTCAAACATGCTCGGACTTAGAGCATAGTTTCCTCTAAATACTTTCCAAAGGCATCAGAACTCAAGAATCAACCCAAAAAATCATCAGGAGATATATGGCCGAGTCAACATGTCTAATCCCTACAAGTCAGAGCACCAAAATCCAAATCTTGAATCATACAGGCAGGTTGGCACAAGAGCTTGTTCATTTCATTTCTTCCATTGATAAGTTCTATGCACTTAAAAAAAAGGAAAGAACACAAAAACAAAAAGCAAAATGGGTGCACATACATGTATATAATGAAACACCTAACAAAAAAAATCCATCTCTGCAGGTTACATCACATAAGCCAGGTATTCTTTTCTGAAGTGTCCAATCAACAACAATTTAACCCATTGCCCAGGTAAGCATTTATCCATCTAATCCATTCCATTTCCATTTACATGCATTAATCACACACTTTATTTGATCTTGACTGTCAAATGGTCCAATTGAGGCATATTGATATTGTATGATGGATTGAATCCGCATATCGATCATACTTGATTTGATCTTGACCGTCAAATGCTCTGATCAAGGAATTCTGACGTTGTATAATTGATCATATATACATCTCGATCACACATCACACACATCATGCCTTCACACACATGACACATATCATGCATTCACATACATCATGCATCTCATTTCATGCATTTTTCCATTCCCTGGTGGAACCTTGATCTTGACCGTCCCACATCCACTTGGAGCCCTTTGGACATCGGATGATGAATCAGATCCATCCCTTTTCATGCATTTTTCTTTTATTTCCATAACGAAGGTTTGATTTTGACTGTCTCGCATCCACTTAGAGCCCTTTGGATGTCCGATGACAGATCAGATCCATTCCATTTCATTCCATGCATTTGTTTTTATTTTATTTTATTTTCCCAGTAGATATTTGGTCTTGACAGTCCCACATCCACTTATAGCCTTTTTGATATCGGATGACAAATCAGATCGATTCCATTTTATCATTTCATGTAATGTATTTTATCATATCACACATTTGCATCCATCTCATTTCTACGCACCATTTAATAAGGGAACCCTAATTTCAATTGTCCAAATTTCTAAAAAGACCTTTTGGACTCCAAGTGGCAAATTAGGTATGGTCCGTTTCATCCAGCATTTCTGATCTTAACCATCTAAAGCTTTGATTGAGGTCATTAGACACTGTATGATAGATAGGATCCACACCATCCACATCGATCAAACCTGATTTCAACCGTCCAAAATTTCTAAAAAGACCTTATGATGTTGTATGGCAAATCAGGTCCATTCCATTTCATTCAGCATCTTTGATATTGATTGTCTAATGCTTTAATCGAGGCCATTAGCCGTAGTATGACAAATCTGATTGACACATATCAATCACCCCAAATCTTGACCGCCCAAAGTTCTGATAAGAACATATTAGATGTTGTATGATGAATCAAATCTATCCTGAGACATATCATAAGACCCAAAACTCTGTAAGCGCAACATCCATGCGAACCCCATAAGGCAGATATGTTTACTCAAGACAAAAATATAAAAAAAGTAAAATAAAATAAAAATAAAATAAAATAGGCATAAGATGGCTGATCTAAACTCACAACTTCAAGCCAGTCATCCCGTGAAAAGAATAGATCTAGAATACTTTATTTTGATACCTAGATTAGCGTAATCGCGGTCCAACTTGTGAAAAGAGATTTTACAAACCACGGTGACAAAATCTAGAACTCAAATGGTTAAAAGCATAATCCAACTAACTTTAGTCTCCGACACCTGCAAAACTATCATATTGTAATGTGGGAGATCTATAAAGCCACAAAATGCGGAGGCAACTGGCCATTACAAATCACACGCTTGCAAGAGAGTTTAGGAAATTGTGAAACATTGAAAAAGCTACTCTTCTAGTCCAATATGTGTTATCCTCATAAGGTCTTGCGCACAAGGGCTCTAACCACTCAAACATCTAACCTAGTAGATTTCTTTGATACTTATACCAATCAACAACATTAAAAGGTTACAATCAGATATTGTAACGTTTTTCCCACCCTCATAAATTGATTGAGTTAATCTTTTAACCAAGAAAGCTTCTCGATCATGACACTCTGACAAGCGAAAGATCCCATCGCCTTTCTATCTAATCCAGGTGGGGTGTCTATTCGCTTTGGCATTCGATTGTACCCCAAGCTCTTCCAAAGGGGGGCATTTGTAGACACCCCACTATCAAAATATGACCACTAGACTTTGTAACTTGGGTAGGCCCCTTATCAGAGTAAACACATAGCTCAAAACACGTAAGATGCCAACTAACAACCAGATTCAGGCAGACCCGATAGAAATGGCCTTGTCAGGGCCAATTTTGACAGAACGATCCTATTAGGGCCAATTTTAATTTCAAAAAATGCAAAAATGGTTGTGGCCTACCTCCTCGACCCATTTATTTTGTGTAAAAATGGCCATAGCGAAGCATTTTCATGCATAAACGGTAAGTTTTGGCTTCTTCAAGCTAGACCAATCCAATGTTTACATGTCAACACTTGATCAAACCCCATTGCTTATATGATGGCACGGTTCACACGAGCATCATGCGGATAATGAGTTATGCCCATTCATGACCCATAGGATGGTCTAATTCACCTAAACCTATTTTTAAGACCAAACATGTGAGGTTCGTGAGGTCCAAACCCACCCTTCCCAAAATCCCTATAAAAGGAGGCTCTTACCTTCAGAACAAGGGGCCTTCAAATGCAAAGAGTCGAGTCTCTAGAGAGTTGAGAGCCTGGAGAGTCAGGAGGTTTTCATCCAGAGAGCGAAAGAGATTCCAAAGATGCTAGAGTCTAGAAACCAGGGCGAGACATAGATAAAGACTTTCACTCTCTGTTCATTCGATCTCTTATAGTCTTTCAATCTTTTCCATTATATTTTAACTTCAAAGATAACACCATTCTTGATTTATCATATTGCAATCTGTATATTCCAACCCCCCTTGCTTTGAACACTTGAGGTAGTAGGCTCTGCTCTGATATCATATAAAATATGCTTTATAGTTACCTCTCTTGAGGATCTTCTGTACTAGAAAATATGACTCAAAGGAGTAACAACAAATTCTATGTTCTTTTTCTTTTCCGTATTTCCATTAAAAAAATATTTTTTCATTTTATTTTCCATCTATCATTTGTAGTTTAGACATTTAAAGCTTAGTATTTTATTGGAAATTCTTTAAATTCCATTTGAAAGTGTACAACTTGGTAAAGTAGAGACTATATTTGAAATGGATGGTAAAAGGGTGCCTAACCTCTTCCTTTTCTGTAATCAAGACCCTTACTCATAATTTATGGTGCGGACCTATCCAAGAGTCACTCGATTTAAGAATTATTCAGTTTTCTTGATCTCTAGGTGATTCCACGAATTCTAGCCAAATGTGGATTCTGGAGACTTCATTTTGGCTAGTGGCGACTCTAATCAATACATGGACACAAGTGTGTTGCATGAGATTTATGAATGGTATACATCTAATTATTAAGCTTATATTCTCAACCCCTCTATGAGGCTTGGGTATGGAGGTATTAGCTATGGATTTGACTGGATCTAAATAGACTTTGGATCTAGGCCTTTATATGCTATCGCCCGTATTTATATATATAGGGAAAAGGTACTATACGCTCGACCGTATTATACCTTTCATAAGGTCAAGTGTTGGCAACACATTATTAGTCAGATGGTAAAAATTTTAAACAACTTTTAAACAATGGAAGATTTTATAGGGAAAATGGAGAAATAAAACTAGTGCTATGTGGACCCCACCATGATGTATATTTTCTATCCATGCTGTCCATCCATTTTGAAATATAATTTAAGAGATTTACACCAAAAATAAGTTATATTTGAATCTCAGATGGACCACACCATGGGAAAACAGTTGTTATTGAATTTCTACCGTTACAAACTCCTAGGGCGTACTGTAATGGTTATGTAGGGAAAAATAAGTTTTTATTGAATTTTTACCATCCAACCTCTTCATAAGGTCATGTAGACATGGATGAAGTGAAAACACAATTATCAGCTTGATCTGAAACTTCTCCAGCTCGTAAGAAGTTTTTAATGGTGAATGTTCAATCCCCACCTTGTGGTCCACTTAAGCCTTGGACCTGCCTCATTTTTTAGTTCATATATTAAAATGATCTGAGAAAATCATTGAACGGTGTGGATATAAAACACTTACATCACGTCGGGCCCCACAGAGCCCTGCCCAGATGGATTACCGTCGGGGAGGTGGTAGGACGCAATCCATGTTCTAAGATTGGGATTGGCTAGTGTACCTCACACCAGCCATATAGCTGTTGTAGGTATGTGTCATGCGAGACGAGCACTGACGCTCCTTCAGCTCCGAGTTGTACGAATCGTTTAAAGGAGATCAAAGTTACATGGGCCCACACTGAAGTATTTATTATATCTACATGGTTCATCTATTTTTAAAGATCATTTTAGAGCATTATTCAAAAAATGAATCATATCTAATGATCATCTGGACCACACCACAAATAGCGGTGGAGATAATGATTTTCACCGTTGAAAAACTTGTAGGGCCTACCATAATGTTTATTTTCTATCCAAGCTGTTCATAAGGTCAAAAAGACCTGAATGAAGAGGGAAAAAAATTTCATATTGATCCCAAACTTCTGTGACCCAAAAAGGATTTCAATGGTAGACGTTCAATCTCACACTACTTTTTGCAGTGTGGTCCAATTGATAGTTAGATCTGTCTTATTTTTCATCCAAAGCCTTAAAACGAGCTCACCAAATGGATGGACGATTTGGATATATATAACAAATACCTCATGATTAGACCCAAAAAACTTGCTAATGTACAGCTGGGTGAGGTACACCAGCTAATCTACTTCCCCTTTTAATCTGGAAGTAGATGTACGCACACTTGACTAGCGAGTCGGCTACTGAAGCTACGTCACCAAGTTCTATGAGCCCCACTATGATGTATGTGTTGTATCCACACCATCCATCCATTTTGAAATATCATTTCAGGGCATGAGTCAAAGAATGGGGCAGATAAAAATCTTAGTGAACCCACCACAGAAAACAGTGGGGAGAGTGATTCCCACCGTTGAAACTATCCCAAGGCCCACCATAATGCTTATTTGAAATCCAACCTGTTTAAAAGTTAAAAAAGACATGAAATAAGAGAAAACACAAATATCAGGTTGATCTAAAACTTTCGTGGCCTTTAGAAGTTTTCAATGGTGGGCCTCACTATCCCCACTGTTTTCTATGTTGGGTCCACTAGAGCTTTGGATTTAACTCATTCTTTGCATATTGCCCTAAAATGATCTCTCCAAATGGATGGAAGGTGTGGATATAAAATATACATCATGGTGGGGCCCACGAAACTTGGTGGGGTCACTTCAATAACGTTTCTAGGTATTTTAGTATCTAATCCACGCCGTGTTTCTTCGGTTTCCTATAAAATCTCCCCGAGCAATCGACCTTATGGAAGGTATAATATGGTCGAGCGTATAGTACCTTTTCCCATATATATATATATATATATGCTGTTGAAATTTCAGCTTGAAGGTTGAGTCGAGTCCGTGACCATCTTTGAATCCTTTTCGGTTAAGGGGAGGTGCTGTCAGACTTCTAACTCGACCCGTTTTACCTCCTCAAAGTCACATTTAAGGGTGATTAGAGAGCTGAGATTCGAGTTTCCACCTTGCAAAGGTGTTAAGTTTCATTGAGATTTCCGCAACGGAGAATCCATCGATGCTCGAGTGCAAAGGTAGAAGGGACTTTCGTGACAAGTAGTGTATCAGTCTCGAGTGTTAGAAGCCCGATTCTTTCCAGATTGACGGTTGACAAGATTATATCGTTCTAGATCCGCCATGTAAAAATCAGGTGAACCTTCAGGGATATCGCTTCATCGAGCTGATATTTCAGCAGTGTGTGTGTGTATCACCCCAACCATCACAGTGGGCAGCACGGAGAAAAACTTCCTGCCGGTGTGCACACCATCCACTGTTATTAAGGTCACTCAACCTGGATGAAGGGAAAAAAAATGGAAATATAAGCTGAATCCACAATTTTTGGGTCCTCATAATGTTTTTAACAGTGGACGTTCAATAACCACCGTTTCCAGTAGTACGGACCACTTGAGCTTCAGATCTCATTTATTTTTGAGTTCATGCATTAAAATGAGCTGGAACATCGGATGTATGGCACAGATATAAAACACATACATCAGAGTGGGCCACACTGTGCCAACACATCACACACCGTCGCTGGGGGTGGTGTTGGAAACGCTACCAAATCCGCTTCCAAGATTCTAATGGTTGAAGTCCATACCTACTGTTGGTTGATGTGCTATAGCATGCTTTTCTTTTCTGTTTCCCCTCCCCAGAGCCTCTCTGCAATCATCTTTACACCAGGAACGTGTAGTCTCTGGCAAATATGAGCCGTGCATAAGGTGGACCTAGTTTGAAGGTGGGCTGAAATAGTAGACTGGGCCGATCCATTTATCTGCAGGCACGCCACCCGTTTTGGCTGAACGTGGACTGTTGGAAATTCTTGTAGACCGTTAAGTATTTTTGTACAAGGGTGGACCATAAGATGAATAGAATGATCTGAAACTCTGCACCAGGACACCTTATGGACAACTTAAATGTCCTAATCACAAGCCATTTTAGCATATCTGGTGCCCATGTTAGATGAAGAACCACTACAAGCGCATTATAGCCAACGCTGAAAGGGACCCTAGATGATCAATTCATGCATTCTCCAAACAAAGACAATCCCATATTAACCAATACAAGAATCCAAAGGGACTGTAAATGATAAAATGCATATATAAAGATATCTAACTCAATACAACTTTCTCATTAGACGCACAAACACTACATAACTGCAACCCATTGGATATATAATTGTAGAGTCGCATTGGCAACAAAAACAAGCTAAAAGATAGCAAGCAACAACGAGAAAAATAGCCCCCACAAACAACGCAAACACAACTTGAAGCTCAAACCCTCCGTCCAAGCACGAGCACGGAAACCATACAGAAGAAGAGTGCAGCCAACACTGACGGAAAAGCCACGGAAGCTGCCGAGGGAGGTGAGGCGGGGCTCATCCAGTCCATTCCAGGCATAGCTTCATGGGCCGACACCGTCAGGACGGCAAGGGCAAAACAGACAACGAAAGTGAACGACGAAATTGACAAGGCCATCTCTCTCTCTCTCTGTATGTACTGATACTTGAGTGTTTCATGGGATTTTTATACCTATTTATGTGTGGTAAGCGGATCCCATTGGTTCGCCTCGGGGCATAGATGACCTGTCGCCAGTTTCTGTAACGGTGAATTCTATGTGTAGGGGCTTGTCCTCTTTGGAATAAGTACACATCTCCGTTGTCTTTTATAGTTGTCTCGAAGCTTTAAACAATTTTAGTTCTTTCATCATTTCTTAAATGGTGGTGGAGATCCATCCACCGTACATCTTGTTAACTTTGATGGAATCAGATGAACAGCGATGATTCCCTGATACAGGATCACCCAATCGTATACACAGTTTTATCAAGGAGAAAACCACAAACTGGTTAGGGAATTAGCTACATATTGTTGTAACCTACTTCCGAACGTTTTGGGAGAAGCTAATAAAGAGGTGACATGTTGTATTACACGAAAAATATAAAATGTATGAAAAGATTTTCTATGATATTTGGAGCCTTTTTATTTTTTGGAATTGTAGCTGGCATCAATTTAATAATGCACATCATCAAGTGACTGATAAAGTAGTGCAGCCGAGATATCCAGAAGCAGAATGCAAAAGCAAACTATGACCGAAGAGAATAGAGCTTGGCTAAAAGAAGAGGAACAATCAAAATAAGAAATATAAGCAGAGAATGATCTAGATGGTGACGCCTCAATTGTCATAACTGTCCAATAAATAAGATGAACATTTGAAGAATAGCTAAAGAATAAATTTACAAATAGCGGGAAGATTAGCGAAGCAAGTAAACACAACTAAATCCAATAAATAAATCAAATCTATCAATTTCTCTTAGTTCAGTCTATTTTAGGAGTAGTGATAATCCAGTAACAATAATTTCTTAGTTGCAATCTAACTTTATGCTCACACGCTGGACTTTTGATCCTTATCTAGAACAAGCAGTTCTTTCATAAGAAACATTCTTACAGTTGTTCTCAGTGACCGACTATAAGTTTTTCTTTTAGTTTGGTTGCATCGGCATACTGAAAAGTCCTTTCTTCCGAAAGGCAAGGCACAACTCATTTTCGAAGGAAGAACTCCACCCTCTGATTATCGCTTGATCATTATAGATATTCTGTGAGTGGCTGAGTGGGCGACCGATCTCCTCAGATTCGGTTATACACTGTCAAGTTTGATGTATCTTCCTATTTTGACACTTGGGGTCAAAGTTGATTGGTTTGAATTGAGCCATTATATCGATTATGGCATGCCCGCATACACTACATGTGACAAAAAGCAAACAAGTCCAAATAATTTTTTGCACGCCTAGTGGGATTTAAACTACTTCACTATCATAAATATTCATTTTGCACATGCCGTGCAAAAATGAATAATTTTTTGCATGCCCGTTGGGACACTTATTATACTTACCAATTTAAAAGTTCTATAGAATCATGATCCAAAGAAGTGGACGAAATGCTTCTTTAAATACTGATGTTATAGTTAATGAACCTTTCTTGCACAGGAGGAAGAGTTATAGGTTTAGCATGTACCCGAGCAAGTGAATCCACCACCTAATCCGAATAGAGCATCGACATCTTGGTTTGAACCCCTTGAGATTATGTCAGCTAGGATGGTTGATATGTAAAGAGAAATTAACACATTGCGGAATTGTCGCATATTCACGAGGAACAGTCATAAGCTTAGACTGAAACCTTTAATAGATGGATGGTAGCCATACCGAAAGCATGAACTAGTTGATGAGTATCTTTGCTGATAGGGCACCTGTTGCACTTCAGCAACATATTGATGCTAGTGCAATTAGGAATCTAGCACCAATACCTCCGGCACATCCAGTACCATAGGTACCCCCTATACGGCGAAGTACACATCCTGTCCCTATTCCAGTTTAGGATGTGCGAAATTCACCATCACCTCTGGATTTCAGGCAGCTTGAACACGAGAATAGGAATTTTGTCCTTAAAACCAGGAATTAAGGAAAACCTGGGGAGCAACCTTTTCCCATAAACCAACCTTATAATAAGAAATAGTACCCGGCTAGTCTAAAGCCACCTCTAATTGCTTGGCAACAACATTGGGACAGTAACCAAATTATGCAACTGGTTCAGGAGCTAGCAGTGCAGGTTATTGGCAGAACTATTATTCTAGTGTATCACAAGCCTTATCTTAATTGGGTCGACTGAAAATATCCATCGCTGAGGAATTATCGACCTAATTTTGCACTATTTATAGGTGATATTGGTTAATCGATCATAGAACATATATGTTGATTTACTACATAGTGTGGGGAATTGGTTAATAATGATTACTATAAATTATAACTATTTGGTCATTCACTAACTGTGGTAACTTTTACTTGCTATTCTAATTTGTTACCAAATTCGATCCAAATTTGGTAAGAAATGGAAGAAAAGTTTCATGCCCAATTCTTTTATTAGGAGATGAAAATTTCTATTGCCAATCTTATATGATTTAGGCAATTGCCAGGAGACTCGGTTGAAAATTACAAGAGAAAAAGGTCGATGCAAGATAATCACGACCAAGGCATAATTTATTTAATTGGCCTAGGATGGTCTTGAGTTTAAACTTTGAAAGATGTTTATTAGAACAGAAGTCACAAATCTTTATGATCTAACTAAAAATGTATCTTGATATGAAGTTATGTTGTAAGAGGCGACCCAACAAAAGAATTCGTTAGTAGGAACATACTATTATGATCCCAAAGATGACTTCATAGTGGCTAAATAGCCATTTATTTGTTTGACATTGGTTAAAATAGAGGCGACTGTGCATCTTCCACTCAGAAAGTTCCAAGGACATACATCTTCAATATTACTAAGGCTGACAAAATCTTTGATATCATGTTGGCTGAAAATTTTATCAAAGTTTTTATCAATCATAAGATTCTGACAGCCAAAGAGTTAAAGAAAATAAGTTATTATAAATGGCACGGAACTCGATCTCATTCTACTAATAAGTATATCATTTTCAAGAATGTTATCTAAGACAACATCGACCAACGATTGCTGAAGTTTTCAGAAAAAGATAAAGAGGTGATGTTGATTGATACTGATCTATTCTCATCTAATATGTGAAATTGTAGTCTAAGTTTAATAGTCACTATAATAGGAGCTAGAAAGTAAGGCTAAGTCCTAAAGGGGCGTAAATAGGACCTTATAAATTTTTTTGAATTAAATTGTTAAGGTCCACCTCTAATTGCACAATCACATAAGAGATAGATAGATAGATATACTAATTCAACTTAAGACTAAAACATAAATATAATGAATCATCAAGTGAGAAATTTATCAAATATGTTGGCTATAACAAGGATATGCATTCACATTTAACAAAAATGAAACCAACAATAAATAAGATTATTCAACTCACTGCACACTATGTATAGTGATTCGCTTATGTGCCTACTCCACTTCTGGCTAACCCAATTTCTCATAAAGTATACCAGATTTACTATCACAATGGTTTTAAATAGAGCTGTACATGAGCAGAGTTAGCTCAGTAACTTGCTCGACTTGACTCGGATCAAAACTGTGTTCGAACTGAGTCGATCCATTTTTTGGGAGCTCGGAACATTTCGAGTCGAGTTCGAGCTGGACCTAGCTCGACCTAGCTCAACTCGGTATTGAGCTCGACTCGACTCAACTCGGCTTGGACTCGACTCGGATCAAGTTTTAAGTATATATATAAGGGCTTTAAAAAAAATCCTCATTCGCCCGACCCTAACCCATTTCACCTAACCCTAACCTAGCGAGCGTCCAGCGCTCAAATTGCCCGACCCTAACCCATTTCTCCCTCCCTTTCACCCAAATCGGCTGTCCGTTCGCCCAATACCCTCGCCGTTCTCCACCGCCCGATGAAATTCCTCCTTCCTGCGTTTGTTCGGATGACCTCCTCTCTCAAAGTGAGTCCTCTCCTCCCCTTGCTCCATTTTTTTCGGCGAGTAGCGTCCGTCTGAGTAGTTGAACCCATCCAACTAGCAACCATTGGTTGGGTGGCTTTGGTATAGTCGGACGAACCTTTAGTTTGGTCGGATGAACCTCTGGTACAGATCGAACCCATCCGACCAGCGACCACTAGCCGGACGAACCTTTGGTATAGTTCGAACCCATTTGACTAGCGACCACTGGCCAGATGAACCTCTGGTACAGTCGAACGGTGTCTCTGGTACAGTCGGACGCCACTGGCCGAGTGGCTATGGGCTGTGGCCCACTGTTTATAATATTATAAATATAAATATAAATATATTATTGATTTAATTAAATTAAATTACTTAGTTAATATATGAATTATTTGGTTTGGATGGATTATTTGCTTAGTTGATGAATGAATTATTTGATTAGTTGATAAATGATGATGGATGTATGAGAGGATGGTTGGATGAATGATGATGGATGTATGGGATGGATTTATGGATTTATGGATGATTTGGTTTGGATGATGTGATGGTTAGATGTAACTTGTAAGTGTTAATTTACAATTTAATTGCTTAGGTTATTTTTGAGTTAACTTGTTTATAAATTGTTAAAATGTACACTTCTAATTGTGACATTGTTTTTGTTTATTAGTTAAGTTATATTTGTTATGTGTTAAATTGTTAATTGATATTTGTTAAGTTGTTTTTTAGTTAAATTGTCTTTAATTTATTAAATTGTGATAATTATGAATCTGTGACTATGATATTATTTTATTAGATAGATGTAAATGTTAATTTTTTAATTAGTTAAGTTATTTTTTATATGTTATTATTAGATTGTAAGGAATAAGGATAGATAATCAGTTACCCATTTGAAGATTTCTATGTTGCCAGACATAGATACAATGTGTTCTTGGAGATATAAAAATTCTCAAATTGTCCAATTTTTGGAAAGTTTAGGGTTAGATAGATTGTAATGTCTACATTTATTCTAATTTAAATGCATATGCCTGTTTTGGTTTTGTCTCTTATTTTTCTCTCTAGATATATTTCCTACATTTATTTCCGTCATCAAATATCCACACTTTGTGTTGATGCTTGACATGAAACTCAAATACAAAATAAATATATTCTGGAGAGATAAGGGGAGATGCTGTCGAAATTTTGGCATAGTATTTAAATTGAAAAATGAAGGCATTACAATTTATCCAACCTTGAATGAGTAACTGATTTAGATAGTTAAGCAAGTATGCCTGTCTAGCGGTCTAGGTATAGCCATATAGGTAACTAAGGTAAGCATTACATCTTGCAATTATATATAGCAGTGTAGTGATGAATATAATATATCAAGAACTTTATTTTATAAATGATTAGTTAAGACGAAAGCCCAAATACCCCCGGAGTGGGTGCATCAGCCACATCTCCTCTAATCGTAGAGGAAGAAATATTTACAATTGCAGGCAAAGGGAAGAAGAGATCAGTAGTGTGGGATGACTTCGAAGAGTCATAGTTAATGGTGTGTCGAAGATAAAGTGTAATCATTGTAAGTCATTATACAGCAAGATTCCAAGAGGATCTATAACACATTTAAACAGACATTTAAAGGCGTGTCCTAAAAGACCAAGACTCCCTCCTCCAGGACAACAATTTCTGTCATTTACTACGTTAGAGGGAGACGACTCAAAAGGCGTAGTGTCCACTTATAAGTTTGATAAAGAAAAGTTGAAAGAGTGGTATGCTAGGTTAGTGATTCTTGAAGAAAAACCTTTTAGAATGATAGAAAATAAAGAGTTTAGGTCTTTCTGTCAATTCCTTAACCCTCGAGCCGAGAATGTCTCCCACGTCACTGTGTAGAGAGAGTGCATGAAGATGTACGCAAATGAGAAAATGAAACTGAAAGAAGTTTTGGGTTCAGTATCCAGAATAAGTCTGACGTCTGATTTATGGACGACGTCCAATCAAAGAAAATGATACATTTCATTAATCGCTCACTATGTAGATAAAGATTGGAAACTCTGCAAGAGAATTTTAAACTTTCACAATCTTCCTCCTCCACATACTGGTTTACTTATTTTAGAGTGCATCTACAGTTGTCTACAAGATTGAGGTATTGAGAAGAAAATTTCAGCAATAACTTTAGACACTGCTTCAGTAAATGACAGTATCATTTCATGTTTACGTATCCAGTTCAGGGCAACAGAAAATTTATTTTTTGATGAAAAAATATTCCAGGTCAGATGTTGTGCCCGTATTTTAAATTTGATTGTACAAGAAGGGTTGAAAGCAATTGACCACATTGTAGAGAATATAAGAGAAAGTATGAAATATATAAGGGGGTCGCCATCGAGACTGAGTGTACGAAATGACATCATCTAATGTTTGAATGTGCAATCTAAAAACACGTTGAAGTTGGATGTGTGTACACGTTAGAACTCAACTTATGAAATGTTAGATATGGCAATGGAATTACAGCTTGCATTTTCTAAATATGTGGCACGTGACAGAACATATTCTTAGTTGCCAAGCATAGATGAATGGACCAAAGCAAAACAAGTTCACACCTTTCTGAAAGTTTTCTACGATTGCACGAAGATTTTTCTAGGAATAAGTATCCAACTGTGAATCTTTTCTTCCGTCTCTTTGGAAGATTAAGGATTCTCTACAAAAAAATGCCCGTGTGGGTCCAGATTTCATACGCCAGATGACAGTTGGTATGAAGATGAAGTTCAAAAAATACTGGGACGAATGTCATTTGTTGATGTCCTTAGCAGTTACTCTTGATCCTCGTTGTAATATGGGCTTAGTCAAGTATATTTTCATGAAGATTTATCCTCTTGAAAGAGCGACAACGGAGACGTTTAAGGTTCGTCAAGCCCTCGAAGATTTGTACAATTCATATGCTACTACTTTACCTACAACAGGTATTCAATAAAGTAGAGATACAGATGTTTCTATACCTGATAATGAGGATGTGCTAAATAAATACATGTCATACTTGACACATGAATGAATAGGAGTTCAGACTAAGGAATCAGAGCTAGAATTGTACCTCAATGAGCCAATCATAATGCGTTTGACTTTGATGTGTTGGAATGGTAGAAGATGAGGGTTAGTGAATCAAAATACCCTACATTATCTGTAATGGCACGAGACATATTATCAATACCAATTTCAACAGTGGCATCAGAATCTGCATTCAGCACAGGGAGGAGGGTTGTGAGCAAGTATCGAAGCTCACTTTCACCAAATACAGTTGAAGCGTTAATTTATGCGGAAGATTGGTTGTGCCTTATATGGGGAGGAGATGATATTAATGATGAGGAGGAAGAAGAGATTATGATTCATGAGTCTCCACCTGCAGCAACAAATACATGAAGGCATTTTCAATTTTTCAATTATTCTCTTTTTGGTTGAAACTTGAATGATCTGTAATATTGTTTAACTTGAAACATGAAAGTGGTGGAATGTGGTTTATAAGACTTTGATATTTATTTACTCACTACTATTCATTTGCTTTTATTTTTGATATATTCGTATTTCTTTTATTTCATTCTTATATTAAGTTCAAATTATTTATCAATATTTTGATTTTTTTAAATTAAAAATTGAATGTAGATATGTTGTCATCTGACCCATCGACAAACATTTAAGACTACGCTTCCCTAGTTGAATGCCACCAAGGTTTGGAAGAACAAAGATTGTGTGTGGTTTGTGTGGCACAAAGTTTGTGAACAAGACTAATCGGTTTCGGTTACACTTATCATGTCGAGGTGGTGATGCAAAACCATGCCCCAATGCCCCTAAGGATGTCCAAATTCTTTTTCAAGCCCTTTTAGATTCAAATAGAAAACCTTCCACTCCATCCAAACCTTCTGGTTCTGGATCTAGTATACGAATGACTTCCACGGAAGATGCAGAGGAGGAAGTCAGATTAAAAGCTTTGGAGGAAGAACAATTTCAACTCACCTTAAAACACAGTATAGAAGAAGTTTAGGTTTACCTATTATGGTTAAGATCATCTAGAGGTTTAGGTTATTTTGGGTCAAGGGTTACGGTCATTGTTGATGCAAAAATCTGGATCACCCTCCACCGAGCCCCGCGTGCTAGGAGCGAACCCTGGTCTTGCATAGAATAGTAAATAAGGGAGACCCTGGCACAAGCAGGGGACCCTCCGATGCCAAAATTAAGCTAGGAAAACTGGGTCTAAGTAGGGTAGAGTAGAGTGGGGGTGCGAGATATTGTGTATGTAATCTTGTAGAAATGACCTGTATTTATACCTGAGGGTTGCAGTGAATGTGTTCGGCAATCTTGGCACAGTCATAGCCATCACGCGAGGATTACGCGATCGTAATAGCTGACAGTTACCCAGAAATCGTGCACTGGGTGGTCATGCGTTAATGAAGCTGCTGGTTAGGCTCCCATCCAGCCCGACCTCTTGGCTCAGATCCTGTTCCGTGACCCGAGCCGAGCCCATGGGTAAAGTGGATTAATGATACGCCCGAGTAGAGAGGATTGGGTTGGATGAAGGTGATGGACAGGTCAGCTCGGACGTATTGCTACTGCTCCGAGGTCATCCTCACAAGATTGTGAGAACATCATGTCGGAGTTATAGTTCTACCAGAGCCCTCGGGTTGGACATTTTTCCAGGCTCGAACGTTACCCACCCGAGGCTTTATTCATTAATGCCAGAGTTAACCTGATGTGGCTCAGTTCAGATTTACCCATAATAGAAGCCCCCTACTCTCTAAGTCCGAGCTCGGACTCAGAGAGTAATGATCTTAGCGGGACGAACTGGGGCCTGGGGAAGAGAACCGCTGCTCTCCTTGCAATGATGGACTTCGAGCGTAGCGTCACCATGATGATCTTCGAGACCCGGGTCGCGCACGAAGATGGCCATCTTTTCCACTCTGGCCATTGGGCGTTGTACACGTGGCCAAAGATACCAAGGCATTTCAGCTGAGTGAACAGGGTGGTGCCACATGGATTTTGAAAGGTGAAGAGACGCTGACGCATTCAATGCAGACTACGCACGGGTCAGAGCAACGCTTGGTTGTGTGTATCGTGAGTCACCACGTGTATGGTTAAGCTCGAATCCGAGCCGGTTTAGCTTTGGAGATAGTTGTGTCATGATTACAGGCGGCGGGCTTGGGCTAAAAATCCTGATGCTCTTTTCATTTCCGCTTTCCTACATTCGAACTCCTTACCCTTTCCCTTCTTTGCAGTCCTCTACTTGAGATCTTCTGCTGCCGATAAAGAGCTTCACTAGTGGGAAAAGGGAATTCTACTCGGAAAAGCTCGTCGGAAAGGAAAATCTCCGTCGGAGTAAATCGCCTTGACCGCTGTCAGTTCTCCACCATTTAGCCTTTTTTTTTTCCTTCAAAATGTTGAGTAATTCAGACGAAGTCCACGAGGTCCAGAACGGGTCGGAGTCCACGAGCACAGACCCCGGGTGCCGGGGCTCGGAGGGTACCTTCGAGGCTATCCTGCTTTATCCCCCTCCCAAGAAGAGTATTGACATGAAGTCGAAGAGCTGAGCCAAGGGGTAGAGGAGGATACTTCGAGATGTCGCCGGGAGGGCGTTGGCCGGGCCTTCGGGAGGCCGACCTGGAGCTGAAGTACCGGGAGGCTAGGTTCTGGTTGAGGCTTAGATGGCTAGCCTCCGCACAGAGTTCCAAATCCCAGACTCTGTGCACATCAAGGCCCCCTCTGCCCATGATGCACCTGGAGACCCCTCCAACGGGGAAGTAGCAATCTTCGTTTGTTTCGCTCCATCCCTTTGTGCGTGTGCTGATGGCGCAGTTGAAGCTAGCTTCGAATCAGCTCATCTCGAATGCCTGGCGCATCTTGGTGTCATCTTTCCTCATCTGGCGAAAGCTGAAGAGCTAGGAGCTTTCGACAGATGGGTTCTTGGCCATGTACCAGGTGAAGCATGACAAGGCTGAGCCGTGCTAGTACCACTTCTCGGCTAGGGCCCAGTACACTCCGGGCCTCGTCGCCAAGCTTCCTACTTCCAATAAAGATTGGAAGGGGAAATGGTTTTGGGTCTCGGGAGAGTGGGAGGCTCCAACGTCCAAGCTTGGACACCTGCGTGTCAGAGTGTCCACCAAGTTTGCCAACCCAGGTAAACTTGTGTAGATTTGACCTTTCTTTTTTTTTTTTTTTTTCTCTTTGCTCGTTTTTATTCTAATCTATTATTACTTGTAGATTATCTAAGGGGCTCGCCAGAATTGCCTCCTCCCTTCGAGCTCAGATAGCTAGGGCTCGGCTGCTCAGTGAGGAGGATCACACCTGACATTCCCTCATCAGCCCGGACAACCTCATTTCATCCGACTTTTGCATATTCAGACCCCTCCCCATCACTTTGGGTAAGTCTTGTAATCTCATATTTTGTGCTTGAATTTCCTAAGTAGATAAGGCTGACCCTTCTTATTGATTAGGAATGTCTGAGGTGGCGGGATCTAAGAGGAAGAGGGGGGAGCAGCACGCCCCTCGTTCAAAGTCATTCTGGCATCTGCCTAGGGGCCCGGGTCAAGATAACAGCTCGAAAGAAGAAGATTCCAGCACTCGAGCCCATTGCAGCTGAGCCATTTATGGCTGAGGTGCCTGCAGCACAGGCATCAGTACTAGCACTAGTACCAACACCAGCTCAAGCCCCAACTATAAGGCCTGTATCTTAGTCTGTACCGTTCCTTAGACTTCCGCGATTCTCCCCATCGAATTTCGGCAACTCGCGATCTGTAATTAGCATTTGCGCGTGACCTTAAGTCGCATCCTGTAGATCTGAGTCGACTCGACCTGAGACTTGTACCATTACGACCACGCTGTTGCTGCAGTTCTAACGCCGTGTCTTATGCACCGATGTGAAACCCAGGCCAGGAGTTATGGGTCCGTGTTTATCTCGAAGAGACACCACGCATTGTGAATCCTGAGAGAATCTCTACCCAAACATCACATCAATCAATCAAGTATAAGTCAAGTACACATCCCATCACACCCATCCCTCTCTCACCCAAAAGTCAACACAACCCATGCCTCTCATGTCACTCTCTTATATAACCCATATCACCCATCACTCCATCCCATCTCCCTGACAACAACCCATCCTCTCTCTCATCTTCTCTACCCATCCTAAGCAACCCAAAGGAAGGAATCGTCCAAGCATTCTAAGGGAGAAAGAGAGCCAAGTGTGTGGCCCACTTCCTACCCCAAGATCTCATCATCTAACCCTTTAACCTTCATCATCCTTCATCAAAGAGGAAGCTTAGGAGCTTAGGAGATCAATGAGCCAAGAAGAAGTGAAATCGGTGGGTGTTCATAGCATTAGATCTTGATTTTTGATTTAGGGCCCACATGATTTGGGACCCATCTTGATGTATGCATTGTATCATAGAAGGGAGCTCATAGTGGCAGAGCTCCCTCCATCACCACTCATCTCTCTCTGTCTCTCTCTCTCTCTTTCTTGTTTGCGGCCCACCATGATTCAAGTACTTTATCTATGTTGTCCATTCAGTGGGCCACCACGCTGACCACCAGCCGGCAACCACTTGTTGCCCAGGTTGTGGCCTGTGTGACCAGTCGGTCACACAGGCCCAAATGAGGTGAAATCACAAAGATCAGCTTGGTCGAGAGCTAGGTGGCCTATCTACGTGGCCCCAACATGATTTATGTATTGTATTCACACCGTCCAGATCCTGGACGGTGGGGCCCGCTGTGATGTATGGTTTTGATCCACACCGTATAGATCATGGGACCACCATGATATGTGTTTTATCTAGGCCATCCAGCAGGCCTGAATGTGAGAAAAATACAAATAGCAGCTTGATCCAAACCGTAGTGGCCCATTCATATGGCACCATGATGTATGTGTTGCATCCACCATCCAATGTAGGGACAGTGGGTCCCACGAGTTATACAGCTGTTGTATCAATGCCAGCCAGATTAGTGGGTCTGATCATGAGGTATGTGTTATGTCCCAGGCGTGGGACCCACCCACACGTGCTACACGTGTGGGGTGGGGCACACCTTATTGGAAATGGATTGGCTGGTGTACCTTGCAAACAACTATATAGTTACTGTATTAACATCAGCAAGTTTTGAGGGCCTAATCATGAGGTATGTGTATATCCTCACCGTCCAGTTTGCTGGACGGTGGGACCCACCTTTGATGTATATGTTTTATATCCATGCCGTCCGTGCTATGCACTTGGGGCCCACCATGATGACATGTGCGGCCCACACCCACATGGGACCACCGTGGTGCATGTGATTCATCCACACCGTCCACTATTTGGGATGGTGGGAACCCACCTGTAATGTATGTATTTTATCCTCGCTACCTGTCCGTTTTCTGGACGTGGGACCCACCCACACATGCTGCACGTGTGGGGTGGGGCCCACCTTGAGGTATGCATTATATCCTACCGTCCAGCCATTTGCAGAGATCATTTTATGGCATTGCAACGAGAATGAGATAGATCTAAATTTCAAGTGGGTCCCACCGATGTAAGTGTTTTATCTACCCCGTCCAGATCACGTGGGGCCTACCTTGATTGCATGTGAAATCCACACCTTCTAGGGCAGGGGAAGGTGGGCCACATACATGTGGACCCCACCACGATGTGCGTGTGATATTCACACCGTCCGTCCGGACCATGGGTCCCATGTGAATCCCACCATGCGGTAAGTGCTTCACCCAACCGTCCAGTTCACTGGACATGGACCCCACCATGCATAAGTGTTTCATCTAGGCCGTTTATATGTTTGACGCCCAACTGAGGCCATTTCGTTGGGTGGGCTGACTGTCCACCAGAGTGGTCCACTGTGCTATATGTATTCTATTTCCATGCTAGCCATCTGTGTGGGGCCCATTGGTAATGTGTGGGGTCCCCACACCCTCTAAAAAATTCCACCATGGGTTGTTTATGGGGCCCACCTTAATGTATGTGTCTTAAACACGCTGTCCATCCATTTTCAGGGCCGTGGGC
Source organism: Magnolia sinica (assembly GCF_029962835.1). Classification (NCBI taxonomy): domain Eukaryota; kingdom Viridiplantae; phylum Streptophyta; class Magnoliopsida; order Magnoliales; family Magnoliaceae; genus Magnolia; species Magnolia sinica. The sequence goes on from NC_080581.1 coordinate 53,656,834, forward strand.
CCCACTGCCTTATGAGGCCCACTTGGTTGTATATGCTACACATGCTATACATGCTGCCCATCCATTTTTGCTGGATCATGGGTTACTCCATGAGCCCCAATATGATGTATGTATGAGGCCCAGGTATGAAGCCCGTTGTGATGTATTTGAGGACCATGGATGTGGCTCATTATGATGTATTCGAAGCCTAGGTATGAGGCCCACTGTGAGGTATTTGTGGCCCATGGGACGTGACCCATTGTGATGTATTTGAGGCCCATGGGATGTGGCCCATTATGATGTATTTGAGGCCCATGAGATATGACCCAATGTGATGTACATGTGAGGCCCATTGTGATGTGTATGAGGCCCATGAGCGAGGCCCAATGTGATGTATGTGATACTCATGTAGCCCATCCATCTTTCTAGATATTTAGAGGGCCAAGGGCCTTGTAGTGATTTCTGACTTCCAATCCCAAATGGACTACACCATAGGGCAATAGTGGTTAAACGTCCATCGTTGTAAACTATCATAGGGCCCGTTACCAAGCCCACTTCCACCCTTACCCTAGAGGGCTAACCCAAACCGTTGGGCCCCCATTCATGCTAGTGCTCTCCACCACCCTTATAAGAACCACCATAACTTATAAACTCACCTTGTTTGTATCAGGCCCCATAAGAGAGTCCAACTTACCATATGATAAATTGGGTGAGAAAGCCCACTTAATATACTTAGGGTTATCATCTCAACTCCCACCGTTGAATGATTCACCCTATGAGGTTCATCCTTGATGTAGTTATATATATATATATCTATATATATATATATATATATATATATATATTTATATATGAGAGTACATCATTACCGTAGATCATGCTTAGTATAACCTCATGATTCTTACCCATGTGCATCATATGTATTGACGGGCTACCCCAAAACATTGGGCCCCATTGATAATAATGCTTTCCACCAAACCTTTGGAGCCCTCCTTGTGATTTGTATCAGGCCTTCTGTAGTAAACGTGATCCACCTAGATGCATGAGTTTGCCCAAGCTTAGTGACCCAAATTGAGGCCCACTTAGATGATGAGTGAACTACCGACCCGTCTATAAAGACACATAGTCCTAGATGTATGGACCCTACCGAGGCCTGCATTGTATTCATATTGGGCCCTAAGGGAAAAGAAAGCCCACTTGTTGTATACTTACTCGACCCGCCCCATAAGACATCTTATCCTTGTATCTAGTGCTAGGACCTTGGTGTCACGTATATATCATCCACACCGTTCATTTACTTCTTTGGGACAGGTGTGAGGCCTATCCTTGACGCTAGTACACCGTCACCTCTTGCCGTAGATGGGAGAATATGTGGTACTAGATTTAGTATATCCACTGTGTAGAACCTATCTCGACGTATGGACTAGATCCATCATCCCCGTTTTAGATCATGCAGAGCCTTAGGAGGCTAATGTAAGACATACCGCATGGGCTCCTATAGTTGTAGAAGGAACATGCCTTCCAATTTGTACTCGTAGTATGTGATATGCCGGTGATAGCCAATTGTGGTTTATTGTTGTCTACCCTATTAGATAATCATGCCTATGTACTTTATTACATCATGAAACATGCCCATACGCATCATATGTATGCTTGTTATGATGAGTGATTAATCATAGCATATGCCATTGAGTTGGTTTATTATGGGACTCCTTGTGAGATAGAGTTACCCCACATGATCGCACGATACACGCAGGTTTAATGCATGACTGTATGGTATGACTCATGCATCTCACATTTGAGTGACATTATCACTTGGTGCCCTAACGATATCGGGGTTGTGGCCTCCATAGGCACATCGTGGACGGCCAGAAGGGATGACAAAAATATTTGGTTCTAGCACCGTGGGTGCTTTGGATGTCCTTGGATGAAAGTCCCAGAATTCACTTGGTATCGGAGGATACTCCAACGTCTAGACTAAATGGATACACGAGCGCCTAAGTACCGAATACCAATAGGTGACGTCTCTCACTGTGTCGTGGTCAGTTGGAAGGGGGTGTGACCTTACCCGCCTGAGTGAGGGGGCAATGTCTAGGTGGAGTTTGACTAGCTTGAGGAATGGCTCCACTATCGAGGAGCCAGGCCTGATATTAGCAGGTGGATAGTGAGGTCTCTTACACTTACCCAGTTGCACGCTCGGATAGGGGCGGCAAGCTGACATAGAGTGTACTAGATCCTGTTGATATCCCAGAGATGAGCCATACTGATATGTGGACTTACTGAGTAAGAATTGCATACTCAGCATTTGACTCATTTATTCATTCATTCACTATCCACTCGGCCTAGTGGTGCGCAACTAGATCATTACGTGCACCTTCGCAATGGCCATGGTTTCGGTTGGGTATGCGACCAACCTGAGATCAGGAGTTTACCACATTAAGTTTAGCTATCCAAATTTAGGTATAAGACTGGTTTAGATAGAAGTCCCTTGTGATGGACCCCATAACTTGTGATACTACATACTATCATTCCAATTTCACACTCTAGTTAGGTAATTTCTTTCGCACCGCATATTGCATTGCATCCTCAGCATATAGCATTTGGTTTACTATCCTTCTGTATTGCATAGCCTGAATGAGGTTGATGGTATTATGGGCTCGGCAGGATCTGCATATTGCATTACATCCGTGGCATATGACATTTGAGTTTCCATATTTCTACATTTATATGGGCTAGATGAGGCTGATAGTATTCATGGCATCTGATATTTGGCTCACTATGAGTCTGCATTCCATAGCCGATCTGCATTGCATACTCTGATATTGTATGACTTATAGACTTGCCAATATTTTGCTTACGCTAATATTAAATGCTTGGCACATGCTTTGCGCACACACGTACACCACCCTCTAAGCTTCTTTGTAATCTTATGCATGACTGTTGGGTGTAGGTGATGTTAGGTTGCAGTAGCATTGAAGCAGGGGCGTGCATCGAGCTTGTGGAGATTTTGTTATTCATGCATTTCCCTTTTCAGCACTGTAATCAAATGTTCATAGTAGTGAATATGTGATGTTGATGTTGCCTTTGTGATTTAGGTACACTTGTGGTTATGCTCCTTTACAAAAAAAAATTCACACTGAAAATCCTCCTTGTAGGATCCCAAGATCGAAATTTGGCATATGGGCATTGGAAGCCGAGAATGGCATAGTAAGGAGGCTGTCGGCGCCGGATTCAGCGATCAGAAATTCTGTGAGCCCAGTTTTCGAGTTTGGGGCGTGACACCACCCCCAGCCTCCGAAGCCAACTTGTTGCCGCCTCCCAGGATTCGAAGGGAGGCCGTGTGAGAGACTGATGCAGCAGGTTTCTCTCATGACTTGGTCACCGATGCCAAGAACCCCAACATGGTGTTCACTGTCGCAGAGCTTATGATTGATGGGACTGGCGCATTGATCAGCCCTACTGCACCCAAGGCAGAGGATCATGCCTCCGTGGCTAGCGGCATTGGGCAACTTCAGACCCGGTCTCTTCTAAGGGACGAGCTTTTCTTACCTGGCTACCAAATGTCGTTGTTAAACGATTGGGCGGCTAAGCATGCGAAAGGGGCATCTATCACCCTCACCATGACCCGACTGCTTGAGTCGGTGATGAATGACTTTGCGTTGTGCTGCTACATGCTGAACTTTTCAGTCACTTTTACTTATCTTTTACTTGCCAATTTTTGATTGACGACCTAACCTTCCGGACTTTTGCTTTTTCAGGAGCTGCCGATGCTCGTCGACATCTGAGAGAGGCTAAGGACGATGACTCGGCTAGAAAAGGAGAAGGCCGAGCTGGAGGAGAGCTTGAAGGCCTCGGCTGAAGTTCCGGCTCGAAGAGGGCTAGCTGAGGGAGGTGGGGCTTCAAGGGGAAGTCAACAAGCTATAAGCTCGTGCTGACTTGGCGGAGTCCGACTTGGACAACTTGAGGGCGGACAATGCTCGGTTGGTTACCGAGCTTGAAGCAATTAGGTTCGAGGCTGCTGAGGGCCTTACCAAGAAGCATTCCGAACTCGAGGCTTTGGCTGTTGAGAGTCTCGCCAAGTAGCACTCCGAGCTCGAAGCCTTGGCTACTTCTCAGGCTATAGTGGCTGTGGAGGAATTCAAATCCTCTAAGGAGCGAAATGACAAGCTGGAGAAAGTTTACAACTTTTCTTACAACGCTGCCTACAAAGCGTGCTTGAGCGATGTCCGCAGTGTTTATCCTTAGTTGGACTTAGACGTCTTGGCGACGGAGGATGCCGAGTACTCTCTAGAGGCAGAGGTGGAAGACCCCCCAGCAGCAGCCGAAGCCAAGAAGGCTCCCAAAGTTGAGCCCCCCGTGATCTGTCCTCGGGCTGACCCCTACAAGTCTCCCTCTTATCTTATCATTTTGTAATGACAAGTTGTAATATCCACTGCTTTAATGAAAAAACTAATCTTTTGACTCAGTCTTTGAATATTTACCTTCTTATGTTATTACATTGGGCCGATCTCTTCTATAAGGAGTTGGGTTTCATCTCAGTATACCATTGTCGAGTAACGAGCCGATCCCTTAAGGAATCGATTCGCCTAAGGGCTTCATCTCTGTACATGAGAGATGACCCTTCGTAGCGTACTTAGCCGTTTTGTAGATTAATGACGAGCCGATCCCTTCTTTAAGGGATAGGTTCATCGAAGGACTTCATCTCTGCATGTGAGAGATGACCCTTCGTAGCGTAGCAAAGTAAAATAATTGCATAGTAGACCAAGTAGAAAAGTAGAGTAGAAGAGCAGATGATCTTTTATTAAGAGCCGACACGGCTAGTAGATCTGACCCATGCAAGATACAAGGCTTCCCCCCTCAGGTATAGTAGATATTTAAATGCTCGACATTCCAGGGGTGAGGTAACGGACGTCCTTCCAAGTCCTCTAGTTGGTAGGACCCGGGCTTAGCCGAGCTGAACACTCGATACGGTCCTTCCCAGTTCGGCCTGAGGGACCTTGCTCCAGGATCCATAGTGTTTTGGAAGACGGTGAAGGATTAGATCTCCTCATCGAAACAGCGTCGTCTTGACCCTGTGAAAGTGCCATGGTTTGTCAATTAGTGTGTGCGTTAAGTTAGCTAGGTAGAAGAGCCCACAGGAAGATTGATCAAGCATCTGCCTCAACTGGATATATGTCTGAACTTGCCACAAGTAACTTTTAGCCTCACATCCCATGTCCCAAAACACCAGGTAATTAAAACCCTTCAAATTGATTAGGATATCATAGGATTTTTGGGTTAGAAAACTTTTTCAAACTTCAGAAAAATATCTAAGTTTTCTACCTCTGTTGATTTATTGATAAACTGATCGATGTAATCGAACAGTATTGTAGATGTCCTCGAAGCTCACTCAATATTACTGAAATGAGGACATAATATGTCCAGCAACCACATATATCTCTGGACAGAATTATCGATGTATCGATATCATCGATATTTGAATCTCGAGTCTATCGAAGTTGACTCGATAAAATCGACATCATATATGTTGTGTCCAATGTTCTGCTAAGGAAAATCATGAAAACTTCGATATATCGAAGTACTCCTTGATATCCTCGGAATTCAAATTTTGATGTTATCGAAAGCCCTTCGATGATATCGGATTGGACACTCTGTTATCCAGCAATATTTTCAGATTGTTTTATCTTTAGATCGAGGGTCACTCGATAGAATCGATATTCAAATATCGATCATATCGAGCCTAGGTCGATTGCATTGAGAATGGATATAAACTGTCCAGCAAGCTTACTGAAAAATCCTTTGGATTTATCGATACATTGACACGGCTATTGATATCATCGACATTTAAATTCCGATGATATTGAGTGTGCCTCGATCATACTTTTGACCTGAAATATTTCAAAGGCAAGTCTCTCTCATTTTCAAATGTCGAGGAATCGATTCTTTTCGAAATCCGATGAGATCGACGCATGTTCGATTTCCTCGACCAGCTGGAAAAATATTTCAAAAGTGTTTGACATTTGAGTTTGTGTCATCGAGCGGCTAGTCAATATGATCGAGAGTATATGCTCGATAATATCGACCCTACTCGATGATATCAAACTCTGTCATAAATGTGACCATTTTATATCCGTTGGAACCTTTTGCCTATTTATAGAGAGCTTGTCCTTAGTTGCTGGTAGAGAAAAAGAGAGTGTGCTTTTGTGTGTTTAGCTCTATATCATATACCCTAAGCCTTTTTCTCTCATGAGAGTTCATCCTCCAATCCACCCTCATCATTGACATTCAATAGAGTGGATTGGGGAATGAATTTTCACATTCAAGGATCCTATAGCTACCACCTTAATGGCAAATCATTAAGCTGGGATGCCTTGAATGCATAGATGATTGGAATCGCTCTATCTCTCTTATAGGAAAACATCTAATAAAGTAGGATTCCATTATAACCTTGACCCAACCCGTCGCCATGTATTAGTATATCTTTTGTGTTGCCGTTCAAGGGAGCTGAAGATTCTTCGTCATCAAAGGAGGAGATCTTCATCAATGCACTGAATGGGGCTCATCCACTTATTTGTAAGTTATTAGAGTCTAGAGGACCCTTGTGATTATTCCTTTCTAGAATTGGGTCTAAGGTGCTTCTCACCCCTTTCAAGCCCTCGTAGGAGGCCTCCGGTGGGAGTGTACGTGATGGGTGCTTTGTGTTGACCCTTGCTCTGTGGAGAGCATAAACTCTTAGGTCCTTATAGTAGGTCCTTGACCAGGGTGGTCTAAAAGTTGGGTGCTTTGTGTTGACCCTTGCTCGTGGGAGCATAAACTTGTGAGGTTCCTTGAGTGGATCCTTGGCCAGTGTGCCTAAAATTGGGTGCTATGTATTGACCCTTGCTCATGGGAGCATAAACTATGTCATGTGGACATGCTATGTCAGCCTAGGTGTAGGTTGTACTGGTTAGAGGTGAACCTGATTTAAAACCTCCGGTTTGAGGTGAACCTGTTGTGAAACCTCCTTAGTGAAATCCGGTACACTCAAGGGTTGAGTGCATCCACCGGGAGTGGAGTAGACAAGTAGTCGAACCACTATAAAAATGACTGTGTTTGTGATTAATATTAGTCTTTGATTACTTGTGTAATTTCTTTAAATGCTTTCATAATTGAATATCTAAGATCACACCTCACACACAATTACATCCTCTATAAAAATGACTGTGTTTGTGATTTCTTTAAATGCTTTCATAATTGAATATCTTATTCATCTGTCAAATAGCATTATGATTGGATCCTCTATTTGGCTTGGAAGCCATTACAGTTACTTTAAAGAAATCCTAATTCATGCATATCTTCTCAGGACAAGTTTGATAGGATTTTAAATAAACCATAAATTTTTTATAAAAGTCTTATTCACCCCCCTCTAGGACATATTGGCATATTCCTACTTCAACTAAAGCGGTCATTACGGCAATTTCAATTGGTATCAAAGCGGGTCTTTCTTAAAGGGCTTCACCGCCTAGAGAGTGATCTTGACTGAAGTTGGTAATATGGCCAAAGGAGAGGGCTCATCGGTCTTTAGACCTCCAGTATTTGATGGATTAAATTATGCATACTGGAAGGCTAGAATGCACTACTTTCTGAGATAATTGGACCATGATGTTTGAGATATAGTTGAAAGAAGATATGTGCCACCATCTGAATAAATAGTACTTAAAAATGGCACAACTATCACCAAAACAAAATCCAAAGAAAAGTGGACAACATTCGATAAAGAAAACCAAACTGCTGAGGCTAAATCTATGAATGCTATCTACTGTGCTGTGTCCCAAGATATTTTCAATCAAATCAGTATGTGTGGGACAACCAAAGAAGCATGAGATTTGTTGGAAACAACTCATGAAGGAACAAGCACTGTGAAGAGATCTAAACTGTAACTCCTAACATCACAGTTCGAAAGTCTCAGAATGGAAGAGCATGAGACCTTCATGGAGTTTTTCACAAAACTAAATATCATTTGCAACTCCATGGGTGGATTAGGTGAGAAAGTTCCAGTCCCAAAAATCTATAGAAAAATACTAAGATCATTACCGGAACGGTTCAAGCCTAAAGTAACAACCATTGAAGAATGTAGAAACATATATGAAATGAAAGGAGAAGAACTAGTAGGTTTCCTACAAACATTTGAACTACACTTCAAATAAACCCTTAAATCCAAAACCACTGTCCTTACAATGTCAAAGAATACAACAAATGAGGACATTGAGAGTGAAAGAGAAAATGAAGATGAAGAAGTGGCTTTATTTGCACAATGGGTCAGAAAATTCTTTCAGAAAAATCGTGGCCGTCCATTTAAAGGAAGAGAGGTGGACAACAGACATTCTGCAGGTAAATTTGGTAAAAAGACCAAAGAACTACAATGTTATACCTGTCAGAAGTTTGGACACCTTCTGCTCGGTAATCTTCGCCATTGGCTCTGCTTCCGCCCACTTGGTGAAGTAATCAACTGCCACAATCGCGAACTTGGTTTTCCCTCTTCCGGGAGGCAGAGGTCTGATGATGTCGATCCCCCACTGAGCGAATGGCCATGGCCTGCTCATAGGGGTTGGCTCTTCAGTAGGCTGCCTCAGCATGGCAGTGAATCTTTGACACTTGTCGCATCTCTGGACGAAGCTCTTAGAATCTTCTCGGATTGTTGGCCAGAAGTACCCTTGACAAAATATCTTCTAAGATAAGGCACGACTCCCGGAGTGATTTTCACAAATCCCTTTATGGATTTCACAGATCACATAGTCTGTTTCATCGGGTCGGAGACATCTGAGGTACGGCTGAGAGTACCCTTTCTTGTACAGTGTGTCATCCAGAATCACGTACAGTGTTGCTCTAACCTTCAGACGTCGAGCCTCCAACTTGTCTTGGGGGACTTCGCCAGTGGTGAGGTACTTTACGATCGGATCCATCCAGCTCGAAGTTATTTGTACTAGATTGAACATCTCCTGGTCAGCTCGGTTAGCTCGATCGATGATCAGGCTATCCAAGAATTCCACTGGGATAATCCTCGGGATCTTCCCCTCAGTAGCCGAGGCGAGCTTTGCAAGGGTGTCAGCCCAAGAGTTCTTGACTCTTAGAATCTGATTGATGACGCAATCTCTGAACTTCTTGGTTAGCTTCCGGGCCTCAGCCCAATAAGCTATCATCCGTGCCTCCTTGGCCTCGTACTCTGTCGAGATGTGGTTTACGATGAGCTGAGAGTCGCACCGTACATTGAGGAACTGAACTCCCAAACTAGTGGCTAGTCTAAGTCCAGCCAGTAGAGCTTCATATTCTACTTCGTTGTTAGAGGCCTTGAAGTCGAGCCTGATTGTGTACTGGATGGTGGTTGAGTCGGGTGTGACCAGGACGATTCCTGCCCCGGCTCGTTTCAAGTTGGATGACTCATCCACGAAAAGGGTCCATCTACTATCTCCCCCTTCTGACTCCATGCCGTTGAGAAGAGGAAAAGATGGAGGAACCACAGGGGCGGTCTTCAAACTTGAATCCTCGATCTCGCCACTCGGAGTGGTGAATTCGGCTATGAAGTTGGCAACAACTTGACCTTTAATCGACGTCCTCGGTCGATACTAAATGTCGAACTCTCCAAGCTCCATCGCCCACTTGGTTAGAAGCCCAGATACCTCTGGCCTCTGGAGTACTTGTTGGAGGGGTGAATCCGTAACGACGATAATGGAGTGCACTTGGAAGTACGGGCGCAGCCTCTGAGCAGAGACAACTAGGCTGAGGGCTAACTTCTTCATGCTCGAGTATCTAGTCTCGGCTGGGACCATTGCCTTACTGGTGTAGTAGACAGGGTGTTGTTTACCTTCCACTTCTCAGATGAGCACCGAGCTGATGGCCAAAGCCGAGACCGCTAGGTACAGAGATAGAGGTTCGCCCTCCTCAAGCTTAGATACCAGAGGGGGTGACCCCAAGTATTGCTTCAACTGTTGAAAAGCCTGCTCACATTTCAAAGTCCATTCCACTTTCTTGTGACCCTTCAACTGCTGGAAGAAGGGGAGACACTTATCACTGGCTCTGGATATGAACCGTCCGAGCGCGCTGACTCGTCTGGTGAGGCACTGGATTTCCTTCATCGTCCGGGGTGAGTTCATGTCAAGCAGGGCCTTGATCTTGTCAGGGTTAGCCTTGATACCCCTCCGGCTGACCTAAAATCCAAGGAACTTGCCCGAGCCGATACCAAAGGCGCACTTGGAGGGTTCATCTATATACAGTATTCTTATAATATCGAAAAGGTTTTTCCGAGGTCTGCAACATGGTCGGATGCTCTGATGCTCTTGACTAGCATGTCGTTGACGTTGACCTCAATGGTTCGACTAATCTACTAAGCGAACATCTGGTTCACCAGCCTCTAGTATGTTGCCCTAGCGTTCTTCCGGTCAAATGGCATGACCCAGTAACAATAGAGTCCTCTGTCCATGATAAAGGCCGTCTTCTGCCCGTTTAGGGGTGCATCGTGATCTAATTATACCCGAAGTATGCGTCCAGGGAACTGAGCAACTTGTGCCCAGCGGTGCTGTCGACTAGTTGGTCGATCTGAGGTAGAGAAAAGTTGTCCTTGCTACATGCTTTGTTTAGGTCCGAGTAGTCCATGCAAACCCGCCACTTTCCATTGACTTTCTTTACGAGGACCACATTCGTGATCCAATCCGGATAGTGAGCTTCTTCAATGAAACTGTCGCTGAGGAGCTTTGATACCTTGTCGGCTATGGATGCATATCTTTCAGGCTCAAACACCCTCCTCTTCTGCTTTACTGGCTTGTGCTATAGGTCTACATTTAGCCTATGAACCATGATTTCTGGAGAATTGTCTGTCATGTCTTCGTGCGACCATGTAAAGACGTCCTTGTGCTTCCTAAGGAAGGTCAACATTTGATCTCATTGCTTGGAATCCAGTGATGACCCAAGCTAGACTGTTCTACTCGAATCGGCCTCCTCGAGTGGGACAAATATAAGGTCCTCGGTGAGGGAGTCCGTAGGATCTTTGGGGTCGAGCACGTTTATTGTAAGGGCCTACTTTGCTGAGCCCTTTCTCACTGCTACTGAGTAACATCTGCTTGCCTCACGCTGGTCCCCTCGGACATATTCGACTCCTCCCTCGGCATGGAACTTCATCATTAGATAATATGTCGATACGACTACCCTCATTGCGTTAAGGGAAGGTCGTCCCAGGATGACATTATGTACGGACAATACATTAACTACTAAGAAGTCCACTAGCAGAGTCACCTGACTCTGCCCTCTCCCGCTGTAACCGAGAGGGAAATTGCGCCCTCGAAGATCATCCAATCACCAACAAATCCATGTAGTAGGGTCTTCACTGGTCAGAGGCGCGACCTGTCCATCCCCATCTTGTCAAACACCTCAGATAGAGAATGTCGGCCGAGCTTCCAGTATCGACCAGGATATGGTAGACCTTGCGGTTGGCTATTATCATTGCGACCACCAAGGCATCATCATGAGGATGCTGGATGCCTTGTGCGTCATCTTCTATGAATGTGAGGCTGCAAGGGCTCACACGGAGCTCTTTCCTTGACCTTTCAGCCAAATGGATGTAATGCTCAGGGTCAGTGCTCCTGGAATGTGCTTTACGAGCCCTGTTTGTATCTCCACCACTAGACGGGCCGCCGTAGATCATTCGAATCTCCGTGGCCTCGTCCTCGGCTTTGTGTGGCTAGTCATACTTCCAGGTCTGTCTCTCTTCTTTCGTATATTGACGCAGATGACCCTTGCAGATGAGGGTCTTGATCTCATCTTTCAGGTCGACACAGTCGCTAGTATTATGGCCGTGGTCACAATGGAAGCGGTAGTACTTATGTTTGTCCCTCTGGCCGGCATATGTTTTCATGCAACTCGGCCAATGTAGTAACCTCTGATCTTGGATGTCTTGTAGGATCTGCTCGGGAGACGTGTTGAGAGGAGTGTATGAATGAAACTTCATATCAGATTTCCTGCTCGGCCTTCTGTCCCAAGTGGCATTGTCGTCTGACCTCTTGTTCGCATGTCGCGGTGCTTCGTCCCTCCGCCTCTTACCCTTAGATGAGGACTCAGAGGTCTGGTTACTCTTGCGTGAGCTAGAGAACTCCTTGGCATTAGTGTACTTCTGTGCGCGGCTGATAAGCTCGCTAAGAGTTGAATCTGGGTTCTTCCCAATCGAGAGCAGGAATCTCCCCTCCTTGAGCCCACTTATCATTGCGGATAATGCCATCTTATCCGAGTAGTCGCCCACCTGCAGAGTCTCCTCATTAAAGCGGGAGATGTAATCTTTCAACGACTCTTCGCTCTTCTGCTTGAGGGTCAATAAGTGGGTAGATGACTTTCGGCTCTTTTTACCGACGATGAACTGAGTTAAGAACGACCTGTTGAGCTCGGTGAAGGTGTTGATTGACCTCAGCCTAAGCCATCGATACCAGTTCCTCACGGCCCCAGTAAGGGTTATTGAGAAGGCTGGACAAATCATTGCGTCTGAGGCAGATTGGATCTGTATCCATGATCGGTAGGACTCCACATGTTCTGTAGGGTCCTTGGACCCTGAGTACTGAATGATGGGAGGCATCCTGAACCTCAGAGGCATCACCTCGGTCATGATCAGAAGTGAACGGAGGTTCAGTCTCTTCCATCATTGCTTGCATTGTAGTCAAAGTCGGAGTCTACTGATTCTGCTACAGAGTCTTAATATGATTCCCGAGTTCCTCGAGCTGGGCTTCCCATGGATTTCGGTTCTCGGCGACAGTCTCTCTAGGAGCTTCGACCTCCGGCGTCTTGCCCCTTCTTCTCCTTTTTAATTCATGTCAAAGGTCAGTCGGAGCTACTGTCGAGGTCACCGACACGTAGGTTGGGGCCCAGGTTGTCGTATTCTGTGTCGGGTTAACTTTAACAGACATGTTCTGAGATGCTCCAGCCTGTGAACTCACCCACACCGGTTCTGAAGCAGCTGGGATGACCTCCTCTCGGCTCGGGGGCGGCTGGTGCCCCCGTTGTTGCCTTAAAGTATTGATTTCATCCCTCAATACTTGAATCTCGTTCTACATGGCCTTGTATTTGCCTCCTCGGCTCCGGGACCTTTGAGACGGTCCTGTTGGAGCTAACTCAGCATGGAGTAACGAGGATGATAATGGTTGCCTGTTCGTCTCGGGTTCCGTGATCACTACCGAGGGTGCTTTCTTCTTTCCTATTGCCATTTCTGATAAGGGCTTTCTAGTCTTTTTGTTTGTTTCCCATAGACGGTGCCAAAAGTGTGATGCAAAATCTGGATCACCCTCCACAGAGCCCTGCGTGCTTGGAACGAACCCTGGTCCTACACAGAATAGTAAACAAAGGAGACCCTGGCTTAAGCAAGGTACCCTCTGATGCCAAAGTCAGGCTAGGGAAACTGGGTCTAAGTAGTGTAGAGTAGAGTGGGGGTGTGTGATATTGCGTACCTAATCTTGTAGAAATGACCTATATTTATACTCGAGGGTCGCAGGGAATGTGTCCGACAATCTTGGCACGATCATAACCATCAGGCGAGGATTACGCGAGCGTGGTAGTTGACAGTTACCCAGAGATTGTGCGCTGGGCATAACTCCAGTCGTGTGTTACTGGAGTTGTACATTAATGAAGTTGCCATCCGGCCCGACCTCTTGGCTCAGATCCTACTCGGTGACCCGAGCCGAGCCCATGGGTAAAGTGGATTGATGATACGCCCGAGTATAGAGGATTGGGTTGGACGAAGGTGATGGATAGGTCAGCTCGGACGTATTGCTACTGCTCCGAGGTCATCCTCACAAGATTGTGAGAAGATCGTGTCGGCGTTATAGTTCTACCAGAGCCCTCTAGTCGGACATTTTCCTCGGCTTAGACGTTACCTGCCCAAGGCTTTATTCATTAATGCAAGAGTTAACCTGATGCGGCTTGGTTTGGATTTACCCATAACAGTCGCAATGACATCTCATATACATATTCTTTACTCCTTGATGCTCCACCTCTACTCCTGTCTTTGGTCTTCAGCTTCCAAAAGTTCAACTTACTACATGACACAATGGACTCATGTGATTGACAAATAAGGTGCACAAATCAATGCACCAATAGATTTATAGGAAGAAACATGAATTGTATAAGGCAAGATTAGTAGCCAAGGTTATGCATAGGAGGGTGTCAACTTCAGTGAGATTTTTACACCTGTAATATGGCAGGTATCTATCAGATTTGTGTTAGTGCCGATTGCTCAATACAATTTAAAATTAAAACAAAAAGATGTGAAAATTATTTTCCTACATGGGGAATTGAAAGAGTAGATCTACATGAAACAACCAGAGGTCAGAGAATAAGGTTTGCAAGTAGAGGATGTCGTTTAAGGTCTAAAACAATCGCCTAGGCAGTGGTATAAAAGATTTGATTCTTTCATGGTGAGTCAGCAGTTTACCAAAAGTGAATATAATCATTTTATCTATTTCAAGACACTAAGCAATAGAGAATTCATTGTAATGATATTATATGTTGATGACATGCTTATCGCCAACCATAGCATGTCTAAGGCCAATATATTGAAGATTCAATTATCAAGACATTCGAAATGAAAGATTTAGGGCTGTAAAGAGAATTCTTAGCATTGATATACATAAATATAGGGAGAGGAGCATGTTACAAATGTCTCAAGATAAATATCTTGAGAAGGTGTTAGTCTATTTTGATGTGGACTATATTAGTCTAGCTTGGGATGGACAAGGTTAAACACGGTTAGCATAACCCATGCTACTCACTTTCAGCGTTCTTCAGACCAATGTCCCATTACAAATGGAAAAAATGAGTTTGTCTCATGTGCCTTACTTAAGAGTAGTTGGAAGTTTAATGTATGCTATGGTCTTTATGAGATCAAATATTTCATGTGAATTCGGTGTTATGAGCAGATGCATGTCAAAATTCGGCAAGTAAAATTGAGAGGCAGTGAAATGACTACTTTGTTACATATGAGGTATAATGGACTATGTCTTGACATTCAAAAAAATTAGATGACAAACTTATATGCTATGTAGATTCTGATTACGCAGGAAACGTGGACAATAAAATGTAGATTTTTGGTTACTCATTTATATTAGTGCGTAGAGCGATTTAGTTGGATGTTGAAGCTTGAGTTTGTAGTTGCTCTTTCGACAACCGAAGCTGAGTATATAACCGATTAATTGTGACAACGAAAGTGTGATTAATTTGGTAAATAATTTGGTATATCATTTACGTACTAAAATATTGATAATTGTCATCATTTTATCCAATAGATGCTTAAGGAGGATAATATTACTCTTGAGAAGATCTACACAAGCATAAATCCAACAAATATACTTACAAAGGTCGTTCTTTTAGAGAAGTTCAGATTCTGTTCTACTTTTCTGGCTTGGCAAAGGTTTGATAAAGATGGAGTGTGCATGAAAAGCGACTATGGTGAAGTTGTGATGGAGATGATTAGAGATTGAGATTTGGAGTTGTGAATCATGATGATTGAAGCCATGGTGGAGATTTTTTTCTGGATGTCTTCAATCTGTATAGAAGCACGGGAGTTTGATCGATTAAATAGGCTACTTGATTAATCGAGTGAACCCCAGATTATACAGATTGGTGTTTGGACAATTTTGGACAAGTTCGATCGATCGACCTTGGAGGTTCGAGCGATCTTCATAATTCAAAAAATTCATGTTAACTCTCTGGACAATTTTGAGCATGTTCGATTGACCGAACATGAGGGCTCGATCGATTGATGGTTGCTTGATTGAAGTTGATCGATCGATGCATGTATTGACAACGCACGTAGTTTTGCGTAATTACACGATTTGTTTTCTATTCCGGGTGTAACAATGTACATATATATATATATATATATATATATATATATATATATATATAGAGAGAGAGAGAGAGAGAGAGAGAGAGAGAGAGAGAGAGAGAGAGAGAGAGAGAGAGTGTGTGTGTGTGTGTGTGTGTGTAATGCAGGATTAGGGTAGAACACAGATAGATAAATAGTTTTTAGGATTTTGAATGGATGAAACTTGGATTTGATCTATCTCTTTTACTTTCGTTTTTATAGTCAATTGCTCGTCGCTTTGTACCGCGGTTTATTCTCACAAGGGTTTTTCTATATAAAATCGTATGTTTTCTGTGTTGCTTTGTTTGCGTTTGTTTTTCTTTTGTGTGATTCGAATTTGGAGTTTGCTTCCACGGCTCCCAACATACACGATGTTTTTATTTTTCACATACAAACCCATGAGAAAATGCTTTCCTATGCAAATCTATCGACTACTCTGATGTTACCATAGATTAAGAAGCTAGATACAGGTGAGAGGCTTGACACAAATATGACACTCGATTTCCCTCTCCTTTCCTCTCCTCTCCTTAACTCCCCATTTTTCTCCACCCCTCCATAACTAGCTAGCTACACCTCCTGACCGAATAACAATACCCACCAATCGACCAGTGGTACTTTCTTTTTCTTTTTATTTTTTTTCAAACTATATTAATGAAATGATTGGGTTTCAACCGATCGATTTTGGGTTTGAATTGATAGAGAAGAAGAGAGTTGGAGGGATGCATGTTGCCTCTGCATGTTGGAATGGTTTTGTGTGTGTGATGTTTCATGTTAAGTAATCTACGATGGACATTCCCTCTTACTCTACTGTGGCCCATATGAATTTTGGATTGGGCTGCTCTTTTGAGATTTAGGGGTTTTATAATGTGACCCATCTTATGGGACTTGGATTGGGTACTATCCTTGTCTGTACCAAGTCAAACAAAATTCGATTGAGTACTATCCTTGTTTGTACCAAGCCCAACAACTTTCAAATATGCTTTAAGTGGCTTCATTTCTAACGGTAGCTTATAGTCTAATTAAATCCTGTCAGGTCAGGCAATACTAAGTCCTATCGATTGGGTTCCAATCCTTGCCCGAGTGGTAGAATGTAAGGAGTTTCAACACAAGGTCTTGGGTTCGAAACCCATAGGTGGTGAAATTCCACTATGGCGTGCGTGGGTGTGTGGCGGGTGCGTGTGTAAAAAGAAAAAAAGAAAAAAAAAGTCCCATCATATGGGCAGGTTTGGATTCCATGAACACATTCCTAGTCCCCACATTTTCCAGGGAGGGCACTTGCTTGCATGCTCTCACTACAAGAAAATAGGCCTTTAGCTACAATATTTTTAGCCTCGGTTCAAGAAAATGGAGGCTAAATTTGATTTTTAGCTTCGGTTGTAAAGGAACCAAGGCTAAAAGGTCATTTTTTGTCTTGGTTGTAAAAGAACCAAGGCTAAAAGTCCACTATTTTGTCTCAGTTGGTGAAAAACTGAGGTTAAAAGTTTACCATTTCGCCTCAGTTGGTGAGAAATTAAGACTAAAAGTCTTTTATTTTCCCACATTTAGTAAGAAACTTAGGTTAAAAGTCCACTTTTAGCCTCAATTGTTAGAAAATCGAGGCTAAAAGTCCACTATTTTGCCTCGGTTGTAAGGTAACCGAGGTTGAAAGCCTACCTTTTCGCCTCAGTTACTAAGGAACTGAGGTTAAAAGTTCATTTTTTCGCTCAGTTGGTGAGAAATTGAAACTAAAAGTCTACTATTTTGCCTCGGTTAGTGAGAAAGCGAGGCTAAAAGTCTACTATTTTGCCTTGGTTGATAAGAAAGCGAGACTAAAATTCGAGCATTTTGCCTCAATTGGTGAGAACCCGAGGCTAAAAGTAAACTATTTCGGCTCAGTTGCTAAAGAATTGAGGCTAAAAGTTCATTTTTTCGCTTTGGTTAGTAAGAAATCGAGTCTAAAAGTCTACTATTTTGCCTCGGTTGGTGAAAAACTGAGGGTAAAAGTGTATCTTTTTGCCTCACTTGATAATAATCGAAGCTAAAAGTCCACTATTTTACCTCAGTTGCTAAAGAATTGAAGCTAAAAGTTCACTATTTTACCTTGGTTGGTGAGAAACTGAGACTAAAAATCTATAAATTTGCCTCCATCGGAGGAAGAGTAAGGCTAGAAGTTCACCATTTTACCTCAATTGATATGAAATGGTGACTAAAAGTCACTTTTTAGCCTCGACTTGGGCTAAAAGTCCACCGTTGGAAATAAAATCACGTGCATTTCATATTCAAACAAGAAAAATCAGATGTCTAGGATCGTTGGATTAGTTTAGAGTTTCAAGCCTATCCATCTACCATGTCTTGCAATTTGGACCAACATTGCCCCGAAAAATGTACCGATTTTAGATGATCCTAAACATCGGATCATGGCGTGACACTGTTCAACTTAGATTGCAATGGTCTTAAAAGTCACTGATTGAATAGCCTTATTTGTATTGTCTGATCTCGCTTCATTCGTATGTATCCAATTTTCACCGGAAGATTGGCTTTGGTAAATCAGGTATCCTAAATTATTAGACGGTTAGGCTTGGTGTCTGAAACTTGTACAATATCTGAGTGGCCGCGTATCAAGGGCCGAAGCCTGAAAAAAAAAAAACCCTCGCTGTAAGAACTAAACTCACCCTCTTTTCTACCGAACTCGGCCATTTCGACGATTTGTTACATCTCCCTCTAAAAATCCCATAAGTTCGCTCCAAAACCCTGAAATTCCTCGCAGTCTGATCTCGATTTCAAGCGCCGATCCCTACAATCACCCTTCATATTTGTTGATTTAATTTGATTTTCCGATCGATCGAAGAGATCGAGAAGTTCTTTCCTCAAAATAGTTTTTTTTTTTTCTATCTTCCGGTTTTTCTTGGTCGAGAGGCGTTGGATTAGGGTTTCTGATCTTCCACCTAGGGTTTTTGAGAGCATCAACAATGCCTTCGGTGCTTAGAGATTTCCTCTGCCACTCGATGACGATGCTCTGCACGACGTCCTTCCATGGCAGATCTTGCTCTCATCGCCTGAAATAGTTGGAGAAATGGAATCGGCGAGGTAATTTAAATTGACATTAGGATTTTAAGGATGTCGATCATGTTGTTTTACGATTTCTTCTTCTTTTCCTTCTCCTTTTTCTTTGTCTTTCTTAGATCTGACAGAAATGAAGTGACTTGAGATCGAGTGATCCGAAACTTTCATCTTTTTTGTTGTTCCTGAATTGGAGCAATATCAGGAAATTCAAGATCAAGATATTGGAGATTGGAATCAACTTGCCTTGAATCGGATCCTGTTCTTGCAATGACAACGAACTCTTGAGAATTTGTAATTACCACGCGAGGTAGATGCCTTTTACCAGTTTTGTGTGTGTGTGTGTGTGTGTGTGTGTGTGTGTGTGTGTGTGTGTGTGTCATTTTTCCCATTCTAAATAAAATGTCCTAGAATCATATCATATACTGTTGTCTTTGATACTAGTGTAGGTGGCTTAGCTGATAAGAACTTCTCTGTCTGCTCACTGTACTCGCTTTTAGTGATTTACCTTGATTTTATTTCTCTTCCTTTTAATTTAGTGATTATTTTATTTTGCGTCTGAGGAAATTACAGCCTTGGAGGACATCATCTAATTTTTGACCTGCTACAAACGATGCAATTCTGTTGAATTCATTTTTTAACTTGAAATATTAAACCCGCCTGTTTTGAGAAACCAATTCTCTCTTTCTTTGATAGACTTTAAAAAAAATAAAATAAAAATAAAATAAAATAATAAAAATGTTTGCTTTAGGTTTTTTCCATTTTGCCTTTATAAGAGCTAGGTGGTTTAGAAAGTTTCGAGTTTGGTCTATATATTATTGGTTTTTTAAGTCTAATGGTGTAACTTATGCCATATGCTTTATATTTATCAATTGTTCATAAAAATAAGCTTAATTTATGAAGTGGGGCCTTGTTATTTTGTAAATTCTTCAATTACATTTAACAAATCTTGCAGCCTGCTTCAAATATATATACCAGGGTTGAGGTATTATATTTCTTTTCTTTAAGCGGCACCCAAACGGTCCCTAAGTTTTCAGGAGCAGCCTTGAAATGTTTTATAGATAGTACGAATGGGTTAAATCAAGTGAAATGCAGTTCAACAGCTCTGGTTTGTCCATCTAACTGAATCCTGTTGGAGAATTGTCAATGCAGCTGCACTTTTGAGTTTGTTTTGAGTAATGAATTGCTCACTGAGAGGCACAAACTGAAGCCTGTATAAATAGAGATTACTTTGCTGGGGCCCATCTTCTTCACAACTCAGATGTCATGCACCTGTTTCACCTTGGCGTGAAAGATAAGTATATGTATAAATAGAGATTACTTTGCTGGTGGCAGAACAGGATTCATGTCGCCAACCCCAATTACGTGGGATAAGGCTTAGATGATGATAATTATGATAAGAGATTTTGCTGGGTAGGTTGATTTCATAATTAACCCTGTGTTATCAGTGTCTTCATGCAACTCCATCCACTATACCACCCCCAAGGTGAACTTCGAAGTTGCCCAGCTTTTCCTTTACCCTTCTCTGGCCTATTAATGGGGAAATCGGTTCGAAAGTCATTCCCTTGGTTCAAGCCCTTCATAAATGATTTGAAAAAGAAAAACTCAGTTCTTAAATATAAAATGAAATAACTCATGCAACAGGCACCCATGAAAGGCCACTAGCTTCAGTTGCATCAATAAGTTCCTGTTTCTGCATAAAACCATCTCCACTCGCAATCCCCATGACAAAACCAGATTTACATGTCATGCTAGTACCAACATTTAATAAGCGACAGAGAGATATTCTATAATTACGCACACTTCATGTAAGTTTTTACGAAGCATGGTACTCACCACACACTTGATGAATGTGAATAGTGATGGGGCCATTGCTTTGGCATTCTTGCATGTGGACAAACCATATACTGAAATTGAAACAACTCAATGATATTGATCATCCCGTTGTTATGAGTTCCACACATTAAATGCTGAATCCTATTCATATTTTGCTCAACTTTGTATTATCCATCCATTTACAAGATAGTGGAAATGCCATGGCTAGCGCTTCAGGCAACCCCATGGAATACTCAAATGAATTCAAGCCTGTAGCTCAGTGATAGGCAGTCTTCATTTCAACATTGAGGTCTCGGGTCGCATCTTGGCTTATCTACCACCAAAGAACTCACAAGGTAAAAACATTTCTCAATTAGAAAAGTGAATGAGAAGAAGCAACAAATGTATCTACACATAGAAATTAGCAAGTGAAAAAAGAAAAAAGAAAATTCGGAAAAAGAAAATTCAAAATTCAGTTAAGCAAATACCTATAAAGAGCAATTGGTAATGCATAGGCCATAATGATTTTTGTGGCAAATAACGTTTTGTTCCCTTTTCTTTCTTCCCTGGAAATTTGAAGATGAAATACAATGCTCATACAGAGAGACTGTAGTATACTCCGCTCAGGTTTTTAGTTTGTATGTTAATGATCCAAACCACTGGTATATATGGAACCATGATTGAGGGAAACTCCAAGGTGGACTATTTAGATGTGGCAGCTCTTTGTAAATGAAGTTAGGAGGTTAATTTCTATGTCCATAATTTCTTTTAGTTTAATTCTAAGAGAGGATAACTTTTGGGTTGATTGTCTGGCTTAAGCAGTAGAGTGTTAGGTCAGATAAAATATAAAAAATTGGTGCTTGGCTTCTTACTTTTGTATGTGAAAAAAACTCACATAAGTGACTAGATTCAAGTTGAGCTGATTGAGTCAGCAAGACTTGATAAGTCAAGCCAAGTTGAAGCCGAGTCACAGGCTTAGAACTGATTTTCATGGTGACTCACTCAAAATCTCACTAAGCCGATTCAACTCGGCTGACATTTGCATGTCCGAATGCATGTATAATCATCAAAACCAACAGAAACTAGAAATGAGAAAATAAAATCAAGCTAATGGCCACAACAACAATATAACATTTGGATTGTAAGGGAGCAACAAGCCAACTTCTTTCGCAACCCGCCTTGCAGCCAAGTGGGCTGACTGGCACGGATCAGTGATCAAGCTTAGTATGATCAGGTTCCTGATGATGGTCAATCCATGAAGGATCCTTTAAAATCCTTATTCCTGAAAACTAATCAGAAGTTACATTGTGTATCAAAATGAAGTTGCCCTGTGCATGTATGTGTGCTTGAAGGCATACAAGTGCATGTTTGTGTTGTAGTAATTATTATTATTATTATTATTATTATTTGAAGATTTGTGTTGTAGTAATTCATGTAGTAATGTGCTTCTCTGTTGGAATATAACTCACTACTTTCTGAACTGATTCTTCTCTTGCCACAAAAAGTTTGTCTATCATTTTATTGGTAACTGTGTTCAGGGGAAGCTGTAAGAATTCAACAATGCAAAGGACAGGTTTTTGCTTTGCAGGATGAACCAGAGGTCGAGTCGAAGCATGCCCACCCTATTGCCTGTTGGTCTCATCTTCTATTTTGTGATTGTTATTTTGCTGAGGAGATGCTGCAGTTATTTTCAGTGCCAGCTGACGTACGATTTTGCCTATTTGGCTGTATGGGGCTGTGACTGCGTGGAAGGCTATAGTGCAACTCCCAGTCTCTAGCTTGTTCATGTGCGTTTGTTTGTTTCGAAAACTTTAAATAGACCATTAACTTTTTTGTTGGTATTGTGTTGATTGTTTTATGTATTGATGAATGCTAAATGGATGAAATATGCGTAGGTTTAATCATTGGTTGATTATGATATTGTTAGCTTCGGTTGATAAAAACTAGGGCTAAAGATGGATTTAGTAAGTTGATATCAAAATAGGCGAAAAATTAGATTTAGCCTCAGCTGTTGAGAATTGAGGTAAAAAAAAAAAAAAAAAAAAAACTTAATTTAGCCTCAGTTGATGCCAACGGAGGCTAGATCCATCTTTAGCTTCGGTTTTTCTAATTCCCGTGGCTAAAGGCTTTAGCCTCAGTTGTTGAGAACTGAGGTTAAAAATAGATTTAGCTTCAGTTGGAGACAACCGAGGCTAAAATTTGGATTTAGTCACGGTTGGATACAACAAAATCTAAAAACTTAATTTAGCCTCATTTAGAGGCAACCGAAGCTAAAAAGGTTCTTTTAGCTTCAGTTGAAGAACTGAGGTTATATAAAAAAAAAAACCTCTTTTAGCCTCTGTTGCTAAAACTAAGGCTAGATCCTTTAGCCATGAGATTGCAGCCTTGGTTTGGGTAACTGAGGTAAAACCAAGGCTAAAGGCTTTAGCATCAGTTTTTGACTTTTTTAGCCACAATTTTGAACTGAGGCTAAAGACCTTTTTTTGTCATAGTGTCTATGAAATGATGCATAGACATTGAAAAATTAAAATCCAGGTTATATCATCTACCCAATAACCTGGGATTGAAAAAGGAGCACTGAACTACAAAAAGCAAACTTGGGCTCCAAATGCACTAATTACGAAACAAGTAACCGTGGTCTATCCACAGTTGTACCCAACAGGTCTAGGTAACATGCATTGAAATTTCATGCAATTCCTGCTTTTGCAGATATTTACCTAGGGCGCTCAGAAAAATGTGGATACAAGATCAGACCAGTCATGCAGTGGGTTCTACTATTTATGAGATTTACACCAAAGATGACTATGGTTCGACGATTTGATGATCTAACCACATGAACAGGCTTATCCATTGAATATGGTCAATTGCTTTTTATTAAAATGTCTGTTTGTTATATATATCGAGAGAGATAGAGAGCCTTTGAGAATTCATGAACCACTGTTCAATAAAATGGTAAGACACTATGGAATACACTGCATACAAATTATCAACTCGACACACATTGCACACAACCACTAAACAACTTATTAGAAAAATATAGATGGTAAAGGGACCCAATGGATATTGGCCGTCCATTTTTAAGCCAAAGCAAACTAAAACGCAGCGCCCAAACACAGGACAAAATAACCCCGCAATGCTACTACCACAGCATGAATGTGAGAAAGTGAAGCTCAAACCCTCCCTCCAAGCAGGAGTATGGAAACGACACAAAGGACGAGTCCAACTAGCACTGACGGAAGAGCTATGAAAGCTGCCGATGGAGGCGAGGCGGGGCTCATCCATGGCATGGGTTCTTGGGCCGACACCGCCATGACCGTAAGGGCTAAAAAGAGGGCGAAAGTGATCACCGAGGAAATTGAGAAGGCCATCTCTCCCTGTGCTCGTACTTGATGGTATTTCATGGGATTCTTACACCTATTTGGATGTCCGCATGGACGAGTTGTTGCCAGTTTGTATGATGGTGAATTCAATGTTCGGAATCTTGTCGTACTTGGAGCAAGTACAAACCAAGCCTCGATTGATTTTCATTCTTGCGTCGTACGCCGGAAACAATGCGATGGTCGTCACCCCTCTCTGTTTCGCATCTTAGTTTTTATTTTTATTTTTTTTACACACGCACACACACCCCCACACACTCACACGGTAGTGGGATTTCACCACCCATGCGTACTCGAACCCCTTGACCAGGTGCTTTGCATCTTAGTTAAATAGTGGTGAGCCATCCACCGTACATATGTCATCCGTGTACATTGTCAAGTGTATAACGAAATGGTGGGTCCTGAAACACTTCGAGGTTACTCTTGTGCAACCTACACATCCAAAGTCCATTCGGAAGCGGATTGGCTGGGGTACCACACACCAGCTATATAACTGCTGTAGGTACGTGTCGTGGGAAGATGAGCACTGACGCTCCTCGAGCTCCGAGTTATACGAATGGTTCAAAGGAGATCAAGGTTACATGGGCCCCACAGTGATGTATTTATTATATCTACACCGTTCATCTATTTTTAGAGATTATTATAGAGCATTATCCAAAAAAATGAATCATATCCAAAGATCATTTGGACCACACTAAAAATAGCAGCGGAGATAATGATTTTCAGCGTTAAACAATTCGTAGGGCCCACCATAACGTTTATTTTCCATCCAATATGTTCATTATGTCACAAAGACATGAATGAAGAGGAAAAACAAATTTCATTTTAATCCAAAACTTCCATGACTCTCAAAAGAGTTTCAATGGTAGACGTTCAATCCCCCACTGCTTTATGCAGTGTGGTCCATTTGATAGTTAGATGTCCTCTTTTTTTTTTTTTTTTTTTTTTTTGTCTCAAGCCTTAGGACGAGCTCGCCAAATGCATGGACGGTTTGGATATAACACATACCTCATGATCAAACCCACAGAGCTTGCTGACGTCAATACAACAACTATATAGCTAGTATGAGGTACACCAGCCAATCCACTTCTAGTCCATCTTATCAATGTGTATGACACGTGGCGACTGGTTAAGAGTGGAAGGGACAAATTGGCTAGAGGTGAAGTTTGAAAATATGTTAGATCACATAGGTAACCACTGGATTATATTCACTACCGTGGGGTAAATGACTTAACATGCATAACATGTTGTCATAATCTGAATGTGGAAATCCTAGAGATGAAGCTGTGCATAGAATATACAGATCTAGGGTTTGGATGGCTTACCTATTTAAGACGCCATAGATGAGAATAATAGAATATTAGATCTTCCTTTCCTTACACCCGGATACAGAAAATTAGATGGGACTTGCGTTTCTAAATTGTGTGTTGGATCGAGGACCTAGCCACCTTAAATAGATGTTGTAGTGGAGAGAGTTTGAAACCCATCACAACTCTCTCCCACGGCTCCACACTGTCTAATCCTATTTAAACTCAAAATTGCTTTGCGTATCAAGTTGTAGCACTCCAACCCCTTACGCATTCATACACAAACACTCTGCGTGAATCACACTGAAGTGGGGTCCACTGGTTTACCCGATCATATAGTCCAACTATCAGATCAATCTAGACCGTTGATCAATAAGGCCCACCTTATAGAGTTCTAACATTCTTCCACTTGGACCATATTGAACAATGTCAATGATTAATCTGTAGAAAATTCTTTTGAAAAATTAGTTTTAATTTTAAGAAAACATCTAAATGGTTAACCAATGCAACTGTTGGATAATACGGGTAATGCTATTCAATCTAGTCCATCAAGACTGTCAGTATCGAATCACGGTAGTCATTACAACATTTAATTTAGGCGAAGTGAGTCTAAGTACGGTCACAAATACCAACATTCTTAATGACATAGATCTGTAACTAGGAAATATGGTATAAAGATTACACATTCAGTGTGATGATGTGTGCCTATCCTTAAGAGGTCCTGAAGCTTTCAAATGTCTCCAACGATACAGAATTTTAGTTCTACTTACTTAAATTTAATTACGCATACTAAGTGGGAAGCAGAAATAAAACTTTATATCAAAATCATCAACCTGTATAAAAAAGAAGTGATCAACTCCTGGAACAACTAATGAAAGCATCGGTTAACATGTATCTCAATCAAACAAGGAATGATCAATGGACAATTAAATGAATCCTAAGGTACCTCTTGTTAATGCATCTATGAATGCAATATGATGCGTGCCCTCACGCGTACACCCTCGCGTCTTCATCTTACTTACGCATGACATCGCCTCAAAGTGCGCCACATCTACAAATCACATGCAAATGCGGTGCAGGAATATGATTACCAAGTTGTTATTCGTCCAATTCATACAGGATTCGGGAAGCTAAGATACCTTCCTCATATCACCATCCAACCGTGATCCATAACTAGGTCGTTAATCCTGACATCTCATACGATCAGCTTCCGAGGTCGGTAAGCGAGGCTGGCTCGACACCAATCAATGCACGCCTTTCATGCCCTTACTACCACGATCGGCTCGTCACCTCCTTCGGTATCCAGGTATGCACGAGGTCACTACAAAGGGCTCGCTACCAATCAATGTAGGCCGACCTGAATATCGTGTCCCATACCACCATAATCGGCTCACGAGTTTATTTGCTATACCATACACTACGGAGGCTCGTACCCAATGTTGTATTGGCCGATTAGATAGATCTACGGTGTCCCATACCACCATGTCCGGCCATGAGTCTTAGCGGTCAAGTACCATGGTTATTAGGATTTCACTCGTAAGTTAGGAAATTCTTTATTCAAATTCTCCAACATTCTTGGTTAACATACACGGCACAATCGGGTTAGTTTGACAATGAGCTCGACTAGCACGAGCCGCAAGTTTGAATTGAATCGACTTGAGTGCCGCTAAAATAGCCGTTGTGACCAATAGCCGTCCAACTCTAATACGACGAATCTCGTCTAATGCGTCTCACGTGGCGATACCAATCTTTCACGAACTTAGGGTCAATTACCGATTTCCCGGACTAAGGCATAGTCCCAAACATCCTACACTACGACAATATTCATATGGAATGTAAAACAGTAATGGAACAACCACTCAAATCATGGTGCATACACATCTTAAGAATATCAATTTAACATAAATGTAAGCATAGGAATGCTTGAATTTAAATAACTTGGCATTAACCGCATAAGCGAAATCATGCGCATCCATAATGGTATTGTAATCACTTCTCAACGCTCATTTAGTGTAATCTACAAGCCGTCATTCATGCATCTCTACAAACACTTAGCATAATCCATGGAACAACATACATGACGCATGTTGAAATACATGCACTTAGACAATTCCTTCTTCCAAGGAGTTGTCATACATGCATCTAGCATACATACATGACCAAAAATCATGGCAAACATAAGGTGCGTATTTTATACGTATACGGTACTTTATAAATACACTTAGAATACACAAATCTCAACATAGCACATGCATATCAAGAAAGCAATGTAAACATAACATTTGACATGTGAAATCTCATCCATAACAAGAATAAATCACTATCCTGGGATTGAAAGCCTTGAAAACCATAACCTATACACTTAAAGTCCGCACCTTAAGCGAAGAAAGAATAGCCGAATTGATTTAGACGAGTTGTCTTCGTCAACAGCGCAAGAATACCCTAAAATAAGGATGGAAATGAGATACAACAACACCAAGTCTAATCTAAGCTCTAACACAAGTTAGGGTTAGGTTAACTTACCCCAAAAGAACTCAGAATCGTCAGAGGAACGATTCAAAGTAAAGGTTCAAAGGTGAAGAAGAACAAGGAAGAATCAAGATGATTCACCAACCAATCTCTCTCACTAACTCTCTCTTTTCCACTCTCTTTCCAAGCTAGGGTTAGAGAAAATTCGTATGGAAATGAGAACTAGGGTTTAAGGACTATATATAGGCCTTAACATGATGGAAATAACCCTATGGTCAAGGTATACTTAGGTTATAACCAAAGTACGCCTTTCTCGATCCAACGAAGCACTTCCGGTGGGCCTATAACCACGAAAGGTCCTGGACTTAAGCTCACCGACCATGGATCTAGGTCAGCCGAGTTTTCGTACCGACCGGCTCTTCAGATCGCCGTGGCGGACCACACTCAATTCAACGGTCACTTAATCTCGATCAAGTCCACAAGCACTAGGATATGCCTGGGCCAACCATCCTCAATTCGAGGGTGAAATTGGGTCGAAATCCAACGGTCCGAATGCTTAAAATCGTCGCAAGCGACACGACTCATTTCATAAAAGCTTATTAAATTCCAACCGTTCTCACACTCTTCACTCCGAACTCAACCAAATCGACCCAGAACATCAGATCGACTTGATTTTTGAGGTGAAGACCAAGCCCAACTCAGTGACCGCAACAGCCTAAGATCATCGCCATCGGACTTTCGACGCGCGGTCTAGGTCCGATCCAGATCTTCCAAAAATTCCCCAGAACAACTGGATTTAGCGATGGATCCCAGATTTCAGAGTAACGTAGCGCTCACTAATCTGCACGTTTAGAGCCATGCAGATACAATTTAAAGTGATTGATGCGAATTTCACAAGCAATCAAGTAAAGCGCTAATTACCCCAAAAACAACTACTTAAGGAAAGATTAGCACAAAGATTCCAAGGTCGTTACAGTGAATCACACTGAAGTGGGGTCCACTGGTTTACCCGATCATATAGTCCAACTATCAGATCAATCTAGACCGTTGATCAATAAGGCCCACCTTATAGAGTTCTAACATTCTTCCACTTGGACCATATTGAACAATGTCAATGATTAATCTGTAGAAAATTCTTTTGAAAAATTAGTTTTAATTTTAAGAAAACATCTAAATGGTTAACCAATGCAACTGTTGGATAATACGGGTAATGCTATTCAATCTAGTCCATCAAGACTGTCAGTATCGAATCACGGTAGTCATTACAACATTTAATTTAGGCGAAGTGAGTCTAAGTACGGTCACAAATACCAACAATCTTAATGACATAGATCTGTAACTAGGAAATATGGTATAAAGATTACACATTCAGTGTGATGATGTGTGCCTATCCTTAAGAGGTCCTGAAGCTTTCAAATGTCTCCAACGATACAGAATTTTAGTTCTACTTACTTAAATTTAATTACGCATACTAAGTGGGAAGCAGAAATAAAACTTTATATCAAAATCATCAACCTGTATAAAATGAGATCTCTAAATGTCTATGAAAAACAAAGTACGGTCAAGCTCCCACTAATTGAAAGCATCTGTGGGATCAATGACTCTCATGGATGTCACATGCTCCTGAAATGGCGTGATAGGTAGCCCTTTAGTGAACGGATCTACAATCATTTGCTTAGTGCCGATGAACTCCACAGACACTTGATGATTCTAAACTCTTTCCTTTATAACAAGATATTTGATGTCGATATACATCGACCTTGATAAATGCTTGTTGTTACTAGAGAAAGAAATATCAGCTGAATTATCGCAAAATATTCTCAATGGTTTCGAGATATGCTCCAGTACTCGCAAACCCGAGAAGAAGCTCTGTAACCATAATGCCTGATTAGATGCCTCGTGACAGACAATAAATTCAGCTTCCATGGTGAACGAGGCTATGGTAGACTATTTCACGCTTTTCCAAGACATAGATCCTCTAACCATCATGAAGATGTATCCTGAGGTGGACTTCTTAGTGTCAACGTAGCCAACAAAGTCTGCGTCTGAATATTCGTTCAACTCTAATCGATCAGATCTTCTGTATGTGAGTCCGAAGTCCTTCGTTATTTGTAGATACCATAACACTTTCTTTGTAGCTATCCAATGTTGTATTCCTGGATTAGATATGTATCTCCCCAACATTCCAGTGACAAAGGCGATATCCGGTCGCATATAAACTTGAGCATACATGATGCTCCCTACTACTGATGCGTAAGGAAATTCTTTCATTCGATAATTCTCAAAATCATTCTTTGGACACTGAAATAGGCCAAATTTATCGCACTTTACAATGAGTGACTGTCCGGAAGCACAATTTTACATACCATACTTTTCGAGTACCCTAGTAATATAGGCCCTTTGTGACAAGTTGAGCAGTTCAAGTGATCTGTCACGACGAATCTCAATCCTAATGACATAAGAGGCATCACCAAGATCTTTCATTTCAAATTTTTGAGAAAAAAATTTCTTGGTGTCGCTCAACATCTTGATATCACTACCAGCCAACAGAATGTTATCAACATACAAAATCATCGTAACGAACTTACTCCTACTGATTTTAATGTAAATACATTCATTTGCAGTGTTTTTTACAAAACCATACAAGGAAATTACTTCATGAAACTTTAGGCACCACTGACGCGATGCCTGTTTCAACCCATAAATGGATTTCTTTAGTTTACAAATCAAATGTTCTGAGCCATTGACTACAAAGCCTTCGGGTTGTAACATGTATACATTCTCATTCAAATCCCATTGAGAAATGTTGTCTTTACATCCATCTGATGTAACTCTAAGTCCATATGAGCTACCAGAGTTATTATAATCCTGAATGAGTCTTTCTTAGATACTGGTGAGAAAGTCTCTTTAAAGTCAATGCCCTCACACTAGTTAAAACCCTTGGCAACAAGTTTGGATTTATATCTTTCAAAATTATCCTTGGAGTCCTGCTTAGTTTTAAATATCCATTTACAACCAATTGGCCTTATTTCAGTAGGTAACTCAACAAGATCCCATACTTTATTGTCCCTCATGCATTTTAACTCATCTTTCATGGCATCAAACCATCGAGATGGATCAGCACTTTGTTTGACTTATGTAAAGAATTCATGATCCTTTTCCAGCCATATGTCAAAGTCGTGCTCCTGTAAGTATACGATGTAATCGTCTCGATTTACAGGTCTTTTCTCTCTTTCGGATCTTCTTAATGGTTCAGCTTTTTGGGTGTAATTCTTATTTTCCTCACAAATGGGTTGTATTTGAGGTTCATTGTGGTGTTCTACAGTGATTGCAGGGACGACTACAACATTTGTATCCACATGATCTTAAGTGGCTATGACTGGAGTCATAGTCCTTTCTTCATCAAATACAAAGTTTCTAATGTTCATGCTCCCACTGTTTTCAGTGTCCTCACTGAATCTGGCATTCTTAGTCTCAACAATCCTGATAGAGTGAGAAGGACAGTAGAATCGATAGCCCTTTGATCTTTTTGGATATCCTATGAAGAAACAACTTACGGTTCTAAGATCAAGTTTCTTTTCATGTGGGTTATAAATTTTGGCCTCAGCAGGACAACCTCAGACATATAGATATCGGAGACTTGATTTTCTCTCATTCCACAACTCAAGAGGAGTTTTGCTTGCTGCTTTGCTGGGACCTCGTTTTGTATATGAATTGTGGTTTTGATCGCATCACCCCACAGGGATTCTAGTAATGTCGAATTGCTAATCATGCTTCGCACCATATCCATAAGGGTGCGATTACGCCTTTCAGCCACACCATTCTTCTATAGAGTACCGACAATGCCACAATCCTGTAGATATCTAGTGAATGACCCTGGATTGCGCCTTGATTCGTCATATCTGCCGTAGTATTCACCACCACGGTCAGATCTGACAACTTTAATCCTTTTATCGAGTTGATTTTCAACTTTGGCCTTATAGATTTTAAAAGCATTTAAGGCATCTGATTTCTCACTGATAAGGTAGAGGTACTTGAAACGAGATTCGTCATCTATAAAGGTAATAAAATATTTGTGTTCACTCCATGAAGCCATAGAGAATGATCCACAAATGTCCGTATGTAACACCTCTAAGAGACCTACACTTCTTGTTGCACATTTCTTTCTAGTTTTGGTCTGTTTCCCTTTTATGCAATCAATGCATACTTTATAGTCAGAGAAGTCTCGAGAATGTAGAATTCCTTCTTGCACAAGTTTGTCCAATCTCTCACGAGATATATGACATAGTCGCCTGTGCTACAACATAGAAGAATTCTCATAGTCCAGCCTTCGCTTGAATCCTACTTTATTTCCATACAAGGTATTAACATTATAGACGTGAGAGGCAATTAAGTCTAACTGGTATAAGTTATTCACTATAGAGCTGGTTCCAACTTTAATCGAATTAAAGTAAATACTAAAGCTTTTATTTCCAAATTGAAATGAATATCCCAACTTATCCAAACAGAAAATTGAAACTAAATTGCATCTTATAGATGACACACAAAATATATTACTAAATCAAAAAATAACCAGACTCTAACTTAAGCCTATAGACTCTTATTGCCTCCACATCTACCTTGACACCATTACCTGTGTATACTGAGCACTCTGCATCAGCTGGTGGCCTGACCTGTAGTAATTCCTGCATAGAAGTACATATGTGAATAGTAGTTCCTGAATCTATCCACCACTAATCCACTGACACATTAGTTAGATTAGATTCAAAATAGACAAGAATAGAGTAATTACCTTTCTTTATGAGCCATTTTTTATACTTTTCGCAGTCTTTCTTTAGATGGCCCGCCTTTTTGCAAAAGTAACAACTGTTGCCTTTATCCCGTTTGCGGTTCGATCCATTTTCCTAATTGATTCTCATGGTTTCCTAATGAAGGACCAGAGGATCCATTATTAGAACCTTTGTTCCTTTCCTTTTACCTTTATGCCCATGTCCATGCCAAGTCTTGAGATCACCATATTAACATTTTGCACTTTGCTCGACAGCCTGATCCTGTCTTCTTCTTGGACGCACTGAGTGATCAGTTCATCCAATGTCCACATGTCCTTCAGAG
Source organism: Magnolia sinica (assembly GCF_029962835.1). NCBI lineage: Eukaryota > Viridiplantae > Streptophyta > Magnoliopsida > Magnoliales > Magnoliaceae > Magnolia > Magnolia sinica. The sequence goes on from NC_080581.1 coordinate 53,689,803, forward strand.
TGTTATAGTTTACCAGGAACGTACCGTATTCATGAGGTAGGTTATTCATGATCAAGTGAATCAGTTGGTCATCAGTAAGTACAAGACCTAGAGAGTGGATCTTAGACACGAATTCGATCTGCTCTATAATGTATTCACGGATATTTCCTTTTTCATCGTAGGATGAATGAGTTAGTTTATTCAAAAGAATACCCACTTCAGATTTATCAGATTTCTTGAATCGTTTTTCCATTTCGGTCAGAAATGCTTTGGTCTTATCTACTTTAGGCATCGCACCTTTCATAGACTGAGAAATCGAATGCTTTATGACTTTTAGGCACGTATCATTTGATCTAAACTGTGCCTTGTAACGATTAATGTCTGATTTTGTGCTACATCAGATGGTTTTGGTAGTTCTGGTGTTATCAGGGTAAGATCTAATTGCAGGCAACCCAAGACAACTTCAATGGATTCCTTCCATTGAACATAATTAGATCCATTTACGGTAGGGACTTCATGCGTGCTAGTTGGAATTGAGACTGAAATAGAAGAGAAATATATATACTCACATTAGTTCATTATTTCATAAAGCAATTCATGAATGTAAACAAATATCAGACAATTAATTAATTTAGTTGCTAAGGGATGCATCAACTGAATCATCTAAGATGAAGATGGGCCCAACCATCACATCCTGGTGAGGATCTATTACATCATCATCATTCCTCTTGTGGGAGGTAATAATGACATGTTAGTGATCCTCCTGAACATGAAGCTAAGTGATGTCAGCTATGTAAAGCTGAAACACTCAATACCTGTGTGTGAGATGAGTCTTTCAACCTTACATCACCACCATCACTTACTTCACCCGTCCATGTTACTGCCAAATGATAAATGTCTGTGTTTTCGTTATCGTATGCATGAAATGTGAACACAACTGTATGCAATCCTCCTTATCCCAATGACACAAGTCTGTACTTGTAAAATTTTCATCAAATGAGGTCACTATGGTGGCTAACACAACCGAATCCAACGCTACAAATATAGACTCAGGATCCCAATTATAATCATGTCCTCAACGGATTATATCTAAATTAGTCCGATACGGCCCATAAATTAGTTGGTACTGACCTTTTGGAAAACCTTAAAGTGAAACATATGAATAGGTTTCACACCATATATTCCAACGGTCCATATCAACTCCTAAGGATGGGTGATGGACCAATAATATGGATGAATCAGGACTCTCTATCGTCAAGTCATAATAAATGAGTAAAGAAAATCTTGTTCATAGCATTCACATGATAGATAGGAAATATTAATCTTTAACAACTAGATGTGTAGGTTCATTCATGAGTGTCTACAACATGGGTGGATCAGCCCATATACCATTTTTAAATTTTTTTTTTTATATATCAAATATAGGTTATTATCTATATTATCTACCTAGAGAACGTGTCAGATTGAATGCTCATAGTGAACTGTTCACATCGATTAGATGTGGGCTTATTTATGACCCAAACAGAATGGTCCAAAATTAGACTCTAGCCAATGGTCATGCTATATCCTTGAGGCCTACCATATAGAGACCTTATATGTGGGCAATGGGCATGCCACTAAGACATGGCCCATGATAGATTTAGATACAAATCAAATGACCCAGATGTGCAATGGGCCTACTGCTAGTGTCAGGCCCACCAGAGATAATAGCATAAGCCCATTCGGGGGTCCAGATGGTGGACCTGAATACATGTAATCGAGTTCATAGACCCGACTATATATAAGGTCGGCTTCGACTGAGCAGCAGTCGTCTTCGACCGACTAAGGGTAACAAAGAGAGAGAGAGAGAGAGAGAGAGAGAGAGAGAGAGAGAGAGAGAGAGAGAGAGAGAAATCTCCTCTTCCTGAGGTGAATCCGCAGTCAGTCGAAGATCTCGACACCTCCATCATCCACAACGCTGATTCGAGAATGACGACCATGGTATCTTCCTCGAATCAGAATGAGGAGCACGTCATTATGATGGATGATGGTCGTCGTCTGACGATGTGGCACCCACAAGGTTTCATCGGCCATGAACGGAGGTGGATCTAGAGAAATCGAAGTTCTCAGACAACATTAGTGGAGTAATCAATCATTCATGGCTTCCTCCACCAATACACAGGTATGGGTATACAAATCCCTAATTATCTGGATTCTGAATTCAGGGATTCGAAAATCCCTAATATTAGATTTGGGATTTGAAAAACCCTAATTGCCATTTGGATTAGAAATCCCCAATCTAATATGGGATTCGAAAATCCCTAATTATTTACTAGATTTGGGGTTTCTAGATTCGAAATTCCCAAATTAATTTAGGGTTTGAAATCCCCAATGAATTTCTAGATTTGGGGTATTTGGATCCAAATCCCTAATCTGTTCGCTGGATTCAGGGATTCGAAAATCCCTAATTACGACTTGGATTTGGGAATTCAGGATTTGAAATCCCTAAAAATATCTTGATTTGGGGATTTAAAATCCCTAATGCCTGATGTGGGAATTGAAATCCCTAATCTTTTTTTTTTTTTTTTTGGGTTAGCTTGTTAGTACACACCCATGTCAGTACACACACTCCATGTTAGCCACCCCCACTAGGGATCGATACCAAGACCTCAAGTGTTGAAACGAGGTATCTCCACTCAGTCTGCCAGTTGAGCTATGGATCTGGGTGTATTGAAATCCCTAATCTGTTTTTGAAATTCGAAATCCCAACTTGCCTAATTTGGGAATTTGAAATTCTGATTTCTAAATTAGAATTTCTAACGACGGAATCTGATCAACTATATCTAATGCAAAGTGTCTCTGATACCATCTGTTGTCATAATCTGAATGCAAAAATCCCAGAGATGAAGTTGTGCATAGAATATAGAGATCTAGGGTTTGGATGGCTTACCTATTTGAGGCGCCATAAATGAGAATAATAGAATACTAGATCTTCCTTTCCTTACACCTAGATATAGAAAATTAGATGGGACTTACATTTCTGAATTGTGTGTTGGATCGGGGACCTAGCCACCTTAAATAGATGTTGTGGTGGAGAGAGTTTGAAACCCATCACAACTCTCTCCCACGGCTCCACACTGTATAATCCTAGTTAAACTCAAACTGCTCTGCGTATCAAGCTGTAGCAATCCAACCCCTTACGCATTCATACGCAGACACTCTGCGTGAATCACACTAAAGTGGGGTCCACTGGTTTACTCGATCATATAGTCCAACTATCAGATCAATCTAGACCGTTGATCAATAAGGCCCACCTTATAGAGTTCTAACATAAAATTCATAGCATTTATGGGATAAATCACACCTGGTCTCGGTCTTGATTCCAAAGATCCTGCCATTGGGCACCTTATAAAATATACCAAAAACCTTTAGTAATGCTCACCTAAGCCTTAGAATACCATGTATCACTTTTAAACTCTCCAATTGACCACCTTGTAAAATATGCCTAAAACCTTTGGTATCTCCCACCTAAGTTTTAGAATACTATTACTTTTGGATAATTGTTTCATCATAGTGATGCTGCTACTCAATTCAAACCAAATGTTTAGTTGGCCACCTATCGAGAGAAACTAGGCAATTTGTGAAGGGGAGAGCTCATTTTTCCTAATGAGGTTTTTTTTTTTTTTTTTGTATATACCTTTAATGGAAAGGAATTTTCCACCATGTGATAATGGTTAATAAAAAATAACTAAAAGAAACGAAGTTGCATTTATAAATATTTATAAAGATAAAAACTTACAAATAAAAGAAAATCCTTTGTAATCTAGCGATTGCAACATAAATGGTAAAGTTCTAAAAATATGATCATTCTTAGCCCGACGAGTACTGCGTTGACAAGGGAAATTACACTAAAAACTAAACTAAAAAATTGGTCTAGTGTGGTGGCATTGATGGGAAAAAAAATATAAGATAAGGTTGGTCCAGTGTAATGGAATAAACGGATAATACCACTACTCTAACCTAAAGTCAGTCCAGGTGGGATAAAGCTAAACTAAGATAGCTAGTTTTGTGTTGTATTTAGTTGTGCTAGTGAGGGCTTGAAACTCTTCAATCTTCCTATAGAATTTTGAGACAGTTGAAGGAGAGAGATTTGCATTGCAACTTCCCATGTTCGTTGACATGGAATAACCACCTGGGCCATAAACGGTCGTAGACCATCATAACTTGCCATGTCTACTAAACGGTTGTTGCCAATTGGTCTTCTATTGCACATAGGTCTTCCTAATCTTACGTGAGTTACAGCCGCCTACACTCTGCCACGTGTAAGCCTTTGTTAGCCATTATTTGATTTGAACATGCAACGAGGGCTGTAACAATTGGCAATTTGATTTGCTTTACTCTCTTTTCTTCTTTCTGCTAATAAATTTGGCCATGCAGATTCTTTTGTGAATTGTTATATTGAGTCGACCGATCGGATTTAAGCCTCTTTCAGTCGTTATAACTGTCCGTCGTGCTGGCTTTGTCATGTCTCATTCATACAACATGCGTCTCGTGACAACAACCAACTGGACATACTCTTTTCAGTTGGTAATGACGTCTACGATTATGATCAAATTCATGTAAGAACTCTATGTGGTGGGCCTTATTGATCAACGGTTTGGATTGTCCTATCAGTAGGACCATGAGACCAAGTAAACTTGGGCCCCACTTTAGGTGATCCGCTGCGCAACCTATCTACGCAGCAGTACGTATTAGGGCTGAAATGCTATTGCTGTTTATGCAAACAGCAATTTGGGTTGAACTAGGATACAAGTGTGTGGAGCAGTGGGAGAGAGAGTTATGATGAGATTCAAACTCTCATCTCTCCAACTTCTGTATAAGAGAAGAGCTGGGTCCCGATCCAACACAGCATCTATTATTCTGTATAAGGGTGTTAAGGAGAGGAACATTACAACATTGTTTTTTTCTGGTATTCTTATCTGGCGTATATGGCGTCTCAGTTAGGTAAGTCATCCGAACCCTAGATCTCCATGATCTATGCACAACAGATCTCAGGGATTTTCACATCCAGATTATCTAACAGTTGGTATTAGAGCCAAGATGTACAAAGGCATGGATGATCAGATTCAGATTCATCCATTAAAGATTCGCATTCAAAATCAGATCTTCGAATTCCCAAATCAGGCAAAATGGAATTTCGAATTTTGTTTATAATTAGAGATTTCGAATTCATACCCTCAAAACTAGATGTTAATTAGGGATTTTTTCGAATTTGAATCCCCAAATTCAATTACTTAGGGATTTTGGATTCGAACTCCTAAATACATACATCCAGTTAGGGATCTCAAATTCCCCAAATCCAGATTAGGGATTTCAAATCTCAGATCAAGAATTTGGGGAGTTCCACTTTAGCCCTAAATCCAGTAATTAATTAGGGATTTCGAGAATCCCCAAATCCAGTTTCACAATTAGGGATTTCCATTCTCGAATCTATTGTTGGAGATTCCTGAAAAACCCCATTAATCATCAGGGACTAAAGAACTCCAAATCTAGCAATATTCGAGATTTCCGATTCATATCCCATATCATAATTGGGAATTTTGAAATCCAAAAACCATGATTTAGAAATCTTTCCATCCCTTACCTTTGTGTTCTCATGGTTGGGGCCACGTTTGATGATAGTCCCTATGTTGTGGATGCCATTGAATCCGACCACCTATAACCAGAGAACGAAGGAAGGACCTTCTATATCTTAGCCTACCTCAATGGATCCTTCCTTCTGCTCTAGTGGCAGTCCCTCTAGCGACGAGCATCGATTGCTCCTTAGATCGGAAGGCGAGATCTATGCCAGTGGCGGACATCACTCATCCTGGATCTAGCAACGCTAGGAAAACTCGGAGCTTCCCTTCGGAAGTGATTTATGGCCTCTGCTCGATTGCCCTCTTAACAGGAATCGGGTGGGCGGATCCGCTTAAGATCTGATTAGGACCGATTCGGGTCTGCTGACACGATTTGATCTGTTTGAGTCTGCAAACCCGTTTCTATATATATGAAATTGATTTAATTCAATTTTGAATCAATTTAGATGGCTTACCTGGCAATGCACTACATGTTCCTTCTTTTGTTACCTATTTGGGACCATAAATTTAGATCAGATCTGAGCCATTTGTTTATTTTATTCACATAAGCATGTGATCTAGCTCATTCACTAGAGCGACTATAAAGACAATAACTTTTCATCAAGAGAATATTAAGAATGTGATCCGAATTGTTCATCTTGTGGACACTGATTCGATGATCTATCAATCCATCTGAATTATTTAGTAACAACCGTATATCATGAGAATGTTGAAAACCACACACATAATGCTCATTGATGATGAACAGATCAAATTAGAGTACTGATTCGGCCCTATCATAGGCCTATCACCCATCCTTAGGAGTTGATATGGACCATTGGAATATATGATGTGAAACATATCCGTATGTTTCACTTGAAGGTTCCTTTATTTTCCAAAAGGTCAGTACCAACTAACTTATGGGCCGTATCAGACTAATTGAGATATAATCCAGTGAGAGGCAGGATTATAATCGTGATCCTGAGTCTGTCTTTGTAGTGTTGGATTCGGTTGTGTTAGCCACCATAGTGACCTCCATCGGTGAAAATATTACAAGTAAAGACTTATTACATTGGGATAAGGAGGATTGCATACAGTTGCGTTCATGTTTTCATGCGTACGGTAATAAGAACACAGATGATTACCGTTTGACATTCACATGAATGGGTGAAGTAAATGATGATGGTAATGTAAATTTGAAAGACTCATCTCACCCATAGGTGTTGAGTGTCTCAGTTTTACATAATTGACATCACTTAGCTTCATGTTCAAGAGGATCGCTGGCATGTTATTATTACCGCTCACAGAAGGAATGATGATGATGTAACAGATCCTCACTAGGATGTAATGATTGAGCCCTTCTTCATCTGGGACGATTCATATGATGCCTCCCTTAGCAACTGAATTGATTATCATTGCCTAATATTTGTTTACATTCATAAATTGCTTTATGAAATAATAAACTAATGTGAGTACATATGTATCTCTTCTATTTCAGTCTCAATTCCAACTAATATGCATCAAGTCCCTGCCCTAAATGGACTAATTATGCTTAATGGAAGGACTCCATTGAAGTTGTCCTGGGATGCCTTCAATTAGATCTTGCCCTGATAACACTAGAACTGCCAAAACTATCTGATAATGCTACTGAAGCAGAATATAATCGATGGGAGACATGGTTTAGATCAAATGATACATGCCTGAAAGTCATAAAGTATTCGATTTCTGAATCTAAGGGTGTCATGCCTGAAATAGATAATGCCAAAGTTTTCTTAACCGAAATGGGAAAACGATTCAAGAAATCTGATAAGTCTGAAGTAGGCATTCTTTTTGAATAAATTAACTCTCTCATCATACGACGGCAAGGGAAATATCCGTGAATATATTGTAGAGTAGATCGAGGTTGTTTCTAAGATCCGTTCTATAGGGCTTGTATTCATTGATGATCAACTGGTTCATTTTATCATGAACAACCTTCCTCTCCAATTCGACATATTTCTGATAAATTATAATACTTTGAAGGATATGTGGACATTGGATGAACTTATCACTCAGTGCGTCTAAGAAGAAGACAGGATCAGGCAGATGGTCAAAGTTTAAAATGTTAATATGGTGACCTCAGGTCAAGGTCATGGGTCAGGGAATAAAGTTAAAAGGAAAAGGAAACAAGGTTTTAATAATGGATCCTCTGGTCCTCCATTTAGAAACCATGAGAATTAATCAGGAAATGGATTAAAACGTAAATGGGTTAAAGGCAAACCATGCTTCTTTTGCAAAATGACGGGTCATTTAAAGAAAGTCTGCGAAGGGTTTAAGAATTAGCTCATAAAGAAAGGTAATCATTCTATTCTTGTCTATTTTGAAACTAATCTTACTGATATATTGGTGGATTCCTGGTGGATAGATTCAGGAACTACTATTCACATATGCAATTCTATGTAGGAATTAGTACAGGTCAGGCCACTAATTGATGCAGAGCGCTTAGTATACATAGGTAATGATGTCAAGGTAGACGTGGAGGCAATAGGGGTCTATAGGCTTATGTCGAAGTCGGGTTACTTTTTGGATTTAGTAGATACATTTTGTGTGTCGTCTATAAGACGTAATTTAGTTTCAATTTTCTGTTTGGATAAGTTGAGATATTCATTCCACTTTGGAAATAAAAGCTTTAGTATTTACTTTAATTCGATTAAAGTTGGGACCAGCTCTATGGTGAACAACTTATACCAGTTAAACTTGATTGCCTCTCACGTCTATAATATTAATACCTTGCATGGAAATAAAGTGGAATCCAAACGAAGGCTAGACTATGAGAATTCCTCCATGTTGTGGCACAGGTGGCTATGCCATATATTTCGTGAGAGATTAGACAGGCTTGTGCGAGAAGAAATTTTGCATTCTCTAGACTTTTCTGACTATAAAGTATGCATTAATTGCATAAAAGGAAAACATACTAGAACTAGAAAGAAAGATACAACCAGGAGTGTAGGTCTATTAGAGATGATACATACAGACATTTGTAGACCATTCCATACAGCTTCATAGAGTGGACATAAATATTTTATTACCTTTATAGATGACTACTCTCGTTTTGAGTACCTCTATCTTATTAATGAGAAATTAGATGCCTTGGATGCTTTTAAAATCTATAAGACCGAAGTTGAAAATCAACTCGATAAAGGGATTAAAGTTGTCAGATCTGACCGTGGTGATGAATACTATGACAGATATGACAAATCAGGATGCAATTTAGGGCCATTCGCTAGATACTTACAGGATTGTGGCATTGTCGCCCAGTATACTATGCATGGTACTCTAGAGCAGAATGATGTGACTGAAAGATGCAATCGCACCCTTATGGATATGGTTCGAAGCATGATTAGCAGGGTCCCCAGCAAAGTAGTAAGCAAAACTCCTTTTGAGTTGTGGAATGAGAGAAAACTAAGTCTTTGATATTTACATGTTTGGGGTTGTCCTACTGAGGCCAAAATTTATAACCCACATGAAAAAAAGCTTGATCTTAGAACCGTACATTGTTTCTTCATAAAATATCCAGAAAGATTAAAGGGCTATCGATTCTACTGTCCTTCCCACTTTATCAGGATTGTTGAGACTGGGAATGCCAGATTCATTGAGGACGCTGAAAATAGTGGGAGCACGAACATTAGAAACTGATGTTTTATTTAAACCAATCTGATTTAAATGATTTTAAACTCGCAAGTATACGAATCAGATGTAGGTATGGTACGTATTACGAGATCGTTCCCACGAGGACTGGTCGTCACAATTCAAAATTAAAGACTCTTCTTAACTAATCCAACAAATATTTGCGATAGTAATTAAGTAAACTAAATAAAAATCAATGGAAAAATAACCAAGAATAATGAGGAAAATTCGATCAGGGAGAAGACTAGGACTTTCGAATCCACCCCTAATTATCATAAATCCTGTTCTACCTGTTGATTCACCCTAATTCAGATTGATATCAAAAATAAATAAAGCGCACTCTATGTCTTTGGTCGGGTACACAGAATGTATAATTCCTTAAAGCATATGGATCACATCTTTCCATCCATGGTCAGGCATGAAGAGACGTAGATTCCTGTTTCTTCCTCTATAGGAACCTGTTCATGGTCAGACACAAGCACCTAGAATAGTAATCCAAACAACGTCCATAACTAGACTTTGGTTGAGCTCTTAGAATGGAGAAGTACAGAACTTCCAATTAAGCACACTAGAGAAAGAAACACATCAATTAAATCAAAATGAAATCAACACTTAACAAGGGTTATTCAAGTTAGGGGCTTCATCTCAGCCCTAGCTAAGAAATTTAGCTACTCATGGAATCAACTGGAAAGAAGGAAAAATATAGATGATAAAAGAAAAAAAACATCCTTCCAATCTCTCCCTTCTTTCTTCCTCTCTATCTCTTGCTTCTCTAAGCTGCAAAAAATTTCCAAAAACTTGGATGATCCGGCTCTTGAATTCCCTCTTTTTTTTTTCTTACTTTCTTCTCTTCTTTCTTCTCTCTGGATCTTTCCTCCTTCCAAAACAACCTTCTTCCTTGGATTCCCCTCAAAACGAGCTCTCTCTCTCTTTCTTATAGCAGTGTAGGCGGTGGAAACGCTGTCGCAGCAGCAGCCGCGTGTGGACTCCCTTTCGCTGCCGAGTTCATATGCAAAACCCACACATCTTTCCTTGCTCAGTTACCAAATAAATATCGTCCCTTAGGACGTTTTCTGGTCTTCTACATGATGGACGGATCAGATCTTTCATCTGATCAAGTATGGTGGTCCACACCGCTGCGAAAGTCGGACAGCGTCCGGCGTGCGTAAATAGGGCATTGCACTGATCGCGCTGCGGTGCTGGTGGGACCCATTCTCCCGTTATTTTAGGAAATCCAATCCATCCATTGGATAGAGGACGAGATTTCGACCGCATATGGGTGGTTTTGAATTTGCGTGGACGCGGCCCATTGTAGCAATCATGCTATTTTCATTCTGGACGTCATGGGGTAGCTTGTTTGTGTCCTCTGTACCGAACACGTGTGCATGTATGGGTACAAAATGTAAACGTGGTTTTATAGTTGTCGAAACCCTCTACACGATGAACGGCTTGGATCAGACGTACGTGCCACCGGTGGGGCCCACAACGGTCCGTAAAAACGGACCTTCCATCCATTACGCGCGCCAGAAACGGCAACTGCCGTTTTTGAAAAAGAAATTCGGGTCAGCAGCGCTGACCGACTTAGGTCCGTTCGGTGCTCAGGCAGTGCACATGTGCACTATGTACACACGCTATACATATGGGGTCCACTGTGATGCTTTCGAGAAATCCAATCCATCTATCATATTGCTCATCTTATTTAAACCGTCTAAGTCAACTTTGAAGTATATCCAGATTGTAGGCGGGCCTAAAATTGGAGATTAATGGGCTGATCTGTCCGTTGGCCCACTTCTCGAGATATCCAATGGTTGAAATTTAATATGTACGGTTTATTTATGATCCCCATCCCATGTATGGAGTTTCGAGTCAATTGGATGGCGGAAACCGTGTGATCTTGCATTTTGGACCTTTTTCGGGCCTTTTTAATGTGAACGGCTTGATTTCAGCGGATCCCTGGCATGTGAATTCTTCAGTCTTAGTTCTCTGGGGTGCGTGCCTTGCTCTGGTGACTTTGGAACATCAAATCCATGCTTGTAGTACTCTTTTTCCATCAACGCTCCTGATTTCATCCTGTAACAAAAATATAATTAAAATATTCCATTAAGCATTATCATGTACGTAAAATCATGCACTAATTAGGGTCTGATATGCAATATTCGACCCTTATCAAAAACTTTATATTTGAGGAACAAAGGACTGTGACTGCAGTCATAATCAATTAAGATCACGTGGATATTAATGATGCAGTCAATTCTGCAGTCACTATAGAACACCACGTAGAACCTCATATACCAACCACTGATGAGGAAAATAAAGATCCCACCCAACAAGAAGAACTATTGAGAAGATCTGAAAGAGAGAGAAGGCCTATAAATTGAGAAGATTACATCTTATACTTATAGGAGCACGGCTTTGACATAGGGGTAGAAAAGGATCCTGAATCCTTTACACAAGTCAAACAAAGTGCTAATCCTTCTCATTGGTTTGATGCTATGAAAGATGAGTTGAAATCTATGAGGGTCAATAAAGTATGAAATCTTGTAGAGTTAGCCACTGGAATAAGGCCGATTGGTTGTAAATGGATATTTAAAACCAAGAGGGACTCCAAGGGTAATGTCGAAAGGTATAAAGCCAGACTTGTTGCCAAAGGTTTTAACCAAAGTGAGAGCATTGACTTTAAAGAGACCTTCTCACCAGTATTTAAGAAAGACTTATTCAAGATTATAATGGCTCTTGTAACTCATATGGATTTAGAGTTACATTAGATGGATGTAAAGATTGCATTTCTCAATGGGGAGCTGAATGAGAATGTATACATGTTGTAGCCTGAAGGTTTTGTAGCCAATGGTTCAGAACACTTGGTTTGCAAACTAAAGAAATCCATCTATGGGTTGAAACAAGCATCGCGACAGTGGTATCTAAAGTTTCATGAAGTAATTTCTTCATATGGCTTTGTAGAAAACACTGCAGATGAATGTATCTATATTAAATTCAGTGGGAGTAAGTTCTTTATAATGATTTTGTATGTTGATGACATTCTGTTGGCTAGCAGTGATATCAGAATGTTGAGCGACACCAAGAAATTCTTATCTCAAAGATTTGAAATCAAAGACCTTGGTGAAGCTTCTTACGTCATTAACATTGACATTCTCCATGACAAATCACTTGGACTACTGGCCTGTCACAGAGGGCCTATATTATTAGGTTACTCGAAAGGTATGGCATGAAACATTGTGCTTCCGGACAGTCGCCCATTGTGAAGGGCGATAAATTTGGCTTATTTCAGTGTTCAAAGAATGATTTGGAGAATAATCGAATAAAGGAATTTCCTTACGCATCAGTAGTAGGGAGCATCATGTATGCTCAAGTTTATACGCGATCGAATATCGCCTTTATCACTGGAATGTTGGGGAGATACCTATCTAATCTAGGAATACAACATTGGATAGCTACAAAGAAAGTCTTATGGTATCTACAAATAACGAAGGACTTCAGACTTACATACAGAAGATCTGATTGATTGTAGTTGAATGGATATTCAGATGTAGACTTCGCTGGCTGCATTGACACTAAGAACTCCACCTCAAGATACATCTTCATGATGGTTGGAGGAGCTGTCGTGGAAAAGAGTGAAACAGTCTACCACAGTCTCGTCCACCATGGAAGTTGAATTTATTGCCTGTCACGAGGTATCTACTCAGGCATTATGGTTATAGAGTTTCTTCTCGGGTTTGTGGGTACTAGAGCATATCCCGAAGCCATTGAGAATATTTTATGATAATTTAGCTGCTATTTCCTTCTCTAGTAATAACAAACATTCATCAAAGTTGAGGCATATCGACATCAAATATCTTGTTGTAAAAGAAAGATTTCATAATCATCAAGTGTCTGTGGAGTTCATCGGCATTAAGCAGATGATTGCATATCCACTCACTAAAGGGCTCCCTATCACGCCAATTCAGGAGCTTGTGACATAGATGGGAGTCATTGATCCCACAGATGCTTTTAGTTAGTGGGAGTTGAGCACATTTTAATTTTTTAGACATTTAGAGATCTCATTTTATACAGTTTGATGATTTTGATATAAAGTTTTATTTTTGCTTCTCTCTTAGTATGTGCAATCTGATTTAAGTAAGTAGAACTTCAGTCACGTCTCGTTGGAGATACTTAAAAGCTTCAGGACCTCTTAAGGATAGGCACATATCCTCACACTAAGTGTGTAATCCTTATAACATATTTCCTAGTTCTTGATCTATGTCGTTAAGATTAAAAGTACTTGTGATTGCGCTTAGCCTCATTTCGCCTAAATTAAATGTTGTGATGAGTACTGTGTTTCGATACTGACAGTCTTGATGGACCAGATTGAATAGCATTACTCATATTGTCCAACAATTTAATTGGCTAACCATTTGGATGTTTTTTTTTCCTTAAAATCAAAACTTGTTTTCAACATTATTCTATATGACAATCATTGACATTGCTCAATGAGGCCCAAGTAGGAGAATGTAAGAACTTTATGTGGTGGGCCTTATTGATCAACAGTCTGGATTGTCCTATCAGTTGGACTATGAGACCGAGTAAACCAGTGGGCCCCACTTCAGGTGATCCTCTACACAACCTATTTGCAAAGTAGTGCGTATTAGGGTTGGAATGCTATTGCTATTTACGCAGACAACAATTTGGGTTGAACTAGGATTGTAACGCCGCAGTTTTCGAAAACCCGAGTACTTGACCCGTCCTCGAAAACCTGGTGTTAATTAGTGATCAAAATAGACAATTTATCAAAGTGCGATTTGTAGAAACAAACGTAGCATAGGTATATCCCAACTCAAATGAATATTCAGGGCCATACAGCTGAGGCCATATGCAAAATTTCAAAAAATATAATTGTTCAAAAAGTAACCATGATAACTAAACTATTGGTTTAAACCAAAGTCGGCAGCAACCTGCTGTTGTGACTTCTCGTCGTAGTACTCCTCCTCAGTGGTAGCAGGTTCCGGGTTCACACCGTGCTCTTCAGCGTCTGTGCCTGTCTCATCTGTATGGTTGAACATTGATGAATGAGTGGCCAGCTCAGTGTGATCTGTAAGCCCCGTATCCTAGACCGTACCGTTCCATAAAACATACAGGCAATCCAAAACATAGCAGATACAGTCTTATTATGTGCATGAATGTGTGAATGCAGTCATTGCCCCAAGGATGCACATCCGTGTAGATGTTAGGCTTGTCACCCATGCAATCATCGACCTAAGAAAAACATCCAATCGGATAAATATGTACATCATGTACGATAACAATAGATGCTGGTCTGTGCCCCTAGGAAAAAGATCTAGTCAGACAAATACGTACATCACATACGATAGCAATAGATGCTGGTCGGTGCCATGTATTCATGATTAGCCAAACCATTATTATTCCAGTTACAATCAGCCAATTTAAATAAGCTCAAAGGTTATTATGGGGGCTAATTGCTAGCGTAGGTCGACAGGTCGGGCATAAATCCCATACCACCATCCCCGGCTCATGAAACTACCACCTTAAGGTGTGTATAGAACCCATTAACAAGGACCCAATCAACTCTTAATGTTAGGGAACTACCACCGTATGCTGAGTAAGAATGAAATATAGAAATCATTAAATTCAGCGACCAAAGCAAGACGGTATGTATGGATCAATGCGAGTAAACAACGAGGAGTATAAACATGGCCTGTTTCATTCCATAGTCAGGTAAGTGGAATCACTCCATAGATGGTGAGCCCCATGATTCAATTTCCACTATGCATAACCTCCATGTTGAGGGTCTATTCATCACATCCGTTCCGTTACACCCTAAGCTTAGACTCTCTTTTAATAGGAGTTTCATAGAGAGGTTTCAAATGGTGTATAACTTACAATCAATACAATTTTATGAGGATCTAGGCATGCCTTGATATGTGATCCAAGATCTCGAAAGGTCCAATGAAACAAGGTGCAAGCTTCTCTTTCTGTCTGAACCTCATCAAACCCTTCATAGGCAAAACCTTTAGAAATATGTGATCGCCAGTCACAAACTCCAATTGTGTCGTTGATTGTCCGCATAGCTTTTTTACTTGCTCTTGGCAGTGCGCAAACACTTTCGAATAACATCAATTACCTGAGTGGTAACCTGGACGAGTTCTGGCCCTCACAGACTTTGTTCTCCCACTTCTGCCCAACACTACGGAGCTCGACAGGGGTGACCATAAAGAGCTTCGTATAGTGCCATGCCTATATTGGACTGAAAACTGTTATTGTAAGCAAACTCGGTGAGGGTCAAATGGTCGTCCCAATTTGCCTTAAAGTCGAGGGTACAAGCCCTTAGCATATCTTCCAGGACCTGATTTAGTCTCTCTATCTGTCCGTCCGTCTGGGGGTGAAAAGCCGTACTGAACTTGAGTTCCGTGCTGAGTTCCTCCTATAACCTTCTCCAAAAGGTGGATGTGAACCGGGAGTCACGATCTTATATGATCTCCCGAGGGACCCCGTAGGACTGAACGACTTCACAGACGTAGAGCCCTACCAGGTTGTCAGTTGAATCTGTCGTCCGGATAGGGAGGAATCGAGCAGACTTTGTTAGCCTATCTACAATGACCCACATTAAGTCATGTTTCCTCTGGGTCCTAAGAAGTCTAACAATGAAGTCCATAGAGATACTGTCCCACTTCCATTCTGCCACTGGTAGTTGCTGAAAAAGGCCTACAGGCCTGCGATGTTCGGCCTTGACCTTCTGGCATACCATACACTTTGCCACAAATTTTGCTATATCTCTCTTCATGTTACTCCACCAATACTATCTTTTAATGTTGTTGTACATCTTCGTGTTGCCTGGGTGGATAGCTAACTTGGAATGGTGAGCCTCCATCATTACTCCTCTCTTTAAATTAGCATCATCGGGTACGCATACTCGCCCCTGGTATCGGAGACCACCGCCATCATCGATCCTCCAACCGGGCATTCCTTTGCTCCTACACCTCTCTTTCATCTCTTAACCAGCCATTCGTCCTGGTCTTGGACCGAAATTATATGGCACATTAAGGTCGGTTCGATGGTTAGAAGAGCTACGTAATCATCTAGCTCATCGAGTGTGAGCTGGATGTTGAAGTCCTGTGCGAACTCCATCATCTCCCACTCTTTGATCACCAGGGTGGCCATTAGTTCATGCTTCCTTTTCTGACTAAGAGCGTCGGCCACAGAGTTTGCTTTACTAGGATGGTAGGATATATCAAAATGGAAATCTTTAAGCGTCTCCATCCACCGATGCTGATGCATATTTAGATCTTTCCGTGCGAATATGTATTTCAGACTCTTGTGGTCACAGAATAATTGGAAGTCTTCCCCATCGAGATAGTGCCTTCATATTTTTAGAGCGAAGACCATAGCTGCCAACTCTAGGTCATGAGTTAGGTAATTCTCCTCGTGCTTTTTCAACTGTCGAGAAGCGTAAGTGATCACCCTATTGTTCTACATTAGAATGCAGCCCAGGCCCATCTTCGAGGCGTCACTGTATACTACGAACGTTTCTCCTTATTGCAGAAGAGTGAGTACTAGTGCAGAAGTCAGCCTCATCTTTAACTCCTGGAAAGATTCTTTTGTGTTCTCATTCCACGTAAATTGGTTGTTTTTCTTCATCAGTTGGGTGAGTAGTCGCGTGATCTAGGAGAACTCCTTGATGAAACGCCTGTAGTACCCTGCAATGCTGAGGAAACTTCGGACCTCGGTAACTGTAGTGGGCTACTCTCACTTAGATACTGCTTCCACCTTTGTGGGATCAACCGCTATCCCGTCAGCCTTAACCACGTGTCTTAAGAAATTTACTTCTTCTTCCCAAAACTCACACTTGGACAGCTTAACATATAGCTAATTTTCTCTGAGGGTGCTCAGAATCATGCGCAAGTGTTGTTCATGCTCCTTCCAGCTCTTAGAATAGACTAGGATATCGTCAATGAACATGATTACGAACTGGTCTAGATACGGCAGGAAGACTCGATTCATGAGGTCCATGAACACCGCTGGAGCGTTTGTAAGTCCAAAGGACATTACTAAGAACTCGTAATGCCTGTAGCGAGTTCTGAATGCTGTCTTAGGGATATCCTCGTCCCTGATCCTTAGCGATGATACCCAGAGCGCAGATCTATTTTAGAGAAATACTTGGTATCTTTGAGCTGATCGAATAGATCGTCGATACATGGTAGGGGTTATCTATTCTTTATCATGGCGTCATTCAGACGTCGATAATCAATGCAGAGGCGCATCGAT
Source organism: Magnolia sinica (assembly GCF_029962835.1). Classification (NCBI taxonomy): domain Eukaryota; kingdom Viridiplantae; phylum Streptophyta; class Magnoliopsida; order Magnoliales; family Magnoliaceae; genus Magnolia; species Magnolia sinica. The sequence continues at coordinate 53,707,319 of NC_080581.1, forward strand.
CCATCCTTCTTCTTTACAAAGAGGACTGGTGCCCCCAGGGTGAAACACTGGGGCAGATGAAGCCCTAGTTTAGCAATTCGTCGATTTGGCTCCTCAATTCCTCCATCTCACTTGGAGGCATGTGAAACGAGGGCAGTGAAATGGGAGCGGTCCTTGGCTTGAGATCGATGCAAAAATCTACCGCTCTCCTAGGAGGCAGCCTTGTTATTTCTCGGAACACCTCCGAGAATTCCCGCACGACCGTTATTCGATTGATGGAGACCTCTTCTATCTCGGCCTCGGCTAGAGCTTATAAGCTCCCAAACTCTTCATGCCTGCCCTTCCCTTTCAAGGTAAAGGGGGATCGGCTTGGGATGGTTCTGGTAACTGTCTTGCCACGACAGTCCTTGACTATGCGCCCGAATGTAAGCTAGTCTATCCCTAGGATGACATCAAATTGCCTGACAGGTATGATGACCAAGTCCACGGTCACCTGATAATTTGCAAAGGTGATGGGACATGCCCTGCATATTTTGTCTGTTTCTACAAATTTTCCCATAGGGGATGCTACTACTAGGGGAGTATGCATGCGGGTTGTGTTCAGTTTTAATCTAGACGCAATGGCAGAATCTATGAATGACAAAGTTACACCATAATCAAACAAGGTAAGTACAGGGGTATCGTTAATGTGGGTGGTACTATAGATGGTCTGGAGTGGATCCTGCTCAACATCTGAAGTGGCAACTACGTACACCCATGCTCTCTGCGGGGCTGGGGGTCTTAGCCTAGGCTGTTAGGGCCTGGGTGCTAGCCTAGCTGTCATTGGGCTATGTTGGGGATGGTTTTGTAAGTGCTATGGTTTTATGCTCCTTTGGTTATCAAATTTTGTGGTGCCAAAAAATCAATCTATGTCTTGTGTAGCTCATTGATATATATGATCAAGACATTACATCACCACTCTAAACACTTTACTTCAAGTCAAGAACGAAGAACTACTTCAATCCATTTTAAGAAATGCAAGTACAAGCTACAAAGAAGGGATCTTGTTCAAGACCCAAGTCAAGTGAATTTCAAGCTACAGGAAGTACAACTCAAGATTAAGTGTAATATAAGCCCTAGAAGATCTCAAGTTCAATGTTACATCAAGAATAGAGATCTTAAGCTTCACAATCTTCCAAGGTCATCTATCATCTGAAGAAATGGTATTTCAATGTCCATACTCTATGTTCTAGGTATGAAAGACCATATATTGACCTTAAGGTAGGTCATTTTGAATACGTAATTCAAATTGAATCACTTTATAAGTATTTGGTTTGTTCTATGACTAGTCCTGGACCTTGTTCGACTAGTCCTAGCACTGGCTCGACCAGTCCTAGACAATCCAGGACCAGTCCTAAGTTTGTTGTAATTGTTCAAAATTTTCTGTCCATCTACGACCAGTCCTGGACTCTATTCGATCGGTCGTGTAAACAATGTCGACTAGTCATTCGACCAGTCCTAGTTCTTCGACTCAAACTACAGTAACCAATCTTTGAGTCCTACGACCGTTCGTAGGGGTCCTACGACTAGTCGTAGACACCCTACGACCGGTCGTGTAACTGTCTAATTCAATCCCGCTTAAAAATTCAAAAATCCGTTTCATCTACGTTCAGTCGAAGGGTTCCCAAGACCAATTGTAGACCTGATTTTTGCATCTATAAATAGACGACGAATTTCAGAGTTTGATAGTTCAATTCAAGGAAAATCAAGGCATCGCTTTGAGATAAGTTTGTGTTTATTTTAAGCTACATTGTGCATATTTAAAATTCTCTTTTGTTAGCTTATTTAATTTGATTTTGTTTTTATATTCCAATCTAAATTGAAAAGAAGAATTGTTGTATTCCTTTTTCTTGGAATCAAAATCAAATATAGCTAGCCCAACTGGTTTAATTTAAAATCAATTAGAACCTAGAACCATTTCAAAGTGAGTATTGGACATTTAACTTCTACATTTGAACTTCTACTCCGATTGGTTATTCTGGGCTCCTACAAAGGAGAAATCCAGGTATTTTACATTTATTGTAAATTCTATTATTTTGATTTTGCTTGAGGTTAAGCTAGAAAAATCTCATTGTGTTGGTTATCTGAGGAGAGCCAGAAAACTTAGAAAGTGAGGGTTTTTGAATTGTATAAGCCCATTTAAAAGACACAATTGTGAAGGTTTTAGGTGAACTTGTGAAACCTATTTTGATAGTGAATGCTTATATCCCCTGTGTGAGGATATTAGGAGTGGAGGAGCTGTGTGGCTGTTGTTTAACAGTTGGTGTACACACGGGCAAACCACTATAATTTCTTGTGTCTTGTGGTTTGAATGTTCGTTTAATTTTTCCTATCTTTTATCATTCAGAATTGTGGAATGTTTGTGTGGATGTGAATGTTGTAATATTTACATTTCAAGTATAGTGGGGAATGTTGTAATAATTTAGATTTAAATTCTTGCAATTTATTTCAATTCATTGCTATTTATTCATTCATTTTTAGTTTAAGTTCTTGATACAAAGAACATTCTAGAAATAAGGTTGTCCTGCCATAAACCCTTGGTTTTTATGGTGTAAGGTTGTCCTTAGAACAACATTTGTATCAACCTCTCAATTCTTGATTATTGAGGTTGCTTTGCATTTTCAGCATTGTGAATTGATTTCTTTTAATTGGCTATCATATTCTTTTATTCCATTGTTAAAGCTTAAATTTGGCATAGTCCTATTCACCCCCCTCTAGGACATATAGCTTGGCCTTTTCAGGTTTCCTGGAAGTGGAATTCCCTGGTCGCGCATCCTCTTGAAACAGTTTCGGGCGATGTGGTTCGTCTTGCCATAGTAGTCACAACTTCCGCTGGAGGGCAAGGGTGGAGCTCGTGCCAGTACTAGTCTGGACCTCTCTGTGGGAGTAGATGGAGTGGGAGGTGCCTGCCTTTGTTTGAATTGAGTGTCTCGGGCTAGGAGGCAGTAGCGAATGGTGCGCTCGACGTCCCTCTCCACTCTCATTGCCTTGTCTACTAATTCCGGGAAGTCCCCGAAATCCCACATATATAGACGAGCGAATGGTATAATTGCGGGAAATACTTTTCTAGAAATTTTTTTTTAAAACCAGCCCATGTCCAGGAGTAGGTGGCCGGGATGCCCCGCTATATACTTTACCACCAGTTATCTGCCTCCCTTTCAGCAAGTAGGTAGCCAAGGTCACAATTTGTGCATCAGAGCACTCTAGAGGGAGCATCAATTTAGTGACCCTTGCCAACCAGTACTCTGTCTGTACTGGGTCCAGTGTCCCTTCGAACGTGGGAGGCTGCATCCTCTGGAATCGCTCGAAAATGTCCGAGCTCCTGCCATCTCTGTCCCTGGACGTTTCCCCACGATCCCTACTCCTTAAGGACTCTATCATTAGAGTGTTCATGTCCTGCTATTGTTGTATGAACATGTCCTGCTGCCGCTGCGTAGCTGAAGCCATTTGTTCGACGGCCACAAAGGCTGTAGTCCCAGTCTGCCTTTCTATGGATGCCTCGGCAGTAGGCGTCCTCTGTTCACAGTATCTTGGTGGCAGGCTGGATGTGAGGATCTAGGGGGAAGAGGATTCCCCAACTACTTCTGACCTATTGTCCATGTTGGCCACTCCAGGTGGGAGGCTTGGTGTGTACTCGGGACTACGCTCCCTCTGTCGTTCGATAAAGGGTATGGGGTGAATATCAACCGTATCGGTATAATGTGACCGAAGTATGGGTGACATAGATCCCTGAAAGAAAATTTTTTATTCAGGTGTCGGGAAGAGAATGCTTTTAGCCAATAATGAAGAATACTAGGGTTAGAGGTCCTATTACTATCCTCATCGCGTGGTGTTCAAATTTATTTCCTAGTTCTAGATGGCATTTCTGATCAAGTTTCCAGGGGGCTAAGGTTCTTGTTCCAATGACTATCTCGAGGCCTTCCAAGGATCCTATAAGTTTAGTCTACGTTTTGAATTCCTCTCTAGTTGGTGTAGATGCAGTTCATCCATCCTACAACTATCTGAGGGATCCTAAGTATTTTGTGTCTATGTTCATCCGTTCTAGTTTCTTCCTAAGGAAAATTCCTATGTTTATTCTAAGTTATTTTAACGAGGCTATTGTATATGATCCCACAGCTAGGCTATCTCATACTCCACTTTGATACCAACTATAACGCCCCGGTTTTTGAAAACCCGAGTACTTGACTCGTCCTCGAAAACCTGGTGTTAATTAGTAATCAAAACAGACAATTTATCAAAGTGCGATTTGTAGAAACAAGTGTAGCATAGATATATCCCAACTCAAATGAATATTCAGGGCCATTCAACTGGGGCCATATACAAAATCCTCAAAATATAATTGTTTAAAAAGTAACCATGATAACTAAACTATTGGTTTAAACCGAAGTAGGTAGCCACCTCCTTTTGCGACTCCTCATCCTAGTACTCCTTAGCGGTGGCAGGTTCTGAGTTCGCCCCGTGCTCTTTAGCGCCTGTGTCTGTCTCATCTGTATGGTTGAACATTGATGAATGAGTGACTAGCTCAGTGTGATCTCTACTCAAGATTACACACCGCCGCCCTAGACAAGAAATAATATAAAACATATAGGCAATCCAAAACATAGCAGATGCAGTCTTATTATGTGCATGGATGCGTGAATGTAATCATCTCCCCGGGGATGCATATCTGTGCGGAAGTTGGACTTGTCACCCATGCAATCATCGACTTAGGAAAAATATCTAGTCGGATAAATACGAACATCACGTATGATAGCAATAGATGTTGGTCTGTGCCCATGGGAAAAACATCTAGTCGGACAAATACGTACATCACGTATGATAGCAATAGATGCTGGTTTGTGCTATGTATACAGATTAGCCAAACCATTATTATTCCAGTCACAATCAGCCAATTTAAATAAGCTCAAAGGTTACTATGGGGGCTAGTTGCCAGCGTAGGCTGATAGATCAGGCATAGGTCCCATACCACCATCCCCGGTTTATGAGGCTACCACCTTAGGGTGTGTATAGAACCCATCAACACGAGGCCAATCAACTCTTAATGTTAAGGAACTACCACTGTATGCTGACTATGAATGAAATATAGAAATCATTAAATTCAGCGACCAAAGCAAGACGGTATGTATGGATCAATGTGAGAAAACAATGATGAGTATAAACATGGCGTGTTTCATTCCATAGTCAGGTAAGTGGAATCACTCCATAGATAGTGAGCCCCATGATTCAATTTCCACTAAGCATAACCTCCATGTTGAGGGTCTATTCATCACATCCGTTCCGTTACACCCTAAGCTCGGACTCTCTTTTAATAGGAGTTTCATAGAGAGGTTTCAAATGGTGTATAACTTACAATCAATATAATTTTATGAGGATCTAGGCATACTTTGATATGTGAAGTAGAACTCATGTATACAACTAGTTCAAGAATCATATATTCCTACCTTATCAAGTTCTAAAGTATGCGCCTGAATCATGTTTTTAAGCAAATCAGCAGTTTTAACGGAATCCAAAACATATAGTAGAGTAAAGAATTGAAATGATTGGTCCCATGATATGTGGTAAAATAAATACAGCATTTGATCGTTACTAAATTTTATAAGCACTAGTTGGCCAATGGCTAAACAAAACATGTATTCTAACCCAATAATTTGAATGATTATCCACTCCTAGGATATCATTAACAAATGTTATGAAAGACTATCCTTAATCTAGTTTAGTGATGGAAAGCTCAAGGGGAAGAAAATCATCAACTTGAAGAGTTGCCTAACCGTCCCTGGTTCACGTTCCCGTGCACACTTTGTGGTTCAATTCACGCAACGATCACCTATGGTTATAGCCAGAGATTCTAAGGTTAAAGTTTTAGAGTTGTTTGAATTTGGAGGGCCCACTAAATAGGGCATTTGGGGCTAGAATTTGTGGTGCCTAAGCCCACCAGATCTTGGTCCAATAACTGGCCCAAATTGGGCCCCGGTTATCTCCATAACCAAGGCCTAGACTGGGCCTAAGTGGGCCCAGTTGTGGTGTCTAATACCAACCCAAGCGGGGCTAGCCCATAGTCTTGTATGGCGAGGCCCACAGCATTTCATGGTGGGGCCCACAGTGCTGAGGTGGTGCAGTCTACAGTGGGTTAATGTGGGCCCACCAGATGTTTAGATTTGGTGTGGCCCACCTGTACATGGTGTGGCCTAATGGGATTTTTATCCCAGGCGCGGCCTACCTTGCTGTACATGGTGCGGCCCACATCCTTTTATTGTGGGTGGCCCACCTGAGCTCCCTGTGGTGCGGCCCACTGGCCAGGCGCGGCCCACCAAGCTTTGCATGGTCCGGCCCACCTGCAATTGTCCAGGCCTGCAGGGCATAAATTGCAGCCTACTGGGATTTTATCCTAGAATGGCCCACCTGGTTACACGTGGCGCGACCCACCAGGTTTTGAGGCCCACCCGATTGTCACTGTGAGGCCCACCTGCTGTCACCATGTACACGACCCTCCTGCAAACTAGCAAGGCTCGCTGGCCAGTGTGGTGCAGCCTACCTGCTGCCACCGTGCACACGACCCATTTCCCAGCCCCATTCATGGCCTAGTTGGTGAAATATTGGTAGCTCGGATCGAGGCTCAGTTCTGGGCCCAACTGAAGGACATCCCCAGCCAGGCAGGATGCCATTTTCAAAACAATTACACAGTCCATTAGAGGACTGGTTTCGGCCTTGATCAGAGGCCTGGATTTGGACCAAACTCAGGCCCATCTGATGGCATATTTTACTAAGATCACAGCCTATGCACAACCTGCTTTCTGGCCCATTCCTCAGCCATGACCTGGCCTGAACAATGGCCGTTTCTGGGCCTCAACCCATGATACAATCCAATGGCTGCATCGGCCACGTTGCAGGCCTGATTTCAGTCTGCTTCTGGCTGAACATTCTTCTGTTTGTAGGTGTAAATCTCAGCTGTTTCCCAGCTGGTTTTCAGCTTTTTTTTTTTTTGTGCCACAGCTGATTGTCGTTTTGGTGCGGCATTCTCAGCTACCTTTAAACTGAAAGTTAGCTGGATGCAGGTTGTAGTTGCAGCCACCATCAATGAGAAAATCAGCTGCATTTAGGCTGATTTTTCAGTTGTTTTCAGTCAGAGTTTCAGCCCGATTTCATGGTCTGATAGAGGTTGGTTTCGGGCTGTTGCTGGCAGTGGATGGAAACTAGGTTCTCGGCTTCGTTGTAGGCTGATTTCATCTCTTTACAGAGGCTGTTCGCATGCCATATTCGGCCCCAAACAAAGCTCATTTCCTCAGTTCTTTCTGGGCTTCCTATGGCCAAAATTTTAGCCCCAACAACATGTTGATATCCCTTGAAAATGAAGGGAAAAAAAAAAGAGAAAGCTAGGACACGTAACCTGGCCGGACGGTGGTGCTCACGCCCACCCTGTTTCTTTCTTTTCTTTCTTTCTGTTTCTCTCCCCTTTTCTTTCCTTCTTTCCTTCCTTCCCTTCTCTTTCTGTGTGGAATCAGGAGGGTAGTGGTGCCATTTATAGGCAAGGGAGGGAAACCTCCGGCAGTTGTGCCAGATCTTCTCAGACCAAAAATGGAACTTTGCTTTTTTCCACCATTAAAGCCTTTCTTAGATTTTTTTTAGCCATGAAAGGACCCTCCCCAGCTGTGCTAGTGGAATCCCCTAGGTAATGTGGAGGTTGGCTTGCAAGAGAAGCGATCTTATGGTCCTCTCCCTCAGATCCTAGCCACACATGAAAGGAATGGACGGTCTAAGCCCACCTCCTTCGTTCCTATGCATAGGTCCAAACCCTTATACCATTTTGGTCGGGCGAACCCCACAAGGAAAATGGACAGTTCGGATTGTCCGAAAAGTGGCCAGGGTGGGTCACTTTGGGTCTTGAAGTCTCCCAGTTTTGAAATTTCAAAATGGCAGGGGAACCTCTCTGTTTTAACAAATGGCTCGGTCAAAGGCCATTTGACCTCTAGTTGTGGTCCAGTGCACCTCGTAAAGAGTAATTTCATGGTGCACATGCACCGTGTATAGGATCCATGGCGATGCTCACCTTAGATCTGTTCTGTCCAAACCCTTGGGGGCCCTAGTTGGAGGTCCTGGCCTACTTTGGATTGATGGTGAGTTCCAGGTGGGCCATATTACGCACTTCGGAGCTTTGTCTAGTCCATACATTGAAATCCAATGGTTGGATGGGTTTGAGATCTCATTTTGATGGTTGAATGGGGATTTGAGAGGTTCTAAGTGCCAGGTTGGTTACTAATTTACCCTTGAGTGTCGACAGTATGTGTATTGTGTTAGTATAGGTGGCCTACGGTATCTTTGACTTGAAGTGTTAGTTTGACTTACCCCCTTGGCTAATGTAGGGCCCCTTTCAGCTCCTTGACAATGTGATGGATGGTCTCAATATTGCTTGGAAGTCCCACCCTGCCCGTGTGAAGTTTACGTCATTTGGTTAATCGGTCTCGTTTTTCAATAATCATGGGTTTAAAAAGGTAACACCCATGTACCAGAGGTAAAGGGTGTTACAAGGACACTGCAATGTGGAGCAGTGGGAGAGAGAGTTATGATGGGATTCAAACTCTCATCTCCTCAGCTTCTATATAAGAGAAGAGCCGGGTCCCTGATCCAACACAACGATAGAACTCGAAGTCTCATCGATTATTCTGTATAAGGGTGTGAAGGAGAGGAAGATTACAACATTGTTTTTTCTGGTATTCTTATCTAGTGTATACAGCGTCTCAATCAAGTAAGTCATCTGAACCCTAAATCTCCATGATCTATGCATAGCAAATCTCAGGGATTTCCTCATCTAGATTATCTAACAATTTAGCCATCAAAGTAGCTGAGAAGATCTCTTATTTGTCTTATTCTGAGATATCGCTAGCATGTAACATCATCTAAATTGCTTGATTTGATCTGATCAAGTATGATGTCAACAGTAGTATATAAATACAATAGTAGGACATACTCAAAACTAATGGGGAGCACTTCAACCCAACTTCCTACGGTGTGGCCTACTTCAATTTTGGATGATCATGATTTGTGGTTTTAGTGGTTAAAATGGGGCAACTAAATGGTGTTCGAGGTGGTTACAGGGTGGATCTGATGAAAGTTCCAACCACATGTCTTGATATTTGTAGAAGTAACTCTAGTAGTACCCAGCGAGGGGTTACCAAGTATGGTCTAGAAAGTCAGCTTTTGTGAGAGAAATTCGATGCACATTAAGTTTTTTTTCGATGAAATATAAACCACTGAGTAACATTTGCGAGTGAAATATTAAATGCACATTTTACAACAATGACATTTTCAAATTTCTAAAAACCTATAAGTTTATTCAAAATATCCTTTCTAGTCTCCTAAATACACAGAGTTCTCTACTATTGGAATCTAATTATGGACGTAAGAAAAGGACACTGATTTCTCTCATTATATATAGTGTAGATTTAAAATATTTTACAATAAAATTAGTTACAACATAAATGATTTAAAAAGGCTTTAACTATTAACTTTTTGTATGGTAATGTTAGGTAAATTAGAAATGGGAGAAGTGAGCCCATCGTGAAATGATGGGCCATTATCCTTATCATGCCCACACAAGCGAATTACCGATCACAAACCAAAAGATTGTTTGTGAGATGATGTAATATCCATGACTCGAGCCTACCTAAATTAAATGCCTTTGGTACCTTCCAGGGGTTGTTAGACATTTTCAGTGGGACCTAAATTGAGCGCGTGTGTATGCACTCAAGAGAATGGAACATCGAGAACTTGAACCCTACGTCAACGCGACCGCGCCATCACTACAAATCCAATGGTACCCTTTACACATCGATGTGTGGACCCAAACTCAAGTTATCATGAGAAGAACAATTGGTGTTCATGTACACAATGAACCTCTAAACCCCTTGAATGATGTCATGACCACCTTTTCTAGAAACAAATTAAGTTAATCAAATCCCTCCTAAATCATGCCTTATGATAGCCTAAACATACTTAAAATCAATGTATTAAGCCTTAATAAAGGAAACATCACTTTTCCATAAAAGTTAGTATCTAAATTAATGAGAGATGGGACACCTCATCTCATCAAAAAGCAATTAGTACATCATAAGAACCATTATTTAGCGTAAAATACTAATTAATTAACATAAGTATGTGTTAAGGTGAACTACTCATGATTTAGAGTTGGCAGCTAATGTTTTTGTACTGAAAATTTAAAGGCATGTTTCTACCTTGATATAAAAAGAAGAAAATGACCAGCTAAAAAAAAAGAGTAATCGAAAAGGGCTACCTATTGCATGTGTTTAAATGAAAAAAAAAAGAGAGAGAAGAAAGGTGATAGTGTGAAAGTTGTCGATAAAAAAGTCAAAAGCTGGAAGAATAAGTGAAAATGGAGATGGGTTCAGAATCGGTGATTTGTGTTGACTTGACCGCTTTTGAGTAATTTTCATAGTTAACATTATGGAGGGGAGGCTGACTTTTAAGGATTATGAGTTGGAATTCACTAAGCACACTAGAAACTTGATACTTGAATGTATTTTATCAACTGATTGATGGATAAGAACTTAGTTTCATAGTTTACTAGTAATATTAGGTTTTAAATTGATGATATTTTGTCTTTGTATTTTCGAATTATATTCACATATACCTTGGATTACACAAAATGTTGTTTTTCTGAGAGAGGTTTAAGTTTGGGTTTTGAAGATACTTTCTCGCATGTTTTGCTTGGGACTAGCAAAATGTTGGTTGGGGGTGTGTTAAGTGTAACATATTGTATATTTCTCCCTTATTGTGTATTGATTTTATACACATAGGTGTGCTAAATTGATCTAATTATGTGTATTTTACTATGCGAGGTGATTTGCAGAGCTAGGATGAAAATGACAATTAAAGTAAGGATTTAATGCTCGAAGAATGACTAGGTGAAGGATTGGATCTGTGGATTTCAATATTGAAGAATTTAAGTGTCAAAGATCTAAGGAAACCAAGTGCCAAGGAGAGAGAAAAGAATAGAAAAATTATATAAATCATTAACATAAATAAATTATTATTGTGCACAGAACAGTCTAGCAAGAATTGTGATTTTCAATTCTAATTTGGCCGCAACCATACTTAGTTCAGTTCAATCCTTTAGTGCGACCGAATGAGGGTTCGGTCTGACCTGAGGAAAAAAGAGACTTCAAAAAGAAATTGAGAAAATTCGGTTGCAATTGAGAGATAAATTTGGTGCAGTTAAAGTTACATTATGTACGACCGAAGTGTAACAAAAGTGCAAAAATCTAAAGTTGGTGCAAAGTTGGTGCGAGTTTTTAAATTTTTTTTATTTAAGGGAGTGATTTAAACACTTTTAAGTATGATTTAAGGTTTGAGAGAGAGAGAGAGAGAGCATGGAGTTGTGGAGCTTGTATAGAGCCATTCTTCTTTGCCAATCTTTCGATTTTAAGTTTTTGTTTATATATTTTTTAAAGTTTAGTTCAACTATGACTATGATTGGCTAAATCTCTTAACTATGACTAAGAGGTGAAGCTTGTAGTTATTTTTAATATTCTAGTTTACTTTGATTCAAGCTATTGGTTTGAATGTTGAACAATTAATTGATTTTTGTTTCAATAAAGCTTTAATTATAGTTTACCTTGATTTATTATCAACTCTGTGCACTTTGGATGCTTAGGAAGGCTAAGATTGATAGCTTATCTATTTTGTAAGGAATTGATTTGTAAAATCCATTGATCTATCATATACTAAGGGTATGATAAATGCTTTTGAAAAGCCCGAGTTAAGAGTCCTAGAAGGGGGGTGAATAGGACTACGCCAAATTAAAAAATTTAAATGCAGAATACGAAAGAAATAAATAAAGATAGCACTTATCACTTCCAAATAGCAGAAATGAATAACAACCTCAAATGCACAAGTATTGAGAGGTTGATACAGATGTTGTTCTAAGGACAACCTTACACCAAAAACCAAAGGCTTATGGTAGGACAACCTGATTTCTACAACGGCCTGTGTATCAAAGTCCCAAACCAATATAGAGTAATAAAGAATAAAACAGAAATAAATAACTATTGCTATTACAACATTCACCACATGTGCAGAAAATAAAGTACAATCATTAACACACTTAAGCACATTCAACCATCCACCACAACTCTAGCAATTATAGTGGTTTGCTTGTATACACCAACTATTAGAAAACAACCACACAACTACTCCACTCCCAATATCCCCACCCACGGGATATTAGCTTTCACTATGAAATAAGTTTTTTAAAGTTCACCCAAAATCTTCACAATTATGTTTTCAAAGGGCTACCACAATTAAAAACCTCACTCACTGATATTTTCTGGCTATCTCAGTCAAAACTAAAAATGAAAGATTTTCTGGCAATCTTACAAACCAAATACAGAAAATTAAAATGTACTTATCGGAGGATTCTTCTTCTGATGAAGCCCGGTAAAACCAATTCGATGTAAATGTTCAATTTCCAAACTCACACATGAAAGGGTTCTTAGATCTAAATGATTTTTAGATTAAATTAATCTGGGCTTGCTTGATTTGATTTTGATCTTAAAAAGGGTAAAATCAATATTCCCTTTTCAAAAGAAATAGAATTGAATAGAGATCACAAAATCAAATGCAAAAAAGCTATTAAAAGAATCTTAAATACTAACCAATTAGTTTCTAGAATGTGGGGACAAGTTTTCTCAAAGTTGCGACCTGAATATCTTAGAGTGAATTGAAAAACTCTAAAAATCGTCCTCAATTTATAGGCAAAAATACTGTTCACCCGACTGGCCCAGTAGTTAATTTGACTGGTCGAAGGACCAATAACATTTCAAAAATTCTGGCGCGATAAGATAAGATCTTTACTCGACCGGTCGAGTGGCCTGCTCGACTAGTTGAGCCCTACACTTGACTAGTCGAGTGGGACCCAGAAATGTTACTGGACTTTGAGTCGAGCCTACTCGACTGGTCGAGCACTGTTCACTCGACTGGTCGATCAGTCTCCAGGGCTGGTCAAGGCTCCAACGGAAATTTTAAAAATTCACAACAAACCTTGGACTAGTTGAGAAAATTCTTAAGCTGGTCGAGCTAGTACTTGGACTAGTCGAACCATGACTAGGACTAGTTAAAAAATGACCTATAATATTATCAAATGACCTATGATATAAATGCAAATTGTATGACCTATCCTATGGTCAATCTAAGGTCAAACAAACCTTATTTGTGAGATGGAATTATCATATATTATTCTCTTGATGTAGTTGAAGCTTGAAGACTTGATCTAGTACTTGAACTTCTTGATGTTGTTCTTGAGTCTCTTGATCTTGTACTTGAACTTCTTGATGTTGTTCTTAAGTCTCTTAATCTTGTACTTGAACTTCTTGATGTTGAGTCTCTTGATCTTGTACTTGAACTTCTTGAATTTGAACTTCTTGTACTTGTATTTCAACTTCTTGATCTTGTACTTGAATGCAGGCAAGGATGACATGAAGTTGATCTTATAGTAATAGCTGCACAAGATACAGATTCCAAGAGGTTTTGATACTACAAAATTTGACAAACCTAGGAGCGAGATAAGATAGCATTTACAATCTCCCCCTTTGTCAAATTTGTGACAAAACCAAATAAATAAAAATATGCATAATACGCATAGTAAAGAATCATGTATCATACATGCACATTAAAGAGTCATGCACCAGTTAAAAACTGGTCAGCAAAAGGTAGCAATCCAATACTCCCCCTTAATACATTACTCCATAGAATCCAAGAGGAGAAGAAATTAAAAATTTGCTACTTAACCAGTTCTCCACATTATTAACTTCCACTCTATAGGAATCCAATATCATTATGAAATATGTATATCAACCCAAGTTCTTCCCCTTTTTGTCACAATATGACAAAGGAAAGAACATATAAATGATGATGGAAAAAAAAACAATGAGTAATGAGAGTAAGAAGTAAGTTCAAGATAACATAAATATTGTCAAAAAAACCATTCAAGCATGTCCATAATAATAAGAAAACATGTCCAAGCATATAGAGTCAAGAGAAATCCAAGTATAAAGTTATTACATATCAGAAATTCAACACTAATCTAAACCAGAGGAAGGAACAGGTATGGAAGGATCGATTTGATGTAGTCCCTTGTTAATGCGCCTCAGATACTTGCGCATGTATTTAAATTGAGTTTCTTGGGACACATGCATATCCTCTACCTTTTCTTCAAGGGAATGCAAATGGTCATCAAAATCAGACAGCTGAAAATCAAAATCAGTTGCAGAGTCTGATTCAATCTCATCAAATATGTCATATTGACATCATCTGGAGGCAAAGCATCCTCCTCTTCATTTGCTTTAGCTGCTCCTCCAGCACCTACGTCAACTTGGCCCGGAGCCAACCTCAAATTCATCTTATTTATGTTTGAATTGTTGAATGGTAGATGGTTAATCGGAGCTTCTCCAACAGGCATAGCCACAAGACTATGGGTGACTAATACAGTTATAAGATATGCAAAAGGTATATCACTATAACCTGGATGGAGACGGAACTGAATCATGATATAATAGATAAGTGAAGGAAGACATACAGAGACACCAGTAACAATAGAGTGTAGAATGCGGACCATGAAAGTAGTGAGCTCAGTTTTGTTACCATATATAGGATAAACATTAGAAATAAAAATCCGATAAAGAACCCTGTATCTGGGTAACATAAACTTGGAAGCGAGCGCATTCCCAGAACTCCATTTCGCATTCATGTTGCATAGATCTCTAGTGAGCAATCTTTTCTCAGATTCAGGTGGTTTTGCTACAAGAGTATTAATGGGAATACCGTCATCATTGACTGGAAGGTCCATTAATCCAAATTAGGTGACGGTCCATATCAATTGGACCTTCTCTAGTAGTAATTGTAAATGTTAGAATCTCAGAAGAGAAGTTAGTTATGCAAGCATATATGGCCTACATAATGGAACGGTATGCCAGACCACCCTAATGTAAAATGTTATCCCATCTTATAGATTGAAGGAGAGGAACAATGCCAAATGACGTCAAGTGATTAGTGTTGACCGTCCGTTCAACTATCACGTTGCGTAAGTGAATATTTCGCACATACTCGAGATCTTCTTCGTGTGACCGAAGATGGCACACCGTGATAGGAGTGGAACGAGAAGAAGAGGGACCACTAGATCCTTTCTTCTTATATCTACTCTCCATTGCAACAAGAAAAACAAGGAATACAAAGAATGCAAGAGAGGAAAGAAAGGTTTCAAGAAAATTAAATTTTTAGCTAGAAAATCCAACAAACTACTATAAACCTTGAAATATATAACAAAATCAAGGAAATGGAAGATCAAAGAACTCAAATCTACAAGGAAATTGAAAATGAAGCACTAACCGAAGAGGAATCGAAGATGGGTTCGACCGGTCGTGGTAGGGCTTGTTGGAGAAGAAGAAACAAGTGAAGAAAAAGGTATTTTTTCCCAAATAAAAGGCAAAACCCAAGTTCCACGACTGGTCGTGTACATACTTGACCGATCGAGCCACGACTGGTCGAGTGTGTACTCGACTGGTCGTGCACCACTGAAAATATGCAAATTTACATCTATTTGAATTTTAAAAATTTTAAAATAATAAAATATATATTATGATACAAATAGGCACAAATCATCAGTTCATATTGCACATACCAAAATCAAATTTCAATTTTGCAAACCTATTTTTGTTGAGCGATTTTGTGAATATGTCTGCAAGTTGAATCTTGGTCTGAATATATTTCAATGAAATTATCTTGTCTTCCACCAATTCACGAATATAATGATATCTAATATCAATATGCTTGGTTCGCGAATGCTGAATTGGATTTTTAAAAATATTAATTATGCTTGAATTGTCACAATATAAAACCATAGATTCTTGCATAATTTCATAATCGCTTAGCATTCTCTTCATCCACACAAGCTAAGTGCAAGCATTACCAGCAACAATATATTTAACCTCAGCTGTGGAGAGTGATACGGAACTTGTTTCTTACTTAGCCAAGAAACCAAATAGTTCCCGATATAGAAACAACCACCGCTAGTCGATTTACGATCATTAATATTACCAGCCCAATCAGCATCTGTGTAACCAGCTAATTGCACACTAGTATCATGTGGATATTAGAGACCAAGATTAGCTGAACTAGCGACATATCGCAAAATACGCTTAACAACAATCAGGTGTGATTCTTTAGGGTCCGACTGATATCTTACACAAATTCCTACGCTAAAAGAAATATCGAGTCAGCTCGCAGTTAAATAAAGTAAACTACCTATCATACTGCGATATAACTTAAGATCCACACTCTTACCTGTTGAATCCTTAGAGAGTTTTAGAGTAGTACTCATTGGAGTATCAAAATTTTTTCCACTCTTAAATCTGAACTTTTTAACTAAGTTCAGAGCATATTTGGTTTGAGAAATAAAGAAACCATCAAGGAGCTGTTTGACTTGCAACCCTAGGAAATAGTTTAGTTCTCCAACCATGCTCATTTCAAATTTAGATTTCATAAGATCTACAAACTCAACAGACATGTTAGCATAGGTACGTCCATAGATAATGTCATCAACATAGATTTGTACTATTAGAATATGATCATTATTTTCCTTAACAAACAGTGTCTTATCAACACTCCCCATTACAAAGTTATGACTTAGTAGAAACTTAGTTAACTTTTCGTACCATGCCATGGACTTGTTTTAAACCATGGAGTGCCTTTTTCAGGCGATAAACATGATTAGCATGCTTAGGGTCTTCAAAACCCTTTGGTTGTTCGACATACACTTCTTCATGTAAATCACCATTTAAGAACAAACTCTTTACATCCATTTGGTATATTTTAAAATTTTTAAAGCATGCAATGAATATAAATAGTCTGATTAATTCAAGACGAGCTACTGGGCAAAGGTCTCATCATAATCAATGCCTTCAATTTGAGTGTACCCTTGTACAACCAGCCTAGCCTTGTTTCTAATAATATTACCAAGTTCATCAGACTTATTTTTGAAAATCCATTTTGTTCCAATAATGTGTTTATCTTTCGGTCTTTGAACTATGTACCAAACATCATTTCTAGCAAACTGATTGAGCTCTTCTTACATTGCTACGATCCAGTTTTCGTCAGTAAGGCTTCTTTTAGGTTTGCCGGTTCTATCTGAGATGTAAAGCACATGTAGTTGCACTTATCTTCTTGTTGTTTACGAGTGCACACACCAGTGAGAGTGTTTCTAAGGATTTGATCAGATGGATGGTCTTTAACTGTCTGCAGTTCATTATTATTTTGACTAGATGAAGAGTCTGGTTTATCAAATAAAAGGACTTCATCATTTTCTAAACTTGAGATAGGTGTATTCAAGTGATCATCTATAAATACATTAATGGACTCTTGAATTACACCAGTCCTCTTATTAAGAATCCGATATACTCGACTATTTAGAGCATATCCTAAAAATATCCCTTCATCACTTTTGGTGTCAAATTTACCCAGATTTTCTCGGTCACGCAAGATGTAGCACTTGCTGCCGAAAACTCAAAAGTATTTGACAGTAGGCTTCTTATTAAACCACATTTCATAAGCCATTTTACTATTTGATTTTCTTGTATAAACACGGTTAATTATATAACAAGCAATATTCACGGCTTTAGCCCAAAGATTTTTAAGAAGCTACATACTATTTAGCCTTACATTTGCCATTTCTTGAAGCGCTCTATTTTTCTTTTCCACTGCCCCATTTTATTATGGTGTTTTGGGCGCAGAATATTCATGTGATATTCCCTGGTCACAATAAATTTTCTCAAAACTGCTATTTTCAAACTCAGAACCATGATCATTACGGATATTAGTGACTTGTGATTCTTTTTTAGTTTGGATATATTTAAGTACCCTTTTTTACTTCGTCGAGATTTTCTAATTTCTCTCTTAAGAAGACTACCCAAGTATACCTGGTAAAGTCATCTACAATCACCAGAATATACTTCTTACCACCTCGACTCTCTGTTCTAGTTGGTTCAATGAGATCAATGTGGAGAAGTTCGAGTGGTTTAGATGTGGCTTTTGAGTTCACCTTTTTGTGAGCACTCCTAATTTGTTTACCAATCTGGCACTCGCCACATATTTTAGCCACTTTCTTTACTTTGGGTAGACCTCTTACTAATTCTCTTTTGCTCAATCTATACAAGTTGCGGTAGTGTACATGTCCTAGGCGCTTATGCCATAATTTTGTCTCATCGGTTTGGACCATGTAACACGATATCTTAGATGAGCTTGAATCACTAACAATGTAGCAGTTCTCAGAAGTTCTGCGACCAGTTAATATTACAGAACCATTTTTATTTAAAATTTCATACCCTTGGTTAGTAAATTTTACACTATGATTATTATCGCATATTTGAGAGATGCTTAATAGATTATGTTTTAAACCTTCTACATATAAAATATTCTCAAATAGAGAGAGATTAAAGAGTTGAACCATACCTTAGCTAACATTTCTGCAGTTACTACCATCATCGAATGTGACTGAACCATCAATCATGTCTTTAAGACTGGTGAACTGACCTTTGTCACTTGTCATATGTTTGGAGCAACCACTATCTAGGTACCACTTTGAATGGCTCAAAGCCTTGAAAGCGGTGTGGGCAACCAAAAAAGCAACCTTAGGGACCCATTTTATTACAGTTTTGGGTTTAGGAGTATAGTTGGTCTTCTTATGTTTATAGTTGTTATAAGTCTTACCCACTGAGTTAGATTTTAAGAGTTCCTTAAGCAAGTCAACAATTTTCTTAGCTAAAGGATAGCGATTCTGATTTTTATAGTTAATATGGTTGCTTTTAGGTTTTAATGTCTAAAAAGTTTTAGTATTTTTAGAATTATTTTGATTCATACTTTTCCCTTTTGAGTTAGGAGACTCCCCTTTAACAAATTTAGGTGGAGAATTCTTATATTTGGGAGGAATACTTTTATTATAGCCCAATCTAGATCGATCGCCAAATTTTCTGGATTCAGATAAAAGTTTTTCTAATTTAGGATCACCTTGGGCATACCTCTATGTGTCCTTCAAACTCAAAAGCGAAGAGACTTCTAGTTTTAGCTTTTCATTTTTAGATTTTAAGTTTTCAACTTGGGACATTTTGAAATCTAAGTCGCAACTTAGTTTTTTCAAAGCAATCTGAAAATTGTGATTTTTCTAAGACTAGATTATCAAAATTCTCTTTTAGTTTTAAAAACTTTTCTTTCTGAAGTTTTAACTTTACAGCTATTTTACAACTTTTCCTTTGTAGGGCATCATAAGCATCTTGAGGGTCTTCTTCATTTTCATGATCACTACCCAGATTTTCTTAACTTGTTGAATCATCATTATCTGAGAAAGTGAACTTGGCTAGAGTCATTAGGGCTTTAACATCATTAGGCGACTCAGTTTCAGAATCTTCTGACTCAGAAGAGACTTCAGAGCAGGAAGATTCATCCCATGTAGCCAACATACCTTTCTTTTTAGACTTGTCCTTTTTAGGACATTTGTTTGCTAGATGCCCATATTCATGGCAGTTGTAGCATTGGCCGTCTTTTAGAGATTTTCAAGTTTTAGATCTAGGTCTTTTCTTTTCAATAGGTTTTTGCAAATCAATCCTCTTTTTACTTTAAAAAATATTGTAAAAATATTTGGCTAAAAGGGTCATATCATCTTTAGAAGTTTCTAAATCAGAATTATTACTATTTTCATGAGAAATAATTTTAGAAGACTTAAGGGCGATTGACTTACCTTTAGGGGCCTTAAAATTTAACTCAAAGGTTTGAATAAACCCAACTAACTCTTCTACCCTCATATTATCCGTATCACGAAGTTCCTGGATCGCTGTCACTTTTGAATTGAACCGATCAGGCAATGAATGCAGTATCTTTGCACAAACTTTACTTTCTGTGATCCTATCACTAAGACCCCACATAGAGTTGACAATGTCATTCAATCTTTTATAGAAGTCCATAAAAGTTTCACTTTCTTCCATACACATTTCCTCAAATTTAGTTGTGAGGATTTGAACTTTAGATTTCTTGACAATTGTTGTACCCTCGTGTGTCATTTTCAAAATATCCTAGGCTTGCTTTGCAGTGTCACAAGATATAATTCTTTTGAATTCATCCGGTGATAGTGTACAAGTAATATCATTTAAAGTCTTTGCATTAGCACTACTCTCACTTTTCTGAAGAGCGGTCCAAGAAAAGTAAGGTGTGACTTTTACAGTTTTAGATCCATCAGTACTAATCACTTTAGTGGTAGGAAGTGTCCAATTGGTCACTGTGGCTTGCCACACGCTCTCATCCATGGACTTTAAAAAAAATCCTCATTCTAGCTTTCTAATAGGCATAATTGGAGCCATTAAATGGTGAAGCCCTAGTGATTGAAAGGCTATCAAAATTTAACATCTTAAAAAGCTTAGATTGATTAGCTCAGGAAATTAATCCAAATAAAAAATAAAACGAGCTATTAGGCTTTGATACCACTTGAAAAGGCCGAGCTAAGAGTCCTACAGAGGGGAAGTGAATAGGACTATGCTAAATGAAAAATTTAAATGCAGAATACGAAAGAAATAAATAAAGATAACACTTATCAATTCCAAATAGCATAAATGAATAGCGACCTCAAATGCACAAGTATTGAGAGGTTGATATAAATGTTGTTTTAAGGACAACCTTACACCAAAAACCAAAGGCTTATGGTAGGACAACCTGATTTCTAAAACAGTTTGTGTATCAAAGTCCCAAACCAATACAGAGGAATAAAGAGTAAAACAGAAATAAATATCTACTACTATTACAACATTCACCACATGTGTAGATAATAAATTACAATTATTCACCACACGTGCAGAAAATAAATTACAATCATTCACACACTTAGGCACATTTCACCATCCACCACAGCTCTAGCAATTATAGTGGTTCGCTTGTGTGTACACCAACTGTTAGAAAACAGCTACACAGCTACTCCACTCCCAATATCCTCACCCACGGGATATTAGCTTTCACTATGTAATAGGTTTTCCAAGGTTCACCCAAAACCTTCACAATTATGTTTTCAAAGGGCTACCGCAATTAAAAACCCCACTTACTGAGATTTTCTGGCTATCTCAGTCAAAACCAAAAATGAAAGATTTTCTGGCAATCTTACAAACCAAATACAGAAAATTAAAATGTACATATTTGAGGATTCTGCTTCTGATGAAGCCCGGTAGAACCAATTCGATGTAGATGTTCAATGTCCAAACTCACACATGAAAGGGTTCTTATATCTAAATGATTTTTAGATTTAATTAATCTGGGCTTACTTGATTTGATTTTGATTTCAAAAAGGGTAAAATCAATATTCCCTTTTCAAAAGAAATAAAATTGAATAGAGATCACAAAATCAAATGAAAAAAAAGCTATTAAAAGAATCTTAAATACTAACCAATTAGCTTCTTGAATATGGAGATAAGTTTTCTCAGAGTTGTGACTTGAATATCTTGGAGTGAATTGAAAAAATCTGAAAATCGTCCTCAATTTATAGGCAAAAATATTGTTCACTCGACTGGCCCAGTGGTTAGTTCGACTGGTCAAAGGACCAACAACATTTCAAAAATTCTGGCGTAATAAGATAAGATCGTTACTTGACTGGTCAGTGGCCTCCTCGACTGGTCGAGCCCTGGACTCAACTGGTCGAGTGGGACCCAGAAATGTTGCTGGACTTTGAGTCTAGCCCTATTCACTCAACTAGTCGAGCAGTCTCCAGGACTGGTCGAGGGTCCAACAGAAATTCTGAAAATTCACAACAAACCTTGGACTAGTTGAGAAAATTCTTAGACCGGTCGAGCTAGTACTTGGACTAGTCGAACCATGACTAGGACTAATTGAAAAATGATCTATAAAATTATCAAATAACCTATGATATAAATGCAAATTGTATAACCTATCCTAAGGTCAATCTAAGTTCAAACAAACCTTATTTGTGAGATGGAATCATCATATATCATTCTCTTGATGTATTTGAAGCTTGAAGACTTGATCTAGTACTTGAACTTCTTGATGTTGTTCTTGAGTCTCTTGATCTTGTACTTAAACTTCTTGATGTTGTTCTTGAGTCTCTTGATCTTGTACTTGAACTACTTGATGTTGTTCCTGAGTCTCTTAATCTTTTACTTGAACTTCTTAGTGTTGTTCTTGAGTCTCTTGATCTTGTACTTGAACTTCTTGAATTTGAACTTCTTGCACTTATATTTGAACTTCTTGATCTTGTACTTGAATGTAGGCAAGGATGACATGAAGTTGATCTTATATTAACAGCTACACAAGATATAGATTCCAAGAGGTTTTGGCGCTACAAAATTTGACAAACCTAGGAGCGAGATAAGATAGCATTTACAGCTTTGAAATCCCTATGATCAATACTTTGATGCTTCATTTGGGATTGAATTAATTAAAGTTCAAAATCTCTTTTGATTTGTGAATTATGATTTAACCACTTTATTATCTGGCTAGATAGGATTGACTTCGATTCTAACTAAGTTATCTAATTTAATTAAGTGAATTAGGCATTACAAATGGCTAGAAGTGGATCATTGGCACTCTAGTGTTTTATTCTATTGATTTTTATAAGACCCTACCTGTGTGTGTGTGCATGCATTTCGTTCCTCTAGGTCCCGCGGTCCTACCAGTCAAATTTTGGTGACCTGCGACCTTTGCTTAGTGTTTGCAGTCATCCTCAAGTCTGGTCACATAGACCTAACCCAGATTGACTCGAATTTAGTGCCATAGCGACCGCATCGTCGCCGTGGTTCCAACACCGTGTCTCGTGTGACAATTCGAGTTATAGATCATGAGATGTTGGCCGTGCACATTCTAAGCCGTTGATCGTGATTGTGAGGCCCATCTAGGATTTGGTGCAAGTCCCTAGCCTAGGTTTCATCTCCCTAGCCATCATAGGGTAGGTGGAGTAGACTAGGTCTCTAGCCGTACCTAGCTAGCAAGCAATCATGAGTTCTCTATCCAAGGGATCACCTTTTTCACTCTCCCATGCAAAAGTCACTTTTCCCTTTTCCCTATATCTGAAAATTTTAGAATTTCTCTTCTCTAGGGGGGAGAGAGAGAGAGAGAGAGAGAGAGAGAGAGAGAGAGAGAGAGAGAGAGAGAGTCCATTTTCTAAAAAATCAATCATTACTCTGTCTAAAACCCTCCCTTGCTAGCCTTTTCACTTCATTTCTCTCTTTCTTCTCCTCCTCATCTCTCCCTCTCCTCTATACCCTTGGAATGTCCCACCCTTCTCCCCATCTCTTGCTCCTTACACCCTCTAAAACCCTCTCATTTAACCCTCCATCTCCAATCTTAGCCCTTGATCCTTGGAGCTTAAAGCCTAGAGAGCCTATTGGAAGAAGTTTGGTATAAAACTATTGAGGTGGATGTTTTTAGTTAGGAATTTTTTTCTACCTTCTTAGATCTTTCATTACACCTTGAGGAGCTTGTGGGGCCCACCAAATGATGGTGGAAGTCCCCAAGTGTCCATGCATGAGGCCTATGGCCAACCATCTTGCATGCATGTTTCATTGATGGGGTCATTCTCTATGGACCCCATCATGGCCTTTTTCCCTTTGATACATGATCTTAAGGGGTCATCTAGACCCTAGACCTTGGTGAGGATGGCATCCCCACCTTAGATCTGAAATCTTATTGCATGCATGTCTATGATGTAACTTGTACATGAATATAGTGGAATGTGTAATGTTTGTGATGAAGGGAGGGCCTCAATGGTGGCGGAGACCCTCTCTTGTAGCCAAATCTTGCTTTCTTTCTTTATTTTCTTTATTTTCCCTTACCTCACTATCTGATCTCTAAGTGTGTGGCCCACTTAGAGGCCTTGCAATATCCAGCCCATCCAAACACCATGGACGCCCCTTGCTGTCCATACTTGGGACGTTGGTGCCCCATTTTCCCCATATGTGATGCATGCAATGTATTTTTGGGAGGGGATATGGTCTGGATATTTGTGGGGCCCACTAAGGTGAACCATAGCACCAAGTTTGTAAGGTAATCTCTTTTTTATTTGACTCATATATGCAGATCATTTCATGTATATGTTGCTGTTCAGAAATTTTCTGGACAGTTTTTGGTTGTTTTTGGACTATATTTTGGGACTGATTGGGGGACATTTTTTACTCATCAAATATACTTTTCTAGAAGGTGGGGATCCCACCTAAATGGTCCCCAAATTTCAGCCCTATTTGACCATAATTGAGGTCCCAAAGGTGTGGCCCAAGTGGGGTGGACAGTCTAGATTTTTTTGAACTGTCCAACAACATTACAGTCTGGAAAACTTAAAATATAAAATAGCTTTTGAATAGGTGGTCTACTTTGGTGGACCCTAACTTGTACTATACATATGTGAGGATGTTAAAATCAATTTTCTCCAATTTTTGGAGACCTTGGGCCCACCCCACTGGGTGCTCAAAACAGGGTCAGCCATAATTTTGCACTAACCAGATTTTTGGATAGCCTGTATTCTTTTAATTCATAAAAATACTTTCCTAGCTTAGAAAAATATAAAATTTTTCTAGAAGGTGGCCCACCCATATTAGGACCCACCTACAAATTTTTGGGCCCAACGGACCTCTTTGTGATTTATGGCGAGGGCTGGACCGGCCCACCAGGCTGGACGCCCAAGGCTGGGACGTCCAGATGGGTTAGTCGTCCACCGCTTTTCGTGGCCCACCATGATGTGCGTTTTCTCCCCCCTGGTCTTCCTTTGTGTGGCCCACTTATGTATGGTTCATCTGAGTGTAGAGTACATGTGGTGGGGCCCGCCTTTTGCTAGCACATGGGCTGGGAGTCTAGCCCATTGGGATTCCCAGGCCCATGTGGGACGCCCGTTGTGGACTACCTATTGGACTTTAGTCCAACAGTGTGGCTCACCTAATTCCCGGTATAATGCAATGTAATCCTATGTGGTGGGGCCCTCTGACTTGATGAATGGACTACTTGGATTAATGTCCTAACCAAATGGATCATCTTCTGGGCTCCAACAGGCCTATAAACCTGTTGGGTTAAAAATCCAGCAATATATTATTAAAATGCTTGTCCTTTGGGTTGATATTTTGAGGAATGGAGCCCACCATATTGTGGCTACTTAATAGGAATAAATCATACTTTAAATCACCTAATTCTTGGGCTTAATTAATGAATTTCTCAGGACCACCATAGTTGGATGTTAATGGACCCATGTATGTAGCTAGTTGTTAGATTCTTTAGGCCCATAAAGGGCTGGAACTTTCTAGATAGGCCCCTTGGACCCTTGGGCCATTTTTACCATATCATTGTGATGGGTTTATGGGCTGGATTACATAAGTGGTTGGGCCCTTGGTTGCCTACCAAATCAACTCTATGGTTGGGCTGGGTTGTAGGCCCAACTCACTTAACTTATACATGTGAATTGCCCATGTCGTTTGAGTAATGGGCTGCCCACTAGGCCCACCACCATATGTGGACTAATGACCCTTATGATTGGGCCCAAACCCTACTTATGGGCCCATCATATTACATATGTGTTGGGCTATGTATGTTGCCCACTAGGCCCATGTATTGGTATAGGCCTTGGGCCTTAATCCGCAATTGATTAGAGATGGGTTACCTCTTGAGGACCAGTTGTGATTAGATGTCCACATTGGTGGTCCTAAGGTAGGCCCATGGGTTTCTATGGGTGGTTAAAGGCCCACTATAGACCCTTGCTAGGACCGTTCATCTATTTAAGCCTATGTTATTGTTCTCCTTAGCCTCGTGGGTTACCCCAGGTAAATGGGCCCCCACTAGAGGTTGTATTCCTTATGAAGGATTGTTTAAGTACCTAGACCCTGTTAGTTAGGTAAAGAGAACATCTTCTCATTCACCTCATTAGCACGCTTATTCATCTTCATGGCCCACTCCCATACGCATCATATGTGTGCTTGGTTGAGGTATGATTGGCCATGGTTGTGCCATTGTGTAAGACATGTTGGTATCTCCTCGAGGGATGGAGTTTACCCTCTTGAGCACGGTGGATGCTTGGGATTGATGCATGGTTGATTATGTGACTCATGCATTTGACATTGCATAGCATATGGACATTCTCCCTTGCTTCATCAGGGCTGTAACCTCCATAGGTATATCGTGGATGGCCGCGTTTGGACATTGAAAATGTTACTTGAGCATTGGGGTGCTGTAATGCCCTGAAAATCGAGGGTCGAGCAGAAGCTCAACTCCCGAGTTCCAACGCATCACTTATGCAACATAGATAATGATGGTTAAATGTTGTCCGTATTAGTGCATTAAACATGAGTCGGATTGTACCAAATCAACATATCATACTCTAGAGACAGTTAAGTTATGCAAGCGGAAGACTGTGATAAATATATAGAGCAAATAAGTGATTGTAAGTCCACAGAGTATGAATGTCACCAGGTTAAATAATTACATGTATAATTTCAAAATTTACAAAATGATAAAGTGTAATGTCATCTAATCCATATTCCTATAGCCCCAGTGACGCAACTCCAGATCTATATAAACCCGCTAGAGAGTTGCAGATAGGAGAACTCCTCCTCGTCGTCATAGAAGGCAGGCTCCATCTCATAAGCCTCACCGTCATCTGAAATTACAACAGAGTCTGGTTGGTGTTTTAAAACACCGTCCTAGAGTGGGAGTGAGTGATTAACTCAGTGGAGGTATACGGTAAAGGTTAACATGTTATCAATTCAGTCAAACAGTAATGATAAAGCAATACAACTAGCATTCTTAAGTACTCTTGTTAATGCAAGGATGTGATGCGATAATGATGTATGCCCTCACCTACACTCCCATTGCGACATGATCTCACGGTCGCACATGCAACACTCCCGCTGTGCTTAACTCCAACACAAAAGGCACATGCAATGCGGTGCATGTGCATGATTAACCAAGTTCTTAATTAGATCTATTCATACAGCAGGTTTGGGAAGCTAAGGTACCTCCCTTTATATCATTGACCAAAACAATGATTTATCTAGGGTCGTCAATCCTAGTTAATCACATACGATAGGCAAGTTCACGAGTTTACACTATAGGTCGCCACGGGAGGTGATTGCTTGCCTCCAAGTGCAGAGGTTCGTAAGTAGTATCCCGTGAATACAGGGTTGATCCCACTGGGAGATGAATTGTGAGAAGGAAAAAATCAAATGCAAAACAAACTAAGTAATAAAAACTAAACTGATGATTTGATTTTGGGATTTTTGAATGGATGTAATTCAACTGAATAAAATAACACCCAAGCTTCAAAGTTCCACACATAGGTTAATGTTCCAAAATCATGATGACTTGGATAACACAACTAGGATCTGTGCACTATGGTTAGCCTAATCAGAAAATAAAACAGTTTAAATATTTTAATAAGTGATATCAAATATTAGAAAATTATGGATTTGCACCATTGAGAAATATTCTTAAGCGTTAGTGATTTTAAGAATTCAATATCAATGAGATAATGAAAATCAAAGAAATATAATAGGTCGAGGACCTCTCCTATTTAGAAAATCTGATTGATCTAGGGTAAGCCTATCCATCAATGTGGATCTCATATGATGGAAACATATGGATCTCACAGGAGGATAAAAAACAAAACCTTCAAAATTCCACACATAGGTTAATGTTCCAAAATCATGATGACTTCGATGACACAACTCGGATCTGAGCACTATGTTCAGCCTAATCAGAAAATAAAACAGTTTAAATATTTTAATAAGTGATATCAAATATTAGAAAATTATGGATTTGCACCATTGAGAAATATTCTTAAGCATTAGTGATTTTAAGAATTCAATATCAATGAGATAATGAAAATCAAAGAAATATAATAGGTCGAGAACCTCTCCTATTTTGAAAATCTGATTGATCTAGGGTAAGCCTATCCATCAATGTGGATCTCATATGATGGAAACATATGGATCTCACAAGATGATAAAAAATAAAACCTAAATAATATATAACATGCATACACCATTCTTCTCATCATTAAAACAATCAATCATCATAATCTTAAAGAATTATTAAACCTATGTGCTTCCCTTCTAGCACTTAGAAAAACATAATTAGAATAGAGAAATAAAAAAAAAATAAGAAGAAAGAAATATATGCAAATAGAAAAAATCTAAAAAAAAACAACTTATAAAAATTTAATAAAATTAAAAACTCTTTAAAAACCCTAATTCTTGCTTTGGGATGCCTTGAATGATGCTTAGGAATGCCCTAGGAAGCCCTATTTATAAGTAAGGAACTCTAATTTTTGTACAAAGTTGAAAAACCCTAGAAATCGCCTCAAATATACATAGTTTTCCAAAATAGACTTCTCGTTAGACAGTTTGTTTAAAATAGATTTTCTGCTGCATAGTTTTTCAAAATAGACTTCAGAGCTTTAGAATACACTTTTACGACTATTTTAGGATTCTTCACTTCAAATCTTCGATTCTTTTCATTTCTCACTTGGTTTTCTTGGATCTTTGGCATGTGAATTCTTCAATCTTGGTCTCCTAAGATCCATCCCTTGCCTTGGTGATTCTTGAGCATCAAACCATGTTTTTTAGCACCTTTTTTCAATCCAAGCTCTTAAATTCACCTTGCAACACATACATGAGTAAAATAGAACATTAAGCGGATTCATGTTCATAAAACCTAGATATAAATAGGAAAAATTATGCAATGTTTGAGTCTCAACACACCCCCCAACCAGCATTTTGCTAGTCTCGAGCAAAATAAGAGAACAAAAATAAAAATAAGAATAAAAATTAATTCTAGAAACAAAATTAAAATAAAAAAAATTCTAACTATACCACTTTCGCAGGTAATCTCGATTGCATTTAGCATATGCAACAACCCTTTAAATGCCTAGGTTTCCCCTAGTGGACGAGTGATAGTCTCGTGAGGGTTTCCAGAAATATTACCCACAAACATTGAAAACATGAAAAATAGTTTAACACTTAGAAATTTATACAATTATACCTCCATTCATCATATGAATTCCAAAACAAAATAATACTTACCTCAAGTCTAAAGTTAGTTAGAATCTCAATTTTCTAATCTATTACCTCCTTGAGTTCAGAGACCTAATCAAAATTTAGAATAGTTATTATCCAATATCCTTAGGTGCTCCGTGACACTAGTCTAACTTTGAGAAATATGCATGTTCCCTATCCTAACTCCTTTCAATCATCCCAAGAATATGAAATCTCTAGTTATCTCATTTTCCTCATGTCATTTCTTCTTTTATCATCATATCTTCATTATTATAGACCACCCTTAGATGAAGATTCTCACCAGGTTTGCTTCATAACCTAAGGTATCGTATTTGTAATGGTAACAGTAATGAATACTTAGGTATCCTTACTTTGGATTACTGATACGATTGTTATGGTCATTGCGTTCATGTTGTATAATAAAATTTTATTTTTCCATCATTTTTTCCAATATTCTCTCTTTTAAGCATATATCAATGATACTAGTTCATTCAACCTTGTTTGAATCAAAATTTGTTATTGTAGTTCACATATCATATTCCTCACTTAGTTAGCTAGGGTGTATTGTGAATTCAGTACATCAAATTACAACTCACTTTAAACTAGTGATTAGATAATTGAACTCAAGTCTATAATTTTAAGTTATCAGAATTCTGACTGCTATCAACTTAGACTAAGTATTAACTTTGCCTTTGGAATTTGCAAAATATCATGTTCACATTCTTGTATATAAAAATATTATTTTGAAAATGTTAAAATTAAAAAAAAAATTTCCCATAAACCTAAAAAATAAACTTAAACCTAACTGAAACCTAAAAATAATAATAAAATAAACTGAAACCCAAAAAAAAACCTTCACATGGATGACTATCCACACCCCCAACCTAAAATCTATATTATCCTTAATGTAATGATAATGTAATGCAGAGAACAATAAAAATAAAAGAAAGGGTGGATAGTACCTACCATGAAAAACTCACCTGCTATCTGACATTAAAAGAAATTGAATATGATACAAATCCTACACAAATGCTCCGTCAGATTAGGAGCATTAATCTGAATATTCTGGCTCATGAAGAGGGAAAGACTCCTCTCCTAAATGAAAGTTTTCCACATAAGGCTTCAATCTCTGACCATTAACCTTGTACACATTTCCATTACATGGATTCTCAATTTCAACAGCCCCATGAGTATAAACATTCTTCATAATGAAGGAGCATGTCCATCTTGATCTTAACTTTCCCGGAAAGAACTGGAGATTGGAATTGTACAATAGGACCTTTTGTTGAGGTTCGAAATTCTTCCTCAGGATATTTTTGTCATGAAAAGTTTTGGTCTTCCCTTTATAGATTTTAGAATTTTCATAGGAGTCTCTCCTCAGCTCCTCTAATTCATTCAACTCTAATTTCCTTTGTCCACTTGCTTAGTCCATATCAAAGTTTAATTTCTTTATTGCCCAGTAGGCTCTATGTTTCAATTCTACAGGTAAGTGGCAAGCCTTCCCATACACCAATATGTATGGAGACATTCCAATCGGGATCTTCTAAGCAGTCTTATAAGCCCATAAAGTGTCAGATAGTTTGAGGGACCAATCCTTCCTATCTGGCCTTATAGTTTTCTCTAAAATGTGTTTGATTTCTCGATTAGAAATCTCAGCTTGCCCACTCATTTGTGGGTGGTATGGGGTGCTTACTTTATGCTTGATGCCATATTTCTTCATCAAAGCCTCAAATGTCCTATTGCAAAAGTGAGACTCACCATCACTAATGATGGCCTTTGAAGTTCTAAATCTAGAAAAAATATTTTCCTTGAGAAATCGTATGACCACTTTGTTGTCATTGGTCAAACTTTGAACTGCCTCAATCTACTTTGAAACATAGTCCACGCCAACTAATATATAAAGAAATCCAAAAGAAGATGGAAATGGGCTCATAAAATTAATACTCCAACAATCAAATATCTTCAATGGTAAAATTGGAGATAAAGGCATCATGTCGCGCCGGGACACACTTTCCAATCTTTGACATCTATCACAAGCAACGCAGAAAGCATGGGTGTCTTTAAATATGGTAGGCCAGTAAAAACCACACTGCAAGATTTTTGCATTGGTTTTCTTAGCAGAAAAATGGCCACCACATGCTTCCATGTTATAAAAGGAAATAACACTCTGAACTTCATCCTCTGGGACATAATGTCTAAAAATCTGATCAGTCCGATATTTATATAAATACGGGTCATCCCAGAAGAAGTTCCTAACCTCGGTTTCAAAACGCTTCCTATCTTGTGACTTCCAATGATATGACATTTTTTTCGTTACAAGATAGTTCACTATATCCGCATACCAAGGCAATTTGGAGATCACAAATAATTATTCATCAGGGAAAGTGTCCTGGATATGCATCTCCATAGTGGAATCATCTAACATCAATCTAGAAAGGTGATCGGCCACTATGTTTTTTACTCCTTCCTTATCTTTTATCTCTAAGTCAAATTCTTGGAGTAGGAGGATCCATCTCAAAAGTCTCAGCTTTGCATCCTTCTTAGATAGCAAATATTTCAAAGCCGAGTGGTCCGTGAAAATGACCACTTTGGATCCCAGCAAGTAAGACCTAAACTTATCCAAAGTAAAAACTACTGCAGGTAACTCTTTTTCAGTTGTTGAGTAGTTCACTTGGGCCGAGTTTAGAGTTCTACTCACATAGTGGATAACATAGGAGTGTTTATCTTTCCTTTAGCCTAAAACAGCCCCTATGACATAATCACTTGCATCGCACATTAGTTCAAAAGGAAGTGTCTAATCTGGTGGACGCATGATAGGTGTAGTGGTAAGGGATGATTTAATTTTATTAAGGGCACTTATACACTCATCTGTCCACTTAAATGGAACATCTTTTTGAAGAAGATTAGTCAAGGGTCTAGTAATGACACTAAAGTCCTTGATGAATCTTCTATAAAAACCAGCATGCCGTATAAGTGATCTAATATCTCTAACAGTTCGAGGGATAGGTAGATTAACTATAATGTTGAGTTTTGAGCGATCTACCTCGATTCCATTTTCAGAGATAACATAGCCTAAAACAATTCCCTTTTGAAATATAAAATAACATTTCTCCCAATTTAAGACAAGGTGTTTCTCTTCACACCTAGACAAGACAAGAGATAAATTGTTGAGACATTCCTCAAAACTACTCCCAAATACAAAGAAGTCATCCATGAAAACCTCAAGAAACTTTCCAACCATATCTAAAAAAATACTTAACATATACCATTGGAAAGTTGCTGGGGCGTTACATAATCCAAATGGTATCCGTTTGAAAGAAAACGTGCCAAATAGACAAGTGAACGTGGTTTACTCATGGTCTTTCAGGGCTATCTCTATTTGGTTATATCCAGAATATCCATCAAGAAAACTATAGGAGTGACCTGCTACCCTCTCTAAAACTTGATCAATGAATAGTAGAGGGAAATGATCATTCTCTGTGACCTGGTTCAATTTTCTATAATCAATGCAAGCACACCAACCAGTGGTGACACGTGTTGGTATGAGTTCATTATTAGAATTCTACACAACAGTTATTCCAGATTTCTTTGGGACTACTTAAGTTGGACTCACCCAAACACAATCGGATATTGGGTAGATGATTCTCACATCCAATAATTAGATTACCTCATTTTTTACAACTTCCATCATGTTTGGATTGAGACACCTTTGAGGTTGTTTAATTGGTTTGGCGTCCCCATTGAGGTGGATCTGATGGGTGCATATGGAAGGGCTTATACCCTTAGAACAAAACTTACCTTAGAAGAAAACTTACCTTAGCTATCTTGTACAGATTTGATCTATCTCAGTCTCTCCCCAGCAACGACGCCAAAAACTTGATTGCTTGCCTCCAAGTGCAGAGGTTCGTAAGTAGTATCCCGTAAATACAGGGTCGATCCCATAGGGAGATGAATTGTGAGAAGGAAAAAAATCAAATGCAAAACAAACTAAGTAATAAAAACTAAACTGATGATTTGATTTTAGGATTTTTGAATGGATGTAATTCAACTGAATAAAATAACACCCAAGCTCCAAAGTTCCACACATAGGTTAATGTTCCAAAATCATGATGACTTGGATAACACAACTAGGATCTGTGCACTATGGTCAGTCTAATCAGAAAATAAAATAGTTTAAATATTTTAATAAGTGATATAAAATATTAGAAAATCATAGATTTGCACCATTGATAAATATTCTGAAGTGTCGATGATTTTAAGAATTCAATATCAATGAGATAATGAAAATCAAAGAAATATAATAGGTTGAGAACCTCTCCTATCTAGGAAATCTGATTGATCTTGGGTAAGCCTATCCATCAATGTAGATCTCATATGATGGAAACATATGGATCTCACAAGAGGATAAAAAATAAAACCTAAATAATAGATAACATGCATACACCATTCTTCTCATCATTAAAACAATCAATCATCATAATCTTAAAGAATTATTAAACCCATGTGCTTCCCTTCTAGCTTGAGCTAGAAGGAACTTAGAAAAACATAATTAGAATAGAGAAATAAAAAAACAAGAAGAAAGAAATAAATGCAAATAGAAAAATCTAAAAAAAAATAACTTATAGAACTTTAATAAAATTAAAAACTCTTTAAAAACCCTAATTCTTACTTTGGGATGCCTTGAATGATGCTTAAGAATGCCCTAGGAAGCTCTATTTATAAGTAGGGAACTCCAATTTTCGTACAAAGTTAAAAAACCCTAGAAATAGCCTCAAATATACATATTTTTCCAAAATAGACTTCTCACTGCACAGTTTGTTTAAAATAGATTTCTTGCTGCGTAGTTTTCTAAAATAAACTTCAGAGCTTCAGAATATACTTTTCAAGACGATTTCAGGATTCTTTACTTCAAATCTTTAATTCTTTTCATTCCTTATTTGGTTTTCTTGAATCTTTGGCATGTGAATTCTTTAATTTTGGTCTCCTAAGATCCATCCCTTGCCTTGGTGATTCTTGAGCATCAAATCCATGCTTTTTGGCACCTTTTTTCAATCCATGCTCTTAAATTCACCTTGCAACACATACATGAGTAAAATAGAACATTAAGTGGATTCATGTTCATACAACCAAGATATAAATGGGAAAAATTATGCATTATTTAAGTCTCAACAGGAAGCTTGTCACCTCGGTGTAGGCTTAATTCACACTTGAGGTCACTACGAGAGGCTCGTCACCTGATCGTAGGCCGATTTTATACTCAAGGTCACTAAAGAAAGGCTCATCACCTTAGCGTAGGCCGACAGCTCGAATATGATTTTCCATACACCACCATATTCGGCTTATGAGTTGGGTTGTTCACTGGTCACTACGAGGAGGCTCGTCACCTTAGCGTAGGCGACAGCTCGACCATGGTGTCCCATACACCACCATGCCCGACTCATGAGTCTTAGCGGATCATGGTACCAAGGTTAAGTGGGCTTTGCACTGGTAAGTGGTACCTTAGATTTAGGTAGTAGTGTCCATACATGATAAACACACATTAGGCCAATCGGGTTACTTAACAAGTCCGATTGGTACAAGCGCACGCTAAGTTAATCGACATGGAGCGTATACACACTCCTTGTGGCTTAACCACTATTGATAATCACCGTATGACTTAGATTCATCGAACATGTCCTTGGTGGCGGAACCAATCCGGCCACTCTAACGAAATCTGTTACTAAATTCCTGGACTACGTCGTAGTCCCAAGCACACTCCAAGATAATAGCATTCACATATGGTAGTCATAACAGTATGGAACAAATAATTCAAGCATTTTAATCATTTGAGCATTTCATAAAAAATACAGAATAAACATGTTATCGCACATATGCATTTCGTGCCTAAATCATGTAGTTGGATTGAGGTTACATAAAGAAATCAATGCATATAGTTAAGGTGGTTAAGAATCTTATCTCAAAACCTTTAATAAATGCATTTTATCAAACAATTACTCATTCAAACATTTTATCTAACACTTAAGCTACACCTTCAACATACATGATATAACTTGGTTATAACATGTATTAGGGCAAATCCTTTCACAAAGGAGTTGTCACACGTACAACAATCATATATACTCAATCAATAATCATGGCAAGCACAAATCATAATTTCATATTCATTCAAGCATTTCATCAAACACATGGAATGCATTTTATTCAACATAGTTTATATATATGTGTAATATACGGCAATCATCGTATTTAAGTACATGTGATAGCAATTGAGTCAATTATAAATCATTAATTGACATTGAAAGCCTTGAAAACCATAACCTAAATGTTTATAGTCCGCACCTTTCATCGGTAAACTCGTATCGTACTCAGTTTGAACACTACGTCTTTGTCTACGACACAATGACAACCTATAGCATGAAATAGGTTAGCTATTTTACCATTTACTCTATTTGGATATATAACATAGATTAGGGTTAGGATTTCTTACCCAAGAATGGAGTCGAAATTACCGGTATAGCGACACAGAGGAGGTGATTCAGCACGTGGAGTAGAGGGAACGAATCCCAGCAACTATCTCTCACTCTCTCTCTCTCTCTTCTCCTCACTTTCTCCTTATTTTTCCTCTTCTCTCTCCTAGGGTTAGGAATTTCGTATGGAATGAGAGAGGGGTGAGTTAAGGCCCTTATATAGTCCCAGAACTGATGTCAATGGCCCTAGGACCATGGTATACTTAGGTTATAGCCAAAAGTTGTCTGTTTCGGGCCAACGGAGCTCATATAGAGGCCCATTTTCTGCATATGGTCTAGAGAAAGTTCTCTGGAAATGGATCTACATCAGATTAAAGTTTCGGTCTAATCAGATTAGTGGATCGACTGCGGAGGACCATTTTTAGTTCAACGGTCATCGCCACTCGATCAGGGTCACAAGTACACTGACATGTGTAGAGAAATTTCCCTAATCAAATGGTGTAGTTGGGTCAGAATCTGACGGTCTGAAATCTTATATTTGGCCTGCAAGCGAATGACCCAATTCCCTTAAGTTTGAGTCTATTTTCAAAGATATTCGCGTTTCTCACACACTTCGCTTCGGGCTCAAGTTGTACATTTCTGGATACTATTTGGACTTGATTTTCGAGATGGTTGTCAAGCCCAGTAAGGCGATCATAATTGTAGAGTTTCGCGGTAATCAGACTTTTGATGCGCGGTCCAGGTCCGATACGGAGTTTTAGTGTGCTCCTGAGAGCAACTGGGTTTTGAGATTTCTCCTATGTTTTTAGGTAATGTAGAGTTAGCGATTCTACTAGTTTTGGGTCTTGCAGTTCGTATAGAAAGTAGTTCAAGCTAATTTACTAATTAATTTAGTTTAGTATTTAATTAACTTTCATCTAATTTCTTCATAATTTGATCCTTAGCAGTTTTTGCCTGAGGTGGTACTCGGGTCTTTGTACAAATTTTTTCGAGACGTTACAATCTACCCCCCATAAAGAAAAATTTCATCCTCAAAATTAGTATCTTTTCATACTCCTCGAGGAACTGAGGGTAGTTCTTTCAGACCTCGGCTTCTGTTTCCCAAGTAGCCTCTTCCTCAGTGTGAAGTGTCCACAATACCTTCACAAGTGGAATAACTTTACTATGTAGCACTTATTCCTTCCTGTCTAAGATATGCGTCGGTTGCAGTATATAAGTAGCATCCTCACTCAACTGTACCTGCTCCCATCTAATAATCTGGGAAGGATCAAGAACGTATTTCTTCACCATCGATACATGAAATACGTTTTTCATACCTGCTCCCATCTGATAATGTGGGACCCACTTTGATGTGCTTTAAGGGACGGACATCCCATCCCTTGGACCGCCCACCATGGGATGCCCAGCCCATTGGGCTGCTGCTAGACGTCCAGTCCATCAGCATGGCCCACCTGATTTATGTGTTTTATTCACTCCTTCATCTGGTGGGACCCTTTGTGACTTGTATGGGCCATTAGAGATTTAAAATAATTGTATAAATAAATTTTTATTGAATTTCCAGTAAGCCCAGATAGTGGGTGGGCTGGAATTTTAGCATTAGGCCCAAGGTTGCTACTCACCAATGTACATTTTGGGGCAACATGGCCCACCATATTTGGTGACATTATTATACATATCATGCCCTATTTTGATTAGATTTTTGGGCTTAATTAGTGCACTCTTAAGGCCCACTTTAAATGGGCTTTTATTAGAACAATATTCATAGTTAATTGTTGGGTTTCCTAGGCCCAATGTCTTGAAACTTTCTTGATAGGCCCTTGATCTTTGGGCCTATATTTAATACACTATTGTGATGGGCTTTATGAGCCAAAATACTCAAGTATTTGGGCCCTTGCTTGCCCATTAAATTAAACCCATACTTGGGCCAAGATGTGAGGCCCAACTCACTTGTTTCAAACATAAGAATTGCCCGTATGGTTGGGATAATGGGCTGCCCTTTAGGCCCACCACAATGGGTGGACTCATGATCTTTATGGTTGAGCCCAAACCTTGCTTGAGGGCCTACCATATTTCCTAAGTGTTGGACTTAGTGTATAGCCCACTAGGCCATGGATTGTTTAGACCTTGGGCTTTGCTTTATATACGTGTAGGTAGTGGGCTACCTTTTAGGACCTAGTTGAGGTTAGATGTCCTCCTTGGTGGCCCTAAGGTAGGCCCATAGGGTTCCTATAGGTGGTTGAAGGCCCACCTTGGCCCTTGATTAGGGCCGCTTCTTCCTTGGGCTTTTATGACTATCTTAGCTTGTGGGCTACCCCAAAGTATTGGGCCCCCACTAGAAAACTTCTCCTTAGAGTATATGTTTATGTATCTAGCTCTCCTCACTCCTTGGGAAGGATGAATATAGTCGAGTAGTGTACTTACACCATTATGACCCATATGCATCATCTGAGTGAATGGATTGCATTGTGTGTGGTCATTGGGTTGACATGATTGAGGGATGAAGTTTCTCCCCTTGTGCACATCGAGTGCTGGAAGCTACTGCATGATCTGTATGCGTGACTCATGTATTGGCATCGCATTTCATGATGATATTGCCCTTGCTTCATCAAGGCCTTGCCTCCACAGAGACATTCGTCGATGGCTATATGTGTGGACATTGGAAATGTTACTTGAGCATATTGGGTGCATAGGATGCGCATGGGTGAAATTCTCAAAACTTTCATGGTACCAAGGATCTGCCCCAATGCCGTGACAGAGTGAAAAACATGAGCGTATGAGGGCCTTATACCGTTAGGCCACCACTGCCACTGTTGTGTAGTTGGTCAGGTAAGGGTGTGGCCTTACCTGCCTGGTGTGAGAAGGCATTGCTAGGCTGAGTCTGACTAACTAGTAAGTAGGTCTGCTGCCTTCGAGCCTTGTTGGTGAATGGCTGTCCACAAACGGGTAGTGAGGTCTCTTACGCTCTTTTGACTATGCGGGTCTGGTGAGCGGCAGTCATCTAGCAGTGTACTAGACCCCGTTGATTTTCTTATGATTGGAAATGTAATTGATATGTGGATTGGATATGAGCACTGGCATCACTTTGCATTGCATTCGCATTAGTTACTTAAGCCCCTTTATGCATCACCTTGGTACGGCGCCCAGTACTCATTGCATTGTATTCATGGCAAGCCTTAGTACGGCTAGTGATGTTATCATTGATTATGTTTCCTTTCCTGTACCTCCTATTTTTCTTCTATGCACCGTTACCACACACTTCCACCACCCTCAAAGCTTCTATAAGCTTATGCACGATTAATGCATGCAAGAGATCTTAGGTTAACATCGTAGCGGCAGAGCTTGGACTAGAGTTGAGCCTAGGACCCCCTTAGTGTTGCAGATCTTCTTTCTCCTTTTGCGATCAGATGTATTACTATTTTACTATGTATTTGTAAAAGTTTAAATTTATAGTAGATTTTGTGATGTGCCCCTTTGTTATTTTTGAGATTTACTTGCTGTGATCTTAAGTATGCTCGTATTAGAAATGGTTATACTATTATGGAAATCCTCATTGTAGGATCCTAAGATCGGAACCTGCCTCAGGAGCTAAGAATGGGGTACTACAGAGGCTGTTGCCGCCAGAACTTACTATCGAGTTCTTTGTGAGTCTGGTTACCGAGTCTGGGGCGTGACAGGAGTTGGTATTAGAGCATAGCAAGTAATTTTGGAATAACTTGTGATAACATCGCATGTTTGCTAAGAGCTTCGGACAAGTAGTGTCCCGAGACCCTTTCGCTCCGTATTGAGCTTGTAATTGTCCTAATTGTTTGCATCATCATTATTTTATAGACAATGCCGCCTAAACGTAGCACCCGTGGTCGAGGCGCCCGAGGCTGAGGTGCCCATGGTAGAGACACTCATGATTCCCGTTCTACTCGAGCACATCCCGCTCCTGTCTTAGAGGATTCGATTCCCGAGGTCCCGATTCAGCATGTTCCTCCAGTTGAGCCTGTAGCGCTTGTTCCTTCAGTTGCTCCAGTTCCCCCTCCTCAGCTAGCTGTTCCGGTTGTAGAGGCTCCTGCTCCGTCACCCGCACCTGTACCTCTACCCGAGGTGAGTGTCACTCCTGCTCTCCCAACAGTGCCTATAGGTGCCAAGCATTTTCAGCAGTTGATGCAGCTTATCACTACCGCATTACAGACTCGTCAGCCTGCAGCTGCTCTAGTTTTCGATCAGAGTGATTTACCATGCACTAGTGCTAATTTCAGAGAGTTTAGACAGCATGACCATTCGAGATTCAGGGGTGAACTCGACCCATCTGCCGCTGAGGCATGGCGCACCGAGATCGCGAGGATTTTTGACACTATGCAGTGTCCAGCCGATCAGAGGGTTTTCTTTGCGACTTATCTTATTCAGGGTGAGGCCCGTCATTGGTGGTCATCCGTGTCCAGGATGGCCAGGATAGATT
Source organism: Magnolia sinica (assembly GCF_029962835.1). Taxonomy (NCBI): domain Eukaryota; kingdom Viridiplantae; phylum Streptophyta; class Magnoliopsida; order Magnoliales; family Magnoliaceae; genus Magnolia; species Magnolia sinica. The sequence goes on from NC_080581.1 coordinate 53,747,323, forward strand.
TTGTTTGGACTTGGGAGGAATTTGTGGTTCGTTTCGACCAGAAAATTTTCCCCGAGCATGTTCAGATACAGAGGGCGGTAGAGTTTAAGACTCAAGTTTAGGGTGACTTGTCAGTGTCACAGTATGAGGCTCGTTTCTTGGCCTTGTCTAGATTTGCTCCTCATCTCACCAGTGATGAGAAGATGAGAGCTTGCCATTTTGTGACTGGTTTGCGTCCTGCTCTTCGTAGCCGTGTGGTGGGACATTGCTTTGAAACGTTCAATCAGGTTATTCATCGGGTGTTGGTTTATGAGGAGGGTTGGGCTATGACCCAGAGATCACGAGAGTAGCGTTCCGGTGGAGACCGGAAGAGGAGAGCACCGGCTGGCAGTTCTAGGTAGCATCGTCAGCAGAGAAGGAGGGGCAGATAAGAGTTTAGATAGCCTGCGGCTCAGTCAACAGTTTCATTGTCATCATCAGCACCGCAACCGCTTCATCTTCTGGCCCCTTTTTCGGTGTTTACTTTGGTTGTGGACAGCCCGAGCATCGGAGGCGTGATTGCCCTCTCCCCATATAGCAGCAGAGGCCACCGCAGTTGCCTCCTCATCCTCCTTAGTATCAGCAGCAGTAGAGAGCGCAGCTTCCACCCGCCACTAGGGCTCCTCCTTAGCAACAGAGGTAGCCAGATAGACCTCCCTAGCAGAGACAGCAGCAGCAGCAGCAGGAGCAGCAGTAGATGGGATATCCGTATGTCCAGTCCCTGGGTCGAGCATGTATTGTAGCTCAGCAGGCGTAGACTTAAGATTCACAGTCTTCCGGTTTGCTCCCTTTACTAGCTCGGGGCAGATTTTATCTCGCACAGCAGGCACTAGGCCAGGACCCGTAGTCATCGACTGGCGGAGTTGTTGAGGGTATTCTTCTTTCTTCTGCTTGCATTGCCCACGTTTTGTTTAATTCTGGTGCCTCCCATTCTGTCGTGGCCGAGCAATTTTGCCGATTAATCGGTATTCCTTCGGAGTCCGTGTCTGAGGCCTTGGCAGTTTCGACTCCCATGGGAAAGTTTGTCATGTTGAGTCGTCGTTGCCCTTCTAGCCCGGTGTTAGTGTGCGAGATGTTTCTTCCCACTAATCTGTTCATGATGCTAATGATAGGCTTTGATGTTATTCTGGCTATGGACTGGCTTGCAGAGTATTGTGCCATCTTGGACTGTGCCGTGAGGACAGTTACATTTCACATTCTCAGCTTGCTAGTGTTTCAGTTCGTCGCCGAGCCCAGAGGAGAGCCATTATCTAGTTACTTGGCTTCTGTGTTGAGGATTTCGTGGTAGGGTGTATTGAGCAGTTGCCAATTATCTGTGAGTACCTGGATGTGTTCTAGGAGATCCCAAGTTTTCTGATGCATCGGCAGGTGGAGTTTTAGATTGATTTGGCACCCGATACTGCTCCCATCTCAAAGGTCCCCTACCGGATGGCACCGTTGAAGTTGAGGGAATTACAGGAGCAGTTGGATGAGTTTTGGAAGTTAGGTTTCATTTTCCCCAATAGTTCACCTTGGGGAGCCCCGGTATTGTTTGTGAAGAAGAAGAATGGCTCGTTGTGGCTCTGTGTAAACTATCATGAGCTCAACAGAGTCACCATTAAGAACCGATACCCACTTCCCCATATTGATGATCTGTTTGACCAGTTGCAGGGTGCACAATATTTTTTCAAGATAGACTTGTGCTCCGGTTACCTTCAGATTCGGGTCTGAGAGGACTTCCAAAGACAGCTTTTCGGAATGCTATGGTCACTTCGATTTTCTGGTCATGTCGTTCAGACTGACCAATGCCCCTACCGTATTCATGCAGCTAACGAATGAGGTCTTCCGGCCGTTCCTCGATCAGTTCGTGGTGGTATTCATTGATGACATTCTTGTATATTTGAGGACCCGGGAGGATGATGTTAAGCACTTGTAGATTGTGCTGGAGACCCTCCATGCCCACCAGCTATATGCGAAGCTGGAGAAGTGCGAGTTTTGGTAGGAGGAGGTGAAGTTCCTCAGTTACGTGGTGACGAGGGAGGGTGTCGCTGTGAACCCCTCGAAGGTTGATGCAGTGCGTCTATGGGGCCAGCCCACGAACACGTCTGAGATCTGTAGCTTCCTTGGTCTAGCGGGATACTATTGACGGTTTATTGAGGTTTTCTCCCATATTTCTACACCACTAACTCAGTTGACGTGGAAGGGTGTGGAGTTCATCTGGAGTGACGCCCGTGAGGAGGCATTTATGGAGTTGAAGGACCACCTCACGTCCGCTCCTATTTTGTAATGACCCGGGAAAATTTGTGCCAAGACCCGAGTACTACCTCTATTTTCCTTAGAAGTTATTTGTGGGTTACTTAGCGCTAAACTCGATTGCTTGTGAAATTAGCATCAATCACTTTAAATTTGATCTGCATGACTCAAAACCTGTAGAATCAGTAGCGCTAGGTTACTCTGAAATCTGGGATTCATCGCTAAATTCAGTTGCTCTTGGAAATTTTTAGAAATTCTGGATCGGACCTGGACCGCGCGTCGAAAGTCCGATAGCGATGATCTTAGGCAGTTATGGTCACCATGTTGGGCTTGACCAACACCTCAAAAATCAAGTCCAGATGATGTCTTGGGTCGAATTGATTGAGTCCGGAGTGAAGAGTGTGAGAATGGTGGGAGATTAAATATGCTTTTATGAAATCTGAGTCGTGTCGCTTGCGCGATGATTTTAAGCAATCTAACCATTGGATTCTGACCCAATTTCACCCTCTGATCAGGGAAGGTGGCCCAGGCAGGTCATAGTGCTTGTGGACCTGATCGAGTTTCGGTGACTGTTGAATTTAGTGTGGTCCGCCACGGCTGATCTGAAGATTCGATCGGTACGAAAACTCAGTTTGACCTAGATCCATGGTCAGTGAGCTTAAGTCCGATCGCACGTGGAAAAGGCCCACCGGAAGTGTTTCGTTGGATTGAGAGAGGCCCGTTTTGGTTATAACCTAAGTATACCTTGGCCCTGGGGTAATTTTCATCAATATTAGGCCTATATATAGACCTTAAAACCCTCACTCTCTTTTCCATACGAATTTCCTAACCCTAGCTAAGAAAGAGAGAGGAAAAGAGAGAGAAAGTGAGAGAGAAGTTGGTGAATCATCTTCGGATTCTTTGCTGTTACTCTACATCCTTAAACCATCACTTTTGAATCGTTATTCCGGCGATTCTAAGTTCCTTCTTGGGTAAGTTAACCTAACCCTAATCTGTTTTAGAGCTTAGAATAGTTTATGTGTTGTTGTAGCTCATTTCTATTCTTGCCTTAGGTTATCTTGTCGCCGTTGACGAAGACATATCGTCTGAATCAGTTCGGTGTGCTATTTCTGGTTTAAGGTGCGGACTTTAATCGTATAGGTTATGGTTTTCAAGGCTTTCAATGCCAGTGAATGGTTTATTCTTGTTATGGATGAGATTTCACGTGCTAAATGCTATGTTTATTATGCGTTCCTGATATGCATGTGTTATATTGAGATTTGTGTATTCTATGTATATGTAGGAAGTACTGTATACGTATAAAATATGAACATGTGTTTGCCATGATTATTTGTCGTGTATTTATGCAAGATGTATGTGTGTCAACTCCTTGGCAAAAGGAATTGTCCAAATGTGTGTATTCCAACATACATCATGTATGTTGACCTATGTATTCTAAGTATTTGTAGAAATGTCTGAATGATCTAAAGTGTAATATATTATCCTATTTGCGGGCGTTGAGAAGCGATTCTCAACTCTCCTAATGGTGTGTATGATTTCCTACATGTAAGTCACATTCCTTATTGTTTAATTTCAAGTATTACTTATGTGAAAATCCACGTTAAGTTGATATTCTTCAAATGCTCACATACCACATGATTTGAGTTGTTGTTCCATTACTAATCTAAATTGTTAATATGAATATCTGTTGTAGTGGAATATGTTTGGGACTATGAATAGTCCAGGAAATCGGTAATCGGCCTTAAGTTCGTGGCTGAGGTTGTTTTCGCCACGAAGGACGTGATTTGACGAACCCGAGATGTATTATTGTTGTCGGCAGTGGTTTAGCCACACGGAGTGTTTGTGTACTCTATGTCGTTCAACCCAACGTGCGCTCATGCTAGTCGAGTTCGTCAAGTAATCCGATTGTCCGATGTATGTTCACCATGTATGGACGCTATTGTATGAATCTAGGGTACCAAACTTACCGATGAAATCCCGTTAACCGTTGTACCTTGATCCGCTAAGACTCATGAGCCGGACATGGTGTTATGGGACACTGTGGTCGAGCTGTCGGCCTATGCTGGGGTGCGAGCCTCCCCGTAGTGACCAGTGAGCAACCAAACTTGTGAGCCGATTATGGTGGTATGGGACACTATATTCGTGCTGTCGGCCTACATTGATTGGTGACGAGCCCTTTGTAGTGACCTCGAGCATACCTGGATATCGCATTGAGGTGAAGAGCCTTATTATAATAACAAAGGTATGATAGGCTTGCACTGATTGGTGACGAGCCCTTTGCAGCGACCTAAAACCATATGATCGTATGAGATTGTCTAGGACTGACGACCCTAGAATGGATCACTGTTTGGAAATTGATATGAGGAAGGTACCTTAGCTTCCCAATCCTGCTGTATGAAAAAGACTAATAACAACTTGGTAATCATGTTCATGCACCGCATTGCATGTGCCTGGAAGAGGTGGAGCACTTGAGGTGATGTCATGCGTAACGTAAGATGAAGACGCTGAGGGTGTACCGGCGAGGGCACATATCATTCTACATACATCCTTGCACTAATAAGAGTACTTAGGACATGTTTGATTGTTCTGCTTTATCATTACTACTTGATTGAATTGATAACATGTTAACCTTTGCTTTGTTATTCCACTGAGTTGATCACTCACTCCCACGTTCTGGGACGGTGCTTAAACACCCATCAGACTCTGTCTTAGATGCAGATATTGATGCGACCCCTGAGCAGAGCAGGAGTTCGAGGATGATGAGGCTGCATTTTCTTTCATGCAGTTTTCAGGCGGGTTCTTATGAGCCATGTCCTGATGCGCTGGAATTCTGAATTTTTCTTTTGGGAATAGATATTGTTATTTAATGCTTGTATTTTGTTAGCAACACTTGTAATATGACTTGGTATGTATACGTATGTCAGGGACTTACACATGTACACTTATGTTTCTTTAAGTCTTCCGCTTGCGCCTTTCACTTATCCCTGAATTATGTTTGCAGTTTGGCTTAATCTATTCCATGGTTTATGTACTCATACAGACAACATACATCCATCATTAAATATGTTGCATTAGTGATGTTTTGAAACTCGGGAGCTGAGTTATGCTCGACCCCCGAATTTCAGGGCGTTACAAGACGATGCCACCCAAGTGGGGCACCCCTGGCCATGGTGCCCCTGGCCGCAGTTCTCAACCTTAGTGTATTTGGGTGTGAGTTTATCGTAGAATTTGTGTTTGTGTCCCATTGCTTCTATCTGCGAAAGTTTACTGAAAATGATCACTGAGATCGAGTCTGTCCGCACTCCTGATCACACACAGCGACTCAAAATCCCTTCTAGACCATCTATTAATGAGTTTAAATGGTTTATCTTCCCATCTCAACCCTTCAAATGTTATTAAACCTCTATTTGTATCAGATTTCAACCCGAATGGCTCGATAGGCATCGAATCGAATAAAGGGGCCGATCGGGGCATTTCCAGGGGGACCCAGGAGGGACCTGCATCATTTTAGAGCTAAGGGGCCAGGAGGACCTCGCCCAAACGACGAGTCATCGCCAGACGGTCCAGAGACCGGCGATGACCTCGCCGGTTCGGTGAGCCCTCGTCGACTAGTGGGCCAAGCCGGGCGGGTCGGCTCGGGCCGACGACTTTGGGGCCTAGTGTGGCCCACCCCTCCATGGTTGCTCAATTTTAAACCTTCCTAAACCCTATCTCCTTCACAAAACACCTCCTAAGCTCTCCTTTTCTTTAAGTTTCTCTCAAAACTCTACCAAAATCCTTCTCAAATCTCCTTCTTCTTCCATTTTCATGCACACCCAACCAACCCATCTCAAAAACCCATCCCCATTGCTGATTTCACTCCCTTTTCTTCTCATTTGAGCTCTCAAATCCTCCTTTGGGATCTCAAGTGTGTGGAAGCTTCACCATTCTTCCTATTCCTCCCTTTCTCTCATTTCCCATGGCCCTCTTTGAGTTTATCACGGCCATATTTTCCATATCCACCCTTCTTTCTTTGATGGGGAAGAAGAGAGCGCCCGTGAATGAAGCTGGGCCTAGCCGCCCAACTCGTGTACGGAGGTCGAGGGTGCCGCCGCGAGCACGACAGCCGCCCGTGAGTTTCAGACCAAGCGGGACCTTGATCCTCAAGTTCCCATTCGAAGAACTTTGTTGGCGGAGCTATCTCATAGAGTCTATGAAGGCCGTAGGGTCCTTTTTGAGGCTCATGTAGATCCACGGCTATTTGGTGAGCTTCTATTGTTGGAGCACCTGGAAGGGGCTGGTTGGTGTCCCTTGTTTGAGGGTGAATATCGCGCCAATGCAAGCACTGTTCGAGCTTTTTATGCTAGCATTCATGATCCTTCGCTGGAGCCTCTGCAGTTCAAGATTCCTTGTGGAAGCGGTCGGGAGGCCACGGTTAACGTCGCTTTGATATCCCGACTCCTGAATGTCCCGCTTAGTGAGGTGCATTCTAGTGAGAAGAATTTGAACAGTATGCGCAAGAGGGATCGTCGCACCCGGCTCTTGTGTGGTCGTTTGGTCTAATGGCAGCCTAATAGAAGCCTTCTAGCTACCAACATAACGGACGATTTTCGCTTGCTTCACTACATGTGTACATTCAATGTATATCCAAGGTGAAGCAACCGCAGCGAGTGTATGCGCCTGATGGTAGATTTTCTATATCAGGTGGGGCAAGGAGCGAAGTTATGTGTGCCGACGTACATCTTGCATCAGATTATCCTTATCGCTCGTTCGACTAGGAGGACCGAATCGCTCCCATTTGGCCAACTTATCTGTAAGCTTGCACATGAGTTTGGCTATAGGCTTGGGGCAGAAAAGTCGGTACCTGTTCGCCATATTAATCTGACGACACTTCAGCAGATGGAAATTGGTCCTCGTCGACAGGCCTCAGAGAGTGAGGATGAGTCAGAGAGTGATAAGGATGAGAGTTATGCCGAGGGTGGAGCTGAGATTGAAGAAGAAACAAAGCAGGACGAGGAAGAGGTTGAGGCACAGGATATGAGTGAGAATTCTCCTCCTGTGACGCCAGAGCAGAGCGTAGATTAGGTTGCCAGGGATGCCCGTATCGCTCGGCTTGAGGAAGGGCAGGCTGTTCTACGCCAGGATATCATTGATCTTCGAGGCCTTATGAAGCATGAGTTTAAGAAGGTGACTCAAACTCTAAAGTCTATCCTGTGTTGCTTGCAGGATAAGGGTGCCCCGCCTCCATCTCCAGATTCTAATGAATAGTTGCAGTTATAGTTGTCTTTTGCTTTGTTTTGTTGTTTGCTTTTATGTGTAGCCGTTGTTGATATTAGTAGTTGGAAGTTGTTTGTTGGTTGAAGTTTTAGATGTTTTGGTTCACATGCTTTCCCTGTCGTGATTCATGTAATGCTGCACTACTTGTATTGCGATAAATTTTGTTAAATGGAATGCATGTTATTTATCATTGAAGTTGTGTTGTGAATGCTGTGTGGGTAGATTATGTGGATGTTGAATCTTACAGGTTGCATCCTCTGTTGAATGTAGGGTATACCTCCTAAGGGTTCGAAGACTTCGGCCTGTATCTCCTTGGATGAGTCGCTTATCGGGGTTCCTCCCCTGAGTGATAGCCAGACGGATCCACAGTCGGGCCCGTCTCATTTTAGTGCTAGGCCAGACTCTCAGCCAGCTACTGGCCCCGCTGCTGGGCCGACTCCTAGGATTCCACCTATGACTCGTCTACTCCGCCTTCTGATAGGTTTGAGCAGATGATGCTGTTGATGCAGCAGCAGCAGATTCAGCAGTAGCAGCAGCAGCAGCAGCAGTTTCTGTCTTCCATGGCTGACATCTTTGCTCAGTCAGTGGGGGTCACTCCACCTGCTTCACCTATGCCCCCATCTGGGAGCATTAGTGCGAGCGACACATTTGAGGGATTCCAGTGCTTACGACCTCCCACATTTACGGGTTCTCATAGACCCGAGGAGGCCGAGTACTGGATTGATTGCATCTCTAAGATGCTGAGACCGTTGCACTGTTCAGAGGTTGAGCAGGTCGAGCGTGCCTCCTTCATGTTTGAGAAGGAGGCCAGTTTATGGTGGGACAGTGTTCTTCGCACTGTTGAGGAAGGATATGAGTGGTCGTGGTAGGCGTTTGAGGCATGCTTCCACGAGAAGTATTTTTCAGTTACGTACCGACATGAGAAGGAGAGTGAGTTCCTTCGCCTCCGCTAGGGAGGGATGTCGGTGACGGAATATGAGAACCGGTTCACTGAGCTAGGTCGATATGCTCCCTTGATTCTGAGCGATCAGCCGATGAGAATGCGACATTTTTCTAAGGGATTGAGGCCTGAGATCCGATCGAAGATGTGTTGTGCTAGCATATCTTCCTATGTGGAGTTGGTGAGTATGTCCTTGCGAGCAGAGCAGGAAGTGGACAGGTCATCCCGTATGTGAGCACCTATGGTTCCTAGGCCGTGACCTAACTCTCAGAGTGCACCTTTTCTTGGCAAGAGGCCGCGGGTAGATTCTCCTCCGAGGCGTTCAGAGCCGCCCGCTCAGTAGGTGTGAGCTGATCTTCGCTGTTCATACTGTGGGAAGATGGGGCATTTGGATCGTTCTTGCTTTTCGCGTATGCGGGATAGTGGATTTACTCCATCACAGAGGATCAGCCGTCCGATACCTCAGGTTATTTCACCTCCACCTCTTCGTTCAGCGCCAGCTCATCCATCCTTCAGACATTTTGTACCTAGGTTCAGGCCACCTCAGCGGCCCATGGTTCCTCCGCCGAATCGTCAGCAGCAGGCTCGAGTTCATGCGCTCTCAGCTGAAGCATCTATGTCTGACTTGGTGCCGAGATCCTTCGAGGTTACAATGCACATTGAAGGTAATCCTGTTTCTATGTTAGTGGATACAGGGTCCACTACCTCTCTTATATCGTATGCGGCAGTTAGGCGTCTGAGTTTGAGCACTGTTTCTATGCAAAGAGTGACGCTCACTACCACTACGGGGATCTCCTCTGCTATGAACAAGCATTGTTTGGATTGTTTGATTGATCTAGGAGGTGGATCGATTCTTGTTGACTTTTTTATCGCACCTCTTTTCCATTACGATGTTATTATGGGTATGGATTGGCTCACGAGGATGCGAGCAGAGATTGATTGTGAAGCAAGGTCGGTGACAATTCATGAACCTGAGGGTGAGACAGTTACTTTCCCAGTTCAGGTCAGTTACCCTTCTCGTCTTGGTTATTATACTTCTCTGTTGGAGAGTAGGGCTGAATCGGCGCTTGAAGGCACGCCTGTAGTTCGGGAGTTTGAAGATGTGTTTGAATCGATTCCTGGATTACCTCCTCAACGCGAGATTGATTTTACCATCGATCTCATGCCTAGTGCGGCACCCATTTCTTTGCCCACCTATCGTATACCTCCGAGTGAAATAGAGGAATTGAGGAAGCAGATAGATGGTTTGTTGAATTTGGGCTTTATTCGACCTAGTGTGTCTCCTTGGGGAGCACTTGTCTTATTTGTGAAGAAGAAAGATGGTTCCTTGCGATTATGTATTGATTATCGCATGTTGAATCTGGTGACTGTGAAGAATAAGTACCCTTTGCCTAGGATCGATGATTTATTTGATCAGTTGAAGGGGGCACGGTACTTTTTGAAGGTTGATCTGCGGTCAGGGTATCGCCAGTTACGCGTCAAGAATGAGGACGTGCAGAAGACCGTTTTCAGGACTAGCTTCGGTCACTATGAGTTTCTTGTGATGTCGTTCGGTCTTACGAACGCACTAGCCGTGTTCATGGATCTGATGAATATAGTGTTTCGGCCCTTCTTGTTCCAATTCGTCAGTCTTTATCGATGACATCTTGATATATTTTGCAAGTCGGGAAGAGCACGAGGAGCACTTAAGAACGATCTTGGATACCCTTAAGAAGAATCAGCTTTTTGCGCAGTTCAAGAAATGTGATTTCTGGAAAGAGGAAGTCAAGTTCTTGGGACATGTGGTGTCTAAGGAAGGGATAGCTGTTGATCTTGCTAAGGTAGCTGCAGTTCAGGATTGGAAGTAGCTTGGTTCAGTTATTAAGGTAAGAAGCTTTCTAGGTCTAGCAGGCTATTATCGATGCTTCATACGAGACTTCTCGAAGATAGCCAGACTGTTGTCTCAGTTGACACGGAAAGATTTGAAGTTTGCTTGGAATGAGAGGGCGGAGGTAGCTTTTCAAGAGCTGAAGGACAAGTTGACGTCCGCCCCTGTGCTAGTATTGCCAGAGCAAGGGGTTAAGTATACGATATATACTGATGCCTCTTGGGTTGGCCTGGGTTGTGTCCTTATGCAAAAGGACAGGGTGATTGCTTATGCTTCGAGACAGTTGAGGAATCACGAAGAGAATTACCCTACACACGACCTGGAGTTGGTAGGTATTATTTTCGCATTAAAGCTCTTGAGACATTACCTCTACGGAGATGAGTTCGAGCTCTTTTGCGACCACAAGAGCCTTAAGTATATTTTCACGCCGCATGATTTGAATATGAGGCAGCGCCGATGGATGGAAACATTGAAAGACTTTAAGTTCGATGTTTCTTACCATCCGGGCAAGGCGAACCTTATGGCAGACGCGTTGAGTCGCAAGAAGGCTATAGAGTTTACAGCTCCGTTAATGATAGTAGAATGGGACATGTTGGATTTGTGCCGGACTTTGAGCAGAAACTTACGGTGGAAGAGCCGTATGAGGTTATCGCACACATTCGTGTACAACCCCTCATTGACAAGAAGATCGTTGCAACTCAGGCAGATGATGAGCTTTTGGTGAAGATGAGAAAGCGGGTTGGTACAGATGAGAACTCCGAGTGGAGTGTTGGTTCTGATGGGGGCCTGCGATTTCGTGGCCGGTTATGTGTCCCAGACATTCCTGACTTGAGATAGGAGGTTCTCGAGTTAGCTCATAGTTCTAAGCTTGCGATGCATCCAGGTAGCACGAAGATGTATCAAGATATGAGAAGATCTTATTGGTGGGACAACATGAAGGTTCATATTGCTGAATTTGTATCTCATTGTCTCACATGCCAGCAGGTCAAGGCAGAGCATCACCGACCTCCTGGGCTGCTTCAGCCCATGCCCATAGCAGAATGGAAGTGGGACTTCATCTCTATGAATTTTATTTCTGGGTTGTCGAGAACGAGGAAGGGACATGACTCTATTTTAGTGATCGTCGACCGATTGACGAAGTCGGCTCATTTCTTACCGATCAGAGTGACAAACTCTGCAGACGAGTTGGCTAGATTGTACATCAAGGAGATTGTACGTCTGCATGGAGTTCCCTTGGAGATTGTGTCTGACAGAGACACGCATTTCACATTTATCTTCTAGACTCGTATCCAGGAAGCGATGGGTGTGAAATTGAAGTTTAGCACCGCGTTTCATCCGCAGACAGACGGGCAGACGGAACGTGTGAATCAGATTCTGGAAGACATGTTGCGAGCTTGTGTTTTGGATTTCAAGGACAGTTGGGATGATTGTCTCCCTTATGCAGAGTTTGCTACAATAACAGTTTCCAGGAGAGTATCGGCATGGCTCCCTACGAGGCATTATATGGTCGCCCGTGCAGAGCACCGCATTGCTGGGCAGAAGTTGGCGAGCGTAGTTTGATTGGCCCGGAGTTGGTGTAGGCGACTTCAGAGAAAGTTGACATTTTTTTACGTCGACTTCTGACAGCCCGGAGTAGGCAGAAGAGTTACGCTGATACGAGGTGGCGACCGCTTGAGTTTGAGGTTGGAGACCATGTATTTCTTAAGGTTTCCCCTATGAAGGGAGTTCTAAGGTTCGGTAAGAAGGGAAAGCTTACGCTGAGATTTATTGGTCCATTTCAAATTCTGGATCGAGTGGGAGCGGTAGCATACCACCTTGCTTTATCCACACCACTTGTGGGCGTGCATAACGTATTTCATGTTTCTATGCTGAAGAAGTACGTTCTTGATCCTTCGCATATTATCAGTTGGGAGCAGGTGCAGTTGAGCAAGGATGCCACATATGTACTGCGACCGACGCGTATTCTAGACAGGAAGGAGCAGGTATTGCGTAGTAAGGTCATCCCTCTTGTGAAAGTACTATGGACGCATCATAGTGAAGAAGAGGCTACTTGGGAGTCTGAAGCTGAGGTTAAAAAGAGGTACCCTCAGATCCTTGAGGAATATGAGAAGGTACGAATTTCGAGGACAAAATTTTCTTTAAGGGGGGTAGATTGTAATGACCTGGGAAAATTTGTGCCAAGACCCGAGTACTACCTTTATTTTCCTTAGAAGTTATTTGTGGGTTACTTAGCGTTAAACTCGATTGCTTGTGAAATTAGCATCAATCACTTTAAATTTGATCTGCATGACTCAAAACCTGTAGAATCATTAGCACTAGGTTACTTTGAAATCTAGGATTCATCGCTAAATCCAGTTGCTCTTGGAAATTTTTAGAAGTTCTGGATCGGACCTGGACCGTGCGTCGAAAGTCCGATAGCGATGATCTTAGGCAGTTATGGTCACCATGTTGGGCTTGACCATCACCTCAAAAATCAAGTCCAAATGATGTCCTGGGTCGATTTGATTGAGTCCGGAGTGAAGAGTGTGAGAATGGTGGGAGATTAAATATGCTTTTATGATATTTGAGTCGTGTCACTTACGCGATGATTTTAAGCAATCTGACCGTTGAATTCTGACCCAATTTCACCCTCTGATCAGGGAAGGTGGCACAGGCAGGTCATAGTGCTTGTGGACCTGATCGAGTTTCGGTGATCGTTGAATTGAGTGTGGTCCGCCACGGCTGATTTGAAGATCTGATCGGTACGAAAACTCAATCTGACCTAGATCCATGGTTAGTGAGCTTAAGTCCGACCGCACGTGAAGGCCCACCGGAAGTGTTCCGTTGGATCGAGAGAGGCCTGTTTTGGTTATAACCTAAGTATACCTTGGCCCTGAGGTTATTTTCATCAATATTAGGCCTATATGTAGACCTTAAAACCCTCACTCTCTTTTTCATACGAATTTCCTAACCCTAGCTAAGAAAGAGAGCGGAAAAGAGAGAAAGTGAGAGAGAAGTTGGTGAATCATCTTCGGATTCTTTCATATTACTCTACATCCTTAAACCATCACTTTTGAATCGTTATTCCGGCGATTCTAAGTTCCTTCTTGGGTAAGTTAACCTAACCCTAATCTGTTTTAGAGCTTAGAATAGTTTATGTGTTGTTGTAGCTCATTTCTATTCTTGCCTTAGGTTATCTTGTCGCCGTTAACGAAGACATATTGTCTAAATCAGTTCGGTGTGCTATTTCTGGTTTAAGGTGCGGACTTTAATCGTATAGGTTATGGTTTTCAAGGCTTTCAATGCCAGTGAATGGTTTATTCTTGTTATGGATGAGATTTCACATGCTAAATGCTATGTTTATTTTGCGTTCCTGATATGCATGTGTTATATTGAGATTTGTGTATTCTATGTATATGTAGGAAGTACCGTATACATATAAAATATGAACATGTGTTTGCCATGATTATTTGTCGTGTATTTATGCAAGATGTATGTGTGTCAACTCCTTGGCAAAAGGAATTGTCCAAATGTGTGTATTCCAACATACATCATGTATGTTGACCTATGTATTCTAAGTGTTTGTAGAAATGTCTGAATGATCTAAAGTGTAATATATTATCCTATTTGCGGGCGTTGAGAAGAGATTCTTAACTCTCCTAATGGTGTGTATGATTTCCTACATGTAAGTCACATTCCTTGTTGTTTAATTTCAAGTAATACTTATGTGAAAATCCATGTTAAGTTGATATTCTTTAAATGCTCACATACCACATGATTTGAGTTTTTGTTCCATTACTAATCTAAATTGTTAATATGAATATCTGTTGTAGTGGAATATGTTTGGGACTATGAATAGTCCAGGAAATCGGTAATCGGCCTTAAGTTCGTGGCTGAGGTTATTTTCACCACGAAGGACGTGATTTGACGAACCCGAGACGTATTATTGTTGTCGGCAGTGGTTTGGCCACACGGAGTGTTTGTGCACTCTATGTCGTTCAACCCAATATGCGCTCGTGCTAGTCAAGTTCATCAAGTAACCCGATTGTCCGATGTATGTTCACCATGTATGGACGATATTATGTGAATCTAGGGTACCAAAGTTACCGATGAAATTTCGTTAACTGTTGTACCTTGATCCGCTAAGGCTCATGGGCCGGACATGGTGGTATGGGACACCGTGGTCGAGCTGTCGGCCTACGTTGGGGTGACGAGCCTCCCCGTAGTGACCAGTGCACAACCAAACACCTGAGCCGATTATGGTGGTATAGGACACTATATTCATGCTGTCGGCCTACTTTAATTGGTGACGAGCCCTTTGTAGTGACCTCGAGCATACCTGGATACCGCATTGAGGTGATGAGCCTTATTGTAGTAACGAAGGTATGATAGGCGTGCATTGATTGGTGATGAGCCCTTTGCAGCGACCTAAAACCATATGATCGTATGAGATTGTCTAGGACTGACGACCCTAGAATGGATCACTGTTTGGAAATTGATATGAGGAAGGTACCTTAGCTTCCTAATCCTGCTGTATGAAAAGGACTAATAACAACTTGGTAATCATGTTCATGCACCGCATTGCATGTGCCTTGAAGAGGTGGAGCACTTGAGGTGATGTCATGCATAACGTAAGATGAAGACGCTGAGGGTGTACCGGCGAGGGCACACATCATTCTACATACATCCTTGCACTAACAAGTGTACTTAGGACATGTTTGATTGTTCTGCTTTATCATTACTACTTGATTGAATTGATAACATGTTAACCTTTATTTTATTGTTCCACTGAGTTGATCACTCACTCCCACGTTCTGGGATGGTGTTTAAACACCCACCAGACTCTGTCTTAGATGCAGATATTGATGCGACCCCTGAGGCAGAGCAGGAGTTTGAGGATGATGAGGCTGCATTTTCTTTCATGCAGTTTTCAGGCGGGTTCTTGTGAGCCATGTCCTAATGCGCGGGAATTCTGGATTTTTCTTTTAGGAATGGATATTGTCATTTAATGCTTGTATTTTGTTAACAACACTTGTAATATGACCTGGTATGTATACGTATTTCAGGGACTTACACATGTACACTTATGTTTCTTTAAGTCTTCCGCTTGCGCCTTTCACTTATCCCTGAATTATGTTTGCAGTTTGGCTTAATCTATTCCATGGTTTATGTACTCATACAGACAACATATATCCATCATTAAATATGTTGCATTAGTGATGTTTTGAAACTCGAGAGCTGAGTTATGCTTGACCCCCGAATTTCAGGGCGTTACATATTCTCACTCTTCCTAATGGGAGTGAGGGTTTTGTTATTTTCATTGATGCCTCTAGAGTTGGCTTGCATGCTGTTCTGATGCAGCATGGGAAGCCAGTGGCGTATGCCTTGCGTAGCTTAAGGTCCATGAGCTGAACTACCCAACCCACGATTTAGAGCTTGCAGTGGTTGTCTTCGCACTGAAGGTGTGGAGGCATTATCTATATGGGGTCAGGTTCGAGCTCTTCTCGGATCATAAGAGCTTGAAGTATCTATTTTCGCAGTCCGAGTTGAACCTGTGTCAGAGGCTATGGATGAAGCTGTTGAAGGACTATAATTTTGAGCTTAAGTAACACCCGGGTAAGGTGAACGTGGTGACGGATGCGCTCAGCCATCAACCACGAGGCCTGGTGGCATAGATGATGGTTCGATAATGGTAGATGCTCGAGGATGTTTTAGAGTTTGACTTTGAGTTTGGTCTGCATTCTTCTATTGTTCAGCTTTTGAGCTTATCGATTCAACCCTCTTTGATGGCTAGGGTGATCGAGGCTCAGCAAATAAACGAGTCACTTCAGGAGTACTGAGCAGAGGCCACATCCGTGGAGAAGTCAGACTGGTAGATTAGTTCTGATGGTGGAATATGCTTTAGAGGCTGATTGTGTGTCCCGAACGTGCCAGAATTGTGTCGTGATCTGATGACCAAGGCACACAAGTCGAGACTTACTATTCACCCTGGCTCCACGAAGATGTATCGTGATATGAGGAGGCGGTACTTTTTACAAGAGATGAAACGTCAGATTGCTAGTTTTGTGGCCGAGTGTGACATATGCCAGCATGTTAAGGCCGATCACCAGAGACCCCTTGGTCCCTTGCAGCCGTTGAGCGTCCCAATGTAGAAGTGGGAGCATGTTCGATGGACTGCATCATAGGTTTGCCAAGGACTCAGTACAGTCACGATACCATCTGGGTCATCATCGATCGTCTGACAAAGTCGGCTCATTTCATTCTGGTGCGTGCTTCCTGGTTTATGGATCGGCTTACAAAGATGTTCATTGAGGAGATAGTGACACTGCACGACATCCTAGTTTCGATTGTTTCAGACCGAGACTCCAGATTTACGTCTCAATTTTGGAGGAGTTTCCAGCAAGTGATGGGGGCCACTTTGCATCTCAGCACCACTTATCATCCACAGATAGATGGGCAGACTGAAAGAGTCAAGTAGATCCTTGAGGATATGCTCAGAGCTTGTGTGATCGACTTTCCAGGCATTTGGGATAAGCATTTTATCCTCGCCGAATTCGCTTACAACAATAGCTATAGGCGACTATCAGTATGGTTCCTTTTAAGGTACTTTATGACAGACCATGCAGATCTCCTAGCTGCTGGATCGAGGTTGGAGAGTGTCATCTCTTAAGTCCTGAGCTTGTGCATCAGACGTCGGAGGCTATTGATGTTATCAGGCAGAGGATGCGCACAGCTCAGAGCTGGCAGAAGAGTTTTTCTGATCGTCGGCGCTGACTCCTTGAGTTTACAGTCGGGGACATGGTATATCTTAAGGTCTCGCCTACGAAAGGCATGGTTCGTTTTGGTGTGAAGGGCAAACTTGCCCTGAGATTTATTGGACCTTTTGAGATTACCGAGTGCGTGGGCACTGTGGCCAATATGCTTGCCTTGCCACTTGAGTTGTTCATGATCTATGATGTATTCCATGTTTCTATGTTACAAAAATGTGGGTCAGACACTATTCCTATGATTGATTGACAGCCACTTGAGGTCCGTGAGGATGCTTCCTACATTGAGCAGCCGACTCGTATTCTTGATCGGAAGGAGCAGGTCCTTAGGACCAAGGTCATTCCCTTGGTGAAGGTACAATGAGGTCATCATTAGGAGGCCGAGGCATCTTGGGAGCGCCAGGTCGAGATTAGAGAGCGTTATCCCTATTTGTTTATTGATTAATTGCTTAAATTGCTTGTATTGCCTTCTCTTATGATTGATGATTGAGATATATGATGATGATGATTATGCATTTTTGTTATTCCAGTTTTGTCAATTTTAAGGATAAAATTTCTTTATTGGTGGGGAGGATTGTAAGACTTAACTCGAGTTCTTATGTGTGCATGTGTGTGTAGGTATGTATTTCATTTCTCCTGATCCCGTGGTCTTACCGGTCGAATCTTGGTGACCCACGATCCTCTGATAGTGTTTGTGGTCATCCTTGAGTCTGGTCATGCTGACCCGACTTGGATCGGTCCGAGACCTATGCAATCTTGTTTGCATCATCGTTACGGTTCCAACGATGTGTCTTGTGCATCCATCCAATATATAGATAAAAAGTTATGAATATTTCATTGAATGACTATTAATCATGTGGCCCACTTAGATATGATGCATGTGGACCGCCACCCTAGCACACGTTCTAAGGCACACAATACATACTACACAAAAGTTCCATAACAAACACCACCCAACCCCACACACTACATAAAACCTATCCTAGCCTACAACATTATTTTCTCCTCCCATAGGTAATCATTACTTTTTCTTACAACTCATTATTACATTCCTACAACATCTCTCGCTCCTCATTTTCCCTCCAAGCTAGCAAAACCTCCCTCTCCTAACATCCCTTTCTTCCCCTTTTCTCCAGCCCTCTAAGCCCTAAAACCCCTCCAATCCTACCACTAAAAACACATCTCAACCATCAAAATCTCTTCCTTGCTTCAAGATCTTCATAGTGTGAAAGTTTGAGAGTTGGATTGCAAGTGGTTGACTATGTTTTTGCTGATTTCCTTTCTATCCTTTAATCTTATTATTTCTTCATGGATGGATCATATTGGACCCACCAATCCATGGTGGGGATCCTATTTGATCCCATGGATGTGGTCCTTTGGCCCATCCTACATGCATGTCATGTTCCATGATGGGGCCATTCTCCATGGACCCCATCGTGATGTATTTCATGATCCACTCCATCTTATGGTCATCTAGACCTTAAAGATCATATTGGGATGACATCCCAACCATAAATTATAGATATAGACCATACATGTGATAGTTTTATGATTGTTAGTGTAAATCAAAGTAGATCTATGTGTTTGATTGCTCTTAGGAGGGCCCATTAGTAGCGGGGCCTTATCCCCATGGTCGGATTGTCTTTCTTCCTCTCTTTTCCTTTATTTATGGATAGTGATGTGTGTGGCCCACTTGGTGGGCCTGGGACGTCCCAAAAATCTAATAAGAGTGGGACGCCCCTACCACCCATTTCATGGTTTTTGGGCACCATATTTTGTTGCATGCAAGTGCCCTAACCTAAGTTCTTGATCTGGACATGTGTGGGGCCCACTAAGGAAGGCCACACATCCTTTTATTTGCTATATATATATATATATATATATATATATATATAGGGTGATATGTCCAGCCATATATACCTGTCCAAAAATCTAGAATGTTGCATAGACTGTTGTAGATAATGTTGGACATGGATTTGGACTAGGTTTTCCACTATTTTTCTTAATGTTGTGGGGAGTAATATGAAGGAGTGGACCCCACCTTGAAGTGTGATGGATCACACCTCAGATGGCCCATGCAATGGCACCCAAAAGGAGGCCCAAAGGGGGGTGGGCGGTCCACCTTGCTGGATCGTCCAGCCTTATATATGGAGGAGAAAACACAAATTTCAGAATGATTTGCTAAGGGGTGGGCCACTTTTGTGGACCCCACCTTGTTGTATTCTATGGGGAAAATGTTAAACACTCATCCCTCCCCTCCTAGGTGAAGTTTGGGTCCACCTTTTGGTGTGTACATTGTATGGACAACAATGTTTTTACAGCAGAATTTTAAATTTCTAACTTGTTGTCCATGAGATTTCTCCATGATTTGCTTGGGCTTATGGCTCTCCAAATGACCCATCTTGTGGCCCATCATGTTGGGACCTACCGTGGGGATGTGGGCCACCAATTTCACCTTAGAAGATAGAAGTATGGCTGTTGGAATGGCAGCCCATAGCTGGACGTTCCAGTAGGGCTGGCGTCCAGCCATGGGCTGACCATCCACCCTTCTAAGGCCAAGTATAATGTGTGTTTTGTCTATGCCATTCTCCATGTTGTGGACCACATGTGTGTGGCCCATCTCCCTTGTGGAATGTCCACATGCGGGACCCACTTTGATGTGCTTTAAGGGAGGGACGTCCCATCCCTTGGACCGCCCACCATGGGACATCCAGCCCATTGGGCTGCTGCTAGACGTCCAGTCCATCAGCATGGCCCACCTGATTTATGTGTTTTATTCACTCCTTCATCTGGTGGGACCCTTTGTGACTTGTATGGGCCACTAGAGATTTAAAATAATTGTATAAATAAATTTTTATTGAATTTCCAGTAAGCCTAGATAGTGGGTCGGCTGGAATTTCAGCATTAGGCCCAAGGTTGCTACCCACAAATGTACGTTTTGGGGCAGCATGACCCACCATATTTGGGGACATTATTACACATATCTTGCCCTATTTTGATTAGATTTTTGGGCTTAATTAGTGCACTCTTAAGGCCCACTTTAAATGGGTTTTTATTAGAACAATATTCATAGTTAATTGTTGGGTTTCCTAGGCCCAATGTCTTGAAACTTTCTTGATATGCCCCTGATCTTTGGGCCTATATTTAATACACTATTGTATGGGCTTTATGGGCCAAAATACTCAAGTAGTTGGGCCCTTGCTTGCCCATTAAATTAATCCCATATTTGGGCCAAGATGTGAGGCTCAACTCACTTGTTTCAAACATTAGAATTGCCGTTATGGTTGGGATAATGGGCTGCCTTTTAGGCCCACCACAATGAGTGGACTCATGATCTTTATGGTTGGGCCCAGACCTTGCCTGAGGGCCCACCATATTGCCTAAGCGTTGGGCTTAGTGTATAGCCCACTAGGCCATGGATTGTTTAGACCTTGGGCTTTGCTTTATATGTGTGTAGGTATCGGGCTACCTTTTGGGACCCAATTGAGGTTGGATGTCCTCCTTGGTAGCCCTAAGGTAGGCCCATAGGGTTCCTATAGGTGGTTAAAGGCCCACCTTGGCCCTTGATTAGGGCCGCTTCTTCCTTGGGCTTTTATGATTATCTTAGCTTGTGGGCTACCCCAAAGTATTGGGCCCCCACTAGAAAACTTCTCCTTAGAGTACATGTTTATGTATACAGATCTCCTCACTATGTATACAGATCTCCTCACTCCTTAGGAAGGAGGAATATAGTCGATTAGCGTACTTACACCATTATGACCCATATGCATCATCTGTGTGAATGGATTGCATTGTGTGTGGTCATTGGGTTGACATGATTGAGGGATGGAGTTTCTCCCCTTGTGCACATCGAGTGCTTGAAGCTAGTGCATGATTTGTATGTGTGACTCATGCATTGGCATCGTAGTTCATGATGATACTGCCCTTGCTTCATCAATGCCTTACCTCCATAGGGACATTCATGGATGGCTATATGTGTGGACACCAAAAATGTTACTTAAGCATATTGGGTGCATAGGATGCGCATGGATGAAATTTCCAAAACTTCCATTGTACCAAGGATCTGCCCTAATGCTGTGATCGAGTGGAAACCATGAGCGTATGAGGGCCTTATATCGTTAGGCCGTGACTCCCATTGTCGTGTAGTCAGTTGAGTTAGGGTGTGGTCTTACCTGCCTGGTGTGAGAAGGCATTGCTAGGCTAAGTCTGACCAGCTCATAAATGGGTCCGCTGAGTTTGACCTCGTAGTGAGGTCTCTTACTCTTGTTTAACTGTGCGGGTCTAGAGAGCAGCAGTCATCCAGTAGTGTATTGGACACCGGTGATTTCCTTATTATTGGAAATATACTTGATATGTGGATTGGATATGAGCACTGGCATCACTTCGCATTGCATTCGCATCGGCTACTTAAGCCCCTTTATGCATCGCCTTGGTACGGCACCCAGTTCTCATTACATTATATTCATGGCAAGCCTCGGTAAGGCTAGCGATGTTATCATTGATCATGTTTCCTTTCCTGTACCTCATATTATTCTTCTGCACACCGTTACCACACACTTCCACCACCCTTTAAGCTTCTATAAGCTTATGCACAATTAATGTGTGCAGGAGATCCTAGGTCAACATCGTAGCGGCAGAGCTTGGACTAGAGTTGAGCCAATGACCCCCTCCCCTAGTGTTGCAAATCGTCTTCCTCCTTTTGCTATCAGATGTATTTCCATTCTGCTATGTCTTTATAAAAGTTCAAATTTATAGTGGATTTTACGATGTGCCCCTTTGTTATTTTCGAGATTTACTAGTTGTGATCTTGGGTATGCTCGTATTGGAAATGATTATACTGTTATGGAAATCCTCTTTGAAGGATCCCAAGATCGGAACCTGCCTCAGGAGCCGAGAATGGGGTACTACAGAGGTTGTTGTCGCAAGAACCGGCTATCGGGTTCCTTATGAGTACGGTTACCGAGTCTAGGGCGTGACACCATCACTGAGAGTTTCCTGGAATTGTTTGAAGGCCTTACGTATATTCTTTCGGATTTTGCTCTTACAGGAGCCTCGCAAGATCAGGTTCCTTTTGAAATATTACAAGATTTTGTCCTATGATTATAAACTTCTGTTCTTTGCTCTTCAGAGATGTTAAACATGTGAAAGCATTTTTGTTTTAAATTGTTGAAAATTTATATTAAAAATGTGGAAACATGTGTGAGTTATTTATGTTTTGATGATAATGTTGAAATTTTTCTTTTTCTTTGATGCATAGAAAATGGTTGGGAAATTTGACTACTTTAATCTATATTTCATTAGTTTTCTAAGTAACTGCATTTTATTTTCTCATTAAATTGTCATCCTAGTCTTATTATTCTAAAGTTAGCCCATGTCTTTAAAAGCTATTACTAGTAAAAATTCTTTATACCTTATTATGGTTTGAATTATTCCTGTTTGGGCTCTAATAGGGCCTACCTATGATCAACAATGACAATTTGATAGGAGGAATGCTTGGTAGATTTTGAACATGTGCCAAAAGTATCCATGAATGGGTAATCACAACCAAACAATATTTGAGTAAAAATGGTTTTATGATGCATTTTGTAGGCCCTTATCTGAATGGATCACCTAATCAGGGTGACATTGGGGCCTTGCACAGTCCATGGTGGACTGTTCCTATTCTCTTCTTCAGGCATACTCCCTTTGGGATGAAAAGGATGGGGTGAACATCTCCTTGCTTGCACCTCTTTTGAATCATCCCATGCCTTTCCTGTGATCATAGGTGGGTACAGTTGGGCCCACATAGGAATTCAAATGGTAACAAGGTTTGAAGAACTTGTGTTGGATCATAGCTTGCCATCTTAGGATCGTTTGTAATTTGTGGAATATTTGGGTACCTATGTAGGAAAATATATATTGGTCGATGCATATGAGTCCATACAAGTATGGACTGTTTGGTTCAGGCGGTTCTCCATATGATAGTCATACAAGTATGGACTGCCATTTCTAAATAATAAGAAGACTAACTATTTTAGTGTTCTCTTGTTTCTCTCTCATGATTGTCCTTTTTTAATTGAAAAATCATTATTTACCTTTTGTCACAGACTAGAAGAAATGCTCTTGGACATGGTGACCATGGATATTCTAGGGCAGCAGGCCTTATTAAAAACATCTGTAAAACACATGTCAGGGCGTTTGTCAATTCCAAAAATGAAGGTGTGTATTAGTTCTGGATTAGTTCAAATCTTTATTTCATGGTTCTCCTCACGATGGTTCTATCTTAGGATTTCTTTTCTTCTAGAATTTGGAGAATGGTCACCATGAGAATGAAGAGTCCGAAGGCAAAACTGTCGGTTCAAAGATTAAATTATTTTATATTATTGTCTAATTGTTTATTTGTGTCCAATTTTACCTTTTTATGTTCGAGGCCTTAGGAAGGGCAATTTCTATAGGTGCCACAAAGTGCAACTCCTGCTACTAAGAATAATGCATTATCCAACAACAAGTTGAGGGAATCCCAGGTTCAGAGACAGCATGTAGGTGCCCACTAGTATCAGCATTCATCTAATCTGTGTAATTTATTAGTTTCAAAAAGGAAAAAAATCTGTGTAATTTAATATAAGCTTCATGCCTTCCCTTTTGAGAGGAGTCTAATTCAATTCAGCCAATGTGATGATCCTCTTTTGTCATGGGAGATTTTAAAGGCTCTTATGAAATGTGTGGTCCAAAATATTGGTTCAGTCTGATTGGGGTTTTTATTTGTTATTGATTTACTTTTGGTAATAACCTGATGGAAGTTTTTAGAAACAGGTACTAGGTAGGTTTCTAGTTGTGGATTAAATGCACCAATCAACTATTTATATAATCAAATCAATATAATTTTGGTATATGCTTCACCTAAATTATGGCTAAAAATTTGAATGGTTTAATTTTAGTTCTTTGGTACATGTGCAATGTCATATTGGTTTTGTATTAACTATTGTGCTATTGAAGTTCTCTCTCTCTCTCTCTCTCTCTCTCTCTCTCTCTCTCTCTGTGTGTGTGTGTGTGTAGCTGTGTTTAAAAAAGAGGATGTGGCCCAATTTTCCATGCTCAAATGGACCAACGATATGCCGCAGTTAGAGATGGGTGGTTTTGAGAGTGGCAGGTCTTGCTAAGGGTTGGGTGGCAAGTAATATGTTTGTTGTTATCTTCCAAAAAAAATTGCGATTCAGGTTACTATGGGGCATATGGGTGATGCAAGATTCGATAGCTAATATTGAAAAGGCCGAGCTAAAAGTCCTAGAGGGGGGGTGAATAGGACTATGCCAAATTAAAAAAATAAATGCGGAATTTAAATAAATATAAACAAAGATAGCAATTAAACAATCCCACAATGTAGAAATGTAAAATAACCTCAAGTGTACAAGTATTGAGAGGTTGATATAGATGTTGTTTTAAGGACAACCTTACACCAAAAACAAATGGTTTATGGTAGGACAACCTGATTCCTAGAACGGTCTGTGTATCAAAATCTCAAACCGATATAGAGGAATAAAGAAATAAATAGCAAAGATAGAAACTAAGCTATTACAACATTCACACACTTGCATAAAAAGATTACAACATTCTCCCTAAATGCACAAAGGGAAATTACAACATCCACAAAATAAAATAATCAATCAATCACCACAAGACCAGAAATTATAGTGGTTCATTTGTGCGTACACCAACTGTTTAGAAAAACAGCCACACAACTACTTCACACATAATATCCTCACATAGTGGATATTAGCATTCACTATGAAATAGGTTTTTCAAGGTTCACCTAAAACCCTCACAATTGTATCTTTCAAGTGGGCTTACACAATTCAAAAACCCCACTCTCTGACTTTTTTGGATCACCTCAGACAAACCAAAAGAAAGAGATTTTTCTGGCACAATCTCAAAGAACCCAAAAGAATAAATTTACAAAAACTGTAAAATACTTATCTGGATATTCTCCTTTTGTTGCAGCCCGGAAGAACCAATTCAGAGTAGAAGTTCAACGTAGATGTTCAATGTTCACACTCACCTATGAAATGGTTTTAAGTTCTAAATTGATTTTAAATTAAATCACCTGGGGCTAGCTTGATTTGATTTTGATTCCAAGAAATGGGAAAACTTCAATCCCTCTTTCAAATAAGATTGGAATGCAAAATAAAAAATTAAATGTAAAAAGATAATTAAAAAGAATATAAAATGAGCACTAAATAGCTTAAGAATATCACCAATATATCTCTCAGAGTGGTGTCTTGATTTTTCTTGAAATTGAATATTAAACTTTGAAAATCATGCTCTATTTATAAGTGTAGAAATCGCACCTTCGACTGGTCTTGAGGTCAGCTCGACTGGTCTAAGGACTAACAAACTTTTGAAAATTTGGGCACAATAAGATTAGGCCGCTCCACGATTGGTCGAAGGACCTGCTCGACCGGTCGAGTGGCCTTCACGACCGGTCGAGTCCTGTCCACGACTGGTCGTGTGGGACTCATTTTAGTTGTTGGACTTTGAGTTGAGGCTGCAGGACTGGTCGAGCACTGTTCATTCGACCGGTCGAGCAGTGTCCAAGACTGGTCAAGGCAATAATAAAAAATTTTGAAAATAAGTAACAAACTTAAGACTGGTCGAGGATTTCTTGGATTGGTCGAGCCAGTGTTAGGACTAGTCAAACATAGTTTAAGACTAGTCGAAAAATAGTCTATGCACTTATAAAATGACCCAATTAAATTATGTATTCAAAATGACCCATCCTATGGTTAATCTAGGGTCATTCATACCTTATAAGAGATATGTGAACATTGAATCTTCTTTTTTGCTGTAGTTGATAGTTGTTCTTTGAAGTTCATGAAGCTTGAGATCTTGACATATGATGAAGCTTGAACTTGAGACATTTCGAAGCTTAAGCTTGAGACTTTTTGAAGCTTGAGCTTGAGACTTTTTAAAACTTTGATAAAGCTTGAAACCTTGAACTTTGAAGCTTGAAGGAGTGAACTATCACATGGTGGTGTACTTGAACTTGTATATTTCTTGATCTTGCATTTGAAGTTCTTGAGGTAAAGACCTTTAATCTTGTGCATGAGATGCACAGTCTTGAATATGTAGATGAGCTATACAAGATACAGATTCCAAGAGGTTTTGGCACTACATAATTTGACAATCATAGGAGCTAGAAAACATAGCACTTACAATCTCTCCCTTTGTCAAATTTGTGACAAAACACACTTCATTAAAATAACATAAGCATTACACGCACAATAAAGAATCATGCACCAGTTATCAATATAAACCAGTCATGCACCAGTTATAAATAGGTCACAACAAATTGCATCTACTCCCCCAACAATACTCCCCCTTACAAAAATAATAGTGGCTACATATTGGCCACATATCCACAATCCACATATCATAAGCATGATAAAATTCTCCCTCTTTTTGTCACAATATGACAAAGGAAGGAACCAATATATGATAAAGAAAGTAGATAAATAAGGAAGAATAAGAAGAGTAATGAGGAAGAAGAAAATATATCATATAGATTACCAAGTTAACTAAATTCAGAAGCAAGCAAGTTCAAGCATGTTCAACCCCATAAAACAAAAGAAATTCAAGAAGTTTAAAAGTTATTACAAACCACATAATCAAATACCAATCAGAACCCGATGAAGGAGCAGGTATGGTAGGATCAATTTGATGAAGTCCCTTGTTAAGACGCTTAAGATATTTGCACATATATTTGAATTGCAAATCATGGGATACATTCATGTTTTCTACCTTCTCAAGTGAGCTCAAGCGCACATCAAAGTCAGATGGCTGATAATCAGGCTCATCTGCTGAATTGGATTCGATCTCATCAAAAATATCAACCATATTGATGTCATCTGGAGGCAAATTACCAGCCTCTTCATTTGCAGCATCAACTCCACCAGCACCCACATTAACTTAGGCAGCGGCCAACTTCAAATTCATCTTGTTAATATTGGAGTTGTTAAAGGGTAAATGATGAATGGGAGCTTCTCCTACAGGCATAACCACTAAACTATGGGTGGCCAACACAGTCATAAGATAAGCGAAAGGAATGTCACTGTGCCCTGGATGGAGATGGAACTGAATGATGCAATGACAAATCAAGGAAGGAAGAATATAGAGGTACTAGAGATGATGGAATGAAGAATATGAACCATGAACATAGTGAGTTCGGTCTTGTTACCAGAACGAGGATAAACATTTGAAATGAATATCCAGTGAAGGACTCTATATCTGGGTAACAAAAACTTTGAGGCAAGCGCATTTCCAGTGGTATTCTATTCCGCATCTATATTACTTAAATCTCTAGTAAGCATTTGCTTCTCAGTTTCAGATGGTTTTGCCACTAGAGTGCTAATGGGAATACCATCATAATTGATAGGTAAATCCATTAATCCAGAGATAAGGTGACGTTCCACATCAATTGGACCTTCTCTGGTTGAGATAGTGAATGTCAGATTTTTAGTAGAAAAATTAGTAATGCAAGCATACATAGCCTGCGCAATGGAGTGGTATGCCGGCCCACCCTAATATAGTATGTTATCCCATCCTACAGACTGAAGGAGAGGAAGGATATCAAACAGAGCCAAATGATCAACATTAATGGGTCGTTTTACTATAATATTACGCAATCGAATATCCCGCACAGAAGTGGGATCATCTTCAGGCGACCGAAGGTGGCACATTGTGATAGGCGTTGACCTAGAAGTAGAGGAACCACGAGATCCTTTCTTTCTAGTTCTACCTTCCATTTGCAATAAAGAAAGAAAGGAACAAAGAGATTGCAAAAGAGGTAGAGTGAGTTTCCAATAGATCAGATTTTTGAGAAGAAAACCCCAAAAACTACTATAAATCAAGAAATAAACCACACAAATATGAAAAAGGGAGTGCAAAGGTCTTGAATCTACAAGAAAAATGAAAAAAATGCACTAACGTTGAAGAAATAAAAGATGGGTTCGATCGGTCGGCCTAGGAGCCGTTGGAGAAAACAACCAAAATGAGAAAAAAATGATTTTTCCCCCAAATAAAGCACCAAACATGTGGTTCACTGCTGGTCGAGTACATGCTCGACTGGTCGTGCCACGACTGGTCGAGTATCCACTCGACTGGTCGTGCATAGCCCAAAAAATGCAATTTTCATAAAATTTAAAATTTTTAACATTTAAAATAACAAATATATACATTATAATACAGAAATACATGAATAATCAATTCATATTACACATACCAATATCAAATTTCATTTTTACAAACCTGCTTTTGTCGAGCGATTTTTGTGAATATGTCAGCAAGTGGAGTCTCGGTAGGAATATAATCCAAAGAAATTATCTTGTCTTATAGTAATTCATGAATGTAGTGATATCTAATGTCAATATACTTGGTTCGTGAATGCTAGATTGGATTTTTGAAGAATTAATTATGCTTGAATTATCACAATATAAAACCATAGTATCTTACACAATTCCGTAATCGCTTAACATTCTTTTCATCCATATAAGCTGAGTGCATGCATTACCTGCAACAATGTATTCAGCCTCAGCTGTTGAGAGTGATATGAAACTTTTTTTTCTTACTTAGCCAAGAAACTAAATAGTTCCCTAAATAGAAACAACCACCACTGATTGATTTTCTATCATCAATGTTACCAGCCCAATCAGCATCAGTGTAACCAGCTAATTGCACACTAGTATCATGTATATACCAGAGACCAAGATTAGCTGAACTAGCGACATATCAAAAAATGCGCTTAACAACAGTTAGATGTGACTCTTTAGGGTCAGATTGATATCTAACACAAATTCCTACGCTAAATGCAATATCAGGTCGGCTCGCAGTTAAATAAAGCAAGCTACCTATCATACTGCGATACAATTTAGGATCTACACTCTTACCTATAGAGTTTTTTGAGATTTTTAAAGTAGTACTCATTAGAGTATCAAAATTTTTTCCATTCCTAAATTTAAACTTTTTAACTAAGTTCAGAGCATATTTGGTTTGAGAGATAAAGAAACCATCAGGGTGTTGTTTAACTTGCAACCCTAGAAAATAATTCAATTCTCTAACCATGCTCATTTCGAACTTAGACTTCATAAGATCTGCAAAGTCAACAGTCATGTTAGCACAGGTAGATCCATAAATAATATCATCAACATAAATTTGCACTATTAAAATGTGATCATTATGTTTCTTTACAAATAATGTCTTATTAACACTTCCCATTATAAAGTTATGACTTAGTAGAAACTTAGTCAATTTTTCGTACCATGCCCTGGGAGCTTGTTTCAAACCGTAGAGTGCCCTTTTTAGGCGATGACATGATCAGCATTCTTAGGGTCTTCAAAACCCGTTGGTTGTTCAACATACACTTCTTCATGCAAATCGCCATTTAAGAATGCACTCTTTACATCCATTTGGTATATTCTAAACTTTATAAAGCATGCAATGGATATAAATAGTCTGATTGATTTAAGACGAGCTACTGGGGCAAAGGTCTCATCATAATCGATGCCTTCAATTTGAATGTACCCTTGTACAACAAGCCTAGCCTTGTTTCTAATAATATTACCAAGTTCATCAGACTTATTTTTAAAAATCCATTTTGTTTCGATAATGTGTTTATCTTTCGATCTAGGAACTAAGTACCAAACATCATTTTGGACAAATTGATTGAGCTCTTCTTGCATCGCTACAATCCAGTTTTTGTCAGTAAGAACTTCTTTTACGTTAGCCGGTTCTATCTGAGTTGTAAAGCACATGTAATTACACATATCTTCTAGTTGTTTATGAGTGCGCACACCAGTGAGAGGGTTTCCAAGAATCTGATTAGTTGGATGGTCTTTAATAGTCCTCAGTTCAGAGTTATTTTGACTTGATAAAGTATCTGGTTTATCAAATAGAAGAACTTCATCATTTTCTGAACTTGAGATAGGTGTATTCAAGTGATCGTCAATAACCACATTAATGAACTCTTGAATTACATCGGTCCTTTTATTAAGAACTCGATACGCTCAACTATTCAGAGCATATCATAAAAATATCCCTTCATCACTTTTTATGTCAAACTTACCCAGATTTTCTCGGTCATGTAAAATGTAGCAATTGTTACCAAAAACCCAAAAGTATTTGACAGTAAGTTTCTTATCAAACAACATTTCATAAACTGTTTTACCATTTGATTTTCTAGTATAAATATGGTTAATTATATAACAAGCAGTATTTATGGCTTCGACCTAAATTTTTTTAGGGAGTTTCATACTATTTAACATTACATTTGTCATTTCTTGAAGCACTCTATTTTTTCCTTCTATTATACCATTTTGTTGTGGTGTTTTGGGCGCAGAGAATTCATGTGATATTTCCTAATCATTACAAAACTTTTCAAAATTGCTATTCTCAAATTCTGATCCATGATCACTACGGATCTTACAGACTTGAGATTCTTTTTCAGTTTGGATATGTCTAAGTACCCTTTTTTACTTCATCGAGAGTTTCTGATTTGTCTCTTAAGAAGACTACCCAAGTAAACCTGGTAAAGTAATCAACAATTACTAGAATGTACTTCTTGCCACCTCGACTCTCCATTCTGGTTTGTCTAATAAGATCCATGTGAAGAAGTTCGAGCGATTTAGATGCGGCATTGGAGTTCACTTTTTGTAAGTACTCCTAGTTTGTTTGCCAATCTGGCATTCGCCACATATTTTATGTACTTTCTATATTTTGGGTAAACCTCTTACTAACTCTCTTTTGCTCAATCTATACAAGTTGCGGTAGTGTAAATGTCCGAGGTGCTTATGCCATAATTTTTTCTAATCGGTATGGACCATGTAGCACGATAGATTAGATGAGCTTGAATCACTTACAATGTAGCAGTTTTCAGAAGTTCTGCGACCAGTTAATATTACAGAACCATTTTTATTTAAAATTTCGCATCCTTGGTTAGTAAATTTTACATTATGATTATTATCACATATTTGAGAGATGCTTAATAAGTTGTGTTTTAACCCTTCTACATATAAAACATTCTTAAATAAAGTGAGGTTAAAGAGTTGAACCATACCTTGGCCAACAATCCTGCAGTTGCTACCATCACCGAAAGTGAATAAACCATCAGTCATATCTTTAAGATTGGTGAATAGACCCTTGTCGCCTGTCATATGTCTGGAGCAACCACTGTCTAGGTACCACTTTGAATGACTCGTAGCTTTGAAAGCTGTGTGGGCAACTAAGCAAGAAACCTTAGGAACCCATTTCATTACAGTCTTGGGTTTAGGAGTATAGTTGGTCTTCATATATTTGTAGTTGTTATAAGATCGACCCACTGAGTTAGATTTTAAGAGCTCCTTAAGTAAGCCAACAATTTTCTCAGCTAAAGGATTATGAATATGATTTTTATAGTTGATATGATTGCTTTTAGGTTTTAAGGTTTGAAAAGTCTTAGCATTTTTAGAATAGTTTTAATTCAGAATTTTCCCTTTTGAGTTTGAAGACTCTCCTTTCACAAATTTAGAAGGAGTATTCTTATGTTTAGGAGGAATACTTTTATCGTAGCCCAATCCAGATCGATCGCCACATTTTCTGGATCCGGATAAGAGTTTTTCTAACTTAGGATCACCTTGGGCATACCTCCAAGTGTCTTTTAAACTCAAAAGTGAAGAGACTTCTAGTTTTAACTTTTCATTTTCAGATTTTAAGTTTTCAACAAGGGAGGTTTTGAAATCTAAGTCGCACTTAGTTTTTTCGAAACAATCTGAAATGTGAGATTTTTCTAAAATAAGATTATCAAAATTTTCTTTGAGTTTTGAAAACTTTTCTTTCTGAATTTTTAATTTTACAGCAATTTTGTAACTTTCCTTGTATAGGGCATTATAAGCATCTTGAAGATCTTCTTCAATTTCATGATCACTATTCAGATTTTCTTCACTAGTTGAATCATCATTATCTGAAAAAGTGAACTTGGCTAGAGTCATAACGGCTTTAACTTCATTACCTGACTCGGTTTCAGAATCTTCTAACTCAGAATAGGCTTCAGAGCAGGAAGATTTATCCCAAGCAACCAACACTCCTTTCCTTTTAAGTTTGTCCTTTTTAGGACATTTGTTTACTAGATGCCCACATTCATGGCAGTTGTAACATTGACTGTCTTTTAAAGATTTCCATGTTTTAGATCTAAATCTTTTCTTTTCATTAGGTTTTTACAAATCAACTCTCTTTTTACTTTTGAAAATCTTATAAAACTTTTTAGGTAAAAGGGCCATATCATCTTCAGAATTTTCTAAATCAGAATTACTATTTTCTTAAGAAATACTTTTAAAAGATTTAAGGGCAATGGATTTACCTTTAGGAGATTTAAAATTTAACTCATAGGTCTATAATGAGCCAACTAATTCTTCTACCCTCATATTATTCGTATCACGAAGCTCCTGGATCGCAGTCACCTTTGAATTGAGCCGTTCAGGTAGTGAGAGTAGTATCTTTGCACAGACTTTACTTTCTAGGATTCTATCACCGAGACCCCACATAGAGTTAACAATGTCATTCAATCTTGTATAGAAGTCCATGAAAGTTTCACTTTCTTCCATACGCATTTCCTCAAATTTAGTTCTGAGGATTTGGACCATAGATTTCTCAACAATTGTTGTTCCCTCGTATGTCATTTCTAAAATATCCTAGGCTTGCTTTGCAGTATCACATGATATAATTTTATTGAATTCATCTGGTGATAGAGCGTAAGTGATTGCATTTAGAGCCTTTGCATTGGCACTACTCTCACTTTTCTGAAGAGTGGTCTAAGAAAAATAAGGTGTGACATTCATAGTTTTGGATTCGTCAGTACCAGTTACTTCAATGGTAGGATGGGTCCAATTAGTCACTGTGGCTTGCCACACGCTCTCATCCATGGATTTTAAGAAAATCCTCATTTTGGCATTCCAATAGGCATAGTTGGAGCCATCATGTCACCCCCCAAACTCA
This sequence comes from Magnolia sinica, assembly GCF_029962835.1. Lineage (NCBI taxonomy): Eukaryota > Viridiplantae > Streptophyta > Magnoliopsida > Magnoliales > Magnoliaceae > Magnolia > Magnolia sinica. The sequence goes on from NC_080581.1 coordinate 53,780,378, forward strand.
GAAATCGGGCTCACAAAATTCTCGATTGCTGAATCCGGTGCCGACAGCCTCCGTAAAATCCCATTCTCGGCTCCCAACGTCCATCTGCCATGTTCCGATCCTGGGATGCTACGGGGAGGATTTTCAACATCAGTTTGATTCATAATAAGCATAACCAAAGGCATAACCTACAAACAACAACCAAAAACTCTATCACATTTTCACTATGATCAAAATTTTTTAAGTATAATACGCATAAAGGGAAATACAATGATGATAGACAAAAACTACAAGATGATCTGCTACGCGCTCTTGCCTCAGCGCTGCTGTGATCCAACGTCACCTGCACGTAACGGTCGTGCATAAGCTTACGGAAAGCTTGGAGGGTGGTGAAAGTGTGTGCCCAATGTAGTAATTATGCAGTATCAGAGTAATGCGAAATATGCTGATGAATCCATGAATACTATTGGCCATACCAAGGCCATGCAATGCAAGGCATGAATGATGTCGGCCATAACAATCTGTCCAATGGCATGTGCGTACCGCACTCTTATGTGGGCAACTCCCCTTACCAAGGAGTCCATAACAATCTGCCCAATGACATGTGCTACGATCAATCACTCATCTCATTACAAGCATGCAGATGATGTGTATGGACATGTATTATGATGCTATGTTGTCACAAACTCATACTCAAAATAAAAAATCAAAGTCGATAATCGGAAATCAAAAATCGAAATTGATAATCAGTAATCGATAATCGAAATCGATAATCGGCCTATAAGCAAGGTGGGGTCCATATATGAATAACTGATCAAACCATAATATAAAGATCGGCCCTCGGCCATGGTTATATCAATTCCGATAGCACGAAACCATCCGTCTATGACGAATGGAGCCCACTTATCTGGGTTAACCCACTAAGAGAATGATGAGAATGGGCCTAACAAGGCCTAAGGAAAGGTCACAATAAGGACATCTAACCATCATTGGCCATCAATGTGGACATCTAACCAACATCGCTCCCAAGGAGTGGCCCACATAAGGGGTCCATAAATAATGTAACGGTCACACATACATCTCATTGGGCTTCAATCACAGGCCTCATATACATCGCATTGGGTCTCACCCATGGGCCTCAGATACATCCAATGGCCCGATCGAATAGGCCGATCAAATGGGCCGAATCAATTGGGCCGAATCAATGGGATGATTTAAATGGACCGAATCAAATGGGCCAATTCAAATGGGCCGATCAATTGGGCTGATTCAAATGGGCCGAATCGAATGGGCTTCATGTATATCAAATCGGGCCGCACCAATGGGCCAAATGTATATCAAATCGGGCTCACCCTTATGTATTTGAGATCCGACCTATTCATAAGTTAACATAGAGATAGATGCAGTGAAAGCCAAATATCAGCTTGAGTGGGAACCACTGTGGCTCCTAAGAAGTTTTAAACAATGGATGTCACTGTACCCCATTATTATTGTAAATGGTGGGGTTCACTTGAACTTTGGATCTCACCCATTTACCCCATGTCATAAAATGATCTCACAAATGATTGGACGGTTGGATATAACACATGCATCATGGTGGGTCCCATAGATAGACGGCGTGGATGAAACAGGTGGGACCCACAGAACTTACTGCCATTTGTGCAGCAGCTGGCGGTGGGGTTCACATAGATGGACGGTGTGGATTTCACCCTCACGTGCAGCAGGTCCTACAGACCATGCTGACGTCAATTAGAGCAGCTATGTAGCTGTTGCACATGTAGCCTGCTGCCTTAAAGTGGGCAGAGGTGGGTCCCATGTAGGGCCCACCATTATATATGTATATATTATATATATAAAATATTATAATATAATATAATATATAATATATCATGTTATATATTAGTATAATATAATATAATATAATAATATTATACTTAATATAATACAACGTCCAGGCCCTGGACGGCCTGGACATACACATACACCATGGGTAGCCCCACACGTGGGGTGGGTCCCACCGTCCAAAGAGGATGGACGGTTTGGATAAAATACATACACTATGGTGTGGCCCATCTAAATGGATGGATGTCATGGATAGGTCCCACGGACCTCACTAGCCGTTCACACTTTACTGTTAACCACCCATACTAGGGAATCAATGCCAAGACCTTAACGTTGAAACGAGGTATCTTTCACCCAGTCTACCTCTGGGGCTATGGATCTGGGTCCCACCGTCAGATCACACTTCACTAGTAGCCACACCCCCATCAGGTATGGATACAACACAGGCATCATGGTGGTTCCCACAAGGACATGGTCTACCTATTGTCTAGCCACCGTCCAGCGAAGCACATTCATCATGATGGTCCCACGTAGTGGGCCACTAGATTTGGATCAAACTGATATTTATATTTCCTATTCATCTGGGCCAGTGTGACCATCCGGTCATGCGGACCCTGAATCGGGATCAAGGTGGCCCACTAGTTAGTCGGCATCGATAAAATACACACATCATAGGTGGGCCATGATCATAGAAAGAGAGAGAGAGAGAGAGATAGAGAGAGAGAGAGGAAGAGAGATCGGAGATAACGGAGGGGCCCCACCACCATGGGCCCTCTTGGATACAAGCATACATCAAAGTGGGTCCCACCATATGTGGAACCTTAGATCACAAAAGATAAATACGAAAAGAATACAAACGTGGGTCCAAGATCACCCACCGTCCACTTCTTCTTTCTCCCTTGGCTTCCTTTACTCCTTAGCTTCGATTCCAATGGAAGAGATGGAGTTTTGATGGTTGAGATGGGAGCTGAGAGGGTAAGAAGTGGGCCACACACAAAGCTCTCTTGGAGGCTAAAAATGCTTGGACGTGAGATTTTTTTTTTTGCTTGGGAAAGTGAGTTTGAGAAATGAGAGAGAGAGGGTTGTAAAGAGAGAGAGGGAGATGGGTGATGGGGTGATAGATGTGGTGAGTGATGGGTCTGTAAGAACTTTGTTGACTTTAGGGATAGATGGTGTAAGAAAGGTATGGGGTGTGTAAGAAATTGTTGACTTATGAGGTTGCTTAGGGATGGGTGTGAGGTGATGGTGTACTTGACCCTTGATAGGATTAATTGATTGATGGATGTGACATTGGGTATTAATTCTCTTGGGTTTTGCAACGTGCGGCATTTTTCTCGAACTGAATACAGGCCCACATCTCTTGGCATGGGTATCGTCTCAGCATGCAAGATGCAGCATTAGAACCACGGCGATGATGCAGTCACTAGGGTACAAATCTTGGGTTGAGTGGACTCAATTCGACGACATATAACTCAGGGTCGTGCGCAAACGCCGATTACAGGTCGTGGGTTACCGAAATTCGACAGGGAGGATCGTAGGAATCTATGGAATGGAACAAACTATGATACGGGTCTTATAGCTCTCCCTTCCTAATAAAAATTTTATCCTCGAAATTTAAACAATCATCGCAACTAGACATAACTCAAGAGGAAGAAGAAACATAACATCATCATATAAAATTAGAGATAGTATAAAAATAGTACACATAATCAATCATCAAATAGATGGGGATTACACTCTCGAATCTCGGCCTCGTGCTCCCAAGAAGCCTCCTCAACAGAATGGTGACCCCACTGAACCTTCACCAACGGAATGACCTTGGTCCGGAGGACCTGCTCCTTCCAATCAAGGATACGAACTGGCTGCTCAATGTAGGAGGCATCCTCACGAACCTCTAACGGTTGTCAATCAATAATAGGAACTATGTCTGACCCATACTTCCTCAACATGGAGATATGAAAAACATTGTGGACGCCAGACAATTGAGATAACAAGGCAAGCCGATAGGCCAAGGCAGCAACGCGCCCAGTGATCTCAAAAGGTCCTATGAATCTCGGGGCAAGCTTGCCCTTTGCTCTAAATCAAACTACGCCTTTCATGGGCGAGACCTTGAGATACACATGGTCCCCTACTGCAAACTCCAAGGGATGACTCCGGCGATTAGCAAAACTCTTCTGCCGGCTCTGAGCTGTGCACATCCTCTGCTTGATGATATCGATAGCCTCTGACGTCTACTGCACAAGCCTGGGACCTAAGAGACGGCGCTCTCTAACCTCGGTCCAACAACTCAGTGATCTGCATGGTCTGCCATATAGTGCCTCAAAAGGAGCTATGCCGATGGTCGCCTGATAACTGTTGTTGTATGCAAACTCAGCTAATCGCAGATGTTTATCCCAGTTACCCCCGAAATCAATCACGTAAGCCTGAAGCATATCCTTAAGGATCTGGTTGACCCTCTCGGTCTGGCCATCGGTCTGCAGTGCTGAGCTACAAATCAGTCCCCATCACTCTCTGAAAGCTTTGCCAAAACTGAGACATGAACCTCGGGTCTCGGTCAGAAACGATTGAGATTAGAACGTCATGCAGTCTCACAATATCCTCGATAAATAACCTCACAAACTGGTCCATAGATCAAATCGTATGCATCCCAAAGAAATGTGCTGACTTCATCAGACGATCCACAACAACCCATATAGCGTCATGACCACGCTGAGTCCTCGGTATGCCTATAATTAAATATATCGACACGTGCTCCCACTTCCACGTCGGGACGCTCAACGGCTACAATAGACTAGGGGTCTCTGATGATCGGCCTTGACACGCTAGCACGTGTCACACTCGGCCACAAAATTGGCGATCTGGCACTTCATCCTCACCCAAAAATACTATCGACTTATGTCACGGTATATCTTCATCGAGGCAGGGTGGATAAAAAACCTAATCGATGTGCCTCGGTCATAAGATCTCTGCGTAACTCAGGAATATCCTGGACACATAATCGGCCTCTGAAGTGAAGTCCACCATCTGTACCAATCTGTCAATCTGCCTGACTCTCAGATGCCACCTTAGCCTAATAAATCTACAACAACTCATCAATCTGTTGAGCCTCGATCACCCTTACGACAAGAGAGGGTTGAATTGACAGGCTCGATAACTGCACAATAGAAGACTGCAGACCGAACTTAAAGTCATACTCTGCTATATCCTCGAGCATCTTCCACTCCTGGACCATCATATTCGCCACCAGGCCTCGTGGCTGATGGCTGAGGGCATCCGCCACTACATTCACTTTGCTTGGGTGGTACTGAAGATCGAAATCATAGTTCTTCAGGAGCTCCATCCAGTGCCTCTGTCTCATGTTCAACTCAGACTACGAGAAGAGGTACTTCAAACTCTTGTGGTCGGAGAAGAGCTCGAACTTAACCCCACAGAGATAATGCCTCCACACCTTCAGTGCGAAGACAACTGCAGCCAGCTCCAAATCATGCATGGGGTAGTTCATCTAAGGACCTTAAGCTGACGAGCCGCGAAGGCCACTGGTCTCCCGTGCTGCATCAAGATAGCACCCAAACCAATATGCGAGGCATCGGTAAGTACAATAAATCCATCACTCCCAGAGGGAAGAGTGAGGATAGGAGCGGACGTGAGGTGGTCCTTCAACTCTATAAATGCTCGTTAGCAGGCGTCACTCCAAATAAACTCTGCGCCCTTCCGAGTCAACCTGGTCAGTGGGGCTACAAAACGAGAGAAGCCCTCATTGAAACGTCTATAGTAGCCCGTCAAACCAAGGAAACTGTGGATCTCGGACGCGTTCGTGGGCTGGCCCCACTAACGCACTACCTCAACCTTCAAGGGGTCTACTGTGATGGCCTCCCTCGTCACCATGTGATCGGGGAACTTCACCTCCTCCTGTCAGAACTCGCATTTCTCCAGCTTCGCATAAAGCTAGTGTGCGCAGAGGGTCTGTAATGCAATCTCCAAATGCTACTCGTGCTCCTCATGGGTCCTCGAATAGATCAGAATGTCGTTGATGAAGGCTACAATAAACTGATCGAGATACAGACGGAAGACCTCGTTCATCAACTGCATGAAGACTGCAGGTGCATTGGTCAGTCCGAAGGACATGATCTGAAACTCAAAATGACCATAATGCATCCTGAAAGCTGTCTTCGGAATGTCCTCCTCTCGGACCTGAATCTAATGATAACCGGAACACAGGTCAATCTTCGAAAAGAACTGTGTACCCTGCAGCGGATTAAACAAATCATCAATCCTCAGGAGGGGATACTTGTTCTTGATCGTAACCTTGTTAAGCTCACGGTAGTCCACGCAGAGCCTTAACGAGCCATCCTTCTTCTTCACGAAGAGTACTGGTGCTCCCCATGGTGAACTCCTCAGACGGATAAAGCCTAACTCGTGCAACTCATCCAACTGCTTCTGCAGTTCCTGCAACTTCAACTGTGCCATACAATATGAGGCCTTTAAAATAAGCACAGTACTGGACACAAGATCAATTTAAAACTTGGTGTGTCGGTGAGGCGGTAATCCCGAAATCTCTTGGAACACATCGGGAAAATTGTAAACCACAGGCAACTGGTCGATACTCACTATTATGGGCTCCTCTATGACACATGACATCATACAAGAAAATGGCTCTCCTCTAGGCTCAGCAATGAACTGGAATTGTGGCAAGCCGGGTATATAGAATGTGACTGTCCTCGCGGAGCAGTCCAATATAGCATAGTACTCAGCAAGCCAATCCATGCCCAGGATGACATCGAACTCAGACATCGGCAATGCAAACAGATAGGCGTGCAAAAAGATATCCCCAACTAGAACGGGGCGAGACGAGCAAAATCGGCCCAATACTGCAGTCTTCCCGAAAGGTGTCGATATTGACAGGCCCTCACGAGCAGACTTCAACGGTGAACCCATCGATCGGTAGAAACTCTCGGCTATAAAAGAATGCGATAGATCAGAATCAAACAACACACGTGCAATGCATGCAGAGACTAAAAGTATACCCTCGATGACCCCTCCGGATGACCGAGAATCCTGTTGAGCTGTGTAGAACCTATCCTGAGTTGGATGGGGAGGTGCCTATCCCCTCTGAGCGTGCTAATGCTGTTGGGGTCACTGAGGCGATTGAAACTGCTGCCTCTTTTGCTGCATCATCGGAGGCTAGTGCTGATGCTGCTGTTGAGGTGACCTCGGTGTGGGGGCTGCTGTCGCTACTGCTGTGGGGGTCTCTGCTGCTATTGTGGTGGAGACTATTGTGGACCTCTTGGCTGCAGCTGCTGCTGGGGGCGGGGACACTCACATATGGTGCCCCGTCGCACCACACCCAAAACAAGTGCTGGTGAACTACCTCGGAGGTGGTGCTGGAGGTACTGCTAGTGCTCGGAAGGCTGGGCGACCTGTGTGCCTCTACTGCTGTGGTCGACGTTGCAGCGAGTCATCGGAAGGAGCGTGATCAAACTGAGAACCGGCCCACTTAGCCTCAAAAATCTAGGCCTTCCTTACTACCCCCTTGAAAGTCGGGAGCTTATGCCCAATAACACGGCCTCGAAGACAGTAACGCAAACTGTCCTCGAAATGGCGGGCTCTCCGCCCCTCATCATCTACCAGATATGGCATAAATCTGGACACTGCTACAAAACGAGCTGCATACTGAGCCACCATCATATCACCCTGCACTAGGCCTCGAACTCCAAAGCTCACTGTCGTCAGATGTGATCAGGAAAATACTGTTAGTCAAACCAAACCATAAAATCTTCACAGGTCCACATAAAATCGGCACCTGTTGCTCAGGAGACTGAAGTCCACTAGTGCTCAGCCTCACCATAGAAAAGAAATACTGCTAATCGGACCCGCCGCTGGGTCGTACATCCCATCATATCAAATATCTTCTCCATATTAGAGCACCATCTCTCAGCTACTGTCGAGTCTGGCTCGCCCTAGAAACGTGAGGGATCGAGCCGTCGAAACTCTCGAAGAAGGGCGCTCATGCGCTCCTGCGCTACCTGGGCTAGTGAAATAACGGGGCGCCTGCCCTGTCCCTGAAGAGCAGCCGTCATAGCCTGCAACCTCTCCTGTAACTGGGAGGCACTCAAGGGTGTGGTCGGATCTACATTGGTCTTTGGTAGAGGAACGACATCCTCAGGCTGGGGAGTTGGAATCTCTGGTGGTGGAGTGGGGATTGTAGGTGGTAGGGCGGGAGTTGCAGGTGGTGGAATGGGAGTGTCAGGTGGTGGAGCGGGAGTCGATCGGGTCACTCTCCTAGGCGGCATGTCCTACAGGAAAGAGCGAGGTGCCTTTCAACTTTGAAAACTCTTGAAGGCATGCATGTTAAGGGTCTGTAATGAAAGATCGCTAAGTTATCCAAACTCAAGACTTAATCATTCATAGCAGACATATAATGTTGTTATTAGTTATTTCTAAGTTATGCTCTGATACTAACTTCTATTACACCCCAAACTCAGAAACAGAGATCACAAAATTCTCGATCCCTGATTCCGGCGCCGACAGCCTCCTTAGTACCCCATTCTCTGCTCCCGACGTCCATCCGCCAAGTTCCGATCTTGAGATGCTATGAGGAGAATTTTCAACATCAGTTTGATTCATAATAAGCATAACCACAGCATAACCCACAAACAATAAACAAAAACTCCATCACATTTCCACTATAATAAAAAAATTTATAAGTATAGTGTGTATAAAGGGAAATACAATGATGATGGACAAAAACTCCAAGATGATCTGCTACACATTCCTACCTCAGCGCTGCTACGATCCAATGTCACCTACACGCAACGGTCATGCATAAGCTTATGGAAAGCTTAGAGGGTGGTGAAAGTGTGTGCATAATGTAGTAATTATGCAGTATCAGAGTAATGTGAAATATGCTGATGAATCTATGAATACTATTAGCCGTACCAAGGCCATGTGATGCAAGGCATGAATGATGTCAGCCATACCAAGGCCATGTGATGCGAAATGTAATTCAAGCACACTAATCCTCATCTAAGTCCACATGTCAATACAACTTAACTCTTGAATATCACCGGGGTCTAGTACACTCCAAACCAGATTGTTGCCCCATCGTGTGCAACAAGGTGAGTGAAAGAGACCTCACTATCCGCCTGCCAATATCTGGCCTGACTCATCGATTGCGGACCCATTCCTTTAGCTAGTCAAACTCAGCCTAGCTTTGCCCCCTCCACTCGGGCGGGTAAGGCTCCACCCCCTTCCAACCGACCACGATATAGTGAAAAGCGTGACCTTCTAATAATCAGCACTCGGCGCTCATGCACCCACTCAGTCTAGACGTTGGAGTAATCTCTTGGTACTATAAGGGTTTAGGGACTTTCACCCAGTGATATCTATAACACCCCATGTTGAAAAAGATTTTGGTATCCAATCCTACCAACCACGATATGCCTGTGGAGGCTATGGCCCTGATGTTGCTAGGGCGTACAGTAATCATGTCACACAATGCGAAATGTATGAATCACACTATCCAGTCATGCAACAATCCTGCGCGTATCGCGCTCTCATGTGGGCAACTCCCCTTACCAGGGAGTCCATAACAATCTGCCCAATGGCATGTGCTATGATCAATCACTCATCTCATCACAAGCATGCAAATGATGCGTATGGACATGTATCATGATGCTATGTTGTCACATACTCATAATCGAAATCGAAAATCAGAGTCGACAATCAAAAATTAAAAATTAGAATCGATAATCGGCCTAAAGCAAGGAGGGGTCCATATGTGAACAGCCTATCAAACCATAATATAAAGATCGGCCCTCGGCCATGGCTATATAAATTCTGATAGCACGAAACCATCCATTTATGGTGAATGGGGCCCACTTATCTGGGTTAACCCACCAAGAGAATGATGAGAATAGGCCTAACAAGGCCTAAAGGAAGGTCACAATGAGGACATTTAACCATCATTGCCCATCAATGTGGACATCTAACCAACATCGCTCCCAAGGAGTGGCCCACATAAGGGGTTCATATACAATGTAACGGTCACACATACATCTCATTGGGCTTCAATCATGGGCCTCATATACATCTTATTGGGTCTTGCCCATGGGCCTTAGATACATCTCAATGGGTCGATCGAATGGGCCGATCAAATGGGTCGATTCAAATGGGCCGAATCAAATGGGTTGAATCAATTGGGACGAGTCAAATGGGCCGAATCAATGGGCCGAATTAAATGGGCTGAATCAAATGGGCTGATTCAAATGGGCCGAATCGATGGGCTTCATGTATATCAAATCGGGACACACCAATGGGCCAAATGTATATCAAATCAGGCCCACCCTTATGTATTTGAGATCCAACCTATTCATAAGTTAACATAGAGATAGATGAAGTGAAAGCCAAATATTAGCTTGAGTGGGAACCACTGTGGCTCCTAAGAAGTTTTAAACAGTGGATGTCACTGTACCCCATTATTATAGCAAATGGTGGGGTTCACTTGAACTTTGGATCTCACCCATTTACCCCATGTCATAAAATGATCTCACAAATGATTGGACGGTTGGATACAACACGTGCATCATGGTGGGTCCTATAGATGGCGGGGATGAAATAGGTGGGAACCACGGAACTTGCTGCCGTCTGTACAGCAACTGGTGGTGGGGTCCCCATAGCTGGACGGTGTGGATTTCACCCACACGTGCAGCAGGTCCTACAGACCATGCTGACGTCAATTAGAGCAGCTATGTAGCTGTTGCACATGTAGCCTGTTGCCTTAAAACATGCAGAGGTGGGTCTCACGTAGGGCCCACCCTTATATATGTATATATTATATATATAATATTATATTATAATATAATATATAATATATCATGCTATATATTAATATAATATAATATATTAATATTATACTTATTATAATACAATGTCTAGGCCCTGGACGGCCTGGACATACACATACACCATGGGTAGCTCCACACGTGGGGTGGGTCTCACCATCCAAAGACGGTGGACGGCTTGGATAAAATACATACACTATGGTGTGGCCCATCTAAATGGATGGATGTCGTGGATGGGTCCCACGGACCCCACTGGCCGTTCACACTTCACTGTTAGTCACCCGTACTAGGGAATCAATGCCAAGACCTCAGCGTTGAAATGAGGGATCTTTCACCCTGTCTACTGGATCTAGGTCCCACCGTCAGATCACACTTCACTGGCAGCCACATTCCACCCGGTATGGATACCACATAGGCATCATGGTGGTTCCCATAAGGACATGACCCACCCAGTGTCCAGCCACTGTCCAGCTTGGACGAAGCACATTCATCATGATGGTCCCACATAGTGGGCCATTAGATTTGGATCAAACTGATATTTGTATTTCCCATTCATCCGGGTTGGTGTGACCATCCAGTCATGCGGACCCGGAATCGGGATCAAGGTGGCCCACTAGTTGGTCAGCATGGATAAAATACACACATCATAGGTGGGCCATGATCATAGAGAGAGAGAGAGATAGAGAGAGAGGAAGAGAGATCGGAGATAACGGAGGGGCCCCGCCACTATGGGCCCCTCTTGGATACAAGCTTACATCAAAGTGGATCTCACCATATGTGGACCCTTAGATCACAAAAGATAAATACAAAAAGAATATAAACGTGGGTCCAAGATTGTAAGTGCTATAGTTTATATCCCTGTCTGTTGTCAAATTTGTGGTGCCAAAATCACTGTTATATATAACTTGCATAAGTGAAGCTCTCTCAAGGATCAACATTCATGAACAAGCTAAGCTCACAACAAGCAAAGCTCACAAGTACAAGGATCAATCTTGAATGCAAGAATTGCTCACAAGACAAGACTCAAGCTGCAAGACTTCAAGAAGAGTACAAGGCAGTTTGTAAAGAACTCAAGACACTTTCAAGATTGAGCTACATCAAGATTTCAAGATTGAACTACATCAAGACTTCAAGGCTCATACTTCAAGGTCACTAGTTCCTAATGTTTCAATGTCCTTACTTCATGGTTGAGGTTTGACTGACCTTAGGTTGACCTTAGAAGTAGGTCACTTTGGATACATAAATTGAATGTTTATTTTACATAAGTTTTGTCTGTTCTTCGACTAGTCCTAGGCCTTCTTCGACTAGTCCTAGAATTGCTTCGACCAGTCTAAGAAATTCCTCGATCAGTCGTGAGTTTGTTACAAATTTTGGATAAAATTTATTAAGCTTCGACTAGTCCAGGAATCTGTTCGACCAGTCGAAGGAACAGTGTCGACTGCATCTTCGACCAGTCAAAAATCTTCGACTCAAAATCCAGCGATGTTTTTCAGGTTCTTCGACCAGTCGAAGGTGACCTACGACCAGCCGAAGGAGACCTTCGACCAGTCGTAGAACGGTCAAAGCTTATCGCGCCTGATTTTTCAAATATCTGTTATTGCTTCGACTGGTCGAAGAGCTCCCTAGACCATTCGAAGACGCGATCTGCTCACCTATAAATAGTGCACGAATCTCAGAAGATATCATCGAATTAATTAATCCATTCAAGCCAATCTTCGTCGATCTTCTGAGAGATAATTCTGTGCTCCATCTAAGCTAAGTGTGCTTATTTAATATTCTCTTTCCTTAGCTTTATTTAATTGATTTTGTTTCTGCTATTCCAATCTAATTTGATAAGAGGAATTGTTATTCCCTTTCTTTGGAATCAAAATCAATTAAGGCAAGCCCTATTTGGTTTAATTTAAAATCTATTAGAATTAGAACCATTGTAATTGAGTACTGGACATTGAACTTGGACATTCAATCATCTACTCGATTTGGTTCTACCGGCTGCTACAACGAAGGAGATAATCGTATTTTACATTTAATTGTAAATTCTTTCTGCTTTTGGTTTCTTTCAAGATTTGCGGAAAAATCTTGTTGTATTGGTTATCTGAGGAGAGCCAGGAAAACTCAGAAGTGGGGTTTTTTAATTGTGTAAGCCCACAGATAAAGACACAATTGTAAAGGTTTTGGGTGAACCTGGGAAAACCTATTTTGTTAGTGAACGCTAATATCCCCTGTGTGAGGATATTAGGAGTGGAGTAACATTCTGTGTGGCTGTTGTTTAACAGTTGGTGAACACACAGGCGAACCACTATAATCCCTTGTGTTGTGGTTGAATGATTTATACTTCTGATCTTTAATTATTCTTTTGTAGGATGTATGTATGGTGGTGAATGTTGTAATCATTTAATTCAAGCATTGTGAGAATTTTGTAATAGTTTAGAATTTATTTTCTGCTATTCCTTTATCAGCTTGATATTCAATTTCCTTTAAAAGTTGTCCCGCAAGGTTGCCCTACCATTTTTATGGTGTATGGCTGTCCCTAGAACAATACATTTGTGATTACAATTTATTTCAATTCAGTTTGTATTTATTTCTGTATTCCTCTTTGGTTTGAGATTTGATACAAAGATCTTTCTAAAAATAAGGTTGTCCTACCATAAACTCTGGTTTTTGGTGTAAGGTTGTCCTTAGAACAACATTTGTATCAACCTCTCAAGATCTGAATTTTGAGGTTATTTTACTTTCTTGCATTGTGATTTATTTTGGCTATCATATTCTTTTTAATTTCGCTGTTATAAGTTTTATTTGGCATTGTCCTATTCACCCCCCCTCTAGGACATATAGCTAGGCCTTTTCAAGTGTTATCAGAGCCTAATAGCTCTTTTTTATTCTTAGATTTAATTCCTGAGCTAACGATTTAAGTTATTTAAGATGTCAAATTTTGATAGCCTTTCAGTCACTAGGCCTCCACCCTTTAATGGCTCCAACTATGCCTATTGGAAAGCCAGAATGAAGATCTTCCTCAAATCAATAGATGAGAGTGTGTGGCAAGCCACAACAACTAAATGGAAACCTCCTATCATGGAAGTTAGTGGGGTTGATGGTTCAAAATCTATGAAAGTCATACCATATTACCAATGGACCACTCTTCAGAAAAGTAAGAGTAGTGCAAATGCTAAAGCACTAAATGCAATTACTTGCGCACTATCACCGGATGAGTTTAAAAGAATCATTTCCTGTGATACTGCAAAGCAAGCTTGGGATATATTAGAAATGACACACGAGGGTACTACAATTGTCAAAAAATCTAAAGTCCAACTCCTCACAACCAAATTTGAAGAAATTCATATGGAGGAAAATGAAATGTTTATGGACTTTTACACTATATTGAATGACATTATAAACTCAATGTGGGGTCTTGGCGATAAAATCCCAGAAAGTAAAGTGTGTGCAAAAATATTACGCTCACTTCCTGAACGGTTCAATTCTAAAGTAACCGCGATCCAGGAACTTCGTGATACGGATAATATGAGGGTAGAAGAACTAGTTGGTTCTCTACAACCTACGAGTTAAACTTTAAAGCTCCTAAAGGTAAATCTATCGCACTAAAATCTTCTAAATGTAATTCAGAAGAAAATTTTGATTTAGAAGATGATATGGCTCTTCTAGCTAAGAAATTTTACAAGATTTTCAAAAGCAAGAAAAGGGTTGATTTTCAAAAATCAAATAATAAAAACAAGTTTAGACCCAAATCTCGAAAATCTTTGAAAGATATTCAATGTTACAACTGTCAAGAATATGGGCACTTAGCAAATAGATGTCCTAAAAGGGACAAACCCAAGAAGAAGGGTATGTTGGCTACATGGGATGAATCATCTGATTCTGAAGGTTCTTCTGAATCAGTAGATTCTGAAACTAAGTCGGGCAATGAGGTTAAAGCTCTTATGACTCTAGCCAAATTCACATTTTCAGATAATGACTCAACAAGTGAAGAAAATCTGAGTAGTGAATGTGAAAATGAAGATGATCTTCAAGACGCTTATAATGCCCTATATAAGGAAAGTTGTAAAATTGCTGTCAAACTTAAACTTCAAAAAGAAAAGTTTTCTAAACTCAAAAAATGTTTTGAATCACTTGTCTTAGAAAAATCACAAATTTCAGATTGTTTTGAAAAATCAAAATGTGATTTGGAATTCAAAAACTCCCTAATTATTGATTTAAAATCTGAAATTGAGAAACTTAAAACTGAAGTATCTTCTCTTCTGAGTCTAAAGGACACATGGAAATATGCCCAAGGTGATCCAAAGTTAGAGAAACTTTTATCCGGATCAAGAAAATGTGGCGATCTATCCGGTTTTGGCTATGATAAAAATCTACCTCCTAAACAAAAGTATACTCCTCCTATGTTTGTTAAAGGAGAGTCCTCAAACTCAAAAGGGAAAAGTACTTATCAAGATTTTTCTAGAAATTCAAAAACTTTTCAAAAACCTAGAAGCATCCATGTCAACTTTAATCAGAAATGAAATCCACTAGCTGAAAAGATAGTTGATTTACTCAAGGAGCTCTTAAAATCTAACTCTATAGGTCATTCCTACAAATATACACAAAAGAAGACCAACTATGTTCCTAAACCCAAAATAGTTATGAAATGGGTTTCTAAAGTTACCTGCTTGGTTGCTCACACTGCTTTCAAAGCAACAAGTCATTCAAAGTGGTACCTAGACAGTGGATGCTCCAGGCATATGACAGGTGACAAAGCTTTATTCACGGATCTGAAAGATATGACTGATGGTTCAGTCACATTTAGTGATGGTAGCAACTGCAAGATTATAGGCCAAGGTATGGTTCAACTTTTTAATCTTCCTGTGTTTAAAAATGTTTTATATGTTGAAGGCTTAAAACATAACTTGCTTAGTATATCTCAAATATGTGATAATAACCATAGTGTTCGGTTTTCTAATCAAAGCTGTGAGATACTAAACAATAAGGGTTCTGTAATATTAACTAGATGTAAAACGTCTGAAAATTACTATATTATTAGCGAATCCAGCTCATCTAATCAAACATGTTACATGGTCCATACAGACGAGACTGATTTATGGCACAAACGTCTTGGACATGTACATTATCGAAATTTATATAGATTGAGCAAACGAGAACTTATAAGAGGTTTACCCAAACTTCAGAAATTAGATAAAATATGTGGTGAGTGCCAGATAGGCAAACAAATAAAGAACTCACACAAAAAGGTGAATTCAAATACCACATCAAGACCACTCGAACTTCTCCACATGGATCTGATAGGACCTACCAGAACAGAAAGTCGTGGTGGGAAAAAGTATATCCTGGTAATAGTTGATGACTTTACCAGATTCACTTGGGTAGTCTTCTTAAGGGATAAATCTGAAACCCTTGAAGAAGTAAGAAAAGTTTTCAAAAGGATTCAAACTGAAAAATCTTCTCAAATCAGTAAAATTCGTAGTGATCATGGATCTGAATTTGAGAATAGCAATTTTGAGAAGTTCTGTACCGACCAAGGAATATTACACGAATTCTCTACTCCCAAAACTCCACAACAAAATGGAATTGTAGAAAGAAAGAATAGGGTGCTTCAAGAAATGGCTAATGTCATGTTGAATAGCATGAAGCTCTTTAAAAATCTTTGGGCTGAAGCAGTCAACACAGCTTGCTATATTATTAACCGAGTCTACACTAGCAAAGATAATAATAAAACGGCTTACGAATTGTGGTTCAATAAAAAGCCTATTGTTAAATACTTTCGAGTTTTTGGCAGCAAGTGCTATATTTTACGTCATCGTGAAAATTTGGGAAAATTTGATACGAAGAGTGATGAATGTATTTTTCTAGGATATTCCTTAAACAGTCGAGCTTATTGGGTTCTGAACAAAAGGACTGGTGTGATTCAAGAATCCATTAATGTTGTCATTGATGATCACTTAAACACGCCAATTTCTAATTCAGATAATGATGAAGTACTAATCATTGATAAACCCGATACTTCATCGAATCAGACTGATTCTGAGTTGAGGACTGTTAAAGATCATCCAACCACACAAATTCTTGGAAACCCTCTCACTGGTGTTCGCACCCGTAGACAACTTGAGGATATATGTAATTATGTATGTTTTACATCCCAAATAGAACCATCTAATGTAAAAGAAGCTCTTGTTGAAAATTGGATTGTTGCGATGCAAGAAGAACTCAACCAATTCGTAAGAAATGATGTTTGGTATCTCGTACCAAGACCTAAAGATAAACACATCATTGGAACAAAATGGATTTTCAAAAATAAGTCTGACGAGTGTGGAAATATAATTAGAAACAAGGCTAGACTAGTGGTACAAGGTTATACTCAAATTGAAGGGATTGATTTTGATGAAACTTTAGCACCAGTAGCACGTCTTGAATCTATCAGACTATTTATATCCATTGCATGTTTTAGAAAGATAAAGATCTATCAGATGGATGTGAAAAGTGCTTTTCTAAATGGTGATTTACATGAAGAAGTCTATGTTGAACAGCCAATGGGTTTTGAAGATTTCAAAAATACTGATTATGTATATCGGCTTAAAAAGGCACTTTATGGATTAAAATAAGCACCTAGGGCATGGTATGAGAAACTAACGAAATTTCTTTTAAGTCATAATTTTTAAATGGGATCTGTTGATAAAACTCTGTTTGTTAAAAAACATAATGATCATATCTTAATGGTGCAGATTTATGTTGATGATATCATTTATGGATCAACTTGTACTGACTTGACTACTAAGTTTGCAGATTTGATGAAATCACAGTTCGAAATGAGCATGGTTGGGGAATTGACTTATTTCCTTAGATTGCAAGTAAAACAACAACCTGAAGGAATATTCATTTCTCAATCTAAGTATGCTTTGAATCTAATCAAGAGATTTGGACTTGAGAATCGTAAGAATTTCGATACTCCTATGAGTACTACCCTGAAACTCTCAAAAGACTCTAATGGTAAAAATGTTGACTCAAAACTTTATCGGAGTATAATTGGTAGTTTGTTATATTTAACTGCTAGTAGACTTGATATTTCTCTAAGTGTTGGTATTTGCGCAAGATATCAATCTGATCCAAAAGAATCTCACTTGATTGCTGTTAAGCGAATTATTAGATATGTCGCAAGTACTGTAAATCTCGGTCTCTGGTATCCTCATGAGACCAGTGTCCAATTAGCTGGGTTAGCTGGGTACTCGGGCTGGTAATCTAGATGATAGAAAATCAACCGTGGTGGTTCTTTTTACATTGGAAATTGTCTAGTTTCTGGTTTAGTAAGAAACAAAATTCTATATCACTTTCAACAACTGAAGCGGTATATCGCAGCTGGTAATGCATGTACACAGCTTGTTTGGATGCAACGAATGCTAAGTGATTATGGAATTAAACAGGATTCTATGTTATTACATTGTGATAATTCCAGTGCGATAAATATTTCAAAAAATCATATTCAGCATTCTCGTACTAAGCACATTGACATTAGATTTCATTATATAAGGGAATTAGTAGAAGAAAAAGTTATATCTCTAGAATATATTCATACCGAAGATCAACAAGCTGACATTTTCACAAAACCTCTCGATAAAAGCAGGTTCAAAAAGATAAAATTTGATCTTGGCATGTGCATTTTAAAATGATTATTTATGCCTACTTGTATTATAGTGTATATATTTGCTAGATTGAATTCTAATTTTTGTATAATTTGCAAAAAATATGAATTTTTGGACATTCTTCGACCAGTCGTGAGTATACTCGACCAGTCGACCTTCGACCGGTCGTAGATCTCGGGAATCACTTAAAATTTGGAGATTTTTACTTTCTTCCTCATTCCGTTTTTTTTCTCTCTAAGGAGCTGAGCTTCGACTTGTGAAACCCACTGTTCATGTTCTTCAAGGTTAGTGTTCCAATTACGTTTTTCTTACAGATTTGTGTCTAGATTGTTTACTTTTCAAGCTTTAAGCTTTGTATTTTGGATTTCATTGAGATTTGGGGTTTGGATTTTGAAAAATCTGTTTTGAGTAAACCCACTTCTCAATCCTTTGCAACTTCTTATTTCCTTGATATCCTTGTTGCAAATGGCTTCTAGAGGTAGAAAAACTACTTCCCCTGGTCCTTCTTCTTCCTCCAGATCGTCAATTATCTCTAAGCGTCATCTTCTTGTTCCCAATGATGATCCATCATATGTTAGGGACATTAGATTACGTAATGTTATTGTTGAACATCCTGTTGATGTTAATCATATTGCACCTTTTGACATCCTTCTTATGCTTGAAGCTGTAGGTTGGGTTAACTTATTACATTGGGGTGGGCTTGCATACCGGTCCATTGCCCAATCCATGTTTACATGTATTAGTGCTTTCTCATAGGATAATTTAACTTTTAAAATATCTACTAGAGAAGGGCCTTTTGACATTGATCGTCATTTAATTTCAGCCCTTATGGACATTCTTGTGAATGATGAGGGTATTCCTATCCATAACTTAACTGATAAACCCTCAATGTCTGAAAAATGTATGCTCACTAGAGACTTGTGCAACATGGTTGTTCAATGGACACAAAAAGGGAATGCGCTTCCCGCAAGGTATTTATTACCCAAATACAGAATTCTCTACAAAATCTTTGTGTCTAATCTGTATCCTCGTTCGGGTAATAAAACTGACCTGACTTCGTTTATGGTTCGTGTTATCCATGCTATTTTCAATGGTACTCAGATTTGTTTACCATCCTTAATCTGTCATTTCATTCTTTAGTTTAGACTCCATCCTGGTCATAGTGACATTCCTTTTGCCTATTTAATGACTGTATTGGCTACACATATGTTAATCGATATGCCGGTTGATGAGGCACCAATTCATCATCTGATCTTCAACAATACTAATATTAATAAGATGAAGTTGGATCTACTTCCTGAGCAAGGTGGTGGTGGTGGTGGTGGTCATGAAGAAGCTGGTGATGACATTAATATGGATGACATTTTTGAGGAACTGGATTCTGACTCAACAAATGATCCAGATTTTAAACCATCTGATGTTGATGCTCGTCTAAGTGCATTAGAGGATAAAGTTGAGAATATAAATGTAAAGATGGAAAACATGTCTGTTGCTCATGATTTACAATTCAAGTTCATACGCAAATATCTTAGGCAATTGAACAAAGGCATGCACCAACTTGATCCCTCTATTCCTGCTCCGTCATCTGGTTCTGGTTCTGACTAGTTTATATGAGACTTCTGGTCTGTAATATCTTTATAACTTAGCACTTGGTTGACTGATTTTGAGTTGGATACTATCTATGTTTTATGCTGGATATTTATTCTATGTGAAGCTATGCTGAGTATCTCTATCACTGTTTTATTATACTCTCATAACTCCTCATGTTTACTCTCATATATCCCTTTATTTAGTTCTCCTTTATTGTTGTTTCCTTTGTCATATTGTGACAAAAAGGGGGAGAATGGTTTGTTCTTAACAATGTGATTGTGAGAGGAGTAGCATTGGTTATGTTACTCAGGGGGAGTATGTTTGAACTAGTTGAATGAAACTGGTTGAATGTTGAATGTTGAATATTGAATATTTATTTGCAGGTAAGCCAGTTTATATGACCTGGTTCATAACTCTTTAACCAGTTGTTTTACTTTATGTTTATCTTGGTTATGTGTTTTGTTACTAATTTGACAAATGGGTAGATTGTAAGTGCTATAGTTTATATCCCTGTCTGTTGTCAAATTTGTGGTGCCAAAATCACTGTTATATATAACTTGCATAAGTGAAGCTCTCTCAAGGATCAACATTCATGAACAAGCTAAGCTCACAACAAGCAAAGCTCACAAGTACAAGGATCAATCTTGAATGCAAGAACTGCTCACAAGACAAGACTCAAGCTGCAAGACTTCAAGAAGAGTACAAGGCAGTTTGTAAAGAACTCAAGACACTTTCAAGATTGAGCTACATCAAGATTTCAAGATTGAACTACATCAAGACTTCAAGGCTCATACTTCAAGGTCACTAGTTCCTAATGTTTCAATGTCCTTACTTCATGATTGAGGTTTGACTGACCTTAGGTTGACCTTAGAAGTAGGTCACTTTGGATACATAAATTGAATGTTTATTTTACGTAAGTTTGGTCTGTTCTTCGACTAGTCCTAGGCCTTCTTCGACTAGTCCTAGAGTTGCTTCGACTAGTCTAAGAAATTCCTCGATCAGTCATGAGTTTGTTACAAATTTCGGATAAAATCTGTTAGGCTTCGACTAGTCCAGGAATCTGTTCGACCAGTCGAAGGAACAGTGTCGACTGCATCTTCAACCAGTCGAAAATCTTAGACTCAAAATCCAGCGATGTTTTTCAGGTTCTTCGACCAATCGAAGGTGACTTACGACCAGTCGAAGGAGACCTTCGACCAGTCGTAGAACGGTCAAAGCTTATCGCGCCTGATTTTTCAAATATCTGTTATTGCTTCGACTAGTCGAAGAGCTCCCTAGACCAGTCGAAGACGCGATCTACTCACCTATAAATAGTGCACGAATCTTAGAAGATATCATCGAATTAATTAATACATTCAGGCCAATCTTCGTCGATCTTCTGAAAGATAATTCTGTGCTCCATCTAAGCTAAGTGTGCTTATTTAATATTCTCTTTCCTTAGCTTTATTTAATTGATTTTGTTTCTGCTATTCCAATCTAATTTGATAAGAGGAATTGTTATTCCCTTTCTTTGGAATCAAAATCAATTAAGGCAAGCCCTATTTGGTTTAATTTAAAATCTATTAGAATTAGAACCATTGTAATTGAGTACTGGGCATTGAACTTGGACATTCAATCATCTACTCGATTTTCTTCTGCGCTGCTACAACGAAGGAGATAATCGGTATTTTACATTTAATTGTAAATTCCTTTCTGTTTTGGTTTCTTTCAAGATTTGCCGAAAAATCTTGTTGTATTGGTTATCCGAGGAGAGCCAGAAAACTCAAGTGGGGTTTTTAATTGTGTAAGCCCACGACAAAGACACAATTGTAAAGGTTTTGGGTGAACCTGGGAAAACCTATTTTGTTAGTGAACGCTAATATCCCCTGTGTGAGGATATTAGGAGTGGAGTAACAATCTGTGTGGTTGTTGTTTAACAGTTGGTGAACACACAGCAAAACCACTATAATCCCTTGTGTTGTGGTTGAATGATTTATACTTCTGATCTTTAATTATTCTTTTGTGGGATGTATGTATGGTGGTGAATGTTGTAATCATTTAATTCAAGCATTGTGAGAATTTTGTAATAGTTTAGAATTTATTTTCTGCTATTCCTTTATCAGCTTGATATTCAATTTCCTTTAAAAGTTGTTCCAGCAAGGTTGCCCTGCCATTTTTATGGTGTATGGCTGTCCCTAGAACAATACATTTGTGATTACAATTTATTTCAATTCAGTTTGTATTTATTTCTGTATTCCTCTTTGGTTTGAGATTTGATACAAAGATCTTTCTAGAAATAAGGTTGTCCTACCATAAACTCTTATTTTTGGTGTAAGGTTGTCCTTAGAACAACATTTGTATTAACCTCTCAAGATCTGAATTTTGAGGTTATTTTACTTTCTTGCATTGTGATTTATTTTGGCTATCATATTCTTTTTAATTCCGCTGTTATAAGTTTTATTTGGCATTGTCCTATTCACCCCCCCTCTAGGACATATAGCTAGGCCTCCACTTCTTCTTGCTCCCCTGGCTTCCTTTGCTCCTTAGCTTCGATCCCAACAGAAGAGATGGAGTTTTGATGGTTGAGATGGGAGATGAGAGCGTAGGAAGTGGACCACACACAAAGCTCTCTTGGAGGCAAGAAATGCTTGGACGTGGGATTTTTTTTGTTTGGGAAAGTGAGTTTGAGAAATGAGAGAGAGAGGGTTGTAAAGAGAGAGAGAGAGATGGGTGATGGAGTGATGGATGTGGTGAGTGATGGGTATGTTAGAACTTTGTTGACTTTAGGGGTAGATGATGTAAGAAAGGTATGGGGTGTGTAAGAACTTGTTGACTTATGGGGTTGCCTGGGGTTGGGTATGAGGTGATGGTGTACTTGTCCCTTGATGGGATTGATTGATTGATGGATGTGATATTGGGTAGAGATTCTCTGTGGTTTTACAATGCGCAATGTTTTCCTTGAACTAAATGCGGGCTCACATCTCCTGGCTTGGGTATTGCCTCGGCGTGCGAGACGCAGCATCAGAACTGCGACGATGACGTGGTTGCTAAGGTACAAGTCTCGTGTTGATGGCGTGTAACTCAGGGTCATGCGTAAATGCCGATTACAGGTCGCGGGTTGCCGGAATTTGACAAGGAGGATCGCGGGAATCTACGGAATGGTACAGACTATGATAGGGGTCTTACACATCAAATGGTAGAGGCTTAGTGACTGAAAGACTATCAAAATTTGACATCTTAAAAAGCTAGAAGGACAGCTTTGATACCACTTGAAAAGGCCGAGCTAAAAGTCCTAGAGGGGGTCGGGTGTATAGGACTATGCCAAATTAAAAAAGTAAATGCGGAATTTAAATAAATATAAATAAAGATAGCAATTAAACAATCTCACAATGTAGAAATGTAAAACAATCTCAAGTGTACAAGTCTTGAGAGGTGGATACAGATGTTGTTCTAAGGACAACTTTACACCAAAAACTAATGGTTTATGATAGGACAACCTGATTCCTAGAATGGTCTGTGTATCAAAATCTCAAACCGATACAGAGGAATAAAGAAATAAATAGCAAAGAAAGAAACTAAGCTATTACAACATTCTCCACAAATGCATAAAGGAAAATTACAACACTCACAAAATAAAATAATCAATCAATCACCACAAGACTAGAAATTATAGTGGTTCGTTTGTGTGTACACTAACTGTTTAGAAAAATAGCCACACAACTACTCCACTCCTAATATCCTCACACAGTGGATATTAGCGTTCACTATGAAATAGATTTTTCAAGGTTCACCTAAAACCCTCACAATTGTGTCTTTTAAGTGGGCTTACACAATTTAAAAACCCCTCTCTCTGAGTTTTCTGGATCACCTCAGACAAATCAAAAGAAAGAGATTTTTTTGAAACAATCTCAAAGAAACCAAAAGAATGAATTTACAAAAACTGTAAAATACTAATCTAGATATTCTCCTTTTGTTGCATTCCAGAAGAACCAATTCGGAGTAGAAGTTCAACGTAGATGTTCAATGTTCACACTCACTTATGAAATGGTTCTAAGTTCTAAATTGATTTTAAATTAAATCACCTAGGGCTAGCTTAATTTGATTTTGATTCCAAGAAATGAGAAAACTTCAATCCCTCTTTCAAATAAGATTAGAATGCAGAATACAAAATCAAATGCAAAAAGATAATTAAAAAGAATATAAAATGAGCACTAAATAGCTTAAGAATATCACTAACTTATCTCTTAGAGTGGTGTCTTGATCTTGCTTGAAATTGGATATCAAACTCTGAAAATCGTGTTCTATTTATTAATTATAGAAATCGTACCTTCAAATGGTCCTGAAGTCGGCTCGATTGGTTGAAGGACCAACAAACTTTTAAAAATTTAGGCGCGATAAGATCAGGCCGTTCCACGACTGGTTGAAGGACCTGCTCGATCGGTCGAGTGGCCTTCACGACCAGTTGAGTCCTATCCATGACTGGTCATGTGTGACTCATTTTAGTTGCTAGACTTTGAGTCAAGCCTGTAGGACTGGTCGAGCACTATTCATACGACCGGTCGAGCAGTCTTCAGGAATAGTCGAGACAATAACAAAAAATTCTAAAAATAAGTAAAAAACTTAGGACTAGTCGAGGATTTCTTGGACTGGTCGAGCTCGTGTTAGGACTAGTCGAACATAGTGTAAGACTAGTGGAAAAACAGTCTATGCACTTATAAAATGACCCAATTAAATTATGTATTCAAAATGATTTTTCCTATGGTCAATCTAGGGTCATTCATACCTTATAAGAGATAAATGAACATTGAATCTTCTTTTTTGCTTCAATTGATAGTTGTTCTTTGAAGTTCAGGAAGCTTAAGATCTTGACATATGATGAAGCTTAAACTTGAGACATTTTGAAGCTTGAGCTTGAGACTTTTTGAAACTTAGATAAAGCTTTGAAACCTTGAACTTTGAAGCTTGAAAGAGTAAACTATCACATGGTGTTGTACTTGAACTTGTATATTTCTTGATCTTGCATTTGAAGTTCTTGAGGTAAAGACCTTTGATCTTGTACATGAGATGCACAGTCTTAAATATGTAGATGAGCTACACAAGACACAGATTCCAAGAGGTTTTGGCACTACAAAATTTGATAATCATAGGAGCTAGAAAACATAACACTTACAAATATGTTTACTTATGGGGTAGCTTTTTGAAGGTCGGAGAAGGCAGATTTGTTATCTTGCGTCTTTTTGCTATTCTTTCCAGCATTCATAAAGGAGGAGTCATCCCCATTTCCAAGACAAAGTCAGTCTTCCCATCAATCGAGTGTTTGGTCAAATCATAAGATCCCTTGTAAGTTGGGCTATTGTAGGGAATTAGAGGCATTGAAAATAAGGAGCTTGAACTGTTGGAATATAGTTCCATCTCAAGTGGAGATGGTCTGTTCAAGGAATTCTAATGCAGCAAGCACAATGAGCCTGTAGTCATTGGCTCATTACTAGTTCTATGACTCATATAAGTGCCATTTTTTCTTATTGTAATGAAATTTCATGCATGCTAATGGTATATTCCTTTCTTTTACTTTGTTTAAGAATAGAAGATGTATTTGTAGTAGATGTTGTGCTTGTTTATACATTTATCAGCATATATGTGATTGCAAAAGGTATTATCATCACATATTCACTTCTACTAATTCTTGTTGTTTTTACTTGGTTATTTTCATCTGTAGTCAGCATTTTCACTTGAGTTTATCGCTTGTTGTTCATGTCACCTAGAAACATCAAATGGATCACTGTAATACATTAAACACAATCTCCAGCCGCAACAAAGTTCTCAAACACTTGTGGTGATGCAGGGCTTTGTTCTAAGGAGGATTCGTCTACAAATTTCTCATACTACCAACAAGGGCAGTGAGTTGAGCAAGGACAGAGAATGCTATGATCCACAAATGGCTTGTACTACTAGCAAGGATAGTGAGTTGAATAGGGACAAATTGCCATGAGGTTGAAATGGTAATATCTAAGGTGAGATATTGTCCTGATTGACTCATTAAAAGGAGAATTAAAGGTAGTGTTTGTATGTACCTTCAGATCATGGTTGACTTCTTCCCAAGCCAGCATAATGACCTTGGGATTTTGAAGTAGCATGGGAAATACTACTCGTGTTAAGCGATCTAGCATATTCCACTAGAAAACATGGTTGAGATGCGAACATTTTTATTTTAACTGTGCTTTCTACTAGCACATCCTGGTGGTCTTGGGTGTCTTAATTGAGAGTCCTGAATACTGTCTGTTGCAGGTTGAAGGAAATGTGGAAGATACCAACCGTAAAGGAGCGTAGTCTGAAGAAAATGTGGAAGATACCAGTGGAGTTGGACAGGCTGAAGGAAATGTGGAAGATACTAAAGGGAAAAGGAATGGAAGCATCAAAACCCATTTAAGTGATGTCTATCTATTCATATATTGGGCAATATTGTATGTGAATAGATAAGTGAGGTATGTAAAATGGAGAAAGAAACTTTGGTATTCTTATGCGAAAATGTGGTTTCCTTGTAATGCCTTCATCTTTACCTTGAAACTAATGATGTTTTATGGAAATACAAATTTTGGAATTTGAATGATATATTTGATTTTGATCTCTTCCTTTCCTTTTGTGTAGACTTACCTTCTTAAAAAGGTTGGTTGGTTGGTTGGTTTAGGGCTTTGGAGAAATGGGTATATTTAGTTTTGGATGTGTGTTAATTATGCAATTAAATTTTATTATTATTTTTTAAAATTAATGACAAACGCTGACGGTTTTAGCCATCGGCGAATGGCCGTCGGGCCGACTAAAACCATCGAAAACACCGATGGTTAGGCCGTCGAAAATGCCGACAGTTTTGGCCATTAAAAACACCGACCGCTAAAACCATCGCCCTCAGCCGTCGGAAATGCCGATGGTTTTAGCCGTCAAAGACAACGACGGTTTAAATCCGTCAGCGAGCAACGCCCACGCCCCCTTTCCCGATGGACCGTTCAACGACTTTTAGCCGTTGGGGAAGGTCATTGCCAACAGTTTTTAGCCATCAGCATTGCCCTGTTTTCTGGTAGTGTACATTCAAACGATCTGTATATTTTGGCGCTAAAGAAACAATGTTGTTGTAATGTCCGCCCTTAAAACCTCCTAGAAAATTTCACCATAATATGTATGTTAGATCCACACCATCTATCAACTTTTGCAGACCTAATAAGTGTGGCCCTACCACATTAGTGGGACCCACCTACTTGGACAAGCCCAAAATGCCCATGGTTGAAACCTTCAATGATCCTCGATGATGTTTAGGAGATATCCAACGTGTCCATTTGTGTTGCACGAATGGTGACCCTCTACCATTGCCAACCTTCTTATAGTCACTTTAATGTTTATTTGTCACCCAAAACTAAGTGGGTCCATGTAACGCCCTGAATTTCAAGGGTTGAGGAAAGCTCTACTCCCGAGATTCAGAACATCACTTATGCAGTATGGATGATGATGTTCAAATTTCATCCATATTAATGAGTTAAGCATGAGTAAGATTATATACTAAAACAACACAGCATATTCCGGATATAATTAAATTAGGCAAGCGGAAGTCTGAAACATATATATTTAAACATGTGGGTGTTTCACAAACCTCCAGAGTATGAGTACATAACCGGGTTTAATATTTACATGAATTGTTTCAAAATAAACAAAATATGGAAATGTAAAGTGTCCAACTAAGCCAGATATCCCAGTGGTCCCTACGCATCGGCACGAGGTCTACATCGACCCGCCCAAGAGCTAAAAGTAAGAGAATTCCTCCTCCTCATCCACAAAGTCCTGCTCCATAGCATAGACGTCATAAGCACCTACATCTAAATTAGAGTCTCGTTGGCATTTTAAAACACCGTCCCAGAGTGGGAGTGAGTGGCCAACTCAGTGGTACTATAAGGCAAAAGTTAACATGTTATCAAGTCAATCAAGTAGTAATGATAAGGCAATCATAACAATCACTTCCTAACTACTCCTTTTAATGTAGTAATGGAGTACAAGTAATGATGTATACCCTCACATCGAAGTTCCCTCACAAGCGACTGCGACAACCTATTTCGCATATGACAACACTTCCTCAAAATGGTGCAACTTCATCGCCTTTAAAGCACATTCTAACTAATGCAATGTGATACATGGTTGTGTTAACCAAGTACTTAATTAAGCTTATTCATACAGCAGGTTTGGGAAGCTAGGGTATCTCCCTTTATATCATTGACCTGAATCGACGGATCCATCTAACTTCATCACTCCTAGTTAAGCACATACAATGGGTAAGTTGTAGGGTCATCACTCCTTATGAAAGCAGTCGATAGGCAAGTTCAAGAGTTTATACTTGCAGTCACTACGGGGAAGCTCGTCACCTCAGTGTAGGCCGACAACACGAACACGGTGTCCCATACCACCATGCCCAGCTCACGAGTCTTAGTTACTCACTGGTCACTACAGGGAGGCTCGTCACCCTACTGTAGGCTGACAGCTCAAACATGGTGTCCCATACCACCATGCCCGGCTCATGAGTCTTAGCGGATTGTGGTACCATGGTTAAAGTGGGCCTTTACATTGGTGAGGGGTACCTTAGATTCAAGCAGTAGTGTCCATACATGGTAAACATACAATAGGCCAATCGATTTATTAGGCAAGTTCAATTGGTACGGGCACACGTTGACTCAATCGACATGGAGCGCATAAGCGCTCCTCGTGGCCTAACCACTGTCGACAATCGTCGAGCGACCCAGATTCATCGAGTATACCCAATATAGCGAGACTAATTCAGCCACCCGAATAGGGACTATTACCGATTGCCCGGGGCTACGTTGTAGCCACAATCTTACTTAGTTTCAGTAAATAAACATGTGATAATCATTTCAACATTTAACAAACAATCCAAGTGAATTCCTTATTTGAGCATTTCATCAAACACATTGATCATGTTACCAAACAATTACATTTTATCAATAATTTACATAGAGGCAATTATGATTACATGAAAGAGACTATACATATGCATAAGACAATTAAGAATCCCATCTTAATACTCATAATAAATACAAATCATCAATAATTTCTTGTTCAGACAATTCATCAAACACCTAGACTACACTTCACCAAATATATATAGACTAGGTTAGTTACAACATATATTTTAGCAATTCCTTACACAGAGAGATCAGCATGCATATGACAATGATGAATCCTAGATCAGTAATCATGGCAAGCACAAATCATGTTTAAATGTTCATTCAAACATTTCAATAAATACATGGGATGTATCTTTTACTCAACACAGTTCATACGCGTATATTTTACAGAAATTGGCGTATCTAAGACAATACGATAGCCATCAAGTCATACATCAATCATTAACTGACATGAAAGCATTGATAATCGCAACCTAAGCATTTATAGTCTGCACCTTTCGTCGGGATGCTTGACTTGGACTCGGTCCAAACTCTACTTTCTGAAAATGGAACAACGGGTACCTAAATGACAAATCTTGTTAGCTAGATTGACGAACGACTATCCTAAATTTCTACTACGAGATTAGGGTTAGGGTTTCTTACCCAAAATCGTAACCGAAAAGGTTTGGTAGTGCAACGGGCCAGAGATTTGGTGCGTGGAATCATGGGAGAGGATTCCTATAGTAATCTCCCAAACTCCTCTCTTCCCTCTTTTTCTTCTTTTCTCCTCTCTCTCCCTTAGGGTTTTAGAGAAATTCGTATATGGGAGAGGTGGGGTGAAATAAGGGCTATTTATAAGCCCAGAAGTGATGCAAATGGCCCCAGGGCCACTATATACATAGTTTATACCCTTTGGGTGACTATTTCTAACAAACAGGGTTCCTAGGGAGGCCCATTACCCACCTACATCTTAGGGTATACTCTCTTATAATGGATCCATGCCAGGACATGATTTCTATGCGATCGGATAAGACGATCAACTGTGGAGAACCTGTGTCAGATCAACGGTCATACTTACTTAATCGGGGCCACAGTTATGCGGATGTGTGCAGGGAAATTTCCTTTCCCCATGGGTGAAGTTTGTTCAGAAACTAACGGTCTAAAATCCTCAATTTCACGTAAGAGTGAATGGCCCAATTCACTTAAATTTTGGTTCAATTTTTAAAGGTATTCACGTTTCTCACACACTTTACTCATGGCTCATGTTGTACGTTTTTGGACACTATCTGGGCTTGATTCCCACGAAGGTTGTCAAGCCCAGTAGGATGGACATAGTCCTATAGTTTCACAGTCATCGGACCCTCGACGCGCGGTTTAGGTCCTATATGGAGTTCTAATGTACTCCCGAGAGCGACGGGCTCTCGGGTTTTCTCGTAGGTCTTTAAGTGACATTGAGTCAGTGGTATTAATGGTTTTAGGCCTTCTCATTTGTGGAAATGGTGGCCCGAGCTTAATCCACCAATTATTTAGTTTAGTACTTAACTAATTTCTGCCTATATTATTCGACAGGATGCGATACTTGGGTAGTCCTGCCTGAGGTGGTAGTCGGGTCCTTGTACAGATTTTTCTGAGACGTTATAGTCCACCAGCGTGTGGGACCCACTATAAAGTTTATTTGCCATCAAAGGTTGTTGGGGGCTGTTGTGTGCCCCACTGTTATGTTTAATTACCATCCAATCCATACAAAAGTCATCCCTATTAGATAAACTGAAAACATGAAGATATCACTTGAGCTGAATTCCTTGGCCCACTTAAATCAATGAACTAGTGATTTTGTGCGGCCCACTTACCTATGTGACTTTGTGATCTTGTATGGCCCACTCGCTTATACAAAAGTGGTGATTTTTGGCTTTTAATCTTATGTTCGTAGATGTGTGAATCACCGCTTAATCCAATGTAAGGGTGAGATATATGTATTTGGCCCCTTAATCATGTAGGTATGTGACATATGTATGGCCACCTAATCAAATGCAATTGTGGAGTATATGTGGTCATCTAACCGTATGATTGCGAAATCTACACAAGGCCAACCAACTACATAAAATCAGGTGGCATTGGTGACCACCCAATGACATGACCATGTGCTTATGGCATAGCCGTAGTCACCTAAATCATGAACAATTGGGTTGTATGTGTAGATTATTTTTTTTTAGTCATGAGAATTATGATGTAGGTTAGATTATACAACTTGATAATGGAGTGACCCTCAATTTGGTGTTATGCAACATAAATACAACCCTTACATTATGCTCATAGGTGAGGCAAATGTGGGACCATTAAACTATATTTGATGTAATGGAAGCTAGTTCTTGGCCTCTTATTCACGTGACACCGAATTTGAGTCATTCTCTCTATGAAGTATTGGGCGGTCATAGTTTAAGAGTTAATGTAACATTGTGTAACCGGGTATGATGGGTATGCTTGTGATTGTTCCTTGGATGCTTTGAGATGTGGTCACTAGACCATGATACTAATTGTATGTCCACTCAACCAAGTGAAATTATGGCATCGACAACCTGACCATGTGGGAGCTTAATAAAGTGGTTGCCCATAGATGTATGAGTTATGGTGTAGTAAAAATAAATAACCATGTGACCTTAAATCCTTTATTATGACAAGTAGAGTGACATTTGTGTAGCCACTCAACCATATGGACTTTTGATAATGGAGTGGCCATAAGACCATATGGGCATATGAGAATTGTGTAATTACTCAGACTCGTGGACTATGTTGATGGTGTAACCTCTTCGGTATATTAACTTAAGATGTGTGTCAGATTGATTATGGATCCTACCTTGATGTAAGTATTACATATTTTACCATTTATCCATTAGGCTAGGTAATTCTAGAACATGATTCTAAAATGACCTAGATCTAATTCCTAAATAAGCCAAATGATATGAAATAATGTTAATTAAATGTATAACTTTCGAACACTTGTGAACCCACTCAATGTACGTATTTTATCCGCACTATTCAATTGTTTTGCCAACCAAACAGTTCGATCATGGAGCCCACTGACATTTGCCTTGTGCATCTGAATTGTTCTTCCTTGTATTACCTTAATGTATGTGAGTTACCTATACTATCTACTTGTTGGGACCCACCGTAATGTTTGTGTGTGGTGCCATCTGCTTGCAGGATCACTTGGAAGTAGGACCCACTACGTTGTATAAGACAAACCCACATCATCCAACCGTGACTAACTCTTATGTGTATATTATATACCCAAGTCGTTCAACTTAGGGCTCACTGTATCATATGAGGTTTACCTATGCCTTCTAAACCATTATAAAACTACTATGATAATTATTTACAAATCCAACCTACTAACAACTCAATTGAAGGTGAAGCCCTCTACATTATAAGAATTTCACCAGCACCATCCATCCTGTGGCTCATTTACTATAGGTTATATCTATGCCTTTCATCTCATAACCACTTGGTGCATGTACTTTACGTCACCACCACTCATTAACCATAAGGCCCAGTTGGGGTATAACCATGTGGTCCCAATAGAAGAGAATCATGTTGGGCCAAAGCCTCTAATGGAATATCTATCTTACGAAGGATAAGGTGTAATTTTGAATACAATTAATGCTCATGATTATGATAGCTATGGATGATATTAGTGATGTTAATGATTATGGTTAATCGAAGTATGTGATTTAATATCTTGATTAATGTTGTTCTACTTCCTAGCATACTAAATTCATCTACTTAATCATGTTGATATTAATCATACTCATGCACCATGGAATGATGGTATGTGCAAGTGTACTTCAATACATTTGTTCATGTGTAAGATATGTCCTCTTCAGTTTAGTCACATGACCATGGATTGATATAGTTGATAGTGGCACATGATGATTATATGTCATTTTTGGCTTAAAGGTTAGGCAGGTCCTAAACTCATGGCATTATATGCCCTTGAACATATGCCTTATCATAATTGCTTAAATTCATGCATAATCATGACATACATGATGATCGAAATACCATAGTTGTGTTGTACAACATGAGTTGGATCTTGACGATGAAATGTACATCTATGATGATAGCTTGGGTTATCCCTGAAAATGAACGGGACACTGAAAGTGTGGAAATAGTAGGGGATGATGTGCCCCTTGGGTTGAAAGTCCCTAAACCTCGATGCTAGATAGGGATACCTCACTGTCGGGCCAAGTGGATACATGGGTCATGGATTTGACTCCCACTGACGAGGTCAGGTTGAGAAGAGGTGGGTCCAACCTGCTTAAGGGCTGAGGTGCAAACAGGGACCTGTTTGACCCGCCGACGAGGAGAAGAGCAAACGAGGTCCGCTACTAGTATACAAAATGGTGATTGTAACCCCATTAGTGGGTAGCGAGGTTGATTGCTGGTGTCTGGTGCATGGGTGTCGACTACGGTGTTTTTCCGAGATATACAATTATGATATGGCATGACAATATGATGATAATGATGTGATTACGGATGCATGTAATACAGTTATGGATGTGGTATAGGAGAAATGAGAATATAACTTAGTGATGCTAGTAGCATTGACTCGGAATATTACTATGATGCATATGCATTGCATTGGCATCGACATCATACCTTACATACTATGCACCTTTCACCATACATGATTTCTTCGTGGCATATTTATGTTGGTTGCATATAGGACACACTACACACACGTTTGTACTCACTGGGCTTTTTTCCTAAGCTTCCTATTTTTCATTTTTTTAGGGAAGGAGTAGCTTGGAAGACTTAGCTTTCTTGATACGTTGTATCTATTTTTCAATTTGGCAATGTTGTTTTCGTGTACCTTTTGGAAAGCATTGTACTTGTAACCATCAGGATTTATAATAGAGAGTGTTGCTTGGTATTTTGATCATGGATCTTCATGCTCAGGTATTATATATATATATATAATTTTAGTAAAAAAATCTTCCTTGTGGTATGCCGAACTCGGGACATGGTGTATGGAAGTTAAGTGCCAGATTCAGGGCATCACGGAAGCTGTCTGTCCCCGAATTTGGGGCATGACACATGTGGAGGCCACAACCTTGATGTCGCTAGGGTGTATGTAATCATGACATATAAGATATGAAATACATGAGTCATACCATCCAAGTCATCTACCAAACCTACGCATATCGCGGGATCATTTGGAGCGACCTTATCTTATCTAGAGTCTCCAAAGTGTCTCAAGACGAAGGTCATATGCTATGAACAATCATCATCTACAATAGGCATACAAATGATGCATATGAAATTTGATTATGTACATTCATAAACACTATGCATGAGATGTGTAATACCGCATTAAGCATAAAGTAGGGTTAAATCAATATAAAGCAATGCTAACTTAAATGTAAGAGCATTGCTGCCTCAAATATAAAATAAGTGTCGCATTAATATAAGGAAAGTGTCATGTCAATATAAATAAAGTATCATGTCAACATAAAGAAATGCTATTAGCAAATATCATTGCAACCCTCGCACCAATCACTAATGTAATGCCACAAAATCATCATGTGTCATACCAACATTTAACACTGAATTATCCAAGTCATGAAAGCTTGTGAATAATATACATAACATATAAGGATTCACATGCATCATTAATATCATAGCCATCATCCAACACTAGCTTATACATGCCCCAGGCATTATGCGTCTACCATGCATGAGGTTATCATTATGTTCACTAACATCATTTATTTATCATCATTCATACATAAAGTAAAACATGTTTATCTTATGCATGAGATCATCGTGATCATCGACGTATGCATTATTGTCACTTGGATATCAATATCATCTCTAATGTAACCAATATCAAGCAAAGCATAGTGATTATATGAAAGTAATCATAGCAAAGCATGGTGTTGAGTCAGCTAGACTG
This sequence comes from Magnolia sinica, assembly GCF_029962835.1. Lineage (NCBI taxonomy): Eukaryota > Viridiplantae > Streptophyta > Magnoliopsida > Magnoliales > Magnoliaceae > Magnolia > Magnolia sinica. Next base: position 53,815,140 of record NC_080581.1, read on the forward strand.
TAGAGCCTCATAGGAAGATCAATTCATAACGTCTGCCTCAACCAAATGTGTGCAAGCTTGCCACAGGTAAATCTAAGCCTCATATCCCATGTCCCAAAACACCAGGTATTTAAAGCCCTTAAAACAACTTAGAACATCATAGGGTTTTTATGTCAAGAAAACTTTTTCAAAAATCAGAAAATCTCTAAGTTTTCTTGCTCTATCGATTTTATCGATACACAGCTCGATATGATCGACATGCACTGTCGATGTCCTCGATGACAAAACGATTCCATCGGAATGAGGACACAAGTGTCCAACAACCACATATATCTCTGGATGGATTTATCGATTTATCGATATTCCTATTAATATCATCGATATTTAAATCTCAAGTTCATCGAAGGTGACTCGATAATATCGACAGACAGATCTCTGGTGCCCCTGTTTTCTCTTAAGAATATCATATGTGCATCGATATATCGAAGCCCCTCGATATCGTCAAAGTTCAAATCTTGATGATATCAATAGGCTCTCGATGATATCGATCATGGGCACAAAGTTTTTCAGCAAAATATTTCAGGATAATTTATTTATGATTGAGGGTCACTCGATAGAATCGATATTCAAACATCGATGATATCAGTACGGTTTTGATGGCATCGAACATGGACAGAAACTGTCCAACAAGCTTAAACGAAAATCCCTTGGATTTATCGATGCTTCGACATAGCTATCAATATCATCGACATTCAAATTCTGATGATCTTGAAGGTCCCTCGATCATTCTTAAAAACTTGAAATATTTCATAGCAAGTCCCTCTCATTTTCAAATGTTGAGGAATCGAACTTCGCATCGATGGAATCGGAGTTCGAAATTTGATGACATCGATACATGTTTCGATTCCCTCAACCAGCTGGTAATAAGTTTCAAAAGCGTATGACATTTGAGTTTGTGTCATCGAGCAGACCGTCGATGCTATCGAGAGTATATGCTCGATGATATCGACCCTGCTTGATGATATCGAACTCTGTCATAAATGTGACAGTTTTATATATGTTAGAACCTTTTTCCTATATAAAGGGGACTTATCCATTATTGCTGGTGGAGAAAGAAGAGAGTGCTTTTGAGTGTTTAACCTTAGATCATATACCCAAAGCCCTTTCTCTCATAGGAGTTCATCCTCCAATCCACCCTCATCATTGATATTCAATAGAGTGGATTAGGGAATGAACTTCCACATTCAAGGATCCTCTAGCTGCTATCTTAATGGCAAATCATTAAGCTGGGATGCCTTGAATGCATAGATAATTGGAATCACTCTATCTCCTTTATAGGAAAATATCTTGAGAGTAGAATTCCATCATTACCTTGACTGAACCCGTCGCCATGTATTGGTATATCTTCTGTGTTGTGGATCAAGGAAGCGAAAGACTCTTCATCAACAAAGGAGGAGATCTTCTACAACGAGCAAAAAGGGACTCATCTGCTTATCTGTAAGTTATCAGAGTCTAGAGGACACTTGTGATCATTCCTTTTTAAGATTGAGTCTAAGGTGTTTCTAACCCCTTCAAGCCCCCGTAGGAGGCCTCCGGTGAGAGTGTACGTGGTGAGTGCGTTGTGTTAACCCTTGCTCTATGGAGAGCATAAACAGTTAGGGTCTTGAGGAAGATCCTTGGCCAGTGTGCTTAAAAGTGGGTGCGTTGTGTTTACCCTTGCTCGTGAGAGCATAAACAGTGAGGTTCCTTGTGTGGATCCTTGGCCAGTGTGCCTAAAACCGGGTGCTATGTGTTGACCCTTGCTCAGGGAGCATAAAGAGTCAGCCTAAGTGGAGGTTGTAAACGTTAAAAGTGAACCTGATTTAAAACCTTAGGTTTGAGGTGAACCGTTGTGAAACCTCCTTAGTGAAATCTGGTACACTCAAGGGTTGAGTGCGGTTACTGGGAGTGGAGTAGACAAGTAGTCAAACCACTATAAAAATGACTGTGTTTGAGATTGATGTTTATTTGTTTATGTGATTTCCTTCTATATCTTCTTATCTGATTATCTAAGATCACACCTCATAAACACACACAGTTATATCCATCATAAACTAGTTTACATATTATTTATCTCTAAAATAGTTTGTGATTGGATCCTCTACCGGGCTTGGAAGCCAGTAGAGTTACTTTTGAGTAATCCTAATCTATGTGTGTTAATTAGGATTAGTGTGATAGGATTTTAAATTGACATAAAATTATTAAAAAGTCCTATTCACCCCCCTCTAGGACATATTAGCATATTCCCACTTCAACTAAAAGCGGTCTTCACCACCATTTCATTATACACATATCATCATGGGCATCAACATGTGCATGATTTTCAACTAGGATATCAACCTCACCATCCAATGTAATGATCATCAAGTAAAGTATGGTGATCAACCAACATATTTTGTCATCATATACATGTACATACTATCATCATCATTAGCATGAAGATCACTTCCACTTCATGTTAACATAGGCAATGTCACAACTACCACAAACAACTACTCATTCATCATCAATGTATATGCCATAAATTCATAATCCATTAAATCATCACCATAATCAATATTAACCCTACCATAATCAGCATCAATTAGATCATATCTATCATTTCAACCAACAATTGGCGTATCCCACCTAAGTGTGATACCCTCATTGACCTTGGACTACGTGTAAGGCAAGCGGTCCCATAGGTCAAGCGTGAGTCTCACTTGGTGGACCGCTAGGTGAGTCTCAGTTGGGGGACCACTAGGCCAACTCCAAGGGATAAACTTTCAACCACAAAGCCTTTAATGGAATAGATCTAACTCCACAACTAAGTGGACCCCACTAGCTAAAGGTGTAAGTTCAAGATACGATTGTGCCCCATGTTTTACAACAAGTATAGTTAATGGGCTTTTTCATTAATTTAACATTCTTGTGGTATATCTCACTTAGGTTTAGGTTTGGTTTAGTAGTGGGCAACGTTCCCACACCAAGGGAAGTATACGTGGATACATACCTCTAAGGTGGATCCCATGACATAACTAGGCCCCACAATTCCAACATCAACTAGGAGAAAATTACAATCCTAAACATAAGACCCACATGCCAATATTGCATAGATTCTACATTGTGTTGGGCCCACGAACCTCATTCACAAGTAAAATATGAAGGCTTGTCTATTATAACTTATATAATCCAAATGGGACCCTTTAAATGTGGCTTAGCTAACTAGCGGTAGTGTTCAAGGCACACTGCCCACTAGGTAATTGGCCTACCTAAAGGGCCTAAGAAGATTTACCGTGACAGGATTTCTACTCCCATGTGTTTCTTTGGGATTGGGCCCACCGGACCTTAGTTTTGCTTCATTTGGATTAGCCCAAGGCTGCATATGACCTAGGAGAAACAATTGGGCAATAAGGCTATCCACCATATGCTCCGTAAGGTAATTAAAGAACAAATTTACACAATATACTAAGTGGGCCTTATTTAGCAAGGGTGCAGCTCATACAAGATAGCCCATTTGGGCCTTAATGTTATTTCATTTGGGTTAGCCCAAGGACACTTATAACCCAAGAGATGATATGTGGGCAACAAGGGCTGTCTACCGTCCAAATCATAGGATTAAATAACACTTATTTACCAACATCACAAGGTAGGCCTTACCAGATGGAGATATGACCCATGCACAAAAGGCTCACTAGGATTTTAGACCCACCACCACCTGTGAATTTATTCTTAGGGCCTAGACTAGATAGTCTGTCAAATGCCTTGGAGAGGAGGTGGACCCAAAGATAGGGCCCACATGAATTTCCATATCGAACGGACTTTTAGTACAAGGTTAGTTTTGGGCCATTTTCGAGTTAGATTCATGATCACATGGGGCCCACATATAGTGAAAGAAAATAGCCACCTAGTAGATCTATATATGTTCTTTACAAATTATAATGCGGGCCTCATTGGTTGAGTATATACAATTTGCAATGATGGCCTAAACATGGGTACTTGGAGAAAATGTGCAGGAAACACGGTGCAAAATTAGTTTTGGCCCAAGTTTGAGTACGTCCCATGATCACGAGGGATCACCTTCCAGTATACCGTCAGGTGCACTTGGTAGTCCTATATATGAACTTCAAAAAATATAAGATGGAACCAACTGTTTATGTACACATAATATTTGGTGTAGGGCCAAAATAGGTATTTTAATTTTCTTCACAGAATTTTCTGCATAACCATGCCTGGTCCCATTTTGGGTTCCACTCCCTGATCACGTGGGGTCTGATTCAGCCGAAGTAAAATATTATTTCTCTATTCATTGGTATAGGCTAAAGGTTCCAAGTGATATCTCACACATATCTTATGTGTGGGGTCCGCTTTTAGGGCCTAAAGTTGGTCAAAAACTTGGAAAGTCAAATGTAGTTTCAGAAATGGATTTGTCCAACCTTTAGGCCCACTTTCAAATACTTGGGGTCCATTCTTGATGAAAGCAGTGGAAGATCCTAGCTAAATGCTATATGAATTAAACATCGCCTAAAGTGGGACCCTTAAATACAGAGCGTAGGGCCCACTACAATGTGTCAAAGAGTCCTACATGCAATACAGTTAAGTACTTGGAAAGATTTCAATAAACAGAAAAGTGCAAAGAAAAGGAAATAGCTAGAATGGCAAGTGGAGTCCACATGCTGGCAAAGCATAGATAAGAAATACACATCAATACACATGGCTGTCTAGATTGAATGAATTAATATAGTACATAAATCAAAAGTGGTCCCACTCCCAAGTGGGTCCACAATAAGATGATGAATGTTGTGGACAACATACATACAACATACAAGTAGCACATGAAATGTGTTGAGCAAATCTCTATTATCATATTCTCTATTGGGAAATCTGAACCAATGGATGGTTTGAGAATACATAATTTAGGATGTATATAGGTTTCCAACCATACAGAGCCTTGGATCCATCTAGTCCACACATAACAATTTAAGGTTTATCCTTACGGAAGTATCCATCGGTCCAGAATTTCCTAAATTTTATCATAAATGAATATAACATAGGGACCATACATATGATTATTAACTATCTTAAGTATGTTAAGAAAAAATATAAAATACATCTGACCGTCGGAATCACGGATTTGGTCCACACAATATGTTGTCACTACGAGCTCTCAGATTCATTTTTGTACAAGACAAAGATCTCATCCATCCGAACTCTGATCGAGGCATATTATATTTCATTGGAAAGCTACCTTAAATTTATACCAATGCAATGGAATATATCTTTCTATTGGGTTTAATAAAGGGTCAAACAATGGGTCCTTTTTTGGCAAATCGGAACCCTCTGTGTGCTGCTAGATAGAAGCCACATAAAGTTAATACCACGAATCATTGGACCATTAGATGGCTACGAAATTTTTTCCAAAGTTAGCTCATATTATGATTCATATTATTACTAAGTTTCAACTCAGATCTTAGTATAGTTGATTTTATATGATTTTTATAAGTTGCTATCCAGATACAAAAATGGGATTACATGTGAAGGGTGTGGATATAATGTTCATCATGGTGGACCAGACTGACGTGGGCCACCTTGCTGACTACCATGGCCAGTAATATATGCACCCATGGGGCTCCAAACTAGTTGGCCCCACTTACATAAAGGAAATATAAAATGAAGAGAGATGAGGAGGATGGAAGGAGGGGTGTAGACTCACCTCAAATGAATGGACAACTGGATGATGATGTGTGTTCCATTCCCTCTAGGTTTGATGGTGGGCAATACCTTGGCCCCACTTTCTCTTAAAATCTCAGAAATTTCTAAGTATAATAAACTAAAATTATAAGAGAGCTCCTATTCTTATATAGAGAATTGGGGGTTGAGGTGGCAAGATGATGTGGTAAGTTTATGGGGTCTTATTGGTATTAAAAGTGAGGTGGAATGTGGAGTATGCTATTGATAGTGGATGGATGAGGTGGATGGTGCTAAGCATGTATTGGCAAAGGTGGAAGAAATCTAGGCATACATTGGCTAATGGATGGATAAGGATTGTGGATTGTAGGTGATGCATGGGGATGATGAAGTGGAGTGTTGCAATTGGTTGTTTGAAGTGATATGCACAAAATAGATATGCATTTGATGCATGTGTAGGATGAGGTTGACATGCGCCATAATTGGTTTTTAAGGCATGAAAAGAGGGATAATGATGGGTTTCAGGGTAGAACTCATTTTTTTCTTATAACGCATTGTCTTATATGTGCTAGCTCCTTATTTGTCATGTAATGATTATCTTATCTTGTGATATTCTTATTCTAGAAAGTGGGCTTTAGGCCCACATGAGCTCAAGTACAATGGGCCTAGTATAATAAAGGTTGCTAATATTACAAGATCCACAAATTAGGCCATGAATTTGATTTGTCGTATATCACTAATGGAGCATCGAATTGATGTACGGTTTTCGCCATGGCGACCGTAACGACGACGCGGTCCACATGACAGAGGTTTTAAGATCATCCGAAAAAATTCACTCTGGTGGGTTTTCTAAGTGCGCTAGGGTGTAGTGTATAATCTATGAACATTGTGAGTTTGGACAGGCGTACGCACAAGCGGTATTATAAATGACTAAGATCCCACAATCATTGCTTCATTCTTTAACAAGCATCGGAGCATAACTCCATCGGCCCCTTTACGATACGTTCATTGTCGATCATGACATAATTTATGGACAGTCTTATTATGTTTTAGTCGGTCCTAGTTCGAGGACTCTGCAAATAACCCATCAAAGGGGGCTCTCCAATCATTTTCTTCTACATCAATTAGACATACCTCTTCTATGCATCTCCTTCGAAAAACTGAAGGTAATGATCTTTTTTAAACTGTGATTGACCAACTGGCCGATCCCTTTCAAATTTGCAACCCTACTGCCAAATTGTGCAATTTCATTGGCATCTATATTGTAGTTTCGAGTAACGTGCCTTAACTAAACATCATCGAATTACTCTAGTAGTTGAATAGCCACCGCATAATATGGTAATAATGATGGAATAGTGCACTTGAATGAACTAGTCATCTAGTTTATCACCAGTTGAGAATCCCTGATGATCATCGCTTCCTTTACCCGCAATTCCAACAGTATCTCTAGGCTGATTATCATAGCCTCGTTTTCGGCCTGATTGTTAGTGCACTCAAATTGTAACTAAAACATGGATTCTTACTGATTTCCATTAGGAGTAACTAACATTATACTGTCCCCAGATGTCACGTGGGTTCTGGATCCATCAAAGATTAATTTTCAAGGCTCAATTTGCACAACACATACATCCATAATACCTAGAGGAATATGCTCCTCTAAGTCTAACAGATGGCTGCCCAAAAATTCTATTATGGCCCTACCCTTCATTGCTTTCTGTGGTATATAATGCAGATCAATTTTGGACAGTCTAGCACCCATTTACCAATTTGGCCACTTAGAATGGGCCGATTTAACATGTATTTATTTAGATCAGTGATTGAAATTACATTAACCCTTTTGGCCAACAAATAATGTCTTAACTTAGTAGCTGCGAAGTATAAAGATAAACATAGATTTTCTATGGCCAAATATCGAGTCTATGCATCGAGTAACACTCGACTTAGATAATAGATTACTCTCTTGTGAATCATCTTCCTATGCTAGGAGGGCTCCGATCAACCCTGCAGATGCAACTATATATAGCCTAAGTGTCTGACCTTTGATAGGAGGCATCAACGCGGGCAGCTTTGCCAAATACTCCTTAATCAAGTTGAAAGCCTGCTGATGTTCTTCTTCCCATAAAAATTCAGTCCCCTGCTTTAATTATAACAATGGACAGAAGACGTTAGTCTTACTAGTACAATTAGATATGAATCATCGCAAGAAATTAAGATGGCCTAAAAACTTTTGTAACTCGGCCTTATTCCTTAGTGGCCTTGCATCGATCATGGTCTGAGCTTTGTTTTGATCGATTTCAATTCCTCTCCAATGTACGAGGAATCCTAGAAAATTACTGGTCGACACTTCAAAAGCACATTTCATTAGATTCATTTTCAATTTATGAGCTCGCATTCACTCAAAGGATTTATGCAAATGGGCCAAATGATCTTCTGCATCGACCGACTTGACTACCACGTTGTTAATGTAGACCTCTATAAATTGGCCAATCATATCACGAAAGATGGCGTTCATCGCCCTTTGAAATGTTGATCCAGCGTTTTTCAAACCAACTTTTCAGGACCCGAGTATCTGACTCATTTCCCAAAAACCCGAGTGTTAACCTTTAGAGAGCTAAATTATATATATATATATATATATATATATATATATATATATATATATATATATATATATATATATATATATATATATATGATTATACCCTGAATGCTCATCCAAGAACGACACAATCCCATGCCCAGCAGTTCAATCAATTAACTAGTTGACCATAGGCATAGGATACTCATCGTTGTGAGTTGTTGAGGGTCAAATATTGCATATTATCCCCATTTATTACTTGGTTTTATGAACATGATAATGCTTAATGTTCTATTTTAATAATGTTTGTGTTGCAAGGTGAATTTAAGAGCTTAGATTGAAAAGGATGCTAAAAGTATGGATTTAATGCTAAAAAATCACCAAAGCAAGGATCGAACTTATGAGACCAAAAATTAAGAATTCACATGCCAAATATCCAAGAAAATCAAGTGAGGAATAAAGAGAATTGAAGACTTGAAGTGAAGAAAAGGAACCTTAAAAATTCGCCTGCTTCGACCAGTTTAAGCTCTCCTTCGACCAGTCTAAGGCTCCTACTTGACTAGTTGAAGGTTCCTCGACTCGAACTCCAGTAACATGAACTTTTAATTTCATGCGATCCTTGACTAGTCGAAGACCTTCCTCGACCAGTCGAAGGTTTTCCTCGACTCGTCTAAGGTTACGCAGACAACACATGGACTGCGTAAATTTGAGGCGATTTCTGGGTTTTTTTAGAAAGTTAGAGTTGCAAAACTATAAATAGGAGTCCATAGGATGTTCCTTGGCACTAAGAGTTTTTCTTCATTTTCCTTAGTTGTTTTATGCTTTTCTTAAGAGATTTTAGTTCATTCATGTCTATGGTTGGCTAAACCTCTTGGCTAGGGCTAAGAGGTGAAGCTTGTAGAGTAATGGGATGTTTCTTTTACTTTGATTCATGTTTATGTTGAACCTTCTTTGATTCTAGTTTGATTATAAAGGAATACATTCAGTTCTTAATGGTTTATTGTGACTTAAATTACAGTAGATCCGCAATAGCTTTGAGTATCTTCTTTTTTAGATTTTGAGATTGTGGGATTGGTAAATCTTATTGTTAGCCATCGTCTAATGGGCATGGTTTGGTGATGGAATCTATTTAAATTATTACAATTCTCCTCCATCGAGAATTATGTCAAGGAAAGTTCAGATTGATCTTAATTGTATATCTTCCGATTGGATAGGATATGACTGCAATTCCAATCGTGTGACTTGAATCAAGTACGATGGCTCCCTGATCTCTACAAGTGGATCCTTGGAAACCCTACTTACCACCTTTGAATTTGTTAGTTTTAATCACTTTAATCATGATTACTTTTTCAATTATTCGGATTTAGTTTTAATTCTTCATTTAGTTCTAGTTCTAGTTAATTTCAGAAACGTATAAGATCAGTCCCTGTGGGTTCAACCTACGTCTCACTGAGATTATTACCACATCATGACCCTACACTTGGGGTTGTGAACAAGTTTTTGGCGTCGTTGTCAGGGATTGACGGTTGTGTTTTTCTGAGATTAACTAGTTTTAGGATTAGGTTAAGATTAGGGTTTTTCTGAATTATTTTTAGAAACTAACTTTCTAATTCTAGGTTTAGAACTTTTCTAATTTGTTTTTAGAAACTTTCCTTTTTAGAAACTAACTCATCTTTCTATTTCTATTTTTAGAAACTTGCTTATTTTTTTATTTTCTTATTTTTTTATAAACTAATTCACTTTCCTTTTTCTTTTACAAAAGCCTAACATAGAAACTTCTAATTTAGTGACTTCTTTTTAATTCCTTCTCTCTTTCTATTTCTAGATTTCTACTTCCCTTCTTTCTTTTAGGTTTAGGTTAGATTTTGAAATTGAGGGCTGAGAGTCTTTTATGCCCAAGTGGGTCCATGATAACATTCGACATCTTTTGAGTAAAGGAGGATTGGTTGAGGGGTTATCTATCCATCATAGGATTAGACACCACTCGAGATCCACAGAGTTAATAAAAATTATGGCTGCCAATCAACTGGCCAATCAACTTCCAAATCCACCTCGACCTAGGGTTGAGGAAGTCAAGGATGAGATTGAGGTGCATCAAGCACCTCTACTTCGTACTTTATGAGATTATTTACAACTGGCGGAGGTGAGCATGCCCTCATGCATGGTTTTTTCAGAAAATACGGGATATATGGATTTCAAGCCAGGGGTGATCCAACTCCTTCTAAAATTCCAAGGGATTGAATTTAAAAATCCATATTTACACTTGAAAGAGTTTGATGAGATCATAGCCACTTTATATTTTCCTAATGTGTCTGATGACACGGTCAGGCTGAAACTCTTTCCATTTTCTTTGAAAAAGAAAGCTAAGGCGTGGTTGCATTCACTATATCCTCGATCCATTAGCAGATGGAATGACATGACAAGGGAGTTCGTAAAGAAAATTTTCCCATACCATAAAACGAACACCCTTAGAAAGTCAATCATGTACTTCGCCTAAAAGGAAGATGAAACATTCTTCCAATGTTAGGAGCGGTTCAAGGATCTTGTCAATTCATGCTCATAACATGGCTTCGAAATGTGGTGTATCACGAACTTCTTCTATGATGGACTGACATCTCTCATGCGCCAATTGGTTGAGACAATGTACAACGGGGAATTCATGAATAAAAATGTCGATGATCTGTGGGACTATTTTGATAAGCTTGCTGAAAACACACAATCATGGGACATCTCCCCGAAATCGAGCACCACTTCTAAGCCTACTCAATCGAAAGAGAGGGACGGAATATACCTTTTGAAAGAGGATGATGATATCAATGTTAAAGTGGCTAATCTCACAAGAAAACTTGAGGCCATGAAATTAAAGAAGGATAAGGCTAAGGAAACTGTTTATGGTATTTGTGCTTGCAACATTCACACAATTGAAAATTGTCCAACAACACTTGCTTTTCAAGAGGTACTGAATGAGCAATCTAATGTCATAAAAAATTACCAAAGACCTTTCAGTGGACCACCTCCAATACATACAATCCTAGTTGGAGAAATCATCCAAATTTTAGTTGGAGGAATGGGCAAACTGCTATTCCTCAAGGATTCCCTAATCAAATTCCAAATCAAGGGAAACCTCAAGAGGACCTGGTTCTAAAGCATCTTCAAAATCAATAGCTTTTCAATCAAGGTATGCTACAAGTCTTTCAAGATCTTATAAAGGCCATTCAAGGGCTTGAGACAAAAAATGCAATTGGGAACAAGGGAGGCCTTCCAGCTCAACCTCTTCCTAATCCAAAACCACAATATGAAGTCAGCGACCCGAGCTCTTCAAATCAAATAGAGCAAGCTAAGTCTATCACCACCCTTAGGAGTGGGAAAACAATTGACAAGTCTATTCCGGTAAGGGCTGAAAAATCTAAGGACCTAGAAATTGATGAAGCGGATAGACCTAGCACTGCTCCACAAGAATTAGAACTGGAACTTTAAGGCCAACCGATTGCACCATTCCCCCAACGGTTGGTTGCACCAAAACGTCTCTCTAACTCTCAGGACATTCTAGAGGTGCTTAAACAAGTGAAGGTCAACATCCCTCTCCTGAATGCCGTGAAACAAATTCCTTCATGTGCCAAATTTCTTAAAGACCTATGCACGACCAAGAGGCGGCAAAGTATCAAAAAGAAAACTTTTCTAACGAAAGAAGTGAGTGCCATCCTCAAGTAAGATGTGCCACAGAAATATAAAGATCCCGGTAGCCCAACTATCCCTTGTGTAATTGGGAACTATCGGATTGAGCACGCACTTCTTGACTTAGGTGTGAGCGTAAATCTAATCTCATACTCAGTCTACGAACAACTGGGTTTAGGTGAATTAAAACCCACCCGGACTACATTACAACTTGTTGATCGCTCAGTTTGTGTGCCGAGAGGGATAATTGAGGATGTGTTGGTCCACGTTGACAAATTTTACTACCCAGTAGATTTTATCGTCCTGGATGCTCAACCCATCGTAGACATGAGCACTTAAATTCCCGTCATCCTTAGTCGCCCATTCCTTACTACATCAAATGTGATCATTAATTGCAGGAATGGAGTCATGAATTTATCTTTTGGGAATATAATATCGGAGCTCAACATCTTTTTCAATATAAACAAACAGGCAGAGGATGATGATGATGACCACGATGTTAACTTGATTGATTCCTGTATGGAAGATAGAACTCTGATGACTTTATCCTCTAACCCTCTAGAGACGTGCTTGGCACACTCCCATGATTTGGATGATGATACAATTAGGGAGATAGGTGCCATACTGGATGCTATGCTGGTACTTGAAGTTAACCGATGGAGGCCACAATTTGAAGAATTACCCTAAACTGATGTAGTGCCTCTACTGTCTAACCTCAAAGTGCTGAAGCTTAACCTAAAACCCTTACCCTTTGATTTGAAATATGTTTATTTAAGTCAAGATGAGACATACCCGGTGGTGATCTCTTCCTACCTTGACCAAGAACAAGAGAGTACGCTTATCTCTACTCTCATTGAGTATAAAGGAGCCCTTGGATGGTCGATTACGGAACTCAAAGGAATTGACCCTTTGATTTGTACTCACCACATTCATCTTGAGGATAATGCGAAGACCTCCTGGCAACCACACCGTAGATTAAATCCAAACAAGAAGGAAGTGGTTAAGGCCGAGGTTCTCAAGCTATTGGATGTAGGTATCATATATCTTATATCCGATAGCCAATGGGTGAGCCCAACTCAGGTGATTCCTAAGAAGTCCAAAATCACCATCGTACCCAATGCCAACAATGAACTCGTACCAACTACAGTCACCACTGGTTGGAGAATGTGCATTGACTATAGGAAGTTAAATATTATGATGAGGAAAGACCATTTCCCTTTGCCCTTCATCGATTAAATTTTGGAAAGGCTAGCTGGTCATTCCTATTACTATTTCCTTGACGGATGTTCAGGCTATAATCAGATCAAGATAGCCCTTGAAGACCAAGAAAGACCACATTTACATATCCTTTTAATACTTTTACTTACCGAAGGATGCCATTTGGACTGTGTAATGCCCCCGCTACCTTTTAGTGATCTATGTCGATTATTTTTTCTAATATGGTAGGGAAATATTTAAAGGTCTTCATAGACAATTTCTCAATTTTTGGTCCATCCTTTAGCAAATGCTTAGAAATTTAAAAATTGTGCTAAAGCAATGTGAGGAAAAGAACTTGCTACTAAATTGAGAGAAGTGCCACTTCATGGTTCGTAAGGGAATAATCCTTGGACACATCATCTCATCCAAAGGAATCGAGGTAGATAAGGCTAAGATTGATCTTATCTTTAACCTACCTCCACCCAAGAACATATGAGACGTGCGATCCTTCTTAAGACACGCCAAATTTTACAGGAGATTCATAAAGGACTTTAGTTATCTCTCTCATCCTTTATGTAATCTACTTCAAAAGGATATACCATACGAGTGGACTGAGCAATGCCAAGAGGCTTTCTCCAAGCTCAAGGGCATGTTAATCACCGCACCTATCATGCAGCCACCCGATTGGAATCTTCTTTTAAAATTATGTGTGATGCGTCTGACTATGCTCTTGGGGCGGTCCTAGGCCAGAGAAAAAGCAAAAAGCCTTATGTTATACATTACGCAAGTAAAACCCTAAATCTCATCCAAGTGAATTACTCAACTACGGGAAGGAACTCTTAGCAGTAGTATTCGCTTTGGACAAGTTTAGGTCCTACTTAATTGGATCCGAGATCATCATCTACACAGATCATGTGGTGCTCAAGTATCTTCTTTCTAAGAATGAAACTAATCCCCACTTGATAAGATGGATTCTCCTACTCCAAGAATTCGATTTGAAAATAAAAGATAAAAAAGTAGTAGAGAACGTAGTGGCTAACCATCTTTCCTGCCTTGATCCCTCTAATTCCCTTAAGAGGAGGCATATAAATGACATGTTCCCTGATGAACAGTTATTCAAAGTCTCCCACTCACCTTGGTTTGCTGATATTACTAATTATCTTGCCACAAGTTTTACGCCAATACATTAAACTAAGCAAGATAAGAAAAAAATTCTTCACTGAGATTCTTAAGTTCTTCTAGGATGATCCATATTTATTTAAATATTGCCTAGACCAAATCTTAAGGAGATGTGTGCCAGACAATGAACATTAAAGTGTCATCTCCTTCTATCATTCTCAGGCCTGTGGTGGTCAATTTTCTACTAAATAGCCCATGCCCAAAATTCTGTAGTGTGCATTTTACTAGCCTACTATGTTCAAGGACACTCATGAGTTTTGCAAGGCTTGTGAGCGTAGTCAGAAATTGGGAGCGTTGTCCCATCGAAACATGATGCCCTAAAACCCCATTATGATCATTGAAGCATTTGATTGTTGGGGCATCGATTTCATAGGACCATTCCCCCAATCCTTTGGGAATTTATATATTTTGCTAGTGGTAGACTATGTCATTAAATGGGTCGAAGTGATCCCATGCTGGAATAATGATCATCAACTGGTCATTAAGTTTTTGAAAGAGAGCATCCTTTCCTGGTTTAGAATGCCTCGAGCCATCATTAGTGATCCAGGTTCACATTTCTATAATAGGCCATTTGCGAATTTAATGAAAAAATATGGCATCTTTCACAAGGTGAGCACTCCATACCACCTACAAACAAGTGGGCAAGTTGAGATTTCCAATAGGGAGATTAAACACATTCTGGAAAAGATGGTTAACCCTGACCGTAAGGATTGGTCAATATGATTGACCAATGCTTTATGGGCTTACCGTATCGCATTCAAAACTCCAATTAGAAAGTCTCCCTTTAGACCTGTTTATGGGAAGGCTTGCCACTTGCCTGTGGAGTTGGAACATAGGGCCTACTGGGCTATTAAAAATTTGAATTTCAATATGGACAATGCTGGCTCGCTATGCAAACTTCAGTTGATTGAACTTGAAGAAATCCGGAATGATGCATATGAGAAATTGAGAATTTACAAGGATAGGATGAAGGTGTTACATGACCAACAAATTCTTCAAAAATCATTTACACCAGGTCAGAAGGTCCTTTTGTATAATTCTCGGTTACACCTCTTTCTGGGAAAACTACGATCTTGTTAGACTGACCCTTTCACTATAACTAATGTATATCCTCATAGGGCTTTTGAGATTCAGAATCCAAACAATGGCAATGAATTCAAAGTGAACGGACATCGATTAAAGCCATTTGTTGAGAAATTTGATTCAGAGGACATGTCCATACCTCTGAATGATCCTGTTTACCAGGAGTGACCTCTTAGTTTGACTAAGGTGTAGTGATGTTTACTGGTTTCCCCTGTTTAGGATAGTTTGCTTTTTGCTGTTTTAGGATAGTTTGCTTTCCGCTGTTTTATGATAGTTTTATTTTCGTCTGTTTGAGTCTTTTGTGCTAACTCATCTTTACACTGAGATCATTGGAAAACCCTCAAAATTTCTTCTTCAGGTATTATCTTCCCATCACTTACCTTTTTCATTTCATTGCCTCTTTTGCATTACATGCTTATTCCTTTTACATTGAGGACAATGTAGATTTTAGGTTAAGGATGGGAGATTATGTAAACTAATCAGTTGTTTTCTTAGTCCTTGAGCAAAAATTGAGGAAAAGTGTAAACTTTTTAAAAATTAGAATTATAAGATGCTTAATGTTAATGATTTATGTCTCTTGGATTCGGTTACTTGGAGATTTCAAAGTTAAGTTCAAATTATTAATCCATGAGTAAAAGTTTTAAACATTGATCGAGTCATGATTTCACATGTCACATCTAGCCGTCACATTAAAGCTTCATTTAACATTGAATTGTTAACTTGGCAATTATTAAGCATGAAAGAAACCAACCTGGGGAATTTATCCATCATGTTCAATGAGAAGAGTTGAAAAGAAAGAAAAAAATATAATGCCTAGATAAAAAACCAGTTGTCGTAAAAAAAGGCCACCTATTAAAGATCATTAAAAAGATTGAACATAGCATGAAAGCTATCGATGAAAAAATCAAAAGCTGGAGAAAAAAAAGGGGGATTAAAAGATGAACATAAGGTAAGTTTCCTTTTAGGTTTTGATTGTATTGAATGCTCTTTTGATCATCAATGTTATCATGAAAATGAAGAATTGAACCTTTCATTGTGATAAGTCTACACTTTATTATACACCCATGAAACTCAGTGTTTGGAATAGTTCTAATTAGAGGCTTAATGCTTTAAACTTGATTATGAAGTTTACCAAATGCTAGAATTTAGGAGAGAATAATGCTCAACATTGATGTATTTTGAAACTCTATTATTTGGATTGTTTTTGAAACCTCTCGAGCTTATGAAAATTATACAATGGTTTTCGAAATATTTTTTGCATACTTTGCTCGGGACTAGCAAAATGTTGGTTAGGGATTGTGTTGAGGGTCAAATATTGCATATTATCCCCCATTTATTACTTTATTTTATGAACATGATAATGCTTAATATTCTATTTTAATTATATTTGTGTTGCAAGGTGAATTTAAGAGCTTCGATTGAAAAGGATATTAAAAGCATGGATTTAACGCTCAAGAATCACCAAAGCAAGGATAGATCATATGAGACTAAAAATGAAGAATTCACATGCCAAAGATCTAAGAAAACCAAGTGAGGAATGAAGAAAATTGAAGACTTGAAGCGAAGAAAAGGAACCCTAAAAATCCGGCTGCTTCAACCAGTCTAAGCTCTCCTTCGACCAGTCTAAGGCTCCTACTCGACTAATCGAAGGTTCCTCGACTCGAACTCCAGCAACATGAACTTTTAATTTCATGCGATCCTCGACTAGTCGAAGACTTTTCTCAACCAGTCGAAGGTGCCCTCGACTAATTGAAGGTTTTCCTCGACTCGTCTAAGGTTACGTAGATAGCACACAGATTACGTAAATTTGAGGTGGTTTCCGAATTTTTCCAACTCGGTGCAAAAGTTGGAGTTGGAAAACTATAAATAAGAGTCCTTAGGACGTTCCTAGGCATCTTCTAGGGTTTGAGGAATGAAACAAAAGGGTGAAGAAGCCGTCGCCAAGAGTTTTTCTTCCTTTTCCTTAGTTATTTTTATGCTTTTCTTAAGAGATTTTAGTTCGATTATGTCTATGGTTGGCTAAACCTCTTAGTTAGGGCTAAGAGGTGAAGCTTGTAGCATAATGGGATGTTTGTTTTACTTTGATTTATGTTTATGTTGAACCTTCTTTGATTCTAGTTTGATTTTAAAGAAATACTTTTAGTTCTTAATGGTTTATTGTGACTCAATTTACAGTAGATCTGCAATAGCTTTGAGTATATTCTTTTTCTAATTTTGAGGTTGTGGGATTGGTAAATCCTGTTGTTAGCCATCGTCCCATGGGCATGGTTTGGTGATGGAATCTCTTCCAATTATCACAGTTCTCCTCCATTGAGAATTAGGTCAAGGAAAGTTTAAATTGATCTTAATTGTATATCTTCCAATTGGATAGGATAGGACTCCAATTCCAATCATGTGACTTTAATCAAGTAAGAGGGCTCCCTGATCTATACAAGTGGATCCTTGGAAACCCTAGTTACCACATTTGAATTTGTTAGTTTTAATCACTTTAATCACGATTACTCTTTCAATTATTCGGATTTAGTTTTAGTTCTTCATCTAGTTCTAGTTCTAGTTAATTTCAGAAGCGTACAAGATCAGTCCCTGTGGATTCGACCTCGGTCTCACTGAGATTATTACTATGTCATGACCCTACAGTTGGGGTTGTGAACAGGAGTATCTAGATTTAAATTTCTGAGATCTACACACACTCTTATCTTAACGATCTTCTTCATTACTAGGACCATATTTGACATTCATTTTGCATATTTGATCAGTTGAATAAACTCAGCTTTTAAAAACCATTTGATTTCTTCTTTGACTTTGAGAGTGACTCTGGTTATCATCCTCCTTGGAGGCTATTTATGTAGTCGATATCCTTATTTGGTCAGTAACCTATGCTCAAGTAAAGATCTGTCCAATCTTGGCATGACGTGATAGTCTCATGCGAAGCAGTTTGTAAATTCTTGTAACAAATTTATTATTTTACCCCGTTTGGTGGTCGTAACAGGTTGCTTATAAATACGAGCCTCGGATCCTGATTTGTCCCTAGATTTACTTCATCCAGCAAGTCTTGGACTTGCTGTCAGCGTTCTTCTACTTCCTCTAGTAAATCTTTTATATCAAAACTATCTTTCTTGGTTGATCTACCCAATTCAACCAAGTTCATAAAAAATGCCTCATCACTTCCTTATAGGCTCTCTTCAAGCCTCTTTATCCTGGCCATGAAATCAGCAAGGCACATACACCTTTAGCTGTCACGATCATGGTAACTCTTTGATGATACAACTTATAGTCGGCCGATAGAGGGTTAAACCCTTTGTCTAGGTTTCATCTTCCTGGACAGTTATAGCCTAAATTATACTGCCTAGGTTCTTCTTTATTGAAATACTCGTCGGCCGTCCATACTTATTCCTTCTAGTGAACCTGATGGACCCTATTTCTTCACCATAGTAATAAGCTTCATTGGCATTTGATGTGGCCACAAAGGGCTTATTATCGGCTAACACAAGATCGACCCTGTTATGATTCTAAAAGATGACAAACTAGTGAAGAGAAGAGGGAATGCATGCAAAAGAATGAATCCAATCTTTCCCTAATAGGGCATTGTAACTTGATGAAGTGTCAACTAGAAAGAACGGTGCCAAAAAAGACTTGGTACCTACTGTAAAATCGACCAGCAGAACACCATGTGTGTCAGTAACATTGCCGACGAAATTGTTGACAATTACTTTCAAAGGGATCAAATCATTTGTGGTCTTCCCCAATTTAACCATCATTCTCTTTGGAAACAAGTTCATGCGGCTCCGTTATCTACTAAAATTCTGGTTACAGGACATCTGTCTAAATGATCTGAAATATATAACGGCTTAAGGTGTTGCATCATGTCAGTGGTGGGTCCTTCAATAATTAATCTATCAGTAGCCACATCAGTCGCTACGGTGATCGTGTCAGCATGTGATACATTGCCTTATTTCCCTGCACCATAAGGGAAAGAAGCGTGCTAAATAATAAATGGGGAAACATATTCTTCCACATCAATTGGTGTTGTGTTTGGTTGAGTAGATCTTGCCTAAAATTCAGACTGTAAAGTAAGCACAATGTTATAATAAAATATTGTTGGTGGCAATGAACCAAATATAATACTACTACCGAAACCTTGTCCCTTAGTGTATCAGACTCGATCTCATTAGTCTAACTAGGGTTCTGTTCTTCGTGGGGCCAATTGATGAATCAGTCACCACGTCCCCTGGCTTGTTCGCAGTAGTCATGAATTCACTAGACAAACACTCTTTTGTAGGGAAGCAATCTTTGCTAAAATAATCCGATGAGTTGTCAATATTGTCTTCTTCTTTAAATTTGCTCAATGCTTCGGCATTTTTTAGAATAGCTTTGCTCTCTGTTGAGGGTCAAACATTGCACAGTATCCCCCATTTTATTACTTGGTTTTATGAACATGATAATGTTTAATGTTCTATTTTAATCATGTTTGTGTTGCAAGGTAAATTTAGAGCTTGGATTGAAAATGATGTTAAAAGCATGGATTTAACGCTCAAGAATCACCAAAGTCAAAAATGAGTCTTATGAGACAAAGAATGAAGAAATCATATGCCAAAGATCCAAGAAAACCAAGTGAGGAATGAAGAGAATTGAAGACTTAAAGTGAAGAAAAAGAACCCTAAAAATCTGCCTGCTTCGACTAGTCTAAGTCCTGCTTCGACCAGTCTAAGACCTTCCTCGACTAGTCGAAACTCGAACTCCAACGATCAAAATCCTCTAAATTCCCGTCATCCTTGATCAATCGAAGGCTATTCTCGACTAGTCTAAGGTTACGTAAATTCTGCGCGGACTGCGTAAATTTGAGACAGTTTCCGAATTTTTCCAACTTGGTGTGAAAGTTGGAGTTGTACAACTATAAATAGGAGTCCCTAGGATGTTCCTAGGTATCTTCTAGGGTTTGAGGAGTGGAGCAAAAGGGTGGAGAAGCCGTCGCCCAGAGTTTTTCTTTTTCTTCCTTAGTTGTTTTCGTATTTAATGTAAGAGTCTTTAATTCAATCATGTCTATAGTTGGCTAAACCTCTTAACTAGGGCTAAGAGGTGAAGCTTGTAGCGTGATGGGATATTTCTATTGCTTTGATTCATGTTTATGTTGAACTCTCTTTGATTCTAGTTTGATTATAATGAATATTTTTAGTTTTTAATGGTTTATTGTGATAAATTACAATAGATCTACAATAGCTTTGAGTATTTTCTTTTCATGCTTTGAGATTGTGCAATTAGGAAATCTTATTATTCTCCATCATCCCTTAGGGATGGTTGGATGATGGAATCCCTTCTAATCTTCATAATTATCTTATGATTAGTTGTGGAATTGGTATACCCTGTTATTTGTCATTGTCTCCTAGAAGTTCAGTTTTGATCTTAATTGTTATATCTTCCAACTGGATAAGATAGGACTCTGATTCTAGTTGTGTCCTTAAATCAAGAATAGTATCACCCTATTAAAAACCTTAGTTCCTACCTTTGAATTCTTAAGTTTTAATTACTTTAATCACAATTACTCTCTTAATTACGTTAGAATTAGATTCACATCTTCTTCCAGTTCTAGTTCTAGTTACTTTCAGAATACACCCAAGATTAGTCCCTGTGGATTCGACCTTGGTCTCACCATGATTATTACTACATCGCAACCCTACACTTGGGGTTGTGAACAAGTTTTTGACGCCGTTGCCGGGGACTAACGGTTGCGATTTTCTTAGATTAACTAGTTTTGAAATTAAGTTACGATTAGGGTTTGTTTACTTTCTATTTTTAGGTTAGGGTTTTTCTGATTTATTTTTAGAAACTAATTTACTTTCTATTTAGGATTAAAAACTTTCCTAATTTGTTTTTAGAAACTAATTTACTTTCTTAATTTTTTTAAAAAAAAACTATGCTGCTTTTTTTTATAAAAAAACTAATTTATTTTCCTTTTTCATCTGCAGGATCCTAATATAGAAACTTCTAATTTGGTAACTTCTTTCTAATTATCTCTCTTTCTATTTCTCTCTTTCCTTTTAGATTTATGTTAGATTTTGAAATTGAGGGCTGAGAGTGTTTCATGCTCAAGTGGGTTCGTGATAACACTCGACGTCTCTTGAGTGAAGGAGGAATGGTTGGGGGGTTATCTATCCATCCTAAGATTAGACCCCACTCGAGATCCATAGAGTTAACTAAAGTTATGGCTGCCAATCAACCGACTAATCAACCTCCAAATTCACCTCAACTAGGGTTGAGAAAATCCAGGATGAGAATGAGGTGCATCGAGCATCCCCACCTCAAACTTTACGAGACTATTTACGACCGGTGGGGGTGAGCACACCTTCATCCATGGTTTTTCTAGAAAATACAGGAAACATGGATATCAAGCCAGAAGTGATCCAACTCCTTCCAAAGTTTCTTGGACTTGAATCTGAAAGTCCATATCTACACTTGAAAGAGTTTGATGAGATTATAGCTACTTCATATTTTCGTAATGTATCTGAGGACATGGTCAAGCTAAAACTCTTTCCTTTCTCCTTGAAAGAAAAAGTTAAGACATGGTTGCACTCACTATGTCCGCGATCTATTGGCAGATGGAATGACATGATAAGGGAGTTCATAAAGAATTTTTTTTTCCATATCATAAGACGAACACTATCAGGAAGTCGATCATGAACTTCGCCCAAAAGGAAGATGAAACATTCCTCCAATGTTTAGAGTGATTCAAGGATCTCGTCAGTTCATGCCCACAACATAGTTTTGAAACGTGGTGTATAACAAATTTCTTCCATGAAGGACTGACATATATCATGTGCCAATTCGTTGAGACAATGTGCAATAGGGAATTTATGAACAGAAATGTCGATGATGTGCGGGACTACTTTGATAAACTTGCTAAATTCGCACAATCATTGGACATCTCCCCAAAACCTAGCACCACATATAAGTTTACGCAATCAGAGGAGAAGGGTGGCATATACTTTTTGAAAGAGGATGATGATATAAAAGCTAAAGTGGCCAATCTCACAAGGAAATTCGAAGCCATAGAACTTAAGAAGGATAAGGATAAGGAAGTTGCCTGCGGTATTTGTGCTTGCAACATTTATACAACTGAAAATTGTCAAATAATACCTGCTTTTCAAGAAATACTGAATGATCAGTCGAATGTCGTAAACAACTAATAGAGGTCTTTCAAAGGAACCTCCTTAAATACCTACAACTCCAGCTGAAGAAATCATCCAAATTTCAGTTGAAGGAATGGACAATCTGTGACACCTCAAGGGATCCTTAACCAATTTTTAGATTAAAGGAAACCTCAAGAGGACCTGGTTCTAAAAAACATTCAAGACCAAGAGCTACTCAATCAGAATAATGCACAAGCATTTCAGGATATTAGATCAGCATTGGGAACGCTTGCGTCTTCTATTCAAAGGATAGAGTCACACTTAACAGTTGGGGAAGGGTGCTTCCAGCCCAACCTCTCCCAAATCCTAAACCATAATATGGAGTTAGTGAACCAAGCTCTTCAAATCCAATGAAGCAAGCTAAGTCTATCACCACTCTTAATAGTGGGAAGATAATTAATAAATTTATTCCGATAAGGGCTGAGAAGCCTAAGGACCAGAATGTAGATGAGACTGATAGACCTAGTGATGCTCCACATAAGGTAGAACTAAGACTTCAAAGTAAGCCGATTGCCCCATTTCCCCAACGATTGATTGCACTAAAACTTCTTTCTAACTCTCAGGACATTCTATAAGTGTTGAAATAAGTGAAGGTCAACATTCCTCTACTAGATGCCGTTAAACAAATACCCTCATATGCCAAAATTTTGAAAGACTTATATACGACCAAAAGACGGCAAAATATTCAAAAGAAAATCTTTCTGACAGAAAAAATAAGTGTCATCCTAAAGCAAGATATGCCACAAAAATACAAAGATCCTGATAGCCCAACCATAGCTTGTATAATTGGGAATTACCAGATTGAGCACGCACTTCTTGACTTAGGAGTGAGCATAAATCTAATCCCATACTTGGTTTATGAACAATTGGGTCTGGGAGAATTAAAATCTACCCAGACCACATTACAACTTGTCGATCGCTCTGTTTGTGTACCGAGAGGGATAATTGAGGATGTGTTGGTCCAGGTTGATAATTTCTACTACCCAATAGATTTTATCATCCTAGATACTCAACCCATCGTGGACAAATAAATCTTAACCGTCAAATTTTAACCATTGATCGACGTACCCAATTAGTCCGATATGACCGTCGATCTACAAGATCAATTAGTTCAATCTCAACCATTGATTTGGACATATCTAATCCAACTATTCATTAACTAATAAATTCAACCATATATTTAACCATCCACCCAACGATACAACCATCTAACCGTCCATATGTTGAAAATCAATGGAACACTTGCCTTTGCATTTGAACTGACCATCCATCATATCGGTCATATGGCCACCCACAATCCTACTTGTTCATCCACAAATATACCTTGGAGTCTAGCCATTGATCGTACAATAACTCATCTGCATATATCTATCTGTCCATCTATGCATACATTAATCCGTCCATCCATCTACATCATACACTTATGCACCATTGAATACATCACAACTACACACATACATACACAAGTAGCCATGCATGCATCATAGCTTACACATACATGTGGCACATGCATGTGGTGCACATAAGATGCATGGTGAATGTGTGCATTTAACTAGCCCACGTTGCAAAGAAAAGAAAAGGAAAAAAATGGGATGAAAAGAATTACAAAACGGAAACAAATGTAAGTGAAGTGTTTAGATTTGTGCACGTGGTGTAAACCAAAAGAAAGAAAGAAAAAAAATGTGATGTACAAAGATTTAAAAAAAAAAACAAGAGAAAACTGAAATTTTAAAAGACATTAATAGCACACGTGAGATGTTATCCTTATAAATAAGGATCAATGGAAGAGAAGTGGGATGTGGTGTGACGTGAGAAGAGTGAGGAGAGAGAGAAGAGAGAGAGGGAAGAGAGAGAGAAAAAAAAAGAAGAAGAAGAGAGTTGCTGGTTGGTTATTTATGTTTGAAAGAGAGAGAAAGAAGAGAGAAAAAGGAAGAAAAAAGGAGGAGAGAGAAAAAGGTAGAGAGAGGAAGAAAAGAAAAGAAAATAATTTTTTAAGAAAAGTGAGTTTTCTCTCACTTGATATTTTAAAAAAATTATTTTTTTTATTATTTAATTTTTCATTCATTCAAATAATTAGATCTTACTTGCCCATCTTATATATATTGTTGTTTGTTTAATTTTTATTATTTGTTTTAATTGCTTACTATAGTTTTAAACATGTCATTTTATTTTTTGTTGTTCAGTTGTCTTTATTTTAATTGACATGATATTATTGCAAAAATCTTGAGTTTATAAATTTTGGATTCTTAAATCAAATAAATTATATTGCATGTTACTTTTTATTATTATTAATTTATTTTATTTTTTTTAGAACTTTAATCATGTATATGCAATTTACATTGATTAACAATTTTGTTTTAAATTTAATAAATTGTGCACATCACGTATTATGAATTGATCAATAGGAGTCGTTAAATGTTTTTATAAATATTTGATTTATGTAATATTAAAATCATGCATCATTAAAATAGTTATGAAACAGCAGAAAATAGGTAAGGTGATCAAGTCCTCTGGGTTGAAAATCCCTAAAGCATAAATAGGTGGGGCGATCAAGACCCTTGGGTTGAAAGTCCCAGAAACCCAATTGGTACCTTTTGGAACCTCTACCATACCCTTTGAGTGGGTGAGCATGTCAACATTGCAAAAGGTTCCCACTGCCAGGTTCGGTAGAGTAGTAGTCTGACCAGCTAACGTACAAATGGGTCCCTCACCAAGTGCCTTTTAGATGGGTGAGCATATCATGCAAGAGGTTCCCATTGCCAGGCTAGGTGTTATGTTGGTGCGGGTGTTGGCCAACCGATGTAAACTGGCCCTAGTATTAAAAAGAATAAACCGCACATGTTATTATGGAGTATAACATATGTTGATTTCATTCATCCATTTTTCTTTGAAATTTACATTGAAACATTTTGTTTATTAAATCTCCTCATTTGTTGTTTTGCCTAAATATGTATTATATTTTTTTATACATTTTTATTCATATTACATGAGATTATTTTGAAACATGTGTTGAGATTACTCACTAGGCTTCGCAGCTTACCTTGTTGGGTTTTTACAATTTCAGGATCGGGATCACATGAAGGAACTTAAAGAGATTTTCTTTTATTTATTTTTGTTTCTTTACCATTTTCTAAATAAGTGTAATGAACATTTTGTATGACAACATTTCGATGACATGTGTTTGATGATACTCTTGAATAGTTGGAACATAGACATTTTTCTTTAAATAAATGTTTAATTATTCAATTTTTAGATTGTTATATTTTATGAATGAGGTTATTTTGTCAATATATGTGTGAAATATGAAATGTAAACATACAAAACATAAGTCATGCTTGCAGGTACGGAATCGGGGTCGGATATACCCTGTCACGCCCCGAACTCAGAAACCGGGCTCACAAAATTCCCGATCGCCGAATCCGGCGCCGACAGCCTCCGTAGAACCCCATTCTCGGATCCCGGCACCCATTTACCAGGTTCCGATCCTGGGATACCACAAGGAGGGTTTCAAATCATTAGTCTGATTCATAATGAGCATAATAAAAGCATAACCCACAAACAATAACCACAAGAACACCACCACAAAATTCACTATGATCAAAAACTTTTGAGTACAATGCGATAGAAAGGGAAAAATACAATGTAACCAAAGAAACAAAACTCCAAAGCTCGCCTGCACGGTCCAACTATGGCGAGACTAAGGCTGTGACTGCGTCCTGGCGTCACCTGCACGCATCAATCGTGCATAAGCTTATAGAAAGCTTAGAGGGTGGTGTGAGTGTGTGCGCAATATAAACGTGCTCAAAATGTAAGGTCAGAGTGATGCGGAATCATGGTGATGAGCACATGAATGCAATTAGCCGTACCAAGGCTATGCGGTGCAAGATATGAATGCTGTCGGCCATAACACAGCCATGCGATGCGAGATGCAACTCAAGCATGCCAATCCTCATCATGTAACAGTACAGTTCTCATTCTGGATAATCACCGGGGTCCAATACACTCCAAATGGCACTGTCGCTCTCCTAGCCGCACAGTCCAAGTAAGCGTAAGAAACCTCACTATCCGCCTGATCAATAGTCTGCCAATCTACCCGAGACGTCGATAGCGGACCCATTCACGAGCTGGTCAAACTCAGCCTAGTATTGCCCCCTACCCTCGGGCGAGTAAGGCCACACTCCTTTCCAACCGACCACGACACAGTGGGAGACGCGGCCTCCTGGTATTCGGCCCTCGTACGCTCATATATCCACTTGGTCTCGACATTGGAGTCATCCTCTGGTACCATCGGGTTTAGGGATTTTCACCCAGGGACATCTATGGCGCCCATATGTTAGAACCAAATATTTTTGGTATCCAACCCAGCCACCCACAATGTTTTTGTGGAGGCTATGGCCCTGATGTCACTAGGGCATACAGAACTACAATCACACAAATGCAAGTGCATGAGTCACACTATCATTCATGCAGTCCGTATATACCATGCACTTATATGAGGCGACTCGGCCTATCAGGGAGCCCATAAACAGCCTATCCAAAGGTATATGCTATGATCGGTCACTCCTCACATCGGCATACATATGGTGCGAATGATCATGAATCATGGATCTATACTAAACATGAATAAAGAGATGGGCTCTGGATATAATGGAGATGGCCCTAGGCGGCCTTCTTACCATAATTTTGGGCCTATCGGTGGGCCTTAGGGAGAGCTATAATGCGGACATTTAACCAACATTATCAATGTGGACGTCAAACCAACACCGCTCCCAAGGAATAGCCTTCCATGAATCACATAAATCTTATTGGGCCTCGTCCCAACGGCCTTAGGTTCATTAAGTGGGCTGCCTCATATGGGCCTTATATAAGTCAAGTGGGCCGCATCAATGGCCTCATGTACATTGCAATGGGTCATACTCCATGGGCCTTTGAAAACATCACAATGGGTCTCGTAACATGGGCCTTATACATATCAGAGTGGGCCTCGACAACGGGCCACCAATACGTCGAATGGGCCTAATCTCATGGGCCTCATATATATATATCAAGGTGGGCCTCCCCAACGGCCAAAAATATATCAATATGGCTTCATCATGTGGGCCTAGGGCCCACCATAATATTTATTTGAAATCCATCCTATTCATAAGGTCACTTGGACCTTGGGTAAGGCCCACTGAAATGTTTGTTTGCCATCCAAACAGTCCACGTGGACCATAGGAGGGTAGGGCCCACATTGATGTCTGCTGCCATCCAACCTGCCACAGGGTCACGCGGAACCCCTTCTTTTTTTTTTTTATTTATTATTATGATTATTTTATTTATTATTATTATTATTTTTTTAAACCGTTCATAGGGTCATGATTGGGGGCCCACTGTGATGTGGTCCACAAATCCAGCCCGTTCATTATGTGTGTCCCACTTGGCTGAGGGGACCAAGTTTTAGTCGTATCCCAATTTCAGGTAGGCCCCACCAACGATTTTATATATTTTAGGCATGACTTCACATGATTTTAAATGATGTGGCCCACCGGAGTTCCATATACAGCTGAATTTTGGCATGGACAGAGGAAATGTGGGGACCCATCAAATGTACGGTTTGGATGGGAGATATGCATCAAGGTGACCCCCAGCCAATCCGTCCGCTCGTCACTCAGCAGCAGCAGCGCTGCTGCTTTTTTTTTAAATTTTTTTTTATTATTATATGTTTTTTTTTTGTTTTAGGGCCCACCGAGATGTGATTCCCAATCCAGCCCATTCATTGTGTGTGTCCCACAATTTTAAGGGTCCAAATCAAGTTTCACTTGCATCCAAAACTCAGGTAGGCCCCACCAAGTGCTTTTATATGTTTAGACATGTCTTCATATGATTTCAGATGGTGTGGCCCACCTGTGTCCCGTATAAGGCTGATTTTTGACGTGGACGCGTGGACTGAGGGTACTCATCAAACTCACGGTGTTGATCGTCGAAACACATCAAGATGGGGCCCACAGCTGGGCCGTGAGCCCAGCCCGACCGTCCGTCCGTCCGCTCGCGGCTGGCGTGATGGCAGTAGCAGCGTCAGCGCTGCTGCCTCCCTTGTCTCTCTTTTGTTTTTTTTTTTGAAAATTTGATTTTTTTTACGGATTTTCATAGACGGGGCCCACATCCGCAAGATCCACTCCAGCCATGGGTCCCTATGGCTTGATACAAGCCCATAGAGTCCAATATCGGGCTATTTTTGATATGCAGGAGCCTTAGGGAGTAAACCGAAGGTAGGAACACTGTTTCCTATGGTACGGCCCGCCAGAAAATGGGATCAACTTCATTTTTCGGCTCAACGCCTAAAATGAGTTGAGGAACAATATGGACGGTTTGGATCTTACATATACATCAAGGTGGGGCCTGCATGAGTGGCCCACCACTCCCTTTCTTTTTTTTTTTTTTATAAAGTCCATTGTTGCAACGTCTGGACGATTTGTATATATTCACAGAAATGTAGTGGGTCCCACGTGAATGTGGCCCACCAATATATATATATACATATACATTTAATATTTATCTTATATTGTATATATATATATATAAGTACATATTATATTATATATTATATACATATATTATATAATATATAACATACATATATATATATATATATATATATATATATACATATAAAAAGATGCATTGGACCCATCCCAACAGTAGGGGGTGTGGATCATCACCTATAATAGAGTGGGCCACACCGTCTGATGTAGATGGACGGGGGAGATGTAACACATATCGGTGGGATCCACAACATTACAAGGAAAGAATGAGAGAGAGATAAAGAGAGAGATACACGGTGAGATAGAGGAACCCCGCCACTATGGGCCCTCTTGATTAAATCACATACATCCAAATGGGTCCCACCAACAAGTGGGCCCTAAAATTTAAATTAATGGAAAATCACCCACCTTATCTTCCTTCTCCTTGCTCCCTTGGACTCCTTAGCTCCTTACCTTCACTTTTAATGGAGATTGATGAAAGATGAATGGTTGAGATTAGAAATGAGAGGGTGGGCCACACTTGAAGTTGAGAGGGAGTGTTGGATGTGTGAAATTTCTCATGGAATTTGGAAAAATTACTAGAGAATGAGAGGGAGAGGTAGAAATAATGGATGGAGGGATGGGTGGAATGATGGTTGTAAGAAAGGAGTGATGAGGGGTATGGTTTAGTTTGAAATTGGTGGAGAAGAGGGATGGTTGAGGTTGAAAATGAGAAAAAGAGGAATGGTGAGGTGGAAAGATGGTGGACTTTTGGAAAAAGAGGGAATGGGTGAAGTACTTTGAGGTATGGTTGCATTTATGGTTAATTAGTGGGACTAATTGTGTAGAGATTCCCTCAAAATCCGCAACGCGCGGTGTTTCTTCGGAATAAACGCTGATCGGCATCTTCTTACCTGGGTATCGGTTCGGTGCGCAAGTCACGGCGTTGGAACCGCGGCGACGACGCGGTCGCTATGATTCAACTTTCGGATCAAGCCGACGTCGGTGCGCGGGACCTGGCTTAGGATCGTGCGCAAATACCGAATACGGTGCGAAGGTTGCCGAAATTTGACCGGAAGGACCGCGGAAGCTAACGGAACAGTACGGATTAGGACACGGGTCTTACAGCTCTCCCCTCCAAATAAAAATTTCATCCTCGAAATTTAAACAAATAACACAAGAAAACATAAATCATAATAGAAGAGGAAGCAAGGCATCGCCATATAAATACCAGAGACAACCTATGACATACAACATACAATCAATCATCAAAGAGATGAGGATAGCGCTCTCGAATCTCAGCCTCGCGCTCCCAAGATGCCTCATCCACAGAATGGTGACCCCACTGAACCTTCACCAAGGGGATGACCTTGGTTCGGAGGACCTGCTCCTTCCGATCAAGGATACGAACTGGCTGCTCGATGTAAGAAGCGTCCTCACGAACCTCCAACGGCTGCCAGTCAATAACAGGAACTACGTCTGACCCACATTTCCTCAACATAGAGACGTGGAAAACGTTGTGGACGCCAGACAATTGAGATGGTAAGGCAAGCCGATAGGCCACAGCGCCAATGCGCTCAGTGATCTCGAAAGGTCCTATGAATCTCGGGGCAAGCTTGCCCTTCTCTCCAAATCTAACTACGCCCTTCATGGGCGAGACCTTGAGATACACATGGTCCCCTACATCAAACTCTAAGGGACGACGCCGGCGATCAGCAACACTCTTCTGCCGGCTCTGAGCTGTGCGCATCCTCTACCTGATGGTATCAATAACCTCTGATGTCTCCTGCACAAGCTCGGGACCTAGGAGACGCCGCTCTCCAACCTCGGTCTAACAACTCGGAGATCTGCACGGTCTGCTATATAGTGCCTCAAAAGGAGCCATGCCAATGGTCGCCTGAACTGTTGTTGTATGCGAACTCGCCAATCGCAGATGCTCTCCCGCTACCACCGAAGTCAATCACGCAGTTCGAAGCATATCCTCAAGGATCTGGTTGACCCTCTCGGCCTGGGCCATCGATCTGCGGATGATACGCGATCGAGCCGCAAATCGTGCCCATAGCTCTCAAAGCTCCTCCGAATCGAGACGTGAACCTCGGGTCTCGGTCGAACGATCGAGACCGGTACGCCGTGCGCCTCACAATCTCCTCAAGGAATAACCTCGCAAGCCGGTCCAAGGGCCAAGTCGCACGAATCGCAAGAAAATGTGCCGACTTCGCGACGGTCGACGACAACCCAGATGGCATCATGACCGCCGAGTCCTCGGCAAACCCATAATAAAATCTGTGGATACGTGCTCCCACTTCCACGTCGGACGCTCAACTACTGCAATAGACCAGGGGCTCTCGATGATCGGCCTTGACACGCCGGCATGTGTCACACTCGGCCACAAACCGGCAATCTGGCGCTTCATCCTCGCCCAATATCTGTCGCCTCATATCACGGTACATCTTCGTCGAGCCGGTGGTTTTAGAAAATCGCGATCGATGTGCCTCGGTCATAAGATCTCTGCGCAACTCGGGAATATCCGGACACACAATCGGCCTCTAAAGCGAAGTCCACCATCGGCACCAATCTGCCAATCTGTCTAATCTCAGATGCCGCATCCGCTCGGTAATCCTGTAACGACTCATCTGTCTGCGAGCCTCGATCACCCTTGCGACAAGAGAGGGTTGAATCGGCAGGCTCGATAACTGCACGATAGAAAAATGGAGACCAAAATCAAAGTCGTACTCGCTATATCCTCGAGCATCTTCCACTCCTGAATCATCATATGTGCCACTGGGCCTCGTGGCTGACGGCTAAGGGCATCCGCCACCACATTCGCCTTGCACGGGTGGTACCGGAGGTCAAAATCATAATCCTTGAAGCTCCATCCAGCGTCTCTGTCTCATATTCAGCTCAGACTGAGAAAATAGATACTTCAAGCTCTTGTGGTCGGAGAAGAGCTCGAACCTAACCCCATAGAGATAGTGTCTCCACACCTTCAGTGCGAAGACAACTGCTGCCAGCTCCAAATCGTGCGTGGGGTAGTTCAGCTCATGAACCTTGAGCTGACGAGACGCAAATGCTACAGGTCTACCGTGCTGCATCAGGACAGCACCCAATCCAATACGCGAAGCATCGGTAAATACCACGAATCCATCACTCCCAGAGGGAAGAGTGAGGACAGGAGCGGACGTCAGACGGTCCTTCAGCTCCATAAATGCTCGCTCACAGGCATCACTCCAAATAAACTCTGCGCCCTTCCGAGTCAACCTAGTCAACGGGGCTGCAATACGGGAGAAGCCCTCAATGAAACGCCGATAATATCCCGCTAAACCAAGGAAACTACGGATCTCGGACGCAGTCGTGGGCTGACCCCACTGACGCACTGCCTCAACCTTCGAGGGGTCCACTGCGACACCCTCCCTCGTCACCACGTGACCGAGGAATCTCACCTCCTCCTGCCAGAACTCACACTTCTCCAGCTTCGCATATAGCTAGTGGGCACGGAGGGTTTGCAAGGCGATCTCCAAATGCTGCATATGGTCCTCACGGGTCCTCGAATATATCAGAATATAGTCGATGAAGACCACAATAAACTGATCGAGATATGGACGAAAGACCTCGTTCATCAACTGCATGAAGACCGCGGGTGCATTGGTCAGTCCAAAGGACATAACCTGAAACTCAAAATGACCGTAGCGCGTCCTGAAGGCTGTCTTCGGGATATCCTCCTCTCGGACACGAATCTGATGATATCCAGAACGCAGGTCAATCTTCGAAAAGAACTGTGCACCCTGCAGCTGATCAAATAAATCGTCTATCCTCGGGAGCGGGTATCTGTTCTTAATCGTGACCCGGTTGAGCTCGCGGTAATCTACGCAGAGCCTCAACGAGCCATCCTTCTTCCTAACGAAGAGTACCGGCGCTCCCCAAGGCGAACTGCTCGGACGAATAAATCCCAACTCACGCAACTCGTCCAACTGACGCTGCAGCTCACGCAACTCCATCGGTGCCATACGGTACGGGGCCTTCGAGATAGGCGCGGTACCGGGCACAAGATCGATCTGGAACTCAATATGACGGCGAGGAGGCAATCCGGGAATCTCCTGGAACACGTCGGGGAAGTCGCAGACAACCGGCCACTGATCAATACACAAGGCAATAGGCTCCTCGACGGCGCAGGACATCAGGCAAGATAACGGCTCTCCTCGGGGCTCAGCGATGAACTGGAACTGCGGCAAGCCTGGTATGCAGAATGTGACTGTCCTCGCAGAACAGTCCAAGATAGCGTGATACTCAGCAAGCCAATCCATGCCCAAGATAACGTCGAAATCTGTCATCGGCAGCACAAACAAGTCAGCAGGCAAAAAGATATCACCGACAAGAACCGGGCAAGATGGACAGAAACGGCCCAATACTGCGGTCCTCCCCAAGGGCGTCGATACGGTCAATCCCTCACTAGTAGACTCTGTCTGCCATCCAGTCGATCGGCAGAAACCCTCGGACATGAATGAGTGAGAAGCGCCAGAATCAAATAATACTCGTGCGATGGATGAAGAGACGGGAAGTATACCCTCGACGACTCCTCCGGATGACTGCGGGTCCTGCTGAGCCGCGTAGAACCTAGCCTGAGCTGGCTGGGGAGGTGCCTGTCCTCTCTGAGGTCCCTGGTGCTGCTGCTGCCTCTGCGGCGGCCTATACTGCTGCCTCTGCTGCTGCTGAGGTCTCGGCGGCTGAGGTGGCTGCGGTCGCTGCTGATGGGGTCGCTGCTGCGCTGGAGGCTGCTGCTGAGGTCGCTGCTGTGGTGCTCTCGGCGGATGTAGGTGAGGCTGCTGTGATCCTCTCGACTGCTGCAGATGAGGGCGAGGGCACTCAGACAAGCGATGCCCTGTCCCACCACATCCAAAACAAGTCCCTGCAAACGGCTGCTGGGGTGGCGCTGGACGTGCTGCTGGGGCTGCTGGTGCTCTAGCAGGTGGGTGGCTCTTATACCTCTGTGGTCGTCGCTGCTGCTGGGAGCTGCTGGAAGGGGTCTGCCTCTTCTGACCCTTCCTCTGATCTCTATCGGCCTGCGCGCCGGCCCACTCTGTCTCGTAGATCTGAGCCCTCCGCACTACTGCCTGGAAGGTCGGAAGCTCGTGCCCAATCACACGGCCTCGAAGACCGTAACGTAAGCCGCTCTCGAAACGGCGGGCCTTCCGCCCCTCATCATCAACCATATATGGCGCAAACCTCGATAGCGCCACGAAACGGTCATATCTCCCTGCACCAAAGTCTCGAACTCTAGTGCCCTCTGGCGTCGAATGTGGTCAGGGAAGTACTGCTCCTCGAATCGGTCTACAAAATCATCCCATGTCCAGACGTAGTCAGGTCCTGCGATAAGGGTAACCGAGGTCCACCAGTGCTCGGCCTCGCCCTGAAAAAGAAACACCGCCAACCGAACTCGCTGCTCGGTCGTACATGACATGGTATCAAAAATCTTCTCCACATCGGAGCGCCACCTCTCAGCTGCTGTCGGATCTGGCTCGCCCTGGAATCGTGGAGGATCAAACTGTCGGAACTCTCGAAGTAGGGCACTCGCGCGCTCCTGCTCTGCCTGGGCCGGTGAAACAACCGGATGTCTACTCTGCCCCTGAAGTGCGGCCGTCACAGCCTGCAGCATCTGCTGCAACTGAGAAGCACTCACGGATACGGTCGGATCCGCACCGGTC
This sequence comes from Magnolia sinica, assembly GCF_029962835.1. Classification (NCBI taxonomy): domain Eukaryota; kingdom Viridiplantae; phylum Streptophyta; class Magnoliopsida; order Magnoliales; family Magnoliaceae; genus Magnolia; species Magnolia sinica. The sequence goes on from NC_080581.1 coordinate 53,849,923, forward strand.
TCTGGTGGAGGTGTAGCATCCTCAGGATGGGCGGTATGAATCTCTGGTAAAGGAGCGACATCCTCAGGCTGGGCAGTAGGAATCTCTGGTGGTGGAGCAGGGGTCGTAGGTGGTAATGCGGGAGCCGCAGGTGGTGGAGCTGAAGTCTCAGGTGGTGCGGGAGTCGATCGGGTCACTCTCCTACGCGCCATGTCCTACAGGAAAGAGCGAAGGTGCCTATCAACTTTGAAAACTCTCGAAGGTACGCTCGTTAAGGGTCTGTAATAAAAGATCGCTAGGCTATCCGAACTTAAGACTTAATCATTCATAGCAGACATGTAATGTTGTTATTGGTTATTCCCGAGTTATGCTCTGATACCAACTTCTGTCACGCCCCGAACTCGGAAACCGGGATCACAAAATTCCCGATCGCCGAATCCGGCGCCGACAGCCTCCGTAGAACCCCATTCTCGGATCCCGGCACCCATTTACCAGGTTCCGATCCTGGGATACCACAAGGAGGGTTTCAAATCATTAGTCTGATTCATAATGAGCATAACAAAAGCATAACCCACAAACAATAACCACAAGAACACCACCACAAAATCCACTATGATCAAAAACTTTTGAGTACAATGCGATAGAAAGGGAAAAATACAATGTAACCAAAGAAACAAAACTCCAAAGCTCGCCTGCACGGTCCAACTATGGCGAGACTAAGGCTGCGACTGCGTCCTGGCGTCACCTGCACGCATCAATCGTGCATAAGCTTATAGAAAGCTTAGAGGGTGGTGTGAGTGTGTGCGCAATATAAACGTGCTCAAAATGCAAGGTCAGAGTGATGCGGAATCATGGTGATGAGCACATGAATGCAATTAGCCGTACCAAGGCTATGCGGTGCAAGATATGAATGCTGTCGGCCATAACACAGCCATGCGATGCGAGATGCAACTCAAGCATGCCAATCCTCATCATGTAACAGTACAGTTCTCATTCTGGATAATCACCGGGGTCCAATACACTCCAAATGGCACTGTCGCTCTCCTAGCCGCACAGTCCAAGTAAGCGTAAGAAACCTCACTATCCGCCTGATCAATAGTCTGCCAATACCTATCCGGCACGTCGATAGCGGACCCATTCACGAGCTGGTCAAACTCAGCCTAGTATTGCCCCCTACCCTTGGGCGAGTAAGGCCACACTCCTTTCCAACCGACCACGACACAGTGGGAGACGCGGCCTCCTGGTATTCGGCCCTCGTGCGCTCATATATCCACTTGGTCTCGACATTGGAGTCATCCTCTGGTACCATCGGGTTTAGGGATTTTCACCCAGGGACGTCTATGGCGCCCCTATGCTAGAACCAAATATTTCCGGTATCCAACCCAGCCATCCACGATGTGTCTATGGAGGCTATGGCCCTGATGTCACTAGGGCATACAGTAACTACAATCACACAAATGCAAGTGCATGAGTCACACTATCAGTCATGCAACAGTCCTGTATATACCATGCACTTATATGAGGCGACTCCGCCTATCAGGGAGCCCATAAACAGTCTATCCAAAGGTATATGCTATGATCGGTCACTCCTCACATCAGGCATACATATGGTGCGAATGATCATGAATCATGGATCTATACTAAACATGAATAAAGAGATGGGCTCTGGATATAATGGAGATGGCCCTGGGCGGCCTTCTTACCATAATTTTGGGCCTATCAGTGGGCCTTAGGGAGAGCTATAATGCGGACATTTAACCAACATTATCAATGTGGACGTCAAACCAACACCGCTCCCAAGGAATAGCCTTCCATGAATCACATAAATCTTATTGGGCCTCGTCCCAACGGCCTTAGGTTCATTAAGTGGGCTGCCTCATATGGGCCTTATATAAGTCAAGTGGGCCGCATCAATGGCCTCATGTACATTGCAATGGGTCATACTCCATGGGCCTTTGAAAACATCACAATGGGTCTCGTAACATGGGCCTTATACATATCAGAGTGGGCCTCGACAACGGGCCACCAATACGTCGAATGGGCCTAATCTCATGGGCCTCATATATATATATCAAGGTGGGCCTCCCCAACGGCCAGAAATACATCAATATGGCTTCATCATGTGGGCCTAGGGCCCACCATAATATTTATTTGAAATCCATCCTATTCATAAGGTCACTTGGACCTTGGGTAAGGCCCACTGAAATGTTTGTTTGCCATCCAAACAGTCCACGTGGACCATAGGAGGGTAGGGCCCACATTGATGTCTGCTGCCATCCAACCTGCCACAGGGTCACGCGGAACCCCTTCTTTTTTTTTTATTATTATTATTATGATTATTTTATTTATTATTATTATTATTATTTTTTTTTTAAACCGTTCATAGGGTCATGATTGGGGGCCCACTGTGATGTGGTCCACAAATCCAGCCCGTTCATTGTGTGTGTCCCACTTGGCTGAGGGTACAGACCAAGTTTTAGTCGTATCCCAATTTCAGGTAGGCCCCACCAACGATTTTATATATTTTAGGCATGACTTCACATGATTTTAAATGATGTGGCCCACCGGAGTTCCATATACAGCTGAATTTTGGCATGGACAGAGGAAATGTGGGGACCCATCAAATGTACGGTTTGGATGGGAGATATGCATCAAGGTGGGGCCCACAGCTGGGGCCGTGACCCCCAGCCAATCCGTCCGCTCGTCACTCAGCAGCAGCAGCGCTGCTGCTTTTTTTTAAAATTTTTTTTTTTTTTTTTTATTATATGTTTTTTTTTTTTTGTTTTAGGGCCCACCGAGATGTGATTCCCAATCCAGCCCATTCATTGTGTGTGTCCCACAATTTTAAGGGTCCAAATCAAGTTTCACTTGCATCCAAAACTCAGGTAGGCCCCACCAAGTGCTTTTATATGTTTAGACATGTCTTCATATGATTTCAGATGGTGTGGCCCACCTGTGTCCCGTATAAGGCTGATTTTTGACGTGGACGCGTGGACTGAGGGTACTCATCAAACTCACGGTGTTGATCGTCGAAACACATCAAGATGGGGCCCACAGCTGGGCCGTGAGCCCAGCCCGACCGTCCGTCCGTCCGCCCGCGGCTGGCGTGATGGCGCTGCTGCCTCCCTTGTCTCTCTTTTGTTTTTTTTTTTTTTGAAAATTTGATTTTTTTGCGGATTTTCATAGACGGGGCCCACATCCGCAAGATCCACTCCAGCCATGGGTCCCTATGGCTTGATACAAGCCCATAGAGTCCAATATCGGGCTATTTTTGATATGCAGGAGCCTTAGGGAGTAAACCGAAGGTAGGAACACTGTTTCCTATGGTACGGCCCGCCAGAAAATGGGATCAACTTCATTTTTCGGCTCAACGCCTAAAATGAGTTGAGGAACAATATGGACGGTTTGGATCTTACATATACATCAAGGTGGGGCCTGCATGAGTGGCCCACCACTCCCTTTCCTTTTTTTTTTTTTTATAAAGTCCATTGTTGCAACGTCCAGCGTCCAGGGACGCTGGACGATTTGTATATATTCACAGAAATGTAGTGGGTCCCACGTGAATGTGGCCCACAAATATATATATATACATATACATTTAATATTTATCTTATATTGTATATATATATAAGTACATATTATATTATATATTATATACATATATTATATAATATATAACATACATATATATATATATATATATACATATAAAAAGATGCATTGGACCCATCCCAACAGTAGGGGGGTGTGGATCATCACCTATAATAGAGTGGGCCACACCGTCTGATGTAGATGGACGGGGGAGATGTAACACATATCGGTGGGATCCACAACATTACAAGGAAAGAATGAGAGAGAGATAAAGAGAGAGATACATGGTGAGATAGAGGAACCCCGCCACTATGGGCCCTCTTGATTAAATCACATACATCCAAATGGGTCCCACCAATAAGTGGGCCCTAAAATTTAAATTAATGGAAAATCACCCACCTTATCTTCCTTCTCCTTGCTCCCTTGGACTCCTTAGCTCCTTACCTTCACTTTTAATGGAGATTGATGAAAGATGAATGGTTGAGATTAGAAATGAGAGGGTGGGCCACACTTGAAGTTGAGAGGGAGTGTTGGATGTGTGAAATTTCTCATGGAATTTGGAAAAATTACTAGAGAATGAGAGGGAGAGGTAGAAATAATGGATGGAGGGATGGGTGGAATGATGGTTGTAAGAAAGGAGTGATGAGGGGTATGGTTTAGTTTGAAATTGGTGGAGAAGAGGGATGGTTGAGGTTGAAAATGAGAAAAAGAGGAATGGTGAGGTGGAAAGATGGTGGACTTTTGGAAAAAGAGGGAATGGGTGAAGTACTTTGAGGTATGGTTGCATTTATGGTTAATTAGTGGGACTAATTGTGTAGAGATTCCCTCAAAATCCGCAACGCGCGGTGTTTCTTCGGAATAAACGCTGATCGGCATCTTCTTACCTGGGTATCGGTTCGGTGCGCACGGCGTTGGAACCGCGGCGACGACGCGGTCGCTATGATTCAACTTTCAGATCAAGCCGACGTCGGTGCGCGGGACCTGGCTTAGGATCGTGCGCAAATACCGAATACGGTGCGAAGGTTGCCGAAATTTGACCGGAAGGACCGCGGAAGCTAACGGAACAGTACGGATTAGGACACGGGTCTTACATACCCAGGTGCCGGATTTTGGGGCGTGACAGATTGATATCAGAGTTAAGTTTAGAATCATTGTGGTCCTAGGGTTTTACTTGAAAACTTAGTCACTTTGAAAATTAGGATATATCCCCTTCGAGTGTTGTTGTGATCAAAACTTGACTTATAGTATTGTCTTTTAGTGATCCATCCTTATGCGATATCTAAAGCTTATTGTTTGATTTAGAACATGTCTGGGAGCTAGCGTGAAAATAGAGGTAGAGGTAGAGCCAGTCCTGTGGCAGCCACAACAGGGACCACCGAAAGTGGCTAATCACTGGATGGGGTTTTTTGTGCTTTAGGCGACATGGCAGCCATTCTTAGATAACACATTCATCGTGATAATAGAGGAGCCGCCCAAGTTGTGCAGGATGGCATTGGGGGCTTAATAGAGAAATTTAAGAGATTGAAGCTACCTACTTTTGAGGGTTTGTCGGACCCTATGGAGGCAGAAAAGTGGAAAAAGCAAATAGAGAAGATATTCACTATTTTAGGATGTGATGAGGAGCAGAAGGTTACACTTGCGGTTTTCATGTTAGAGGGAGAGGTCGACCACTAGTGGGAGACAATTGCTAGAACAATTGAAGAGACATGGGATATGTTCTATGAGAAGGTCAATGAGAAATACTTTCTTGAGTGTGTACGGGAGTAGAAAGCAAAGGAATTCATAAGCTTAGAATAGGGGGAGATGACTGTAGGCTAGTATGAGTCTAAATTTACTGAATTATCCCGTTTTGCCCCATTTATGACTCAGAATGAAGCTCGCAAAGCTAAGAAGTTTGAGCGAGGTCTGAGAGGGTCAATTCGTAAAAAGTTGACTCCACTTAAGCTTAGATTATATGCCAATATAGTAGAACGGGCTCTAATGATAGAGCGAGACAACGAAGAATTCTGAAAAAGTCGTAACCAGAAGAGAGAAGTGAAGAGCAATGTTAGGGCTGCACCGAATACATCTCAAGCACAGAGCGATGCTTCCACAAAGTTGAAGATGATGGTAACAAATACCTTAGCTCCTACGCAACCAACGAACAAATTTATAGGCAAATGTTATAAGTGCAGAATGGAGGGTCACTCTGCTCATTTTTGTAGACGACCGCCTTAGTAGCCACATTATCAGGCACCCCAGTAGATTCCTTAATTTGTAAGCCACACAGAGTAATTGCTCACCTCATAATCCAGTGGTAGAAGATGTTAGATACGACAAAGGATTTTTGATGTCCAATTAAATCTGTGAATGTCTGTAGCTCGTCTCTTTAATCTAGTAATTCAAACCTCCTTAATTAGTAAGGTTATAGAAGCTCAACAAAAAGACACATGGCTGCAAACTAAGGTAATAGAAGCTGAAAAAGGTGGTAAGTCAGAATGAAAAGTTGGTACCAATGGTGGATTAAGGTTCCAAGGAAGATTATGTGTACCAAATGTAGCTGAATTAAAGAAGGAACTTATGGAGGAGGCACACCACACTAAGTTCACAATCCACCCTGGAGGTATGAAGATGTATCGCGATATGTGTAGGTAATATTTGTGGAATAATATGAAGAGGGAGATCGCTAATTTTGTGGCCAAATGCCCCACGTGTCAACAGGTGAAAGCAGAGCATCAGAATTCGTCAGGGATGTTACAGCCACTGCCAATTGCCAAGTGGAAGTGGGTGCACATATCCATGGATTTCATTACCACGGACACGTAATAATCATGATGCAGTTTGGGTCATCGTCGACTAGTTAACTAAGTCTGCACATTTTCTTCCTATATGTGCTACCTATCCCCTAGAGGAATTATGTAAACTCTATATTAAAGAAATAGTTAGACTACACGGAGTGCCTGTATCTATCGTATTCGATCGGGATTCTAGGTTTACGTCTCGTTTTTTGAGAAGTTTATAAAAGGCATTGGGAACCACTCTTGATTTTAGCACCGCTTTTCACCCTCAGACTGATGGACAGACTGAACGAGTGAATCAGATCCTTGAAGACATGCTCCGAGCTTGCATGCTTAATTTCAAAGGGAGTTGGGATGATCATTTACCATTAATCGAGTTCGCTTATAATAATAGCTACCAGACGAGTATCGGTATGGCGCCATATGAAGCTTTGTACGGGAGGCCTTATAGATCTCCAAATTGTTGGACAGAAGTTGGAGAAGGTAGTTTGCTTGGACCAGAGATTATGATCACGTCTTCTTAAAAATTTCTCCTATGAAGGGCATCATGAGGTTCAGTAAAAAGGGAAAGTTGGCTCCAAGGTATATAGGTCCATTTGAGATTCTAGAGAGGGTTGGTGTTGTCGCATATAGGCTTACTTTACCACCTCATTTGTCTGGTATTCATGATGTTTTCCATGTGTCGATGTTAAGGAAATATGAGCAAGACATTTCTCATGTTATAGACTGGCGACCATTAGAGATCCGAGAAGACGCTTCATACATCAAACACCCAGTACGTATTCTTGACCGGAAGGACCAAGTGATTCGATCCAGGGTTATACCGTTAGTCAAGGTTCAATGGAGTCACCATACTGAGGAAGAGGCTTCATGGGAACGAGAGGCCGAGATCCAAGAAAAATACCCTCACCTATTCGCATAATAGGTATGTAAATTTTGAGGATGAAATTTCTTTTAAGGAGGGTAGAATGTAACAACCCAAATAAATCTTAACTGTCAAATTTTAACCAATGATCGACATACCCAATTAGTCCGATATGACCGTCGATCTACAAGATCAATTAGTTCAATCTCAACCATTGATTTGGACATATCTAATCCAACTATTCATTAACTAATAAATTCAACCATATATTTAACCATCCACCCAACGATACAACCATCTAACCATCCATATGTTGAAAATCATTGGAACACTAGCCTTTGCATCTGAACTGACCATCCATCATATCGGTCATATCGCCACCCACAATCCTACCCGTCCATCCACAACTATACCTTGGAGTCTAGCTCGATCGTATAATAACTCATCTGCATATATCTATCCATCCATCTATGCATACATTAATCTGTTCATCCATCCACATCATACACTTATGCACCATTGAATACATCACAACCACACACATACACCAAACACATCACATACATACCTCTCACGCACACACAAGTAGCCATGCATGCATCATAGCTTACACATACATGTGGCACATGCATGTGGTGCACATAAGATGCATGGTGAATGTGTGCATTTAACCAGCCCACGTTGCAAAGAAAAGAAAAGAAAAACAAAAAAAAAATGTGATGAAAAGAATTGCAAAACGGAAACATAAATGCATGTGAAGTGTTTAGATTTGTGCATGTGGTGTAAACCAAAAGAAAGAAAGAAAGAAAAAAAGTGATGTACAAAGATTTTTTAAAAAAATGAAAGAAAACTGAAATTTTAAAAGACATTAATAGCACATGTGAGATGTTATCCTTATAAATAAGGAGCAATGGAAGAGAAGTGGGATGTGGTGTGACGTGAGAAGAGTGAGGAGAGAGAGAAGAGAGAGAGGGAAGAGAGAGAGAGAGAGAGAGAGAGAGAGAGAGAGAGAAAAGAAGAAGAAGAGAGTTGTTGGTTGGTTATTTACGTTTGAAAGAGAGAGAAAGAAGAGAGAAAAAGGAAGAAAAAAGGAGGAGAGAGAAAAAGGTAGAGAGAGGAAGAAAAGAAAAGAAAATAATTTTTTAAGAAAAGTGAGTTTTCTCTCACTTGATATCTTTAAAAAAATGTTTTTTTATATTATTTAATTATTCATTCATTCAAATAATTAGATCTTACTTGCCCATCTTGTATATATCGTTGTTTGTTTAATTTTTATTATTTGTTTTAATTGCTTACTATAGTTTTAAACATGTCATTTAAATTTTTGTCGTTTAGCTGTCTTTATTTTAATTGACATGATATTATTGTAAAAATCTTGAGTTTATAAATTTTGGATTCTTAAATCAAATAAATTATATTGCATGTTTATTTATTTTTATTATTATTTTTTTTTGTAGAACTTTAATCATGTATTTACAATTTACATTGATTAATAATTTTATTTTAAATTTAATAAATTGTGCACATCACGTATTATGAATTAATCAATAGGAGTCGTTAAATGTTTTTAGAAATATTTGATTTATGTAATATTAAAATCATGCATCATTAAAGTAGTTATGAAACACCAGAAAATAGGTGAGGCGATCAAGTCCTCTGGGTTGAAAATCCCCAAAGCGTAAATAGGTGGGGCGATCAAGACCCTTAGGTTGAAAGTCCTAGAAACCCAATTGGTACCTCTTGGAACCTCTACCGTACCCTTTAAGTGGGTGAGCATGTCAAGATTGGAAAAGGTTCCCACTGCCAGGTTCGATAGAGTAGTAGTCTGACCAGCTAATGCACAAATGGGTCCCTCACCAAGTGCCCTTTGGATGGGTGAGCATATCATGCAAGCGATTCTCATTGCCAGGCTAGGTGTTGGCCAACCGATGTAAACTAGCCCTGGTGTTAAAAAGAATAAACCGCACATATTATTATGGAGTATAACATATGTTGATTTCATTCATCCATTTTTCTTTGAAATTTACATTGAAACTTTTTGTTTATTAAATCTCCTCATTTGTTGTTTTGCTTAAATATGTATTGTATTTTTTATACATTTTTATTCATATTACATGAGATTATTTTGAAACCTGTGTTGAGATTACTCACTAGGCTTCGCAGCTTACCCTGTTGGGTTTTTAAAATTTCAGGATTGGGATCACATGAAGGAGCTTAAAGAGATTTTCTTTTATTTATTTTTATTTCTTTACCATTTTCTAAATAGGTGTAATGAACATTTAGTATGACAACATTATGATGATATGTGTTTGATGATAATCTTGAATAGTCAGAACATAGACATTTTTCTTTAAATAAATGTTTAATTATTCAATTTTTGGATTGTTATATTTTATGAATGAGGTTATTATGTCAATATATGTGTGAAATATGAAATGTAAACATACAAAACATAAGTCATGCCTGCAGGTACGGAATCGGGGTCGGATATACCCAGGTGCTGGATTTCGGGGCGTGACACATGAGCACTCAAATTCCCATCATTCTTGTTTGCCCATTCCTTGCTACATCAAATGCAATCATGAATTGTAGGAATGGAGTCATAAATTTGTCTTTTGGGAATATGACATTGGAACTCAATATTTTTTATAATATGAGCAACAAGTAGAGGATGATGACAATGCCCACGATATTAACTTGATTGATTCTTTCATGGATGATAGAACTCTGATGACCTTATCCTCTGACCCTCTAGAGACGTGCTTGGCCCACTCCCATGATTTAGATATGATATAATTAGGAAGACAGTTGCCATGTTTGATACTGTGCCGGTACTTGAAATTAACCGGTGGAGGCCACAATTTGAAAAATTACCCTAAACTAATGTGGTGCCTCTATTGTCTAACCTCAAGACACTGAAGCTTAACTTGAAACCTTTGCCCTGTGAATTGAAATATGTCTATTTAGGTCAAGATGAGACATACCTTGTGGTGATTTCTTCCTACCTTGAGCAAGAATAGGAGAGTATGCTTATCTCTACTCTCATTGAGCACTAAGGAGCCCTTGGATGGTCGATTGGGGATCTCAAGGGAATTGATCATTTGATTTATACTCATTGCATTTATCTAGAGGATAATATGAACACCTCCGGACAACCACAACGTAGATTAAATACAAACATGAAGGAAGTGGTTATGGCCGATGTTCTTAAGCTATTAGATGTGGGTATCATATACCTTATATCCGATAGCCAATGGGTGAGTCCAATTTAGGTGGTTCCTAAGAAGCCCGGAATCACCATCATAGCCAATGCCAATAATGAACTCGTGCCAACTAGAGTTACTACTACTTGGAGAAGTGCATTGACTATAGGAAATTGAATACCATCATGAGGAAGGACCATTTTCATTTGCCCTTCATTGATTAAATTTTGAAAAGGCTAGCTGGTCATTCATACTATTGCTTCATTGATGGGTATTCGGGCTACAACTATATAGAGATAGCCCCTGAAGATTAGAAAAAGACAACATTCACATGTCCCTTTGACACCTTTACTTATCGAAGGATGTCATTCGGACTGTGTAATGCCCCCGCCACTTTTCAGCGATGCATAATGAGTACTTTTTTATATGGTGGGGCAATATTTAAAGGTCTTCATGGATGACTTCTCTGTCTTTAGTACATCCTTCAGTGATTGTTTGGAGAATCTTAAATGTGTGCTGAAGCGATGTGAGAAAAAGAACTTGATACTGAATTGGGAGAAGTGTCATTTCATGGTTTATAAGGGAATTATCCTTGGACATATCATCTTGTCCAAGGGAATTGAGGTAGATAAGGCTAAGATTGATCTTATCTTTAACTTACCTCTACCTAAGAACATAAAAGACGTGCGATCCTTCTTAAGACACACTGGATTTTACAGAAGATTCACAAAGGACTTTAGTCACCTCTCTCATCCTTTATGCAATGTACTTTAAAAGGATTGAGCATACGAGTGGACTGCGTAATGCCAGGAAGCTTTTTTTAAGCTTAAGGGCATGTTAACCACTGCACTTATCATGCAACCACCTGACTGGAACTTTCATTTTGAAATTATGTGTGATGTGTCTGATTATGCTCTTGGGGCAGTTTTAGGCTAGAGAAAAGTGAAGAAGCCCTATGTTATATATTATGCAAGTAGAACTCTAAATTCAGCCCAAATAAATTACTTAACTACGGAGAAGGAACTCTTAGCTGTAATATTCACTTTGGACAAATTTAGGTCCTACTTGATCCGATCCAAGATCATCATCTACATAGATCATGCAATACTCAAGTATCTTCTTCTAAGAATGATGCTAAGCCCCGCCTTATAAGATGGATCCTCCTACTCTAAGAATTTGATTTGAAAATAAAAGATAAAAAAGGAGTAGAGAACGTAGTGGCTGACCATCTTTCCTGCCTTGATCTCTCTGATTCTCATGAGACAACATATATAAATGACATGTTCTCTAATGAACAATTGTTCAAAATCTCCCATTCACCTTGGTTTACTGATATTGCTAATTATCTTACTAAAGGTTTCACACCAACACATTGGATTACGCAAGATAAGAAAAAATTCTTTACTATGGTACACAAATTCTTCTGGGATGATCCATATTTGTTTAAATATTACCTAGACCAAATCTTAAGGAGATGTGTGCCAGACAATGAATACCAAAATGTCATCTCCTCCTATCATTCTAATGCCTGTGGTGGTCACTTTTCTACCAAAAAGACCATAGTCAAAATTCTACAGTGCGGCTTTTACTGGCCCACTATGTTTAAGGACACTCATAAGTTTTACAAAGCTTATGAGCATTGTCAGAAATTGGGAGCATTGTCCTATCGAAATATGATGCCTTTGAACCCCATTCTGATCATTAAAGCATTTTATTGTTAGGGAATTGATTTCATAGGACCATTCCCCCAATCTTTTAAAAATTTGTATATTTTTCTAGCAGTAGATTATGTCACTAAGTGGGTCGAAGCAATCCCGTGCCGGAACAATGATCATCAAACAGTGATTAAATTCTTAAAAGAGAACATCCTTTCTCAATTTGAAACGTCTCGAGCTATCATTAGCGATGGAGGTTCACATTTTTATAATAAGTCATATGCAAACTTAATGAAGAAATATAGCATTTCCCATAATGTGAGCACTCTATACCACTCACAAACAAGTGGGCAAGCTGATATTTCCAATAGAGAAATTAAATATATTTTGAAAAAAAAAATGGTTAACCCTGACTGTAAGGATTGGTCAATGCTTTATGGGCTTACCGTACTGCATTTAAGACTCCTATTGGAATGTCTCCCTTTAGACTTGTTTATGAGAAGGCTTGCCACTTTCCTATGAAGTTGGAACATAAGGCCTTCTGGGCTATTAAAATTTTGAATTTTAATTTAGACAACGCTGGCTCGCTATGTAAACTTCAGTTGAATGAACTTGAAGAGATCCGGAATGATGCATATGAGAACTCAAAATTTTACAAGGACAGGATACAGGTATTTCATGATCAACACATTCTTCGAAAATCATTCACATGAGGTCAAAATGTCCTTTTGTATAATTCTCAGTTATATCTTTTTTCGGGTAAACTCCAATATCATTAGACCAACCCTTTCACTATTACAAATGTCTATCCTCATGGGGCCGTCGAGATTTAGAATCTAAATAATGGCAATGACTTCAAAGTAAATGGACATCAATTAAAGCCATTTGTTGAGAAATTTGATTCAGAGGACATGTCCATACCTCAGATCGATCCTGTTTACCAGGATTGACCTCCTAGTCTGACAGAGTTATAGCTAGGTTTATGGCTTTCATATATGTTGTGTTTAAGATAATTTGCTTTTTGGTGTTTAGGATAGTTTGCTTCCTATTGTTTAGGGTAGTTTATTTTTCACTGTTTAGGATAGTTTACTTTCTGTTGGTTTAATTCTTATGCTAACCCATCTTCACACTAAGATCATTGGAAAAGCCTCAAAATTCCTTCTTCAGGTATCACCTTTCCATCACTTCCCTTTTTCTTTTTATTGCCTCTTTTGCATTGCATGCTTATTTCTTTTCCATTGAGGGATTAGGCAAACTAATCAGTGTTTTCTCAGTTGTAAGCAAAATTTTTGAAAAATTTTAATGTTTCAAGTTTAAATCTGTTTGGGAAGCGATGAATTGTGTACCTAAGAATGCTTTGAGTATGATAAGATAGAGATCGAAATTTAGATTGTTGGAGTTTGATCATCTAAAGTAATCTATCACCTAAGTTCTTACGCTCAATTATTAAGAGGTAGCTTGAATATCATGTTAATCTAAATCACAAGACACATTTAATTTGTCTTCTGTAAGACATGTTAGAATTTCCAATTTTTAGTATATGAATCATTGATAGATGGTGAAAATCAAGTCTGAAGAATTTTATTCACCTTAAAAGAATAAAAGAACCAATTAAAAAAAATTAGAGATCGACAAAGAGGTCATGAAAAGAATGAAAAGAATGAAAAATCTGGAAAGAAATGTATAAATAAAAAGGATGAATAAAAATTGACTGTCGATATAAAATCAAAAATTGGAAAAAGAAGGAGAATGGGATAAGTTCAGAATCAGTACTTGAATTTTAAACTAGTCTTGAAGTGATGAGCATGGCTAACATGATGAATTGATAGTATTTGTACAAGAAGTAAGTTGATTTTCACTTACCACATTGAAAAACTTGATATGCAAGATATGCTTTGATTTAATGGATAATGAATTTACTTGATTGGTTGCTTATGTGATTCGGCTCTAGGTTTTCAAAATCTCATTTTCGTATCTCATTTCTACCCATTCATACTTGAGTGAACAAAAGATTGTTTTCCTAAAGAAGATTGAACATTAAAGCATTGAGATCTATTTCACGCATACTTTGCTCAGAACTAACAAAATGCTGGTTGGGGATTGTGTTGAGGGTAAAATATTGCATATTATCCCTCATTTATTACTTTGTTTTATGAACATGATAATGCTTAATGTTTTGTTTTAATCATGTTTGTGTTGCAAGGTGAATTTAAGAGCTTGGATTGAAAAGGATGTTAAAAGCATGGATTTAATGCTCAAGAATCACCAAAGCCAAGGATGGATTTTATGAGACCAAGAATGAAGAAATCACATGTCAAAGTTACAAGAAAACCAAGTGAGGAATGAAGAGAATTAAAGACTTGAAGTGAAGAAAAAGAACCCTAAAAATCCACATGCTTCGACTAGTTTATGCCCTGCTTCGACTAGTCTAAGCCCTGCTTCAACTAGTTTAAGCTCTTCCTCGACTAGTTGAAGGAACTTCGACTTAAATTCTAGTGATCAAAATCCTCTAAATTCCCATCATCCTCAACTAGCTGAAGGAACTTCGACTTGAATTCCAGCAATCAAAATCCTTTAAATTCTCGTCATCCTCGACCAGTCAAAGGTAACCATCAACCAGTCGAAGGAACTTCGACTCGAATTCCAACGATCAAAATCCTCTAAATTTTTATCATCCTGGACCAGTCAAAGGTGACCCTCGACCAGTCTAAGGTTACACAAATTTTGCGCGGACTGCGTAAATTTGATGTGGTTTCTGAATTTTTCCAACTCGGTGCGAAAGTTAGAATTGTATAACTATAAATAGGAGTCCTTAGGATGTTCCTAAGCATCTTCTATGGTTTGAGGAGTGGAGAAAAAGGGTGGAGAAGCCATCACCAAGAGTTTTTCTTCTTCTTCCTTAGTTGTTATCATGTTTTATTTAAGAGTCTTTAGTTCAATCATGTCTATGGTTGGCTAAACCTCTTAGCTAGGGCTAAGAGGTGAAGCTTGTAGCGTGATGGGATGTTTTTATTGCTTTGATTCATGTTTATGTTGAACTCTCTTTGATTCTAGTTTGATTATAACGAATATTTTTAGTTTTTAATGGTTTGTTGTGATAAATTACAATAGATCTGCAATAGCTTTGAGTATTTTCTTTTAATGCTTTGAGATTGTGAAATTAGGGAATCCTGTTGTTCTCCATCGTCCCTTGGGCATGGGTGGATGATGGAAACCCTTCTAATCTTCATAATTCTTTTATAATTGGTTGTGGAATTGGTATATCTTGTTGTTTGCTATTGTCTCCTGGGCACATCTAGGTGATGGAATAACATCCAGTTCTCACGACTCTAATTCGTTGAGAATTAGGTTAATGGAAGTTCAGTTTTGATCTTAATTGTTATATCTTATAACTGGATAAGATAGGACACCGATTCTAGTTGTGTCCTTGAATCAAGCATAGTATCACCCTGATTGCTATAAGTGGATCCTTAGAAACCCTAGTTCCTACCTTTGAATTCTTAAGTTTTAATTACTTTAATCACAATTACTCTCTCCATTACTTCAGAATTAGATTCACATCTTCTTCTAGTTCTAGTTCTAGTTACTTTTAGAATAAACACAAGATTAGTCCTTGTGGATATGACCTCAAACTCACCGAGATTATTACTACATCGCGACCCCACACTTGGGGTTATGAACATTGTCCTGATCAACAGGCAGAGGAATCACGTTGACCGTGTTTACTGTTATTTGTTCCTTTGGCTGAGGAATTTTTCACAATGAATATGGTAACTTGGGTTCTAGTCAAAGTAAATCTTCATTCTCCTTTCTCTCCATTCTCATTGTAGCCCTATTTCTCTATCAACGGCGTTTTTAAGTTCTGGTCAGCTTTTTTGGTACCATGTGGTTTGACCATCCTAGTCGAGGGCAATCTCCAATGCGACAAGTGATTAGACGTAAACTACTCTGGCCGCTGGTGATCTTGACTATTGCCACGGTTGTGATTTTCGGGATGGTCTATAAGACGCTAAGGAATCTTTTGGGCATAATGGTCACATAACCAATGGTTCTTATGCCCGTATGCATCCCAATACTGAGGTGTCCACTGCTGTTTGGGGACGTATTAGCTGCTCCTCCTAAATAGACTTCCTAAACCGAATTCTATTTTCAGTTGAGGTCAATCCCTCAAGTCGGTTGCGATCATCTCCATGCTAGCCGGAAACGGCTCGGTATCAATCGGCATGGCTTCCTTATCCTTTTTTGAAATCTTTATTAATCCACAGTCTATCTATTCCTTGATTAGATTCCTGAAAATAACGCATTTGTTAGTGGAATGGAAACGAGATCCATGCCATTTACAATAATCAACTTTTTTGAGTTCTTCGGCTAAAGGTATCTTGTGATTAATAAGATTTTTCATGAACTTTGTTTCTAACATAAAGTCAAAAATCTCCTCAACTTAAGTAATATCAAATGTGTATACTTTCTGAATCTTTTAGGTCATTGGGGTGGTTAACTATGCCTTGACCAACGCCGAGCAGGCTAGTGGTTTCTTATCCACTTCTTCAGTGATTGCAATTTCGTAGTTAGGATTATTGTAATACGTTCCAATTGATGAATTTTCTTACTTAGCCCCTTCTTGAAGCAATTCTTTATATTGAGAGACCTTAGTGAGGTCGTATAAATCGGCAAACTCCGTACTTCAAACTTTTTGTAGAGTTTTTATTACAAACCATCTTGTGCAAGTTGAACAAATTCATCTTCGGTCATGACCACCTTATAGTGGCTCTTTGCTCGCTTAAATCGCATGATATAGCTTTCACATGATTCGCCGGGCAACTACTGGAATCATGCGAGATCGGCCATAGTGATGTCTCTATTTCTAGAAAAGAATTGAGCATGAAACCTCTCTTCCAATTCTTGCCAGGTATGTATTGAATTCGGTAACAAATTGGAATACCATATAAGGGCCTTGGCGGATAGCGAGTGACCGAATAAATGCAATTTACAATAATCATTATTGGCTAGTTCACCACATCTCATGGTGAATCGGCCGCCATGTTTATAGTCAATTGACCATGTTCTCCTGAGAACAGGACGAAATCTGGTCGATAATTTCTCAGCGACGGGTGTTGCCGATCCACCCATTTTAGGTATGATTTATGATAAGTAGGAATGGAATTGCAGCCCAACACCTGGCCCACAACCTCTTGCACGAGTTTCAATATCTGGTCACGATCAATCCGTGGAGGTTCTATGACTGGCGGATAATCTTGACCAAATCTATTAAAATTCTCTTGAAACCTAGGACCTTGTAGGGGGTCGAATCCCATTGGTGGTCCTTGATTTATATTATCATAATTTCTAACTTCCTGCTTCGCTCATTTGACCTCTGCATGAGGTGGCATGTTTCTAACCACTTGAGGAGTGTGTGGCATATTACGCTGTAATGGCGGTGGAAAAGGAATAGCATTACCAACTGAACTACCATTATTTTACTACATAGGTTGCATTCGTTCTGTCATAATGGATAATAGTCATTGCATGGCCTCGGTCTGACTGGCTATATAACGGTTAGTGCTTTCTGCCTACTGACGGAGTTGATCCGCTTGAATTCTCAAATTTTCCTGCACCATCTGGATGCTTTTATGTACACCCCTTAGTACCATTGATACCTCGTCCGAAAGAATAAGGTGAGTCATCAACAGCCCTGCTTGGTTTCTGGTCAGGTTAACATTCAAATTAATTTCATTTGGAGGTGCCTGAACCTGCACGTCATCCACCAGGGGTGGTGCGGTCAGCGTTGTGGGTTCGTTCCCGGCAGTTCTGCCACTTCTCCATTGCATTCTGGCAATAACTAAATCGGTGACTTATAATAGGGTCCCACCGGACGTGCTAGAAAATTGTTCATCGTTGTTTTGATGATCATTTCTCCAGCATGGGTGACCGGTGCGTGGGCTTGTCAGAATTGGGATTGCAGTTCCAATTCAAACTGAACTACAATGACTCCAAGAGCCAAAGTAGGCAGGTGCTGAGTATGACCGAGATTTTAGGAGATAGGTCACCAATTCAGCCACTCGCTCAAAGTATAAATGGATCAGGCAATAATTAGAGGGTGGGGTTCATCCTCTGATGATGGGTTTCTCATTACCTTCCATACGAAAGGACTTCCTTAATGCATGAAGAGTGGAATGTAAAAAGAGAAATTGAAATAGACCATTAGAGAGTGCTTAGATTACAACTATAGTTATCGATTACTGTGTTTATACTATGAATTATGCTAAAGAAAGTAAGTAAATTTGGTAAATAAATGATTACTCTAAAGGAAATGAATTACTTGATAAATGTAACCCCCCACACCTCTGGTACGCAGGTGTTACCATTTAAACCCGTATCAATGGAATTTCAAACTTAATTAACAAACGATTCTAATTCAACTCCTACAGGAAAGGGCTTTCAATCATCATTGAAGCCGTCTATCAAAGACTCTAGGAGCTAAGAAGGACCCTACACTAGCCATGAGGGTAAGCCTAACTGACCACCTCAAGTTAGGATAGTTTCCAAATCATTTGGTCGAAGAGTAACAGGGCAATGCACTTATGATCGACCTTCGAGGACTAGTGAGAGCCAACCAAGCAATCACTACCTCCTAAAACCCCATTTAATTGTCAAAATGAATTATCAAACCAATCCAGCCACTGGATCAATGTGCAGTGACTGAATAGGGCTTGGGATGTGCAAACAGCCCACTTGGGCCTCACATCCACCCCATACTTGGTCTGGGACCCTGACTAAAGCCTCCAAGAAGAATGGACGGAGTGGATTTATCACAAGCATCATGGTGGACCCCACACAGGATGCGAGTGCACCACAATCGCATGTTGGTTTGACCAGCACTGACCCAAATATCTTCAAAAAAGTGGAAAACCTCCCGCCAAAATTCTCTTTTAAACTGATGATCGTTCGATCCCATGGTGGCCCACCTCGGCCACTATCCGGCCAATCTAAACCATTCATCGGCCGTGTGGGCCCCGGACGACCAAACCATAGTGGTCTATCTGGACCCATGCAACGACTTACGAATTCAGGATGACACTGATCAAAGCCACATGCTTGGCTAAGTCCGAAGATGGTAGGCCAACCCGTTGCCACGTGGCCGATCCACGATCGTCCGGATCGTCCATCCCAACCGTCCGTTTACCCTTTCAAATCGTGTTCTATCTCCCATTGCCAAAAATGAACAAGCAGCCACCTGCACCAAGAAAATAGAGAGGGGACATTACCACTTATAGCAGGGGCAACTGGCTCGATCCAAGCCCTCACTGAGCCACGTGGACGAATTCCGACCATCCTTTCTAGGGCGGCACGAGTTAGAAGCAGGAGACATCTCATCTCACAAGATAGTAGGAGATATGGATTATCTCGTGAGAAAATCTAAAACCCGCATGAATGGTCCAAAAAGTGGGCCCCGCGGTGATCAAAAGTTCCATCTAGTCAGTTCAAACGGACCAGATCTTGTTAAAACACCATGAATGATGA
The DNA here is from genome assembly GCF_029962835.1 of Magnolia sinica. NCBI lineage: Eukaryota > Viridiplantae > Streptophyta > Magnoliopsida > Magnoliales > Magnoliaceae > Magnolia > Magnolia sinica. The sequence continues at coordinate 53,869,514 of NC_080581.1, forward strand.
TTAGCCATTAATGACACTCTCACCTTCTCCGTTAGAATGTCTAAATAATGATTACGAGATGGGCCCCACCATGGATGAAAGTTTACTTTTCTGGTGGGCCATTACAGCGAGAATCCATCCCTAGGGTCAGATGGACCCCATGCACGTTAGTTTCTCGAGAGTGGCCATGGTAAAGGCCGTTTTTATCTCAGTCATTGGCTGAATCGTGCACGTAAGTTCCCTTGGCTATAAGAGTTGTTAGCTCGCCTTGGGATCCATGCTAGAGAAAGGAAAGGAGAGAAAATTGGAGAGAGGGAGAGAAAATAGGAGAGAGAGAAAGAGAGGCAGCTGTGGGTGCTACACCAAGTTATGAGTCAGCTCGACTCGATCTGTTCCCAACCACTCAGGTAGGATGAGTCGCTGCTCCACTGAGTCCTGGGATTAGGATCTCTCACGAGGGTTCAAGGAAGACGTGATTGCTGCTATCAGGTATGGACTCTAGTTGACTCGGTTAGCTTCCTAACTATTATGAAATCCTACTAACCAGGAATGAATGTTGCAGGTGCGGTGTTATCCAAATTTTTGTAGCTATGCTAGGCTTGCTTCGACTCAACAAACGTAGAACAGACCAGGTAACACTCAATCTCCTTCCATTTTTCATCCAATAGCACACAACTGTTAGAGATATCACCAACAAGGACTGAAAATCAAAATGGTTACAAGCCCGGCTCCACTCAACATTGAGTGGCTAGTTCGCCTAGTGCAAACCCAAACCAGGGAAGAAGACACTGAGTTGGGTAGGACCAGACTCGACTGATGAAGCTGGGCCGAGTTGGATGAGTGGGGTTGAGCCCAGGGTAGACTTAGACCTAGTAATGGGCCGATTTCAAGCCCAGTGCGACCCTTGTTGCTCTCCCACATCATGTGCTAGATGGGCCACACCTGAGCCAAACAGCTCAGTGGGCTGCATCATGTACATAAAGGAGGCTCAGTGGACCAAACCCTACATGATGCAGGTGGGCTACACTTAAAACCTGAAATGGGCAGATGGAAAGAACCAGCCGATGGGTGTTGTGGGCCTAGCCCCTTTGAAACCATGCATCTAGGCTAAGATTAAGCTAAAAATGGGCCAAACAAATTGGCCAGGCCCTAGACTATGTACACCTTGTTGGGTCAATGAATCCAACCCAGTCCTTGGGCTGGCATAAGATGACTACTGCTGGGCTAGAAACAGCCCAGCCAATCCTTCCCATGGCTCGTATTGTAGTTGGGCCGAAAATAAATTCAGCCTAGTTGTCCTACCGTAGTAGGCTAATTGCTGGCCCGAAATGAGTCTGCCCAGCTAGCCATCCTTGGGCAGTGTGGGTCCAGCTAGTCATGGTTGATAGTCGATGTTGCTGCTGGCCGTAGTCAGCTTAGCAGCTCATGTTAGGGTCATATGTATGGCCTATGGTTGGGCCAGCAATGGGCTGCCCAGCCCATGGGGCGTTATATACAGTTGTTGGGCTAGGACGAGCCTAGCCCAACAGTCGCTATTCAGGTTGTAGGATGTATCAGGTGCTGGGCTAGGATGTGCCCAACCCAGTCCTCCTGTGAATAAATTGCTGGGCCAGCAATGGCCCAGCCAGCTTGGCTGACCAGCGGCCAGTAGTACATAGGGCTGTGAGGATGCATGGGCGGTGGGCCAGGACGAGCCCAACCCAGCTACCCGTTGGGCTTTGTAATGGTAGCACTGGTGGGCCGAAAACCTATTAGCCCACCTGGTTTTTGAGCTTTGTTCGGACGACATGAGCTAGGCCAAACTAGGCCCAGTTCGAGCCTTAGTTATGGACAGTTTCAGGCCCAGTCTAGGCCACATTGATTAGTTTATGGTTGGTGGGCCTGGTCACTCTAATGCAGGCCCAAATGCCCTTGTTAATGGGTCCTTTCAAACCCCCACACAATTTTAATTTGTTAGTTAGATAAAAACCTTGGGAACACTTGATTAATACAAACTGTGACTTTAGGAAATTACTTGCGTGATTTTGGGCCGCAAGATACTTATAGGAACTTAAATCTAAAACTACGGTAAAGACCGCTTTAGTTGAAGTAGGAATATGCCAATATGTCCTAAATGGGGATGAATAGGACTTTTAAAGTTTTTATGCTTTATTTAAAATCCAATTGCACTAATCCTAACAACAAGCTCATATTAGGATTACTCAAAAGTAACTCTACTAGCTTCCAAGCATGGTAGAGGATCCAATCACAAACTATTTAATAAGTGAACAATACGCAAACTAGTTTATGATGGATATGACTATGTATGTGTGTGAGGTGTGATCTTAGATATTCAGATATGAAAATATTAAAGCAAATCACACAAATAAAAGAATAGCGATCTCAAACACAGTCATTTTTATAGTGGTTCGACTACTTGTCTACTCCACTCCCGGTAACTGCACGCAACCCTTGAGTGTACCGGATTTCACTAAGGAGGTTTCACAGCAGTTCACCTCAAACTTAAGGTTTTAAATCAGGTTCACCTTCAACCTTTACAACCTACACTGAGGCTGACTGTTTATGCTCTCATGAGCAAGGGTCAACACAACGCACCCACTTTTAGGCACACTGGCCAAGGATCTTCCATAAGACCCTAACTGAGGTTTCACACGGTTCACCTCTAACCTAAGGTTTTAGACAGGTTCACCTTCAACCAGATGTTTATGCTCTCCATAGAGCAAGGGTCCACACAACACACCCACCATGTACATTCCCACAGAAGGCCTCCTACGAGGGCTTGCAAGGGTGAGAAACACCTTAGACCTAATCCTACAGAGGAATGATCAAAGGGCCATCTGGACTCTAGTTACTTACAGATAAGTGGATGAGTCCCATTCAGCTCGTTGATGAAGATCTCCTCCTTTGTTGATGAAGAGTTTTTTGCTTCCTTAATTCGTAACTCAAATGATGCACCAATATATGGCGACGGGTTGGGTCAAAGTTATGATGGAATCCTACTCTTTAAATGTTTTCCTATTAGGAAGATAGAGTGATTCCAATCATCTATGCATTCAAGGAATCCCAGCTTAATGATTTGCCATTAAGGTAGTAGCTAGAGGATTCTTGAATGCGAAAGTTCATTCCCCAATCCACTCTATTGAATATCAATGATGAGGGTGGATTGGAGGATGAACTCCCTTGAGAGAAAGGGATTTGGGTATATGATCTAAGGTAAAATACTCAGAAGCACTCTCTTCTTTCTCTACCAGCAACAATAGACAAGTTCTCTTTATATAGGCAAAAGCTTCCAACAGATATAAAACGGTCACATTTATGACAGAATTTGATATCATTGAACGGGGTTGATATCATCGAGTGTATACTCTCGATTGCATCGACTGTCTGCTCGATGACACAAACTCAAATGTCATATGCTTTTGAAACCTAATGCCAGCTGGTTGAGGGAATCGAAGCACGTGTCGATGTCATCAGATTTCGGACTCCGATATCATCGATGAGAGGTTTGATTCATCGACACTTGAAAATGAGAGAGACTTGCTATGAAATATTTCAGGTTTACAAGAATGATCGAGGGACCTTCGAGATCATCGGAATTTGAACATTGATGATATCAATAGCTATGTGAAGGCATCGAAAAATTCAAAGGATTTTTCATTAAGCTTGCTGGACAGTTTATGTCCATAATCATGCAATCAATTCAGCATCGATATCATCGATATTTGAATATCGATTCTATCGAGGGACCCTCGATCAAAGATAAAACATCCTGAAATATTTACTAGAAGACTAGGTGTCCTTGACCGATAATATCGAGAGCCCTCCGATGTCATTGAGATTTAAACTTCAATAGTATCGATAACAGCTTCGATATGTCAATGCACATGTGATTTTCTTAAGTAAAAACAGGGGCGCCGGAGATCTGTCTATCGATATTATCGAGTCACCATCGATTGACTCGAGATTCAAATATCGATGATATCGATAGGTATATCGATACATCAATAAATCTTTCCAGAGATATATATGATTTCTGGATGTATTTTGTCCTCATTTCGATGATATCATTTAAGTATCGAGGACATTGACAGCACAGGTCGATCATATCGAGATGTGTATCGATAAAATCGACAAAGCAAGAAAACATAGAGAATTTTTTGACTTTTGAAAAAGTTTTCTGAACTTTAAAACCTTATGATGTTCTAATTTATTTTAAGGGTTTATATACCTGGTGTTTTGGGACATGGAATGTGAAGCTTAGATTTACCTGAGGCGAGCTTGCACACATCCCGGTTGGGGCAGATGCTTGAATTGATCTTCCTATGAGGCTTTGCAGTCTATCTGACTCAACACTCACATTAATTGACAAACCAGGGCACTTTCAATCTCCCCCTTTGTCAATTACGTGACAAAATACCAAAACATCCTAGACCAGTATCTTGACAACCACATCCTAAATTGTGTGTACATGCATTTTACACAATTTTACAATTTCTAGTGAAACAATGTACATAACCCGGTATCTACTCCCCCTAACTGCAAACTCCCCCTATCTTGGTGCAGTTGTTCCCCCTAACACTTGCAACACCATTCAAGCAGATATATAATTTCCCGTTCGGGGTGTTTAACTACTCTCCCCCTTTTTGTTAGTCATTGGCAAAGGTATAGCAGTTGATATTGACTGAAGTTTAAACACATGTGGGAGAACCAATATTCATGGAATATGCAAATATCAGATAGATGTATAATGGTCAAACAGTTAATTAATCAAACATCATTTGTAGTAACTATGTATGCATAGCAGATCACATAGAGCAATGATAGAAGCAGATAAACTCATGATAAAAAACATCACATGCATGCTATATGTCAGAAACTAAATAAACCAGGGGACCTATGAGACATAAGCATGGCAATAAAAATAGTGAATTATAACATCCATATCCAAATATCCAAAACACATATTGCCACGGACAGCAGTAAATTTTACAGGCCCCCAACACTGAAGTATATTCTTTACTTAGAGGATATCATCAAAAACTATTCATACTTGGTGGATTAGTAATGCATAACACACATATATATGAGCGAAGAGCATTCAAAAAGACATTTTATGCCCTTACCATTTCAGGGAGACTCCAGGTATGTGATACATTGGTCATACGTTAGACAATAAAAAACCTTTACTGTGCTAGTAAGGCATCAAGAATTTGTTGAGTAGCATGTTGCTGAGCTACCAGCATGGTTTTAATCTCCAATAGACAGGCTTCACAGTCATCCAGCCACTTTATGATGTAGGACTGTCTCTCAAGCAGATCCTGGATAGTATCTTGTTCGGGGACAGCCTGAATGTTCTCAACAGAGATGGGGCTGTGCATAGGATACCCTTTGTCTGAGCTTAAATTGATTTTTCCCTTATGAGACACATTGACAATGATATTGCAAATGTCTTCATGATTAAACCAGGCACACAGGCATGGGAGATCGTTAGTAGTAGACAGCCCAAATTGTCAAGATAGCTTGGATATAAGACATGAGAATGAAAGTACAGTGATGGATTCATCTGAAGACACCCGAATTAATTGTTGTAGAATAAGAGTGGGTAGGTAGATGTGAATACTGAGATGAACATCATACAAGACATTTAGCATGTATAGAGAAAGCATGTTGTCAGAAACTTCACAGGGATAGACATTTGTGCTGAAAATGCTGTGAAGAATTTTGTATACAAGATTGAGATATTTAACATGAAGGATATTCTTTGCATTTCTCGGTATAGTAGCATCATTACACAACGATCGAGTAACTTCACCCCATACACCAAGACCATTCATATTTCATTCTGATACAGGTATTCTAGTGACCTCTACCCCAATCAATCGGCTTATCAGTCTAGGAGTGATGTGCTCGATCAGATTTGTGACAGCTACTGAAACAATTGAAGGATTATTTTCAACATTGTAGATTAGACTTAAAAACTGATGCACCATATTATACTGAAATCCACCACCAAGATTCATGATATTCCCCCATCCAATCAGTTCTAAGAGATTGATGATCCCAAAAGGTATAATGCTCTTCCTCTGAACTGACCGTTCTGCCACAAGATTCAAGTTGAAAAGTGGGGATGAGCCAGTTGCTTTATTCTTTCCATTCTTGATCTTCATTGAGGGTTGTTGTGGAAGAACCAGATTTTTAGACATTTTTGTTTGAAAAGCAACCTGGTCTGAGAAATGTAATCCCATTCCAAGATCAACCAGTGAGTCTCTTTTTTTGTTCTTTCGTCTTTAATTTTTCAGTAGCCATCGATATCATCGAGCATTGTTTCGATGACATCGAGGTACTTTATTGATATTTTTAATGAAGATCAGAAGGAAGTTCAACCGTCCCGACGATTGAGCTTCTCGAGAGATCATCGATGGTATCAATTCTAGGTCGATGCAATCGAACTGTTCACTCGAGTTATCGATAGGTGTCTTGAAGGTGAATGTTTTCAGTTTTTAGCATTTAGACAATCTTCCATGTATACTATTAGTATATCTACGTATCAACAGTATACATAGCAAAAATTTGTACAATCAATGCACACATCAAAATTATAAACAGTTGAATGTTTATATACAAAAAATTGAGGTGAGGAACCTTATATATATCATTTAGAGCTCAGCAAAAAAATTGCATCATTTCAGTAAATATCTAGATCTAGATGCGTGACCTGGACTTGTCTTTTCATGCTTGATATTGCTAGGCATAGGAATCAGCCCTACCTTTGCCTTTGATGACATAGCAATGGTTATTTGTGCGACAACCCTTCATAACTGTTTTTCCTGATAGGTCTAAGATTTCGCATTTGTCTTTGTTGAATGTAACCACATGCTTATTATCACAGATTTGAGATATGCTTAGTAAATTATGTGCCAATCCTTTTATGTAGAAAGCATTCTCATTTTTGAGTGAATTAATTCCTCTTATGATTCTTTGTCCAATTACTTTGGCGATGGTTCCGTCTCCGTAGGTGACTATCCCATTATAAAGATCTGTATAGTTTGAAAGAAGGGATTTGTCACCTGTGACATGTCTTGAGCAACTACTGTCTAAATACCACTTAGTATTTTTGCCTATAGAAAGTTTTGTGTGAGTAGCAAAGCAATTTTTCTTTTCTTTAATTACCAATTTTGTAATAGAATTTTTTGTTGTGGTAGTTTTAGCTTTTTTATTTGATTCACCCCCTTGATTTAATGGTTCCTTCATCCTGTTAGTTCTTGTATTACTATTGGAAGCACCAGGTTTTTCTATTTGTGCTTCATATCCAGTTTTTGCTTTAACTTGTTCATATCATAAGCCATTTTTGTTATTTCTAGATTTTTCCATACCTAAAAGTTTTTCTATCTTTCCACCACTCTGGAAAAACTTACAGTTTAGCTTGGCAATTTTTCTGGACTCTTCTAGATCAAACAGAAGTGTATGATTTTCATTTTGAAGGAGCATATTTTTATCTTTTAATTGCTCAACCTGTCTGTTTAGTTTTTCAGATTCTAATTTAAGGAAAGTGTTAATTCTCTTAACTCTGTCATTATCTAAGTGATATTGTTGTAAGTCATTGATTAGGTGTGTATTTATTTTCAGAGTTTTATCTAAATCTTTTTGCAGCAATTCCTTCTTTTTCTCAGATATTCCAAGTCTTTTAATAACTTTGATGCTCTGAATGTATAGTTGATTGTAAGCATCTTATAACTTGTTTTATTCTTCTTCTTCTTCCTTTTCAGTTTCCTCATTATCTGATGGAAATGATTCAGTGGTTTGTTGTTCTTTCTCATTTTCAGATTCACTGGGAATGATTGGAGTAGTGGAGACCATAAGAATTTTCAAGGATTTTCGATCTTCATCACTCTCTGAGTCACTAGATTCTGAGTTTGACTCTTCTGTATCATCCCATGTGGCAGCCATCGCCTTGCCCTTAGTTTTTCTATTTGGGCATTCAGTAGATAGGTGTCCATACTTCTGATAAGCATAACATCGTGGTTCTTTGGTCTTTCTACCAAATTTGCCTACAGAGGGTTTGTTGTCCACCTTTCTACCTTTGGAGGGACGGCCACGATTATTCAGAAAGAATTTCCTGAATCGTTGTGCCAGCAAAGCCACTTCCTTATCTTCATCATCTTTTTCATTTCCACTGTCCTCATTTTTTATTTTCTTTGAAGTTTTTAGGACAGTTGTTTTAGATTTTGGGATCTGTTTGAAGTGTATTTCAAAAGTTTGTAGGGAACCTACCAGTTCTTCTACTTTCATTTCGTCTATGTTCCTATACTCTTCAATGGTTGTTACTTTAGGATTGAATTGTTCCGGTAGGGATCTTAGAATTCTCCTACAGATTTTGGTACTGGAACTTTCTCTCCTAATCCACCCATGGAGTTGCAAATGATATTTAACTTTGTGAAAAACTCCATAAAGGTCTTATGCTCTTCCATTCTGAGACTTTCGAACTGTGAAGTTAGGAGTTGAAGTTTAGATCTCTTCACAGTGCTTGTACCTTCATGGGTTGTTTTCAATAGATCCCATGCTTCTTTGGATGTCCAACACATACTTATTTGATTGAAAATATCTTGGGACATGGCACAGTAGATGGCGTTCATAGCTTTAACTTCAGCAGTCTGTTTTTCTTTATCGAACGTTGTCCACTTTTCTTTCGGTTTGGGTTTTGTGATGGTAGTGCCACTTCAATTACAACTTGTTCAGATGGTGGCACATATCCACTTTCAACTATATCCCAAACATCATGATCTAAAGATCACAGAAAGTAGTGCATCCTAGCCTTCCAGTATACATAATTTGATCCATCAAACACTGGAGGTCTAGTGACCGATGAGCCCTCTCCTTTGGACAAATTCCCAACTTCGGTTAAGATCACTCTCTAGGCGGTGAAGCCCTTAAAGAGAGACGCTCTCTGATACCAATTGAAATTACGGTAAAGACTGCTTTAGTTGAAGTAGGAATATGTCAATATGTCCTAGAGGGGGGTGAATAAGACTTTTAAAGTTTTTATGGTTTATTTAAAATCCTATTGCACTAATCCTAACAACAAGCGCATATTAGGATTACTCAAAAGTAACTCTACTAGCTTCCAAGCCCGGTAGAGATCTAATCACAAACTATTTAATAAGTGAACAATATGCAAACTAGTTTATGATGAATATGACTACTTATGTGTGTGAGGTGTGATCTCAGATATTCAGATATAAAAATATTAAAGCAAATCACACAAAGAAAAGAATAGAAATCTCAAACATAGTCATTTTTATAGTAGTTCGACTACTTGTCTACTCCACTCCTAGTAACCGCACTCAACCCTTGAGTGTACCGGATTTCACTAAGGAGGTTTCACAATGGTTCACCTCAAACCTAAGGTTTTAAATTAGGTTCACCTTCAACCTTTACAACCTACACTGAGGCTGACTGTTTATGCTCTCACGAGCAAGGGTCAACATAACGCACCCACTTTTAGGCACACTGGCCAAGGATCTTCCATAAGACCCTAATTGAGGTTTCATACGGTTCACCTCTAACATAAGGTTTTAGACAGGTTAACCTTCAACTGGATGTTTATGCTCTTCACAAAGTAAGGGTCCACGCAATGCACCCACCACGTACACTCCCGCCGGAGGCCTCCTACAAGGGCTTGTAAGGGTGAGAAACACCTTAGACCCAATCCTACAGAGGAATGATCAAAGGGTCCTCTGGACTCTAGTTACTTACAGATAAGTGGATGAGTCCCATTTAGCTCATTGATGAAGATCTCCTCCTTTGTTGATGAAGAGTCTTTTACTTCCTTGATCCGCAACTCAAATGATGTACCAATATATGGCGATGGGTTGGGTCAAGGTTATGATGGAATCCTACTCTCTAAATGTTTTCCTATTAAGAAGATAGAGCGATTCCAATCATCTATGCATTCAAGGCATCCCAGCTTAATGATTTGCCATTAAGGTAGTAGCTGGAGGATTCTTGAATGCAGAAGTTCATTCCCTAATCCACTTTATTGAATATCAATGATGAGGGTGGATTGGAGGATGAACTACCTTGAGAGAAAGGGCTTTGGGTATATGATCTAAGGTAAAACACTCAAAAGCACTCTCTTCTTTCTCTGCTAGCAATAATAGACAAGTCCTCTTTATATAGGCAAAAGGTTCCAACGGATATAAAACGGTCACATTATGACAGAGTTCGATATCATCGAGCGGGGTCTATATCATCGAGCTTATACTCTCGATTGTATTGACTGTCCGCTCAATGATACAAACTCAAATGTCATATGCTTTTGAAACCTAATGCCAGCTAGTCGAGGGAATCGAAGCACGTGTTGATGTCATCGGATTTCGAACTCCAATATCATCGATGAGAGGTTCGATTCATTGACACTTAAAATGAGAGAGACTTGCTATGAAATATTTCAGGTTTATAAGAATGATCGAGTGACCTTCGAGATCATCGGAATTTGAATGTCGATGATATTGATAGCTATGTCGAGGCATCAAAAATCCAAAGGATTTTTAATTAATCTTGCTGGACAATTTATGTCCATGATCGACGCAATCAATTCAGCATCGATATCATCGATATTTGAATATCGATTCTATCGAGGGACCCTCGATCAAAGATAAAACATCCTGAAATATTTGCTGGAAGATTAGGCGCCCATGACCGATAATATCGAGAGCCCTCCGATGTCATCGTGATTTGAACTTCGATGATATCGATAACGACTTCGATATATCGATCACATGTGATTTTCTTAAGTAAAAATAGGGGTGTCGGAGATCTGTCTATCGATATTATCGAGTCACCATCGATGGGCTCGAGATTTAAATATCGATTATATCGATAGGTATAACAATACATCGATAAATCCGTCCAGAGATATATGCGATTGCTGGACTTATTTTGTCTTCATTTTGATGATATCATTTAAGTATCGAGGACATCGATAGCACAGGTCGATCATATCGAGATGTGTATCGATAAAATTGACAAAGTAAGAAAACTTAGAGAATTTTTTGAGTTTTAAAAAAGTTTTCTCAACTTTAAAACCCTATGATGTTCTAGTTTGTTTTAAGGGTTTATATACCTGGTGTTTTGGGACATGGAATGTGAGGCTTAGATTTAACTGAGGCGAGTTTACACACATCTTAGTTGAGGCAAACGCTTGAATTGATCTTCCTATGAGGCTCTGCAGTCTGTCTAACTCAACACTCACATTAATTGACAAACCAGGGTACTTTCAAAATCGAGGACAGGAGTATGGCCCTACAGGTGATGATTTTCCCCTTAGGCTTTCCATCTCTAAATTAGATTTAGAATAGCTTTTATAGTGATTATAAGTACCTCAGAACTTGATTAGTCACATGATTTGCTTAGTTGGATATATGTTTGAGAATTGATCATGAATATCAAATGCATATGCTAGACCTTTAATCATTTAATACTTCTTAAATTGTGCTTGCATTGAGTTTTACCTTATTAGAATGGTATCCTAGTTAAATACTTGATCTCCATGCCATTTGAATATGTTATTGGAATGTTTGCAAGACACACATAGAATTGAAATATCTCTAAATAAATAGGAGAATCATTACCTATGAAAGAGAGTCCGTGCTTGGGGTGTAACAAGACGGTTGTGTTCAAGATAGACCCTCAACACGGAGGTTATGCTAGTGGTAGAAGATTCATGGGACTTACCACTTACGCGTTGACGTCGAGATGAACCATTAAACATTTTAAATTACTTGTGTTTTATTGTATTTGATGCATACATGTCAACTCATTTTTAATCGGTTGATTTACTCTTGTGATCTCGATATTACATCCTCACTCAGCCATATGTTGGTAGATGTCCCATACATTGAGAATTGATTGGCTACCTGTTGACGGGTTCTATCAACACCCTAAGTCGAAAGACTCATGGGCCAGGGATGGTGGAATGGGACACTATGCCCGAGCCGTCGGCCTACGCTGGGCGATGAGCTTCCCGTGGTGACTTGAGCTTCATTAAACTTTCTGATTGTAAATAGATTAATAACGGTTGGGCTAATCATGTATACATAGCATTTGGGCGATGACGGATGGATAATTCTGGATGCTGTAGCACCTACCCTTAGTTGTGGTATCATTTCGCTAGCTCCCAGACCATTGACTATTGACCCACCTTCGATGAGTTTAACACTACACATGTACTATGTACTTTCGTTGGTGACTAGCCACATGCATGGGTTTTACCCAAAAGCTAACTAGATGAGCATCCCCAGTTGATGTGCACTCATACATCCATGCATGTAATAAGATTGTATCCTGTTATGTTTTGTATGCCTTGTTGTTTTTACGCTATAATTGTCTAAGGCGACAGTGTGTAATCTTGAGGGTAATTCACACTAAGCTGGCCACTCATTCATCCAATGTTCAACCATACAAAGAGCGCAAATGCAGGCATGAGTGACTATGGCATGGATCTCAAGGCTGATGCAGCTAGAGCGATGAGGAGTTTTATGATGAGGAGCCGCAACAGGAAGCGGTGGAATACTTTGGATTGAATCAGTAGAAATAGATGCTGTTATTTATTTAGTACATTTGAAATTGAGAAATTTGTATTTGGGTCCCCAGCTGAGTGGACCAGGATGTTATTATTTGGTTTGTGGCTTATGCTACGCTTGATTTCGCTATTACACTTTGATTCTATTTTGATTGCCACTTATTGAATTATTAACTCTCAAGTTTTCAGGGAACGAGTTGTGTACTCGGGTTCTGAAAACTGGGGCATTATAATAAAAGCTGTGATTACACTATAGAATGTAAATCTGACAGGATGATTGAAAGATAATTGAAGATAATTGATTTGTTAATGTGTTTATGTTGGTGTGAGATGACTTTTCCTGTTGAAATCCTCTTTTATTTATAGCTTTGATCTAGCCATTCTGGATCCTTCCCATAATTTGATGGTTATCATAACCGCTTCTACCCTCACTTAGCTTCCAGATCCTTCCCACAATATTTCATTCCCTGGATTCTTGACATATGTTCAACATCCACATGGACTTGACCACTGGCTAACTGATTTTTTGGTCATTTGAACTCGGTCGTGCCACAATGACTACTTCCAATGCACATGACACGTGATTGCATTCTTCTGAGATTCAATCTCATATTCTTGAAATAATCCTTCAACCATCAACCTCATACATGTGTGATCCACATGAGTCTGACCGAAACAAGATCCGGTCAAATAGGGTATAAACACCTTCTTTATAAGAAGGATGCCAAGCCTCGCCTGTTAAGATATATCCTTCTACTCCACGAATTTGACATTAAGATAAGGGACAAGAAAGGAGTAAAGAACACAGGGGCTGACCATCTCTATAGGGTTGTCTTATCAGATTCCATTGAGCCAACATCGATAAATGACATGTTCCATGACGAACAACTCTTTAAGGTCACCTAATTACCTTAGTATGTTGACATCGCGAATTATCTTGCTACAAGTATCACGCCAATTCATTGGACTACGCAAGATAAAAAGAAATATTACACTAAGGTTCGAAGTTTATCTGGGATGATCTATATTTGTTTAAATAATGCCCAGATCAAATAATTAGGAGATGTGTTCATGATAATGAACAACATAGTGTCATCTCCTTTTGTCACTCTCATGCCCGTGGTGGCCACTTCTTGGCTAAGAAGAAGACATCGAAAATTTAGCAGTGTGGCTTTTATTGGGGCCCACTATGTTTAAAGACTCACAAGAATTTTACAAAGTGTGTGAGCATTATTAAACGTTGGGAGGATTATTTCGTAGAAACATGATTCCACTAAACCCAATTCTCATTATTGAAGTATTTGATTACTGGGGCATCGATTTCATGGGACCATTCCCCCAATCGTTTGGAAACATTTATATATTGTTTGCGGTAGATTATGTCACAAAATGGGTTGAGGCTACTCTGTGATGGAATAATGACCATCGCAAGGTAATTAAATTCTTAAAAGAAAACATCCTATTATGGTTCAAAACTCCTCGAGTCATCATAAGTGATGGAGGATCTCATCTTTACAATAGGTCATTCAAAGAGAAAACGGTTAACCCCGATCATAAGGATTGGTCAATTCGATTGACCGATGGATTATGGGCTTATCGTACAACTTATAAGACCCTTATTCGAATTTCTCCCTTTAGACTTGTATACGGGAAAGCTTGCCACTTACCTGTGGAGATGAAGCATAAGGCCTACTGGGCAATTAAGAATTTTAATTTTAATCTTAACAATGTGAGCATACTATATAAATTATAATTAAATGAACTCGAAGAAATCTGGAACGATGCATACGAGAATTCTAGGATTTACGAGGACAGGATGAAGGTGTTTTATGATTGGAGCATTCTTCGAAAATCATTCATACCAAATTAAAAAGTCTTTCTATACAATTCTAGACTTCACCTTTTTCTCCAGAAAATTGAGATCTCGTTGGACTAGCCCCTTCATAGTTAAAATGATCTATTCCCATGAGGCTGTCAAGATTGAGAATCCAATAAATGGTAACATCTTCAAAGTGAACGATCATTGTCTTAAACCATTTGTTAAGAATTTTGATTTAGAGGATATGTCCATCCCTCTGATTGATCGTGTCTATCAGGATTGACCTTCTAATCTGATGGACGTCCATGTAGATTTACTACTTTCTTAGGATTACGATTGCTTTAGTTTAGTTTACTTTTTTTATTTAATACTAATCCGTTTAGACATTGAAGACTTTATACCATTCAATTTTTCTTCCTTAGGTACTCTCTCTAACTCATTCTTCTTTTATTTCCATTGTCTCATGTTGTGTTTATTGTATATTTCTTACATTGAGGACAATGTATATTTTAGGTTATTGTTTAGTGTTGAGAAAAAAAATAAAAAATCAGTTTCAAAATTCTTTTTTGAAGATAGTTATGTTGTGAATCTGAATATATGGTGAGTATTAGGAGAAGAGAGAATACATTTTGAAAATCCAGAGTTTAATTAAACCAGTAGATTTTTGAATAAGTGCTTTGAATAACTTGATTAATAGAAAGTTTAAACATCAATTGAGTCTTGTTCACAATTCACATCTAAGTCATATTCTATGAAGTGTACTTGAAATTCTAACTTTAGCTTGATCATTACTTAAAAATGCATAAGAACCAAGTCTGGAGATCCTTATCTACCTTAAGTTTAAAAATAAGAAGAAAAGAATCAACTATAAAAATAGTAAGATAAAAAATAACTATCTATTATATGTGTTTCAATGAAAAATTCAATGAAAGAAAAGAATGGAAATAGTGTGAAAGTCGTCAATATAAAATTGAATGCTGGAAAATAAATGAAAAAGGAGATAGGTTCGAAATCAGTTATTTGTGTTTATCTGTTCACTTGGAAGTAATGAGCATAGCTAACATTATGAAATGAAAGTTCATTTTTTTGAATTATGAGTTGGGAAACACTAAGTACACTAAAAACTTGATGTTTGAATGCATTCTATTGATTAAATTGATGATGGAAAACTTAGTTCAAGTATTTACTAGTGACATTGGGTTCTAGATTAATGAATTCTATCCTCATATCTTTGAATTCTACTCACATATATGGGATTGCACAGAATGTTATTTTTAGGAAAAGGTTTGAAATTGAATGCTTGAAACTTTGATTCTTCGCATGTTTCACTTAGGACTAGCAAAATGCTAGCTAGGGGTGTGTTGAGTGATCTAATTACACATGTTTTCTCTTGCGAGGTGATTTTAAGAGCAAAGGAGAAAATGATGCTTAAAGCATGGATTTGATGCTCAAAAGATTACCAAAGTAAAGATTAGATCTGTGGAGGTCAAGATTAAAGATTTTAGGAGTCTAAGATCCAAGAAAACCAAGTGAAAAAGAAAGAAAATCAAAGTTGTAAAGTGTAGAAAATCGGATGAGCTGAAATCGACAATTCGATGTCATCGAAGCCACTTCGATCCCATCACAAAAAATCAAGAAAAATCTAATTCTTTACTGGAAATATTTGGGACCACTTCAATTCCAATGAAGCCATGATTGATGACATCGAACGAGTGTTTGATGACATTGAAGCCAGTTCGATTTCATCATAAAATCATGAATTTCTAGAGTTGGTTACTAGACACTTTATAGCATTCTTCGATGCCACCGATGAGGTGTTCGATGACATCAAAGCCAAGTTCAATGCCATCAAAGGATGTGTGATAACATCAAGATGATACACAGATTCAAAAGATGGTTGCTAGACAGTTTCCTAATTCGACTCGAACTCTTCGATGGGAGCTCTATGCCATTAAAGGTGGCATTAAAGCTACGATAACAGCATAAGTTTGAGGCGGTTCTAAAGTCGGTCCGATTAAAACCTATATAAAGGGGTGTTTGGAGTTCTTCTAGGCACGACTTAAGGTAATAGTAGAGTAAGGAGTCATGGTGCTTCAATGAGTCCTCCCTCCTCTTCAATCCTTTAGTTCTAGTTAATTTTTATGTTTTTCTTTAAGAGTTCTAGTTCATTAATGTCTATGGTTGGCTAATCTCTTAGCTAGAGCTAAGAGGTGAAGCTTGTAGTTTATTTTGATATTTATTTTACTTTAATTTAAGTTATTTGGTTTATATGTTGAACAATTCATGGATTTTGGTTTGAATGAAGAAGTATTTTCAGTTTTACTTTAATCCATTGTCGACTTCGAGAACTTTCGATCCTTAGGAAGACTTTTGATATGTTCTTACCTTTTTTTGCAATTATCTTATCTATAAAATCCATTGATCTATCATTGACTCCGAGTATGGTAAATTCTTTGAATTCCCTATGATCATTAAATTGATGCTTAATGAGGGAACCAATCCGATGAAAGTTCAGAATTTGTTTTCATATATGCATGATGTTTCAACCGCTTTATCATCCGACTGGATAGATTAGGACTTCGATTCCAATTGAAATTATATTGATTAAATCAAGTAAGATAACATTAATATGGCTATAAGTGTATCCTTAGTGCTTTAGTATTTTATTCTAGATAGTTTTACTTCATGATTACTCTCTACAACAAATTCAGTATTTAGTTTAGATTCTAGTTCTAGTTCTAACATATTTTAGAAATCATACAAAAAACAAGTACATGTGGGTATGACCTCGGTCTCACCGAGTTATTACTACATCACAACCCTGTACTTGGGGTGACAAGCGAACAATATGTAATATGGTAAGCCCATAAAGCATTGGTCAATCGAAATGACCAATCCTTACGATCCGGGTTAACCGTTTTCTCCTAAATTTGTTTGATTTCCCTATTTGAAATTTTAGCTTGACCACTATTATAAGGATGATAGGGGGTACTCACTTTATGTGAAATGCCATATTTCTTCATCAAAGTTTCGAATGACCTATTGTAAAAGTGAGATCATCCATCACTTATGATGACTCAAGGGGTTCCAAACCGGGATAAGATGTTTTCTTTAAAGAACCTAATAACCATGTGATGGTCATTATTTTGGCATGGAATTGCCTCGACCCATTTGAAGACATTATCCACAGTTAGTCTTACGCCCCAAACTCGAAAACTGGGCTCATAGGATTCCCAATCGTCAAATCCAGTGCCGACAGCCTCCATAGTACCCCATTCTCGGCTCTCAGAGCCCATGCACCAAATTCTGATCCTGGGATCCTACAAGGAGGATTTTCCAACTTACATTTATCTCATAAGAATCATAACCACAAGTTTACCCAAATCAGAAAGGCAACATCATCTCACATATCCACTAATATAAACAGTTGAATACAATGCTGAAAGGGAAAATACATATATCGAAAATCAAAGCTCTAGAAGACAGTTGCACGCTCCAAGCTCAACGCTGCTACGACCTAACACCACTTGCACACATCTATCGTGCATAAGCTTATAGAAAGCTTAGAGGGTGGTGTAAGTGTGTGCGCAAGATAAGTGTCAAGTATGCAATATCAGAGCAATGCGGAAACATGCTGGTAAGTCCATAAATACCATCAGCCTATCTAGGCTATGAGATGCAAAAATATAATGAGCCAATATCATATACTGAGGAAGCAATGTAGATTAGCTATGCAATGCGGAGACATGTAGGCCAAGTATCATATACTAAGGATACAAATGCAATATACAAATCCTGACGAGTCCACGAATACTGTTAACCTCATTTAAGCCATATAAAATATAGAAGCATAGTAAACTAAATGTTATATGCTGAGGATGTAATGCAATATGTGGTGCTAATGAAATGACCAGGCTGGAGTGTGAGTCGGGATGATAGTACGTAGTATCGCAGGCTATGGGGTCCATCACATGGGACTTCTATCCAAACCAGTCCCATAAGTAAATTTGGATAGATAGACTCAATGTGGTAAACTCCTGATCTTAGGTTGGTCGCGCGCCCCAACCAAAATCCTAGCCATTGCGAAGGTACACACATCAAATTAGTTGTGCACCACTAGCTCTAGTGGATAGTGAATGCACCAATGAATGAGTAAAATGTTGAGTATGCAACTCCTGCTCAATAAGTCCACATATCAATACCATATATCTCTGGGATATCATCGAGGTTTAGTACACTCTACGTCGGCTTGCCGCCCCTATCCGAGCGCACAATTGGGTAAGTGGAAAAGACCTCACTATCCGCCTGCCAATATCAGGCCTGGCTCATCGATAGTGGACTCATTCCTTAAGTTGGTCAAA
The DNA here is from genome assembly GCF_029962835.1 of Magnolia sinica. Classification (NCBI taxonomy): domain Eukaryota; kingdom Viridiplantae; phylum Streptophyta; class Magnoliopsida; order Magnoliales; family Magnoliaceae; genus Magnolia; species Magnolia sinica. The sequence goes on from NC_080581.1 coordinate 53,888,253, forward strand.
TTCAACCTAGTTATTACCCCCTCACTTAGGCGGGTAAGGTCACACCCCCTCCCAACTAACCACGACACAGTAGGAGATGCGGCCTACTGGTATACAGCCCTCATGCGCTCATATATATCCACTCAGTCTAGATGTTGGGGCATCTCCTGGCCATGGAGGTGTAGGAATTTTCACCAAGGGACATCTATGGCACCCGTATGCTAGAACCAAACATTTTTTATGTCCTAACTGGCCATCCACGACATGTCTGTGGAGGCCATGACCCTGATGTCTCTAGGGCGTACAGTGGTCATATCACAAAATGTGAGATGCATGAGTCATACCATCTAGTTATGCAGCAATCCTGCGCATACTGTGCGCTCATGTGGGCAACTCCTCCTATCAGGGAGTCTCATAATAATCTGCCCAATGGCATGTGCTATGATCAATCACTCCTCATATCAAGCATACATATCAAATAATGTGCATGACATGGATCATGGAGTCATACTAAGCATGTTATATGCTAATGATGTACTCTCCTCATATCAAGGATGGGCCTAGCAAGGCCTAAGGGAAGGTCATAATGTGGATATTTAACCATCATTGCTATCAATGTGGACATTCAACCAACATTACTCCCAAGGAGTGGCACTCATAGGGCCAAACATATAGTGGGCCCATGACATCACACAAGGGTCTCGTACACAACATAATGGGCCTCACACAAGGGCCTAATATACATTACAATGGGCCTCACACAAAGGCCCAATATACATCACATTAAGCCTCATCAAATAGGCCTCATATACATCATATTGGGCTTAATTAAATGGGCCGCAAATACATCACATTGGGCCTCATCATATGGGCCTTATCACATCACAATTGGGCCACAACAATGGGCCTCATATACATCAAATAAGCCGCATCACATGGGCAACATATACAACAAGTGGGCCCACTGACCTAGCCGGTCCATCTACACCATTCATCTATTATTAGAGATCATTTTAGAGCATTACCCACAAAAATGAATCATATCGGAAGATCATCTGGACCATACCACAAATAGCAGTGGAGATAATGATTTACACTGTTAAAACTTCACAGGGCCCACCATCACGTTTATTTTTCATCCAATTTGTTCATATGGTCACAAAGACCTGAATCAAGAAAAAAACAAATATCATATTGATCCAAAACTCCTGTGATATCTAAAGGATTTTAATGGTAGTCGTTCAATCCCCCACTAATATTTGCAGTGTGGTCCACCTAATAGGTAGATCTGAATATAACACATACATCATACGGGACCCATAGAGCTTGCAGACATCAATACAGCAACTATTGCTGCTCATGGGTCCCCACCGTCCAGATGGACGGTAGGGATATAACATATAACTCATGATTAGGGCCCACCATCCAGATAGACAGTCTGGATGAAACACATAACATGGTGGGACCCTCAGAGCTTGGTGACGTCAAATACGGCAGCTTATTCAGCTGGCATGGTCCACATAGATGGACGTTGTGAATAAAGCACATATATCATGTGGTCCCCTCACCTCCAAAGGGACGGTGCAGATATAATACACACCTTATTGATGGGCCCCACCATCCATATGGACGGTGAGAATTAAAACCCATACATCCTGCTGGGATACCATGTACACATGGTGGGTCCCACGTGAAATATAGATCTATCCCATTTTCCCTGTAATGCCATGAGAAAAGAAAAAATAATAATAATAATGATAAAAGAAAACATCTCTGTAACGTTTGGACGTTGTGGGCATATCTCACATACATCATACTTAGCCCCACATATCTCAAGATGGGCCCACCCCCACACGTGCAACACGTGTGGGGTGGGTCCCACACTCGGAAAATAGTTAGACAGCGTGGATGTAATCCACGTACATCAGGTGAAGTCCCATGGAGGGACGATGTGTATACCACACATCATCAAGGTAGGGCCACACACTGGACGGTGATCCAGGTGGGCCGTTGGCTCTACTGGGCTAGCCGAATGGACGACTGGTTGTATGTACATCAGGTGGGTCAACACGTGCGTGGCCCACCATCCGATTAAGCTAATATTTGTGTTTTTCCTTTCATTCAGGCCTACCCAAAATAGGCGGAATGTGGATAACAAGGTGGCTGCCACTAATGGATGGTTTGGATATGCTCAATTCATCAAGGTGGGCCACACATCAAAAGAGAGAGAGAGAGAGAGAGAGAGAGAACGGTGAGATGGAGGGACCCTGCCGCTATAGGCCCCTTTAGGATTACAATATATAAATCAAGATGGGTCCCAAATAGGATCCATACCATCAATCGGTAGGCCCTACTTAGTCCATCATCAAAAATAAAATCTAACCTACAAATCACCCATTGATTTGTCTTCTTCTTGGTCCCTTGGAATCCTTGGCTCCTAAGCTCTCCCTTTGATGGAGGATGATGAGGATTGAAGGGTGGAGAAGGGTAGGAAGTGGGCCACATCTAGCTTCTCTCTTGGAGCTTGGACGGTCATACTCCCTTTAGTTGCTTGGGAGTGAAGAGAGAAATGAGGGAGAGAGAGAGTGATGGATGGGAGAGAGGGATGGTGATGGGTGTAAGGAAGGGATGGGTGGAGAGAGAGAGAGAGAGTTGACTTTGGATGCGAGAGGTATTGGTTGTCATGCCTTGTTGGTAAGAGAGGGATGGGTGTTGTACTTGATTGATTGATGGGATTAATTTGATAGATTGTAGAGATTCTCTTCTCGGGATTTGCAACGCGCAGTGTTTTCTCAAAATAAACTCGGGCCCACAACTCCTGGCCTGGGTATCGCATTGGCGCGTAAGACACAACATTGGAACCGCGGCGATGGCGCGATCACTAGGGTACAAGTCTCGGGTCGAGTCGACTCAGATCTATAGGATACGACTTAGGTTCACGCATAAACGTCAATTACAGGTCGCGGGTTGCAAGAATTCGACGGGGAGGATGACGAGAGTCTACAGAATTGTATGGACTAGGATACGGGCCTTACATCGGGTAATATGTAGATATTTTCATGTGATTGAGGGGATGGCCCCATGAAATTGATGCCCCAGCAATCAAATACTTCAATGATGAGAATGGGGTTTAGCGACATCATATTTTTGTGTGACAATCCTCCAAATTTTTTACAACGTTCACATGCTTTACAAAATTTTCGTGTATCCTTAAACATAGTGGGCCAGTAAAATTTGCACTGTAGAATTTTTGATGTGGTCTTCTTAGTTGAGAAGTGGCCACCACAAGTGTGAGAATGATAAAAGGAGATGTCACTATGATGTTCACTGTCAGGTACATAGCTCCTAATGATTTAATATGGGCAATATTTGAACAATATGAATCATCCTAGATAAACTTGCGCACGTCGGTGAAAATTTTCTTTTTATCTTACACAGTCCAATTAATCGGTGTGATACCTGTGGCAAGATAATTAACAATGTTAACATACCAAGGTAATTGGGAGACTTTAAAAAGTTGTTTATTAGGGAATATTATCATTAATGGGTGTCATCTGCATAAAATCTAATAAAACAAGACGAGAGAGATGGTCGGCCACTACATTCTCTACTCCTTTCTTATCACGCATTTCTATGTCAAATCTTGGAGTAGGAGGATCCATCTTAACAAGCGGGGCTTATCATCCTTCTTAGAAAGAAGGTACTTTAACGTCGCATGATGGGTGAACACTATGATCCTGGATCCTCTCATGTAAGACCTAAACTTATCCAAAGAAAATACTATGGCTAGGAGTTCCTTCTCCATAGTGGAATTGTTCACTTGGGCCGAGTTTAGAGTTCTACTCGCATAACAAATGACGTAAGGCATCTTCTCTTTTCTATGGCCAAACACCGCCTGAATAGCATAGTCACTCGCATTACACATGATCTCAAAAGGAAGATTATAATCGGGTGGTTGCATGATGGGAGCGCAAGTCAACATGCCAACAAGCTTGGTGAAAGCTTTGTGGCATTCTTCACCCCACTCAAAGAAAGTTTCCTTTTGAAGAAGATTGCACAAAGGACGAGAGTTAAGACTAAAGTCTTTTATGAACCTTTGATAGAATTTGGTGTGACCTAAAAAGGAACGTATAAGTGCTTATATATTTAACACACATTAATTGTCAAATTTCATAAGACAAAAGTGTTACAAGTTTCCAATCACAATGGAATCACAACTACTTTAAATGTCTAAAGAACAGCTAAAGATCAGCTTATCGTCTTAAGAAGTCGTCGCTCGATTTAAAGATAAGTTTAAGACAAGTTGTCCCATGTATTTACTAAAGCACAGGTGATATAACCCTAGAAAGACCTTAGGTCATGTACTTTCAAAAGTCTAATTGATTTTGAGTTTTTAATAGTGTTTTTGATCTGGAGTTCGACCAGCCTAACTTCTGGTTCGACCAACCTAACTTCCTAGGCTAACCTAACTTTAAATTCTGGCTAAATATCAAATTCTGTTAAAAATCTGGCCAACCTAAGTTTTGGTTCGACTATCCTAACTTGAAATTTGGCCAACCCGAGTGAAGTTCGGGTCAAATTCTAGCAATGCATTCCTTTGAAAATCACGGGAATTCGGCCAGCCGAATTTTGGATAAATCTTATCCCGCACAATCTGATAGCCATTGGAACGAATCCGGTGGAATCCGGTCAGCCGAAGCTATGCTTAGGCTAGCCAAATTTTCAATATCTTTGGCTATAAATAGAGGCCTTCTCTTATTCTAAACTACAACAAAAAATCACTCTAAACCTTCTGCAAGTGAGAGAGAAGCTTAACTCATTGGTAAGCTAATTGTGTGGTATTTGTAATTTATTTTTAGCTTATTCAATTCCCTTTCTAAAGATCATTTCAATCTTATTTTAAAGATTATTCTATACTCCTTTTGAGATCTAAGAGAATTGAATTAAGTAGCATTTGGGTTTTTCATTTCTAAAATACTATAGAACCCTATACTCTTTACTTTGAGCAAATACTGCCTCCTCTACATTTAAGAAAGAAGTTGTTCTGCTACAAGCTTTTACTACATCTTCAATCGGTATTTGAAGATAATTTATTTACTATTTTATTTCATTTAGGTTTTTCTCAAATAGCCTGTGAAAATCTTAGTGGGTTGATTTGTGATAGCCCGTGAAAATTACAAAGTAGGTTTTTGTTTGTGATAACTCGTCAAAATCATAAAAGGGGTTTTATTGTGGTGAGTCTATGAAAATCAAAAGGAATTGTATAAGGTTATTAAGGTGCACCCATGAAAACCTTGTTATAGTGAAAGCCAAAATTACGAGGGTAGTAATTTTAGGAGTGAAGTAGGTGTGGTTGTTTTAAGCACCGAACCACTATATCTCCTTGAGCCTTGTGGTGAATGCTTTATTCGTTTTGTGGTGAATGATATTTATTTCATTCGTATGGTGAATGTTATTTATTTCTTATGGTAGATACTATAATTATTTTATCTTCTCTTACTAATATGAAAGATTTATTTTAAAGATATTCATAAAATAAGGTTGTTATGCCTAACATTTTAGGTGAAGGTTGTCCTACGAATTATTTGAAATCAAGGTTTCAATTTTTAGGCGATTGAGAATGTGTATTCTTTATATATTCCACTTTTATATTGATTATTTGGCATTATCCAATTCACCCTCTAATTCACCCTCCCCCCCCCCCTAAAGACATCTCTAGCTCTCCATTTCAAGTGGTATTAGAGTGGGTTGCTGTGTTCATATTTTTTGGATTGATCTCCTTGAGCTAAATCTAGAGCTATAAGATGTCAAATTTTGAAAGTTTATTGATTAATAGGCCACCTCCCTTTGATGGCTCAAATTATTCATATTGGAAAGCTAGGATGAGGATTTTCCTCAAATCCATTGATAAAAGTGTAAGGCAAGCTACTGTGACTAAATGGATCCCTCCTATAATGGAAGTAGTAGTTGAAGATGGAACTACATCAATGAAAGAAACCAAATATACTTTTTGGACAACTATTTAGAAAAGTTAAAGAAGTGCAAATGCGAAGGCCTTAAATGCAATAACTTGTGCTCTATCGCCAGAAGAATTTAAAAGAATCATTTCGTGCGATATAGCTAAACAAGCATGGGATATTCTTTAAATGACACATGAAGGAACTAACATTGTCAAAAAATCTAAGATCTAAATCCTCACAACCAAATTTGAAAAAATTCATATGGAAGAAAATAAGTCTTTTATGGACTTCTATATGAAACTAAATGACAGTGAATTTCATGTGGGGTCTTGGAAATAGAATCCCTAAAAGCAAGGTTTGTGTAAAAATACTGGGATTACTTCTTGAAAGGTTTAATTCAAAAGTTACTGCTATATAGGAATTGAGGGATACCAATACTATGAAGGTTAAAGAGTTAGTAGGTTCTCTTTAAATTTATGAGCTGAATTTAAAAGCTCCTAAGATCAAGGCCACTGCACTTAAATCTTCTAAATCTAAGTCAAAAGATTCTAATGTAAATTCTGATATTGAAGAAAATGAAGATGATATGGCTATGTTGGCAAAGAAATTCTATAGAATTTTTTAAAATAATAAAAAGAAAAAGAACAGATTTTCAAAAACCTTTTGACATAAGAAAAAGAAATTCGAACTTTTAGAAATCTAAAACAAAAGACACCCAATGTTTCAACTATTCCAAATATGAGCATCTAGCTTCTAAATGTCCTAAAAAGGATAAATCTATAAGAAAATGCATGATTGCTACTTTAGATGAATCATCAGAATCTGAAATTAATTCAGAAATTGAAAAATTAGACCAGGAAAATGCAAATGAATTGAAAACCTTTATGACTATAAACAGAATCACTTATTCAGATGATTGTGATATGTCTGATTATGAAACTCCAAGAAGTGACTCTGAAAACTAAGATGATCTTCAAGATTCATATGATGCCCTATACAGAGAAAGTTGTAAGATTAGGGCTAAATTGAAAATTCAAAAAGAGAATTATGCTAAATTACAATTAGAACTTCAAAAAAGTTATTTTTAAAAAAATCTCATTTTTTTTATTGTTTTGAAAAAACTAAGTTAGATTTGATTTTTAAAATTTCTGAATTGCAAAAACTTAAATATGAAAATAAGGAATTAAAACTTGAAGTTTCCTCCCTTTAGATTTCAAAGGACACTTGGAAATATACCCATTGTGATAAAAAACTTGAAAAATTGTCAACCTCATCTCGACAATGTAGTGACAATTCTGGGCTGGGTTATATTAAAAATAACTCTTTGAAATCTAAGGATTTTGCTCCTAATTTTATAAAAGGAGATTCCTTGAACTCTAAAGCTGAAACTATAAAGGATTAAACTATAAAATGAATAACTTTAAAAATTCAAAACCTTTTCAAGCCTCTAATATAAAAAATAGTGTCAAGTACAACAAATATCAAATGAATAATAATAGAAATCGTCCTTTGGCTGATAAAATTGTGGACTTGCTTAAAGAGATATTAAAATCCAACTCTGGTAAGAGTGGAGTATATAGAAACATGAGAAATCCTAACTCCCAAAAATAGTAAAAAGTAAGAGATCCACCTAAATTTAGAACCATAATGAAATGGGTTCCATAGGTTAAGTGTCTTGTAATCCACCTAGCTTTTAAAGTAAGTACCCATTCAAGACGGTACCTAGATAGTGGATGTCCGAGACACATGACAGGTGATAAAGCCATACTCTCAAACATCGACCAAATAAATGGAAGCTCGGTTACATTTAAACATGGAAGCAACTGCAAGATTTTTGGCCAAGGTAATGTACAACTTCCCAACTTACCTCTCTTTGAAAATGTTTTATATGTTGAAGGGCTAAAACATAATCTTCTCAGCATATCTCAAATCTGTGATAACAAATATAGTATAAAATTTTCAGATCACGGATGTGAGATAATTAATGAAAAAGGACATGTAAAATTAAATGGTTGCATGGTTGCAAAACATTTGAAAATTGCTATATAATTGATGGCTCTTGCTCAACAAATCATTCATGCTACATGGTCCAAACAAATGAGACTGAACTATGGCATCAATGTCTTAGACATGTAAACTATATAGATCTATATAAATTGAGCAAAAGAGATCACTTATGTGGTCTAGCCAAACTAAAAAAGATAGAAAAATTATGCAATGGCTGTTAGATAGGCAAGCAAATTAGGAGCAGTCATAAGAAAGTGAACTCCTTAGACACGGCAAGAACTCTTGAACTTCTCCATATGGATTTAGTCGAACCAACTAGAGGTGGAAAGAAATATTTTCTGGTTGTAGTTGATGACTACACTAGATATTCTTGGGTAGCCTTTCTAAGAGAAAAGTCAGATGCTCTTAATGAAGTCAGAAAACTTATAAAATGCATTCAGACTGAAAAAGAGTTATCTATGGTTAGAATTAGAAGTGGTCATGGAACTGAATTCAAAAATAGCAATTTTGAGAAATACTGCAATGACCATGGAATACTGCATGAATTTTCTGCTCCAAAAGCACATCAGCAAAATGGGGTTGCTGAAAGAAAAAATAAAATTTTGTAAGAAATGGCTAGTGTAATGCTAAATAGCATGACTTTACCTAAATATTTATGGGCTGAAGCTATTAATACTGCATGTTATATAATTAATTGTGTTTACATTAGAATAACTAAAAACAAAACATCTTATGAACTATGGTTTAACAAAAAGCCCGCTGTTAAATATTTTAAAACTTTTTGAAACAAATGTTTTATTCTACATGACCGTGAAATTTTGAAAAAATTTGAAGCCAAAAGCAATGAGAGAATATTCCTAAGTTATGCTTTAAATAGTTAGGCATACCGAGTACTTAATAAAAGAACTGGGGTTATACAAGAATCGATAAATGTAGTAATAAATGATCAACCAATCACACCCAATCTTGACCAAGATGATGATGATATCAGCTTGGTTAATCAACTTGAATCTTCATCTAAATTTGATAATACTGAGTTGAGGTTAGTCAAAGACCATCCGACTAATCAAATACTTGGTAACCTTCACACTAGTGTTCAAACTAGAAGACAGCTTGAAAATAAATGTAATCATGTTTTCTTTACTTCCCAAATTGAACTAGGTAATGTAAATGAGGCACTCGTTGATGAAAGTTGGATAATGGCCATGCAAGATGAATGAAATTAATTTGTTTGAAATCATGTATGGTATTTGGTTTCCACACCTTCCGACAAACATGTGATTGGAACCAAGTGGATTTTCAAAAATAAAACTGATGAAATAGGAAATATTATATGAAATAAGGAATGACTAGTTGTACAAGGTTATAGTCAGATTAAAGGTGTTGATTACGATGAAAATTTGCACTAGTTGCACATCTTAAATCAATCATATTAATTATTTCCGTTGCATACCATAAAAAATTCAAAATATATCAAATGGATGTAAAAAGTACTTTTCTAAATGGTCATCTAAATGAGAAAGTTTACGTTGAACTACCAAAGGGTTTTGAAGATCCCAAACTTCCCAATTATATGTATAATCTTAAAAAGGCTCTTTATGGTTTAAAACAAGCCCCCATAGCATGGTATGAAAAGTTGACTAAATTCTTACTTAGTCATAATTTTGTTATGGGTAGTGTTGACAAAACCCTATTTGTTAAGAAATATAATGATGATATCCTGATTGTTTAAATCTATGTTGACGATATTCTCTATGGATCTATGTGTGTTAATCTATCTAATGAGTTTGGAGATCATATGAAATCCAAGTTTAAAATGAGTATGGTTGGCAAACTAAACTATTTCCTTAGATTATAAGTTAAACAGCTTGAAGATGACATATTCATATCTCAGACTAAATATGTATTGAACCTTGTAAAGAGGTTTAGTTTTGAAAATGGTAAGAATTTTAACACTCCTATGAGTACGATTCTTAAACTCTCAAAAGATGAATCAGGTAAAAGTGTGGACTCCCGACTATATCGCAGTACGATTGGTAATCTTCTTTATTTAACTACCAGTAGACCTGATATTTCATTCAGTATTAACATTTGTGATAAATATCAATCGGACCTTAAAGAATCTCACTTCTCCGCTGTCAAATGGATAATCAGATATGTCGCAAGTTTTGCGAACATAGGGTTATGGTATCCACGTTATACGTCTGTACAAATCATAGGTAATACAAGTGTAAACTGGGCAGGTAATGTGGATGATAGAAAATCTACCATGGTAGATGTTTCTATGTTGGAAACTGCTTAGTATTGTGGCTTAGCAAGACCAAAATTCAATATCCCTTTACACTGTAGAGGCTGAACATATTGCTACAAGGAATGCTTGCACTCAGCTAATATAGATGAAGAAAATGCTAGCTAGTTATGGAATTACGCAAAATACGATGATATTATATTGTGATAATTCAAGTGCAATAAATATTTATAAAAATTCAATTCATCATTCTCGTACAAAACATATTAACATAAGATACCACTACATTCGAGAATTAGTTGAAGATAAGACTATCATGCTGGAATACATTTAAACCGAGAAGCATCTTGCATAAATACTGATTAAGCTGCTTGATAGTGTTAAATTCTCAAATTTGAAGCATGATATTGGGTTATGTATTGTTAAATAACTATTCTTCTTTTTCATTTAATTTTTATGTTTATTTATAATTAAAAGATGCATGAAAGAAAAATGAAAAATAAAAAATAAATAAATGCTGAAAAAATTAAAAACTTTAAAGATTTTTCGGCCAGCCCATTACTGACCAAGAAATTCGACCAACCGAGCATGTGCTCGGTGTCACGCCCCAAACTCGGAAACCGGGCTAACAAAATTTTGGATCGCCGAATCCAGTGCCGACAGCCTCCATAGTGCCCCATTCTCGAATCCCAGCACTCATATGACAGATTCCGATCCTGAGATCCTACAAGGAGGATTTTCAGTATGGTTTTTTTTTGGTAATGGAGCATAACCACAAGCATAACCAAGTCACAAAACAACATCATCACATATCCACTATATCAAAAACTTTAAGTACAATACAAAAAGAGAAATACAAGGTGATCAAAAGGCTCCAAAATAGACTGATACACACTCCTGCTTCAGCGCTGCTGTGATCCAACGACAGCTACACGCAACGGTCGTGCATAAGCTTACAAAAGCTTAGAGGGTGGTGTAAGTGTGTGCGCAAGGCAAGTGCCAAGTATACAATATCAGAGTAATGCAGAAAAATGCTGGTAAGTCCATGAATACTATCAGTTGTACCAAGGCTATGCGATGCAAGACATGAATGCTATCGGTCATACCAAGGCCATGCGATGCGAGACAAGAATGCTATCGGCCATATCAAGGCCATGCGATGCGAGGCCTATGTAGTTAAATGTTATAAGCGAGATACAAAGCAAGCATGCCAGTCCTCATCAAGTACACATATCAATACAATTTCTCTCTGAAATATCATTGGGGTCTAATACACTTTACATTGACTGTTTCCTCCCTAGCTGTACAGCCCAATAAGTGGAATAGACCACACTATTTACCTGACCAGTAATCTGCCAATACCTACCCGGCTCGTCGATAGCGGACCCATTTGCGAGCTGGTCAAACTCAGCCTAGCTTACAACTCCCTCACTTAGGCGGATAAGGCCACACCCCCTTCTAACCGACTATGACACAGTGAGAGATACGGCCTACTGGTATTTGGCACTCGGCCACTCGTGTATCCACTCGGTCTAAATGTTGGAGTATCTCCTGATACTAAAAAGGTTCTGGAACTTTCAACCAAGGACATCTTAAGTGCCCACAGTGCTAGAACCAAGTATTTTCAGTATCCGATACAGCCATCCACGATGTACCTATGGAGCCACGGCCCTGATGTCACTAAGGCATACAATGATCAAGTCACACATATGCGAGATGCATGAGTCACACCGTACAGTCATGCAGCAATCCCATGCATACCATGCGCTCATGTGGGTAACTCCTGTCAATGAGTCCTATAAATAATCTACCCAATGGCCTATGCAATGATCAATCACTACTCATATCAAGCATACATATGATGCATATGGGCATGAGTCATGGAGTGACACTAAGCATGTTATAAGGTCATGAACTATCCTCACAACGAAGATGTGCCTAGACAGCCTACACACAATAAGTATGGGCCTATAATGGGCCCTAGGGAGAGTTATAATGCGAATATTTAACTAATATTACTCTTATAATGTGGGCGTCAATTACAATGTGGCCGTCGAACCATCATTGCTCCCAAGGCATGGTTCGCCTTAAACATCATTATATACATACGGTGGAATCACACACTGCAATGGACTTGTGTATATCTCATTGGGCCTCAACCCGTGGGCCTCAAATACATCCAATGGGCCAAATCACATAGGCCTCATATATATCAAGGTGGGCCTCAACAACGGGCCTCAGTGAATACCACCTACTATATTATTAACTAGGTTTATACATGTAAATATAATAATAAAATGGCTTATGAACTTTGGTTTGATAAGAAGCCTACTGTCAAATACTTTTAAGTTTTTGGTAGCAAGTGCTATATTTTGCATGACCGTGAAAATCTGGAAAAGTTTGACACTAAAAGTGACGAAGGGATCTTTTTAGGATACTCTTTAAACAGTTGGGCATATTGTGTACTGAACAACAGGACTGGTGTGATTCAAGAGTCCATTAATGTGGTCATTGATGATCACTTGAATACACCTACCCTAAGTTCAGATAATGATGAAGTTCTTTTAATTGACAAACTAGATACTTCATTAAATCAAGAAAACTCTGAACTGAGGACTGTCAAAGATCATCCAACCACTCAAATTCTTGGAAAATCTCTCATTGGTGTACACACTCGTAGATAATTAGAAGACATATGTAATTACGTATGCTTTACTTCCCAAATAAAACCGGTGAACATAAAAGAAGCGCTTTCTGACGAAAACTGGATAGTAGCTATGCAAGAAGAACTTAATCAATTTGTTCGAAATGATGTCAGGTATCTTGTTGCTAGACCTAAAGATAAACATATTATCGGAACAAAATGAATTTTTAAAAATAAGTCTGATGAACTTGGTAACATTATTCGAAACAAGGCAAGACTGGTTGTACACGGGTACACTCAAATAGAAGGCATTGATTACGATGAAACTTTTGCCCCAGTTGCTCGCCTTGAATCAATCAAACTTTTTATATCCATTACATGCTTTAGAAAGTTTAAAATTTTTCAAATGGATGTAAAGAGTGCCTTTTTATATGGCGATTTACATGAAGAAGTATATGTTGAACAACCTATAGGATTTGAAGACCCTAAGTTTACTGATCATGTATACCGTCTTAAAAAAGCTTTATATGGTTTAAAACAAGCTCCTAGAGCATGGTACAAAAAATTGACTAAGTTTTTACTAAGTCATAATTTTCAAATGGGTAGTATCGATAAGACGCTCTTTGTTAAGAAACATATCGATGATATCTTATTGGTTCAGATCTATGTGGATGATATTATTTATGGATCAATATGTACTAACACGACTGTTGAGTTTGCAGATTTAATGAAATCTAAGTTCGAAATGAGCATGGTTGGGGAGTTAAACTATTTCCTAGGGTTGCAAGTAAAACAACAACCTGATGGAATTTTTATTTCTCAAACTACGTATGCCTTGAACTTGATTAAAAGATTCAGATTTGAGAATGGTAAGAGTTTTGAGATTCCTATGAGTACAACTCTAAGACTTTCAAAGGACTCTACAGGTAAAGATGTGAATCCTAAATTGTATCGTAGCATGATTGGTAGTTTGCTTTATTTAACTACTAATAGACCTGATATTGCTTTCAATGTTGGTATTTGTGCTAGATATCAGGCTAATTCTAAAGAATCACATCTAACTACTGTTAAGAAGATTAGTCGATATGTCACAAGTTCTGCTAATTTAGGTCTTTGGTCTCCATATGATACTAGTGTTCAATTGGCTAGGAACACTGATGCTGATTGGGCTGGAAATATCGATGATAGAAAATCAACCAGTGGTAGTTGTTTTTATATTGAAAATTATTTAGTTTCTTGGTTTAGCAAGAACCAAAGTTATGTATCACTCTCAACTACTGAGGCCGAATACATTGCGGCTGGAAATGCATGTACTCAGCTTGTTTGGATGAAACGTATGTTAAGTGATTATGGAATAGCATAAGATTCTATGGTCTTATATTGTGATAATTCCAGTGCTATAAATATTTCTAAAAATTCAATCCAGCATTCACATACTAAGCACATTGAGATTAGGTATCATTACATTCATAAATTAGTGGAAGAAAAGATAATATCTTTGGAATATATATCAACCGAGACTCAACTTACTGACATTTTCACTAAACTGATTGACAAAAATAGGTTTAGTAAATTAAAATTTGATCTTGGTATGTGCAATTTAAATTGAATATTCTTGCATACTTGTATCATAGTGTATTTATATTTGATAATTTATGTGTTTAAATTTTAAATTTTTATGAAAATTGCATATTTTAGTGGGTACACGACCAATCGAGGATGTACTCGACCAGTTGTGGTACGACCGGTCGAGGACATCTCAAGACCAGTCGCGGAGCGCATTGGGTTTTTCAAAATTTGGGGGAAATCTCATCTTCCTCATTTCCTTTTTCCACTCCAACGAGCCGAGGCCCGACCAGTCAAACCCACCTTCATTGTTCTTCGAGGTTAGTAGTTCTTTTGCATTTTCCTGTAGATTCTTATTATTAGTACTCCATTTTCACTCTTGGAGTAATCTATTTGATCTTTCATTACAATTTTGGGGTTTCCTTTAAAAAATCTGATCTATCAAAACCTCATTTCAAATCTATTGAATCTTCTTGTTTCTATGTGTTTATTCTTGAAAATGGATGCTAGAGGGAAAAAGAAAACTTCTCATGGTCCATCATCCTCTAGATCAACTCCAATCACTCGACGCCATCTTTGGTCTCCCGAATATGATCCCTCTGATGTGTGGGATTTACGTATACGTAGTGTCATTATTGATAGACCAGTATCCATTGAACACACTGCTCCTCTTGGTATTTTTCCACTCCTCCAAGCTGTAGGATGGGATAACATTTTATATTGAGGTGGGCTTGCATACCAATCTATTGCATAGGCCATGTCTACATGTATATCAGAATTCTCTTTTAAGAATTTAACTTTTAAAATTGATACTAGAGAAGGTCCATTTGAGGTTGATCATGCAAGGTTAATGGATATACCTGTTAATGAAGAGGGTATTCCTATTCATACTTTAGTTAAAAAAACCCTCAGAATTTGAAAAGCATATGCTAACCAAAGATTTATGTAACATGAATGTGCAATGGACTCATAAAGGGAATGCGCTCCCCTCAAAGTATTTATTATCCAAATACAAGGTTCTTCACAGAATCTTTATTTTAAATCTGTATCTGCGTTCTGGTGACAAAACCGAACTGCATTTATGGTTCGTGTTTTGCACTGTCATTTCTGGTACTAAAATTTACCTTCCTTCATTGATATGTCATTCCATTATTCAGTCTCGTCTCCATCTAGGTCATAGTGATATTCCTTTTGCCTATCTCATGACTGTTTTAGCTAATCAAATGTTAGTCGCTATGCCTGTTGGAGAGGCTCCCATCCATCATCTTATTTTTAACAATTCGAATATTAACAAGATGAAATTGGAATTGGCTCGTGGCCAAGTGGATGTTGGTGGTGGAGGAGCTGAAGCTGGGAATGAAGAAGCTGGTGATCTTCCTTCTGATGATGTGAATATGGATGATATTTTTGATGAACTTGATTCAGATTATGGAAATGATCCTGACTATGAGCCATCTGAGTTTGATGCTCGTCTTCGTGCTCTAGAGGAGAAGGTAGAGAATATGAATGTTGCTCATGATCTTCAGTTTAAATATATGCGCAATTATCTTAGGCGCTTGAACAAGGGGATGCATAAACTTGATCCTACCATTCCTACTCCATCTTCAGGATCTGATTGAGTGCTTTTAATTCTTGGTCTATATTAACTTTCATACTTATGTTGGATAGTGCACCTTAGTTAGTTTGCTGACTTTTTAGTTAAATTTGTAAATGGATTGTGAACTTTTACTTGCTTATATATTGTTGATTAAATCCATCTATTACTCCATCTTTTAATCCTTTACATTGTTTCTTCCTTTGTCATTTTGCGACAAAAATGGGGAGAAGGCTTTTGGAAGCTTTTGGTTTGATTGCTTATGGATATGAGTAGTACTATAATATGTGTAGCAATCATTATATTTTTCATATGTGTGCTACTACTCAGGGGGAGTAAGTATAGATAAATGTTGTGTGCTTACTAGTTTATGATAATTGGTGCATAATTCTTTATTATGCATGCTAGTTTATGACAACTGGTGTATGATTCTTTATTATGCATGTGACGCTTCTCTTATTTTTATATGAGTGTGTTTTGTTACAAATTTGACAAAGGGGGAGATTGTAAGTACTATGGTCTCATGCTCCTTTGATTGTCAAATTTTGGTGTGCCAAAACCTTTATCTGTGTCTTGTGTTTGTATGTTGATATATATGATCAAGACACTACATCACAATGGTTCAAGACATGTACGGTGCACTGCTTCAAGAAATGTAAAGTCATGTACTTTAATCATCAATGTTCAGAGCTACATCAATAAGAAGAGTACATTTCAAGACTTAAGTACATTTCAAGACTCAAGTACATTTCAAGACTCAAGTACAACTCAAGATGAAGTATAAGTTCAAGCTTTCAAAGATCTCAAGATCAAGCTACAACAAGATAGAGATCTCAAGCTTCATAAGGTTCAAAGGTCAACCAACATCTGAAAGGATGAAGTTCAATGTTCATACTTCATGTCCCAGGTATGATAGACCTTAGATTGACCTTAGGGTAGGTCATTTTGAATACATAATTCAAAATGAATTTAATTATATGAATTGGTCTATTCTAAGACTAGTCTTAGCACTGGTTCGACCAGTCTAAGAAATTCCACGACCAGTCCTAAGTTGTTGAAGATTTTTAAAATTTTTTGGTTACTCTACGACCAGTCCTGGAGACTGTTCGACCGATCGTAGGGAGGTCACGACTTGACTTTCGACCAGTCCTAGAACTACGACTCAAACTCCAGCAACTAATCCTGATTGTCTACGACTAGTCCTGGGTCAGCTATGACCGGTTGTAGGTGGTCCACGACCAGTCGTAGACTCCTTAAGACCAGTCGTAGAATAGTTTTTAAGATTGCGTTCAAAATTTTTGAAATACCGTTGGTTCTACGATCAGTCGAAGGGTTCCTAAGACTAGTCGTAGATGTGATCTTTTCATCTATAAATTGAACACGAATTTCAGAGTTTTTCATTGATTAATTTCAAGAAAATTCAAGCCTCCACTCTGAGATAAGTTTGTTTATTTTAAGCTATGCTGTGCATATTTAATATTCTTTTTGTTAGCTTTTCTTATTTGATTTTATTCCTATATTCCAATTTTATTTGAAAAGTGGAATTGCTGTATTCCTTCTTCTTGGAATTAAAATCAAATAGAGATACGCCCATTTGATTTAATTTAAAATCAATTAGAACTTAGAACCATTGTAAAGTGAGTATTGGACATTGAACATTGATTCTAACATCTACTCCGATTGGTTCTACCAGGCTACTATAAAAAGGAGAAATCCAGGTATTTTACTTTTATATAATTTACATTCTTTTGGTTTCTTTTGAGATTGAGCCAGAAAAATCTCATTGTGCTGGTTATCTGAGGAGAGCCAGAAAACTCAGAAAGTGTGGGTTTTTGGATTGTGTAAGCCCAAGTTAAAAAGACACAATTGTGAAGGTTTTAGGTGAACTTGTGAAACCTATTTTGATAGTGAACGCTAATATCCCCTGTGTGAGGATATTAGGAGTTAAGTAGTATTTTGTGTTGTTGTTGTGAAACAGTTGGTGTACACACAGGCGAACCACTATAGTTCTTTGTCTTATGGTTTGAATGCTTGCTTAAATTTTTATATTTTTTTATCATTCAAGTTTGTGGGATATATGTGTGGATGTGAATGTTGTAAAATTTACATTTCAAGCAAGTGTGTGGAATATTGTAATAATTTAAATTTAAATTCCTACAATTTATTTCAATTCCTTGCTATTTATTTATTTCTCTTTAGATTGAGTTTTTGATACAAAGGACGTTCTAGAAATAAGGTTGTTCTGCCATAAACCTTTGGTTTTTATGGTGTAAGGTTGTCCTTAGAACTGAATTTATATCAACCTCTCAATACTTGTTTATTGAGGTTGATTTTATTTCAGCATTGTGAATTGATTTTTTTTTATTTGGCTATCTCTTTACTTTATTCCGCTATTATAATTATAATTTGGCATAGTCCTATTCACCCCCCCTCTAGGACATATAGGTAGGCCATTTCACATGATGATTCAGTAGTGGAGGATGCTTGAGGATTGTCTACATTTGACTTTGAGATCGGCTTACAGTCTTCTATTATGCAGTTGTCGAGCCTGTTGATTCAACCCTCTCTTGTCACAAAGGTGATCGAGGCTCAGCAGGCAAATAGTTAATACAGAGTTATTGGGCAGAGGCAGCATCTGAGAGTTAGTCAGATTGGCAGATTGGTTCTAATGGTAGACTTCACTTCAGAGGCTGATTATGTGTCCCAGATATTCCTGAGTTGTGCAAAGACCTTATGACTGAGGCACATCGATCGCGGTTCTCTAGCCACCCTGGCTCGACGAAGATGTATCGCGATATGAGGCATCAGTATCTTTGGGTGGGGATGAAGCGTTAGATAACCAGTTTTGTGGCCGAGTGTGACACTTGCCAGCATGTCAAGGTCAATCATCAGAGACCCCCTGGTCTAAGCAACTGATGAGCATCCCAATGTGGAAGTGGGAGCACATAGATACCGATTTTGTCATGGGTATACCGAGGACACAGGCAGTCATGACGCCATCTGGATTGTCATGGACCGTCTAACGAAGTCGACACATTTTCTTACGATTTGTAAGACTTAGCATGTGGACTGGCTCACCATGCTGTTTGTTGATGAGATCGTGAGACTGCACGGTGTTCCTGTCTCGATCATTTCAGACTGAGACCGGAGGTTCACGTCTCAGTTTTGGGGGAGCTTTTAGAGAGTGATGCGTACTGATTTATAGGTCAGCACCGTGTACCATCTGCAGACTGATAGTCAAACCAAGAGGGTCAACCAGATCCTTAAGGATATGCTTCGGGTCTACGCGATTGATTTCTTGGGTAGTTGGGATGAGTACCTGAGATTGGCTGAGTTCTCATATAACAACAGTTATCAGGCAACCATTGGCATGACTCCTTTTGAGGCATTATATGGCAGACTATGCAGATCTTCGAGTTGTTGGACCGAGGTTAGAGAGCGGTGTCTCCTAGGTCCCGAGCTTGTGCAGCAGATGTCAGAAGCTATTGACATCATCAGGTAGAGGATGCACATAACTCAGAGCCAGCAGAAGAGTTTTGCTAATCATCGGCATCGTCCCTTGGAGTTTGCTGTTAGGGACCATGTGTATCTTAAGGTCTCACCCATGAAGGGTATGATTTATTTTGGAATGAAGGGTAAGCTTACCCCAAGATTCATAGGACCTTTTGAGATCACCAGGCGCGTTGGCACCGTGGCTTATCAGCTTACCTTGCTATCTTAGTTATCTGGCATCCACAACGTTTTCCACGTTTCTATGTTGAGGAAGTGTGGGTCAGATATCGTTCATGTTATTGATTGATAGCGGTTGGAGGTTCGTGAGGATGCTTCTTACATTGAGCAATCAGTTCGTATCCTCGATCGGAAGGAGCAGGTCCTTCGGACCAAGGTCATTCCCTTAGTATAGGTGCAGTGGGGCCATCATAGTGTGGATGAGGTGTCTTGGGAGTGCGAGGCGGAGATTCGAGAGTGCTATCCCAATCTTTTCGATGTTTGATTGTATGTTGTATTGTGTTTTCATTATATATGATGTTATGTTTCCTATTCCCTTATGAGTTATGATTAGCTGCGATGATAGTATAAATTTGGAGGAGAAAATTTTTATTAGGTGGGGAGAGCTGTAAGACTCATATCCTAGTTCGTACGATTCCATCGACTCCCGTGATCCTTCCTATTGAATTCCATCAACCTGCGACCTGTAATCGATGTTTACACCGACCCTAAGTCTTATCCCGTAGATTTGAGTCAGCTTAATCCGAGACTTGTACCATTGCGATTGCACCATCGCAGCGGTTCCAATGCCGTGTCTTGCACACTGATCTGATACCCAGGCCAGGAGATGTGGGCCCGCGTTCAGTTCGAGGAAAACACCGCGCGTTTGCAATCCCAAGAGAACCTCTACAACATGTCCCATCAATAAATCAATCAATCATCTCATGTCAAGTACAAGAGCAACCCATGCTTTCTTTCTCCACAAGTCAAGCAATCTACCCCAAAAGTCAACAAATCTCTCACCTCACCCATCACTCACACACATCACCTCTCTTACAACCACACACACTCTCTCTCTCTCTCTCTCTCTCTCTCTCTCTCTCTCTCTTTCTCTCTTTCTCTTCACATTTCCATGCAACCAAAAGTGGTGCACGTCCAAGCTCTTCCATTGGAGAAAAGTGCATGTGTGTGGCCCACTTCCCACCCCAAAATCCATCATCCTAGCCATTCCTTTCTTATTATCTTCCATCAAAGAGAGGCACAAGGAGACCGGTGTTCCATCAGACCAAGAAGATCAAATAGTGGGTGTTTTTATAGGCTTAGATTTCATGTTTTTATGATGGGACAAGTGAGGCCTATCGATTGATGGTATGGATCTCACTTTGGACCCTACATGTGGCCGATGGCCCATCTTGATTCACATGATCGTTGCATGATGAGGCCATTCTCCATGGACCCCATCATGAGGTTTACTTTTCTAAGATTTAAAGAGGTCATCTAGACCTTCCATTTTGGTGGAGAAGTAATCTCCACCGTTGATTTTTGATTTGGTGGGCCCACATGTATTGGGACCCACTTGATGTATGATTGAATGCTTAAAAAGGAGGGCCCATAGTGTTGGGGTCCCTCCATCACACGTGTCCCTCTTTCTTTCTCTCTCTCCCTCTCTTTTCTTTCATTTGTTTTGTGTGTGTTGATGTGGTTGTGTGGCCCACTCGATGGACCCCACCTTGATGTATGTCTTATCCATACCATCTAGCCATTTGGTGGCCCACCTAAGCGGGACCCACCTTAAATATGTGTTGTGCCCAAACCGTCCAGCGTCTAGGGATGCTGGACGTGAACTGGAAAAAAAATATTAGCTTGATTTAGCAAGCTTTGGAGAGGGCCACTCATACAGGGCCCACGCCTAAAGATTTCTAGGGAGCTTCATACTATTCAACATTACGTTTCCCATTTCTTGAAGCACTCTAATTTTCTTTTCCATAATTCCATTTTGTTATGGCGTTTTGGGCGCAGAGAATTCATGCGATATTCCCTGATCAATACAGAATTTCTCAAAACTTTTATTCTCAAACTCAGATCCATGATCACTACGGATCTTACAGACTTGAGAACTTTTTTCAGTCTGGATCCGTTTGATAATCATTTTTACTTCATCAAGGGTTTCTAATTTATCTCTTAAGAAAGCTACCCAAGTGAATCTGGTAAAATCATCCACAATTACCAGGATGTATTTTTTGCAACCTCAACTCTCCGTCCTTGTAGGTCCTATAAGATCCATGTGGAGTAGCTCGAGTGGTCTTAATGTGGCATTAGAGTTCACCTTTTTGTGAGAGCTCCTTGTTTGCTTGCCATACTGGCATTCACCACATATTTTTTCTACTTTTTATAATTTAGGTAGACCTCTTATTAGTTCTCCTTTACTCAATCTGTATAAATTATGGTAGTGTACATGTCAAGGTGTTTATGCCATAATTCTGTCTCGTCGGTATGGACTATGTAGCACGATTGATTAGATGAGCTGTCATCGCATACAATGTAGCAGTTTTCAAAAGTTCTACGACCAGTTAATATTACAAAACCCTTTTTGTTTATGATTTCACAACCTTGATTAGAAAATTTCACTCTATGATTGTTATCGCATATATGAGATATGCTTAACAAGTTGTGTTTTAATCCCTCAACATATAAAACATTCTTAAATAAGGGGAGGTTATAGAGTTAAACCGTACCTTAGCCAATAATTTTACTGTTGCTACCATCACCAAATGTGACTGATCCATCAGTCATATCTTTAAGGTTGGTGAATAAAGCCTTATCGCCTGTCATATGCCTGGAGCACCCATTATCAAGGTACCACTTCGAATGACTTGTTGCTTTGAAAGCGGTGTGGGCAACCAAGCAGGTAACCTTAGGAACCCATTTCATAACTGTTTTGGGTTTATAAGTATAGTTGGTCTTTTTATTTTTTGTAATTGTAAGAATGACCCACTGAGTTAGATTTTAAGAGCTCCTTAAGCAAATCAACTATTCTTTCCGCTAAAGGGTTTTGGTTCTGGTTTTTATAGTTGACATAGTTGCTTTTTTGAAAAGATTTAATATTTTTAAAAAAACTTTGATTAATACTTTTTCCTTTTGAGTTTGAGGTTTCTCCTCTTACAAACTTAGGAGGTGTATTCTTTTGTTTAGAAGGTTTATTCTTATCATAGCCTAACCCGGATCTATTGCCACATTTTCTAGATCCGGATAAAAGTTTTTCAAACTTTGGATCTCCTTGGGCATACCTCCATGTATCCTTTAAACTCAAAAGTGAAAAGTTTTCAAGCTTAAGTTTATCATTTTCAGATTTAAGATTTTCAATCTGGGAGGTTTTGAATTCTAAATCATTTTTTATCTTTTCAAAACAATCTGAAATAAGGGATTTTTCTAAAACAAGTGAATCAAAATTTTCTTTGAGTTTTAAAAACTTTTCTTTTTTAAGTTTCAGTTTTACGGCAATTTTATAACTTTCCTTGTATAGGGCATTGTAAGCATCTTGAAGATCTTCTTCATTTTCATGATC
Organism: Magnolia sinica; assembly: GCF_029962835.1. Lineage (NCBI taxonomy): Eukaryota > Viridiplantae > Streptophyta > Magnoliopsida > Magnoliales > Magnoliaceae > Magnolia > Magnolia sinica. The sequence goes on from NC_080581.1 coordinate 53,911,305, forward strand.
ACTATTCAGATTTTCTTCACTAGTTGAATCATCATGATCTAAAAAAGTGAACTTGGCTAGAGTTATAAGGGCTTTAACTTCATTGCCCAACTCAATTTCAGAATCTTCTTATTTAGAAGAGGCTTCAGTGCCAGAAGATTCATCCCAAGTAGCCAACATTCCTTTCTTTTTAGATTTGTCCTTTTTAAGACATTTGTTTGCTAAATGCCCATATTCTTGGCAGTTGTAACATTAACTATCTTTCAAAGATTTCCAAGTTTTAGTTTTAAATTTAGATCTTCTCTTATCATTTGATTTTTGAAAGTCTACCCTCTTTTTTACTTTTGAAAATCTTGTAAAACTTTTTTGCTAAAAGTGCCATATCATCTTTAGAATTTTCTAAATCAGAGTTTTCTTGAGAAATACATGTAGAAGATTTAAGAGCAATAGATTTACCTTTAAGAGCTTTAAAGTTTAACTCATAGGTTTGTAAAGAACCAACTAGTTCTTCTACCCTCATATTGTCCGTATCACGAAGTTCATGGATTGCGGTTACCTTAGAGTTGAACCGTTTAGGAAGTGAGCGTAGTATCTTTGCACATACTTTACTTTCTGGGATTTTGTCGCCAAGATCCCACATAGAGTTTACAATGTCATTTCATCTTGTATAAAAGTCCATAAACATTTCATTTTCCTCCATATAAATTTCTTCAAATTTTGTTATGAGGAGTTAGACTTTAGATTTTTTTACAATTGATGTACCCTCGTGTGTCATTTCTAATATATCCCAAGCTTCCTTTATAGTATCGCAGGATATAATTCTTTTAAATTCATCCGGTGAGAGTACGCAAGTGATTGTGTTTAGTGCTTTTGCATTGGCACTACTCTCACTTTTTTGAAGTGTGGTCCAAGAGAAATAAGGTGAATTTAATATTGATTTTGAACCATCGACACCAGTTACTTCCATGGTAGGAGGGGTCCATTTAGTCATTGTGGCTTGCCACACACTCTCATCCCTTGATTTGAGGAAAATCCTCATCCTGGCTTTCTAATAGGCATAGTTGGAGCCATTAAATGGTGGAGGCCTAGTGACTAAAAGGCCATCAAAATTTGACGTCTTAAATATAGCTTAGATCGTTAGCTCGGGAAATGAATCCAAAAATAAAGAATTTAAAAATGAGCTATTAGGCTTTGATACCACTTGAAATGACCCAGCTATATGTCCTAGAGGGGGGGTGAATAGGACTATGCCAAATTATAATTATAACAGCGGAATAAAGTAAAGAGATAGCCAAATAAAAAAAATCAATTCACAATGCTGAAATAAAATCAACCTCAATAAACAAGTATTGAGAGGTTGATACAAATTCAGTTCTAAGGACAACCTTACACCATAAAAACCAAGGGTTTATGGCAGGACAACCTTATTTCTAAAATGTCCTTTGTATCAAAAACTCAATCTGAAGAGAAATAAATAAATAGCAAGGAATTGAAAAAATTACAGGAATTTAAATTTAAATTATTACAACATTCCACACACTTGCTTGAAATGTAAATTTTACAACATTCACATCCACACATACATCCCACAAACTTGAATGATAAAAAATATAAAAATTTAAGTAAGCATTCAAACCACAAGACAAAGAATTATAGTGGTTCGCCTGTGTGTACACCAACTGTTTCACAACAGCCACACAGAATACTACTTAACTCCTAATATCCTCACACAGGGGATATTAGCGTTCACTATCAAAATAGGTTTCACAAGTTCACCTAAAACCTTCACAATTGTGTCTTTTTAACTTGGGCTTACACAATCCAAAAACCCACACTTTCTGAGTTTTCTAGCTCTCCTCAGATAACCACCACAATGAGATTTTTCTGGCTCAATCTCAAAAGAAACCAAAAGAATGTAAATTACATAAAAGTAAAATACCTAGATTTCTCCTTTTTGTAGTAGCCCAGTAGAACCAATCGGAGAAAATGTTCGAATCAACGTTCAATGTCCAATACTCACTTTACGATGGTTCTAAGTTCTAATTGATTTTAAATTAAATCAAATGGGCGTAGCTCTATTTGATTTTGATTCCAAGAAGAAGGAATACAGCAATTCCACTTTTTAAATAAAATTGGAATATAGGAATAAAATTAAATAAGAAAAGCTAACAAAAAGAATATTAAATATGCACAGCGTAGCTTAAAATGAACAAACTTATCTCAGAGTGGAGGCTTGAATTTTCTTGAAATTAATCGATGAAAAACTCTGAAATTCGTGTTCACTTTATAGATGAAAAGATCACGTCTACGACTAGTCTTAGGAACCCTTCGATTGGTCGTAAAACCAATGGCATTTTGAAATTTTTGAACGCGATCTTAAAAACCGTTCTACGACTGGTCTTAGGGAGTCTACGACTGGTCGTGGACCACCTACAACCGGTCGTAGCTGACCCAAGACTAGTCGTAAACAACTAGGATTGGTTGCTGGAGTTTGAGTCGTAGTTCTAGGACTGGTCGAAGGTCGAGTCGTGACCTCCCTACGATCGGTCGAACAGTCTCCAGGACTGGTCGTAGAGTAACTAAAAAATTTTAAAAATCTTCAACAACTTAGGACTAGTCGTGGAATTTCTTGGACTAGTCGAACCAGTGCTAAGACTAGTCGAACAAGGTCCAGGACTAGTCTTAGAACAGACCAATTCATATAATTCATTTTGAATTATGTATACAAAATGACCTACCCTAAGGGCAATCTAAGGTCTATCATACCTGGGACATGAAGTATGAACATTGAACTTCATCCTTTTAAATGTATGTTGACCTTTGAACCTTATGAAGCTTGAGATCTCTATCTTACAGTAACTTGATCTTGTGATCTTTGAAAGCTTGAACTTAAACTTCATCTTGAGTTGTACTTGAGTCTTGAAATGTACTTGAGTCTTGAAATGTACTTAAGTCCTGAAATGTACTCTTCTTATTAATGTAGCTCTGAACGTTGATGCTTAAAGTACTTGACTTTACATTTCTTGAAGCAGAGCACCATACATGTCTTGAACCATTGTGATGTAGTGTATTGATCATATATATATCAACATACAAACACAAGACACAGATAGAGGTTTTGGCACAACAAAATTTGACAATCAAAGGAGCATGAGACCATAGTACTTACAATCTCCTCCTTTGTCAAATTTGTGACAAAACACACTCATATAAAAATAAAAGAAGCACTACATGCATAATAAAGAATCATGCACCAATGGTCATAAGCTATCATGCATAATAAAGAATTATGCACCAGTTATCATAAACTAGTAAGCACACAACATTCATCTATACTTACTCCCCCTGAGTAGTAGCACACATATGAAAAATATAATGATTGCTACACATATTATAGTACTACTCATATCCATAAGCAATCAAACCAAAAGCTTCCGAGCTTCCAAAAGCCTTCTCCCCCTTTTTGTCACAAACTAACAAAGGAAGAAACAATGTAAAGGATTAAAAGATGGAGTAATAGAAGGATTTAATCGACAATATTTAAGCAAGTAAAAGTTCACAATCCATTTACCAATTTAACTAAAAAGTCAGCAAACTAACTAAGGTACACAATCCAACTTAAGTATGAAAGTTAATACAAACCAAGAATTAAAATCACTCAATCAGATCCTGAAGATGGAGCGGGAATGGTAGGATCAAGTTTATGCATCCCCTTGTTCAAGCGCCTAAGATAATTGCGCATATATTTAAACTGAAGATCATGGGCAACATTCATATTCTCTACCTTCTCCTCTAGAGCATGAAGACGAGCATCAAACTCAGATGACTCATAGTCAGGATCATATCCAGAATCTGAATCAAGTTCATCGAAAATATCATCCATATTCACATCATCAGAAGGAAGATCACCAGCTTCTTCATTCCCAGCTTCAGCTCCTCAACCACCAACATCCAAGACTAGTCATAGAATAGACCAATTCATATAATTAAATTCATTTTGAATTATGTATACAAAATGACCTACCGTAAGGCAATCTAAGGTCTATCATACCTGGGACATGAAGTATGAACATTGAACTTCATCCTTTCAGATGTAGGTTGACCTTTGAACCTTATAAAGCTTGAGATCTCTATCTTGATGTAGCTTGATCTTGAGATCTTCGAAAGCTTGAAATTAAACTTCATCTTGAGTTGTACTTGAGTCTTGAAATGTACTTGAGTCTTGAAATCTACTTAAGTCTTGAAATGTACTCTACTTATCAATGTAGATCTGAACATTGATGCTTAAAGTACATAACTTTAGATTTCTTAAAGTAGAGCACCATACATGACTTGAACCATTGTGATGCAGTGTCTTGATCATATATATATCAACATACAAACACAAGACACAAATAGAGGTTTTGGCACAACAAAATTTGACAATCAAAGGAGCATGAGACCATAGTACTTACATCATGTACGCCACCAGGCCTCGTGGCTGATGGCTGAGGGCATCCTCCACCACGTTCGCCTTGCCTGGGTGGTATTGGGGGTCAAAATCATAGTCCTTCAGGAGCTCCATCCAACGCCTCTGCCTCATGTCCAGCTCAGACTGAGAGAACAGATACTTCAAGCTCTTGTGGTCGGAGAAGAGCTCGAACCTCACCCCATAAAGATAGTACCTCCACACCTTCAGTGCGAAGACAACTGCTATTAGCTCCAAATCATGTGTGGGGTAGTTCAGCTCATGGACCTTAAGCTAGCGAGATGCATAAGCCACCGGCTTCCCATGCTGCATCAGGACAACACCCAAGCCAACTCGTGAGGCATTGGTAAATACAACAAATTTGTCACTCCCAGAGGGAAGAGTGAGGATAGGAGCTGACGTGAGGCAGTCCTTCAGCTCCATAAATGTCTGCTCACAAGTGTCACTCCAAACAAACTCGACACCTTTCCGGGTCAACTTGGTCAACGAGGCTGCAATATGAGAGAATGCCTCAATGAAACGTTGGTAGTAGCCCGCCAAACTAAGGAAACTGCGGATCTCAAATGCGCTCGTGGGCTGGTCCCACTAATGCATAGCATCAATCTTCAAGGGGTCCACTGTGACGCCCTGCCTCGACACCACATGACTGAGGAACTTCACCTCCTCCTGCCAGAACTCGCACTTCTTCAGCTTCGCATAAAGCTAGTGTGCACGGAGGGTCTGCAAGGTAATCTCCAGATACCGCTCATGCTCCTCACGGGTCCTCGAATATATCAGTATGTCGTCGATGAACACCATAACAAACTGGTCGAGATACGGATGGAAGACCCCATTCATCAACTGCATGAATACTGCGGGCACATTAGTCAGTTCAAAGGACATGACCTGGAACTCAAAATGACCATAGCGCATCTTAATGGCTATCTTCGGGATATCCTCATCTCGGACCCGAACCTGATGATAACCAGACCTCAAGTCTATCTTAAAAAAGAACTGCGCCTCCTGCAGCTGATCAAACAAATTATCGATCCTCGGGAGAGAGTACTTGTTCTTGATCGTGACTTTGTTGAGCTCGCTGTAATCTACGTAAAGCCTCAACGAGCCATCCTTCTTCTTCACGAAGAGTACCAGCGGTCCCCATGGCGAACTACTTGGACGGATAAAGCCTAACTCATGTAACTCATCTAATTACTTCTGTAGTTTCCGTAACTCCAATGGTGCCATATGATACGAGGCCTTAGAAATAGGTGCGGTACCGAGCATGAGATCAATCTGGAACTCGGTATGCCAACGAGGTGGTAACCCCAGAATATCCTGGAACACATAAAAAATCATAAATTACTGGCAGCTGGTCGATACTCAAAGTAACTGACTCCTCAACGGCACATGACAATAGGCAGGAAAGCTGCTCTCCTCTAGGCTCGGCAACAAACTGGAACTCTAGCACGCCAGGTATACAGAACGTGACTGTCCTTGCGAAGCACTCCAATATGACGTAGTACTAGGTGAGTCAATCCATGCCCAGGATGACATCAAACTCTGACATCGGCAATACGAACAGACCGACGGGTAAAAAGATATCCCTAATCAGAATGGGGCAAGATAAGTAAAATCGATCTAACAGTGTAGTCTTTCCTAAGGGCGTCGATACTGACAAACCCTCACGAGCAGACTCCGTCGGTAAACCGGTCGATCGGCAAAAATCATCGACCAAAAAGGAATGCGATGCACCAGAATCAAACAATACATGTGCAATGCATGCAGAAATAGGGAGAGTACCCTCGACGACCCCTCCTAATGACTGAGGGTTCTGCCGAGCGGCATAAAATCTGCCTTGAGCCTGCTGAGGAGATGCAGGTCCCCTCTGAAGTCTCTTTTAGTGTTGTTACCGCTGTGGCGGCCTGATCTGCTGCCTCTGCTGCTATGGGGGAGGTCCTAGAGGCTGGTGTTGTGATCGTTATTGCTGCTGTGGGGGCTATCGCGGAGGCTGATGCGGTGCCCTTGGCTGCTGCTGCTGCAGATGGGGACACTCGTGCCTATAATGTCCTGTCTTACCACACCTAAAACAAGTACCTGAAAACGGTCCTAGAGGTGGTGTTAGTGGTGCCACTAGTGCTCGGAATGTTAGGCGGGTCATGCGTCACTACTGTGGATGATGTTACTGCTACTAGGAGCTACTAGAGGGTGCCTTCCTCTTCTGATCTCCTCTCTGGTCACGAGCCCTCTGCAAACCAGCCCAATCTGCCTCGTAGATCTAGGCCCTCTCCACAATCTGCTCAAATGTCAAAAGCATGTGTTTGATCACATGGCTCCTAAGGGCAGGACGCAAACCATTCTTAAAAAAGCAGGCCTTCTCATGTTCCCTTGGACCAGAGTCTCAAACGCTAATGTGTATTATTGCCGCACATGCTCGGGAAAGAACTTCTGGTCAAACTAGTCGACAAAGTCCTCCCAAGTCCACACGAAATCAGCCACTACCGCTGGGGTGACAAATGTCCACTAATGCTGAACCTCACCTTAGAGAAAAAATACAGCTAACGAGACTCGCTGTTTGGTCGTACATCTCATGGTGTTAAATATCTTCTCCACCTCGAAGCACCATATCTCTGCTGCAGTAGGGTCTAGCTCACCTTGGAAATATAGGGGATCATGCTGTCAGAAGTCCTTGAGAAGGGCGCTCGCACGCTCCTGCTCCACCTCGGTTGGTGTAATAGTGGGATGCCTGCTCTACCCCTGAAGAATAGCGGTCATCGCATGTAACATCTACTGCAACTAAGCGGCACTCACAGGTACGGTCGGATCCGCATCGGTCTCAGGTAGGGGAGTGGCATCCTCAGGTTGGAAAGTAGGAATATCCCATAGTAGAGCGGGAGTCACAAGTGGTAAAGCGGGAGTCACAGGTGGTGGAGCAGGATTCTCTCGGGTCGCTCTTCTAGGCAGCATGTCCTACAGGAAGGAATGAGGGCCTATCAGCCTTGAGAATTCTCGAAGGCATAAACATTAAGGGTCTATGTTAGAAAATCATTAAGTTATTCAGACTTGGGACCTATTCATTCTAAGTTCATAGTAGATATGTGATATGATCCTCAGGTATTCCTAAGTTATGCTCTGATAACAACTTCTGTCACGCCACAAACTCAAAAATCGGGCTCACAAAATTTTCGATCACTAAATCCGCCCCCGACAGCCTTCGTAGTGCCCTATTCTCAAATCCCGGCACTCATATGCCGAATTCTGATCTTAGAATCCTACAAGGAGGATTTTCAGTATAAATTTCTGCTTTTTGTAATGGAGCATAACCACAAGCAAAACTAAGTCACAAAACAATATCACCACATATCCACTATATCAAAAAATTTAAGTACAATGCGGAAAGAGAAATATAAGGTTATTAAAAGGCTCCAAAATTGACTGATACCCGCTCCTGCCTCAGGGCTGCTGCGATCCAATGACACCTGCATGCAACGGTCGTGCATAAGCTTACAAAAGCTTAGAGGGTGGTGTAAGTGTGTGCGTAAGGCAAGAGCTAAGTATACAATATCAGAGTAATGCAGAAAAAGGCTGGTAAGTCCATGAATACTATCAGTCATACAAAGGCTATGTGATGCGAGACATGAATGTTATCAGCCATACCAAGGCCATGCGATGCGAGACATGAATGCTATCAGCCATACCAAGGTCATGCGATGTGAGGCCTTTGTAGCCAAATGTCATATGAGGATGCAAAGTAAGCATGCTAGTCCTCATCAAGTACACATATCAGTACAATTTCTCCTTGGGATATCACCGGGGTCTAATACACTTCACACTGACTGCCGCCTCCCTAACCGCACAGCCCAGTAAGTGGAATAGACCACACTATCTACTTAACCAGTAATCTTCCAATACCTACCCGGCTCGTCGATAACGAACCCATTTGCGAGCTGGTCAAACTCAGCCTAGCTTACAACCCCGTCACTCGGGCGGATAAGGCCACACCCCCTTCCAACCGACCACGACATAGTGGGAGACACGACCTACTGGTATTCGGCACTTGGGCACTCGTGTATCCACTAAGTCTAGATGTTGGTGCATCTCCTAGTACCAAAAAGGTTCTGAGACTTTCACCCAAGAACATCCTAAGTGCCCATAGTGCTAGAACCAAGTATTTTCAGTATCTGATACGGCCATCCACGATGTACCTGTTGAGCCACGGCCCTAATATCAGTAGGGCATACAATGATCAAGTCACACATATGCGAGATGCATGAGTCACACCGTATAGTCATGCAGCAATCCCGCGCGTACCACAAGCTCATGTGGGTAACTCCTATCAATGAGTCCCATAAATAATCTACCCAATGGCCTATGCAATGATTAGTCACAACTCAATGGGCCTATCAATGGGCCCTAGGGAGACTTATAATGCGAACATTTAACCAACATTACTCTTATAATGTGGGCGTCAAACCATCATTGCTCCTAAGGCATGGTTCGCCTTAAACATCATTATATACATACGGTGGAATCACACATTGCAATGGACTTGTGTACATCTCATTGGGCCTCAACCCATGGGCCTCAAATACATCCAATGGGCCGAATCACATGGGCCTCATATATATCAAGGTGGGCCTCAACAACGGGCCTCATAAATCACATCAGGCCTTATTAAATGGGCCCCAAGTACATCACATCGGCCTTACCAAATGGGCCAATTCAATGGGCCTTACGTACATTGCAATGGGTAATAACCCATGTAGAGATCATTCTAGAACATTTCCAAAAGGATGAATCGTATCGAAAGATCATCTGGACCATACCACAGATAGCATGGAGATAACGATTTTCACTGTTAAACAATTCATAAGGGCCACCACAAAGTTTATTTTCCAACCAATCTAATCATAAGGTCATAAAGACCTGGATTAAGAGGGAAAAAAAAAATATCATATTGATCCAAACTTTAAAGCACGAGGGTTTAATGGTGGATGTTCAAACCCACTATTTCCTTTAATGTGGTCCACCTGATCCTAGATCTGCCTCATTTTACCTCAAGCCTCAAGGCAAGTTTGCCAACTGGATGGACGATTTGGACGTAACACATACATCAAAGGTGGGGTCCACTAGCCGTCCAGCAGCCCAGCAAAATGGCTGGACGGCATTGATAAAACACATACATTTTGGTGGGTCAGGTCCCACCATCCAGTGGAGTGGATGGTATGGATAAAACACATACATTGGTGGATCCCACATGGGGCCCACCATAACGTTTATTTCCATCTAATAAGGTCACACTAACCTAGATAAAGAGGAAAAACAAATTTCATAATGATTCAAAACTTCTGTGACAACCCAAAAAGGGTTTCAATGGCAGACGTTCAATCCCGCTGTTTCCTGTGACGTGGGCCACTTGACATTATGCCAAAACTGCGAAAAAAGGACGGTCCAAAACCGTCTCAAATGACCAAAAAGGACGGTCATGGACCATCGCAAGGGCCGTTAAATTTTGACATGTCGTATTATTTAAAGGACGGTCGAAAATCATCATTTTTATTGACGAAAAAAAGACGGTCATGGACCGTCCTTAAAAAGGACTATCACAGACCGTCCTTTATAAGAGGGTCAATATACACCTGTTACAATATATTTCATCGTATTCTTCCTGATATACACCTGTTATATAATATATTTCATCATATTCACATTCACATCCATCTAAACAACCCAAACTACGTAAATCCAACATAAACTACATTCATCCAAACATAAACTACATCCATCCAAACACAAGCAATCTTATCCACATTACATTCATCCACACATAAATACATATAGGTTTAACATCATAAATAAAAAAAGAAAAAAAATCAGCAATAATTTTCTTTTTGTGTCTTTCACCTGAAAAAAAAAATATTAAACCAACAAAACATTATAATTTAGAATCATGAAGAATTGCATAAACTTCTTCCAAAAAAGTGAGCACTTTTTAAAAATAAAACTGATCATTAAAATAGGTTTAGGTTTAGGTTTTAAGTTTTAGGTTTAGGTTTAGGTTTAGGATTAGGTTTTAGGTTATAGGTTATAAGTTTAGGTTATAGGTTATAGGTTATAGGTTATAGGTTAAGGTTTAGGTTATAGGTTTTGGTTTAGGTTTAGGTTAAGGTTTAGGCTTAGGTTATAGGTTTAAGTTAAGGTTTAGGTTTTAGTTATAGGTTATAGTATATAGGTTATAGCTTTAAAGAATTGAGAATAGGTTAAGGTTAAGGTTTACCTTTAAGAAATCGGGTTCGAGTTCGGGATCAGGTTTAGGTTTGGGTTATCAAGTTTAGGTTTAAGTTTAGGTTAGGGAGTTAAGATTAGGATTAGGTGTAAGTTTAGGTTCAAGGATTTGAGAATACATTTCGATTTTAGGTTTAGGTTTAGGTTTTAGGCTTATGTTTAGGTTATAGGTTTAGGTTATAAGTGCAGGTAATAGGTTTAGATTTATGTTAGGTTATAGGTTAAGGTTTAGGTTTAGGAAATCGGGTTCGGATTCGGGATCGGGTTTAGGTTTGGGTTTTCAAGTTTAGGTTTAGATTTAGGTTAGGGAGTTGAGATTAGGATTATGTGTAGGTTTAGGTTTAGGGATTTAAGAATACATTTTGATTTTAGGTTTAGGTTTAGGTTTTAGGCTTATATTTAGGTTATAGGTTTAGGTTATAGGTTTAGGTTTAGGTTAGGTTATAGGTTAAGGTTTAGGTTTAGGAAATCGAGTTCGGGTTTGGAATCGGGTTTAGGTTTGGGTTTTCAAGTTTAGGTTTAGGTTTAGGTTAGGGAGTTGAGATTAGGATTAGGTGTAGGTTTAGGTTTAGGGATTTGAGAATACATTTAGGTTTTAGGTTTAGGTTTAGGTTATAGGTTATAGGTTTAGGTTTAGGTTTAGGTTTAGGTTAAGCTTTAGGTTTAGGTCATAAGCTATAGGTTTAGGGAATTGAGAATATGTTAATGTTTAGGTTTAGGAAATTGGGTACGGGTTCGGGATTGGGTTTAGGTTTGGGTTTTCAAGTTTAGGTTTAGGTTTAGGTTAAGGAGTTGAGATTAGGATTGGGTGTAGGTTTAGGTTTAGGGATTTAAGAATACATTTAGGTTTTAGTTTTAGGTTTTAGGTTTAGGTTATAGGTTACTGGTTTAGGTTAAAGTTTAAGTTTAGGTTTAGGTTTAGGTTTAGGTTATAAGCTATAGGTTTAGGGAATTGAGAATAGGTTAAGGTTTAGGTTTAGGAAATCAAGTTCGGGTTCGGGATCGGGTTTAGGTTTGGATTTTCAAGTTTAGGTTTAGGTTTAGGTTAGGGAGTTGAGATTAGGATTAGGTATAGGTTTAGGTTTAGGGATTTGAGAATATATTAGGTTTTAGGTTTAGGTTTAGGTTATAAGTTATAAGTTTAGGTTTAGGTTAGGGAGTTGAGATTAGGATTAGGTGTAGGTTTAGGTTTAGGGATTTGAGAATATATTAGGTTTTAGGTTTAGGTTTAGGTTATATGTTATAGGTTTAGGTTTAGGTATAGGTATAGGTTATAAGCTATAGGTTTAGGGAATTGAGAATAGGTTAAGGTTTAGGTTTAGGAAATCAGGTTCAGGTTCCAGATCGGGTTTACATTTGGGTTTTCATGTTTAGGTTTAGGTTTAGGTTAGGGAGTTGAGATTAGGATTAGGTGTAGGTTTAGGTTTAGGGATTTGAGAATACATTTAGGTTTTAGGTTTAGGTTTAGGTTATAGGTTACAGGTTTAGGTTAAGGTTATAGGTTATACGTTTAGGTTTAGGTTTAGGTTATAAGCTATAGGTTTAGGAAATTGAGAATAGGTTAAGGTTTAGGATTAGGAAATCGGGTTCGGGTTCGGGATCGGGTTTTGGTTTGGGTTTTCAAGTTTAAGTTTAGGTTTAGGTTAGGGAGTTGAGATTAGGATTAGGTGTTGGATTAGGTTTAGGGATTTGAGAATACATTTAGGTTTACGTTTAGGAAATCGGGTTCGGGTTCGGGATCGGGTTTAGGTTTGGGTTTTCAAGTTTAGGTTTAGGTTTAGGTTAGGGAGTTGAGATTAGGATTATGTGTGGGTTTAGGTTTAGGGATTTGAGAATACATTTAAGCTTTAGGTTTATATTTAAGTTATATGTTATAGGTTTAGGTTTAGGTTTAGGTTAAGGTATAGGTTTAGGAAATCGGGTTCGGGTTCGGGATCGGGTTTAGGTTTAGGTTAGGGAGTTGAGATTAGGATTAGGTGTAGGTTTAGGTTTAGGGATTTGAGAATACATTTAGGTTTTAGGTTTAGGTTACAGGTTTAGGTTTAGGTTTAGGTTTATGTTAAGGTTTAGGTTTAGGTTATAAGGTATAGGTTTAGGGAATTGAGAATAGGTTAAGGTTTAGGTTTAGGAAATCGGGTTGGGGTTCGGGATTGGGTTTAGGTTTTGGCTTTCAAGTTTAGTTTTAGGTTTAGGTTAGGGACTTAAGATTAGAATTAGGTGTAGGTTGGATTTCAGAATACATTTAGGTTTTAGGTTTAGGTTTAGGTTATAGATTTAGGTATAGGTTAGGTTATAGGTTAAGGTTTAGGTTTAGGAAATCGGGTTCGGGTTCAGGATCGGGTCTAGGTTTGGGTTATCAAGTTTAGGTTTAGGTTTAGGTTAGGGAGTTGAGATTAGGATTAGGTGTAGGCTTAGGTTTAGGGATTTGAGAATACATTTAGGTTTTAGGTTAAGGTTTAGGTTTAGGTTTAGGTTAAGGTTTAGGTTTAGGCTTAGGTTTAGGTTATAAGATATAGGTTAGGGAATTGAGAAAAGGTTAAGGTTTAAGTTTAGGAAATCGGGTTCGGGTTCGGGATTGGGTTTAGGTTTAGGTTTTCAAGTTTAAGTTTAGGTTTAGGTTAGGGAGTTGAGATTAGGATTAGGTGTAGGTTTAGGTTTAAAGATTTGAGAATACATTTAGGTTTTAGGTTTAGGTTTAGGTTATAGGTTACATGTTTAGGTTTAGCTTTAGGTTAAAGTTATAGGTTATAGGTTTAGGTTTAGGTTTAGGTTTAGGTTAAGGTTTAGGTTATAAGATATAGGTTTAGGGAATTGAGAATAGGTTAATGTTTTGGTTTAGAAAATCGGGTTCGGGTTCGGGATCGGGTTTAGGTTTGGGTTTTCAAGTTTAGGTTTAGGTTTAGGTTAGGGAGTTGAGATTAGGATTAGGTGTAGGTTTAGGTTTAAGGATTTGAGAATACACTTAGGTTTTAGGTTTAAGTTTAGGTTATAGATTTAGATATAGGTTAGGTTATAGGTTAAGGTTTAGGTTTGGGAAATCGGGTTCAGGTTCAGGATCGGGTTTAGGTTTGGGTTATCAAGTTTAGGTTTGGGTTTAGGTTAGGGAGTTGAGATTAAGATTAGGTGTAGGTTTAGGTTTAGGGATTTGAGAATACATTTAGGTTTTAGGTTTATGTTTAGGTTATAGGTTATAGGTTTAGGTTTAGGTTTAGGTTTAGGTATAGGTTTAGGTTTCGGTTTAGGTTATAAGTTATAGGTTTAGGGAATTGAGAACAGGTTAAGGTTTAGGTTTAGGAAATCGGGTTCGGGTTCGAGATCGGGTTTAGGTTTTGGTTTTCAAGTTTAGGTTTAGGTTTAGGTTAGGGAGTTGAGATTAGGATTAGGTGTAGGTTTAGGTTTAGGGATTTGAGAATACATTTAGGTTTTAGTTTTAGGTTTAGGTTATAGGTTATAGGTTTAGGTTTAGGTTTAGGCCAAGGTTATAGGTTATAAGTTTAGGTTTAGGTGATGGTTTAGGTGTAGGTTTAGGTCATAAGATATAGGTTTAGGGAATTGAGAATAGGTTAATGTTTAGGTTTAGGAAATCGGGTTCGGGTTCGGGATCGGGTTTAGGTTTTGGTTTTCAAGTTTAGGTTTAGGTTTAGGTTAGGAGTTGAGATTAGGATTAGGTGTAAGTTTAGGTTTAGGGATTTGAGAATACATTTAGGTTTTAGGTTTAGGTCAAGGTTATAGGTTATAGGTTTAGGTTAAGGTTTAGGTTTAGGTATAGGTTATAAGATATAGGTTTAGGGAATTGAGAATAGGTTAATGTTTAGGTTTAGGAAATTGCGTTCGGGTTCAGGATCGAGTTTAGGTTTGGGTTTTTAAATTTAGGTTTAAGTTTAAATTAAAGAGTTGAGATTATGATTAGGTGTAGGTTTAGGTTTAAGGATTTGAGAATACCCTTAGGTTTTAGGTTTAGTTTTAGGTTATAGATTTAGGTTTAGGTTAGGTTATAGGTTAAGGTTTAGAGAATTGAGAATAGGTTAAGGTTTAGGTTTAGGAAATCGGGTTCGGGTTCAGGATCGGGTTTAGGTTTGGGTTATCAAGTTTAGGTTTAGGTTTAGGTTTAGGTTAGGGATTTGAGATTAGGATTAGGTGTAGGTTTATGTTTAGGGATTTGGGAATACATTTAGGTTTTAGGTTTATGTTTAGGTTATAGGTTATAGGTTTAGGTTTAGGTTTAGGTTTAGGTATAGGTTTAGGTTTCGGTTTAGATTATAAGATATAGATTTAGGGAATTGAGAACAGGTTAAGGTTTAGGTTTGTGAAATCAGGTTCGGGTTGGTGATCGGGTTTAGGTTTTGGTTTTCAAGTTTAGGTTTAGGTTTAGGTTAGGGAGTTGAGATTAGGATTAAGTGTAGGTTTAGGTTTAGGGATTTGAGAATACATTTAGGTTTTAGGTTTAGGTTTAGGTTATAGGTTACAGGTTTAGGTTTAGGTTTAGGTCAAGGTTATAGGTTTAGGTTTAGGTTTAGGTGATGGTTTAGGTTTAGGTTTAGGTTATAAGATATAGGTTTAAGGAATTGAGAATAGGTTAATGTTTAGGTTTAGGAAATCGGGTTTGGGTTCAGGATCAGGTTTAGGTTTGGGTTTCCAAATTTAGGTTTAAGTTTAGGTTAAGGAGTTGAGATTAGGTTTAGGTGTAAGTTTAGGTTTAAGGATTTGAGAATACACTTAGGTTTTAGGTTTAGGTTTAGGTTATAGATTTAGGTTTAGGTTAGGTTATAGGTTAAGGTTTAAGGAATTGAGAATAGGTTAAGGTTTAGGTTTAGGAAATCGGGTTCGGGTTCAGGATCGGGTTTAGGTTTGGGTTATCAAGTTTAGGTATAGGTTTAGGTTAGGGAGTTGAGATTAGGATTAGGTGTAGGTTTAAGTTTAGGGATTTGAGAATACATTTAGGTTTTAGGTTTATGTTTAGGTTATAGGTTATAGGTTTAGGTTTAGGTATAGGTTTAGGTTATAAGCTATAGGTTTAGGGAATTGAGAATAGGTTAAGGTTTAGGTTTAGGAAATCGGGTTCGGGTTCAAGATCGGGTTTACGTTTGGGTTTTCATGTTTAGGTTTAGGTTTAGGTTAGGGAGTTGAGATTAGGATTAGGTGTAGGTTTAGGTTTAGGGATTTGAGAATACATTTAGGTTTTAGGTTTAGGTTTATGTTAGAGGTTATAGGTTTAAGTTTAGGTTTAGGTTAAGGTTATAGGTTGTAGGTTATAGGTTTTGGTTATGGTTTAGGTTTAGGTTTAGGTTATAAGATATAGGTTTAGGGAATTGAGAATAGGTTAATGTTTAGGTTTAGGAAATCGGGATCGGGTTCGGGATCGGGTTTAGGTTTAGGTTAAGGAGTTGAGATTAGGATTAGGTGTAGGTTTAGGTTTA
The DNA here is from genome assembly GCF_029962835.1 of Magnolia sinica. Classification (NCBI taxonomy): domain Eukaryota; kingdom Viridiplantae; phylum Streptophyta; class Magnoliopsida; order Magnoliales; family Magnoliaceae; genus Magnolia; species Magnolia sinica. The sequence goes on from NC_080581.1 coordinate 53,927,430, forward strand.
AGAATTTGAGAATACACTTAGGTTATAGGTTTAGGTTTAGGTTATAGATTTAGGTTTAGGTTAGGTTATAGGTTAAGGTTTAGGGAATTGAGAATAGGTTGAGGTTTAGGTTTAGGAAATCGAGTTCGGGTTCAGGATCAGGTTTAGGTTTGGGTTTTCAAGTTTAGGTTTAGGTTTAGGTTAGGGAGTTGAGATTAGGATTTGGTGTAGGTTTAGGTTTTGGGATTTGAGAATACATTTAGGTTTTAGGTTTATGTTTAGGTTATAGGTTATAGGTTTAGGTTAAGGTATAGGTTTAGGTTTCGGTTTAGGTTATAAGCTATAGGTTTAGTGAATTGAGAATAGGTTAAGGTTTAGGTTTAGGAAATCGGGTTCGGGATTTGAGAATAGGTTTAGGTTATAGGTTTTGGTTAAAGTTATATGTTAAGGTTAAGGTTATAGGTTTAGGTTTAGGTTAAGGTTATATGTTTAGGTTTAGGTTAGGTTATAGGTTTTTGGTTAAGGTTTAGGTTCTAGTTATAGGTTTTGGGATTTGATAATAGGTTTAGGTTATAAGTATAGGTTTAGGTTAGGTTATAGGTTAAGGTTTAGGTTTAGGAAATCGGGTTCGGGTTCCGGATCGGGTTTAGGTTTGGGTTTTCAAGTTTAGGTTTAAGTTTAGGTTAGGGAGTTGAGATTAGGATTAGGTGTAGGTTTAGGTTTAGGGATTTGAGAATACATTAGGTTTTAGGTTTAGGTTTAGGTTATAGGTTATAGGTTTAGGTTTAGGTTTAGGTTTGGTTTTGGTTTTGATTTAGGTTATAGGTTATAGGTTTAGGTTAAGGTTTAGGGAAAGGTAATAGGTTTTGATTTAGGTTATAGGTTATAGGGTTAGGTTTTAGGTTTAGGTTTAGGTTTTGATTTATGTTATAAGTTATAGGTTTAGGTTAAGGTTTAGGTTTAGGTTATAAGTTTTGGGATTTGAGAATAGATTCAGGTTTAGGTTATATGTTTTGGTTATAGGTTATAGGTTTAGGTTATGGTTTATGTTTAGGTTATAGGTTTTGGGATTTGAGAATGGGTTCAGGTTTAGGTTATAGGTTTTGGTTTTGGTTTAGGTTATAGGTTTTGGGATTTGAGAATGAGTTCAGGTTTAGGTTATAAGTTTTGGTTTTGGTTTTAGTTTAGGTTATAGGTTTTTGGATTTGAGAATGGGTTATGGTTTTAGGTTTAGGAAATCGGGTTCAGGTTATAGGTTTAGGTTTAGGTCTAGGTCTAGGTTTAGGGAATTGAGTTTAGGTTATAGGTTTAGGGAAAGGTTAGGTTTAGGTTATAGGTTTTGGGATTTGAGAATAGTTTTAGGTTATAGGTATAGGTTTAGGTTAGGTTATAAGTTAAGGTTTAGGGATTTGAGTTTAGGTTATAGGATTAGGTTTAGGTTTAGGTTTAGGTTTAGGGATTTGAGTTTAGGTTATAGGTTTAGGTTTAGGTTATAGGTTTAGGTTTAGGTTTAGGTTTGGGTTTTGAGATTTGGTTTTGATTATATGTTTTGATTTAGGTTATAGATTATAGGTTTAGGTTTTAGGTTTTGGTTTTATGTTTAGGTTTGGTTTAAGTTATAGGTTTTGATTTAGGTTATACGTTAACGGTTTAGGTTATAGGTTTTTGGATTTGAGAATGGGTTCGGGTTTAGGCTATAGGTTTTGGCTTTGGTTTAGGTTATAGGTTTTTGGATTTGAGAATGGGTTCGGGTTTAGGCTATAGGTTTTGGCTTTGGTTTAGGTTATAGGTTTTGGTTTTGGTTATAAGTTATAGGTTTGAGTTTAGGTTTAGGTTTAGATTATGGGTTATAGGATTTGAGAATGCGTTCGGGTTTAGGATATAGGTTTTGGTTTTGGTTTTGGTTTTGGTTATATGTTTTGATTTAGGTTTAGGTTATAGGTTTAGGTTTTAGGTTAAGGTTATAGGTTTAGGTTAAGGTTTAGGTTTAGGTTAAGGTTAAGGTTATAGGTATAGGTTAAGGTTTAGGTTTAGGTTTAGGTTATAAGATATAGGTTTAGGGAATTGAGAATAGGTTAAGGTTAAGGTTTAGGTTCGGGTTCAGGATTGGGTTTATGTTTGGGTTTTCAAGTTTAGGTATAGGTTTAGGTTAGGGAGTTAAGATTAGGATTAAGTGTAGGTTTAGGTTTAGGGATTTGAGAATACATTTAGGTTTTAGGTTTAGGTTTAGGTTTTAGGTTAAGGTTTAGGTTTAGGTTAAGGTTGAGGTTTAGGTTATAGGTTAAGGTTTTAGGTCATAGGTTTTGGTTTAGGTTAAGGGTATGGTCCCTGCAAATACAGATATAAACACGGCCATCCGACGCAAATGGCCAGGCCCTTCCAATGCTGTCCATAAAAAATGGATAGCTTCATCATGGTCATAATAGCGGTTCCCTCTTTCCAGGGAACCCCACTCTTCCGAATAGCTTCGACACACATCCGGGTCTGCTCCATTAATTTCAATCAAATACATAAACACGGCATGTCCAAATGGCCAGGCCCCTCCAATGCTCTCCATAGGAAATGAACAGCTTCATCATGGTCATAACAGCGGTTACCACCTTCCTGGGACCCCCGCTCAACATCCGGATAGCTCCGACGCACATCCGGGTCTGCTCATTTAAATAAAATGGATTATCAAGATCATTTAAATAAAATCAGGTCCAATCAACAATCTGACCTAGAGGATTCTGTTAGTATTATTGACGGCACCTTGAACCTTGTTTAAATCCAAGTTGCAATCTGTGGCCACTGATGCTATTTGTCTTTTTGTGAAGTTGGCAACGATTTCTGCATCAAACCTAGCGAAAGCAGCCCTAATGATAAAAAAACATTTCTTTCCAGGAATTCATTATCTCTCTCTCTCTTTTAATTTTTTAACTTTCCATTACAATAATAACTACCTGAAATCATGGCGTTTTCTCAAGATAGAAGTCCAATCCATCCCAACTTGTGCACCTGTTAGGACAAGTAATTCAAACAACATCCTGCAACACATTTAAATGCCTAATCAGTCTCACTCCAGTCTTATATATTGAATGCCTAATGTACAGTCTCTTGAATTGGTGCAAACCATACCTGAATTGTTGTACACATCATTTGATTTCCAACCTCCCCAGGGAGTAGATTGATCAGATTGAACGGCCTGCTTCATTGCTTACTTCTTTTTCATCAGCATTTGCACCTAGACATTCATTGCTTACTTCTTTTTCATTAGAAATGGTGCTTACCAAATGGAGGAAATCATACACATCTGTTACGACATCTAGATTTGATGTCACCTAGCAAAAAGAAGAAAGAAGGTGATTCATATTTATGCTTATGAAACAAAGTCTAATAGTTTACATAGCTAGGTTATTAAATTAATAAATTCTAAGAAAAATAGCAAGTGTCAAGACCTATGGCATAAAAAAATAATCATTGCATGGATTAACAATCAAACAACAATGGTAAAGGGAAGAACACTAACTTCTTTCTTGCTCCACATAATCTAGTTGGGGCGTCGTATTAGTTCATGTAAGATCTGCGGACACCACATGCATATAAATTAGTTCATGTAAGACCTGAGGACACCACATGCATATAAATACAATCATTAAAATCTGAAAAACATTAAAATCAATCAATGTGCATTAGATAACTAGAAAAAGCCCCTAATTACCTTAGTTCCAATCAAAACACCTGAAAACAAGTACCCGGCATCCTCAACTCCCATTGATTTTCATCAAATAAACACAAACTTCAAAAACTAATAAACAGGAAAGTATCTACATGACCACTCCATTTTTCAGATAATCCAAGTATGAAGAACATCCGAGTCAATACATATGCATCAAATTGCTTGAGAACATCCCAAGTTCCCTTTATTTTGGTCCCAAAAAAAAAAAAAAATCCCAGAAACAAGTACCCATCATCCTAAATTCCCATCAATTAATATAACATGATCACATAAACTTCAAAAACTGCCAAATGCAAAAGTACCCACATGAGCTTCGCTTATATGTAACATAAATGATGTGTACAACACTCCATTAATTATGCCAAGTCTAAATAACTTGAAAGTACCCCAAATTCCATTGGTTTCAGTCCAAGAACACCCAAAAGCAACTACTAATCATCAAAAACTCCCATTGATTCACATCAAGTAGTCCCATAAATTTTAAGAATTGATAAATGCAAGGCGCCCACACAAGATTCCATCATCTAAACCACAAAAAATTATAATAAATCTGCATAACACTTCATTTTTCAACCAATATACATCAAATTGCTTAAGAACATCCCAAATTTCATTGGTTTTTCATCCCAAAACAATTGAAAACAGCCCACACATCATCCTAAAGTCACATTGATACCCATATGAGATTTCCTTCTTGACAATAGAAAAATTCTTACAGATTTTTCAACCAATTCACATCAAATGATTTCACAGACTTGAAGAACTGATAAATGCAAAAGCACTCAGATGAGATTCTGTTACATATAATAGAAAAAACCCACATAATACTCCTTTTTTAATCCAAATTTGATGAACATCGAAATCGAAAAATATCCATAAAATTGCTTCAAAACATCCCAAATTTCACTGATTTTCCAAAAAGGAAAAAAAAAAAAAAAAAACAACTACACAACTACTAAAATCAAATTGATTTTCACCAAAAAAAATTGGGCATGTAGAATTTTGTCAATCTTGTCTATACCCCTTGCAGGACCCTCAAAAGAGATGGAATATCAGTAGGCAAGTTGCTGCTACTACCAAAAAAGAAAATAAAAAAGGGAAGCAAGGAAGCAGATGGAGAATGCCACAGTTGAAGGGCACGCTTGGATGAACCTCCAAATCGGTATTGGATCAGCATCATTAGTGAAACCCATCCACTTTATGCTTGAGGTGACACAGAAAATGGAAACCGCATTAAGAAAGTTATCATCTCCAACGACTCCTAAATTAGTCCTACAATGAAATGATGAACTATTCAATCCACCAAACTGAGATGTGTAGAATCAAGATTTAGAAATGCATATGTTTAGGACTAATATCAGGAAAAATAAACAAATAAATAAACAAAAGAAAGAAAAATATAGAACCTCAAAAAAATCATGCCGGTCCACCCATATTTATCAGCATGATATCCCAGAAACCTTTTTAAAAAATACAAATCATTATAAAAACTATATAAAGAAGAAAGAAAAAGCTACTTGGAATCAATAGTAAAGCAACATAGGAAGGGAAAAATTAGCTTTGTTTCATGCATAAAACCTTTGTGATTGTCCAATTTCAGGCTTGGATATCATCTCCTGCAGTCAAATAGAACAAATGAAAATAAGGTTAAATAGATGTATCTAAAGAATCTCTTAGTTCCAACACAATTCAAAGCAAATAGGAAAAGGAGTAGAAACTTTTGAGAGGTAGGATCTTTGGTAGGGCAAATTTTGGAAGCATGGTCCATCCACGATGAAAACCCATCTCAACAGTCTAGATCACCAAGCAATGGGCCTTTCTAACTCATCGACTATTTGAAAATTAATGTGTAAATGTGTAGGAAATAGAAATGATCCTGTTCATCAGCAATATACTAAGATTTGGTATGAAGCCCCATATACCATCCAATCAACATCCTCATTGACTCCAATTGTCCAATCAATGGGTTACCTCTATGATGGGTTAAAACACAAAAATCACGCACAAAGTTAATTGTGAAATTTCACTTTATTAATCTATAGGAATGGGAAAAAGTAATCGACATTTTCTAGAATTCATGATGAGGAAGCAACCCACAAAATTGGTAGTTATTTTTTATTCAAGTCCAACTTGGCAGCAACATAACCACAATTTGGAGCCCAAACAGTTGCTGAGGAAATCACAACTTGTCTAATTTCCACTCTATTACACTAATAGCTACAATTCAGTTCAATAATGCATCTAAACACACCTTATATGTTCCTAACCACAACAAATTATTTTATTTTATTTTAAATGAAATACAGCACTTTAGAATTCTTATGATGCAATTGCTTCATCATGTTTCATGAAATTTCATTTCCAATCAGCTAAAGTATCACAATCTCTATAAAGGAAGATAAATATTTTACCTGATCAATACATATCTGAAACTTTCTAGATGACATTTTCTTTTGGTTTTGCATAAGAACACATCACAAAACACATTAAATAAGTTTAAATATTTGCAGCTTTTAGTGTATAACAAGCTTTGCCTGTCTGGCATCTATATTATGAACTAATACCAGAGAATCCACACGTCAATATTACATCAAAAATTACGACTAATTCAATGCATAAATACTGCTGATATCCAAATCTCTGATCTTTACATTCCATCTTAAAGCCACATCAACAGAGTTCTAAGAAATTTTAATTTCAAAAAAAATCTGCTACTTGAAAGATGTTTGTGTACATGTGTATCATTCACTAAACTCTACCAGAGTATCAAACCCCTTTTGTGGAACAGGCCTGCAAAAGTGAAACTTTGATACTCTCATAAGCATGCATGGCCATCTCACACATGTCCTCCAAAAGGCTTTCCGAGTGAGATAAAGCACTAAAATGATCTGTAAAAATAGATGAATGGCATGGATAAAATATATACATCATAGTGGGGCCATAGATCATGGTGATGCTGCAGAGGAAATCAGATTGCATACTGAGTTACTCAGTACGTTCTTATTGTACTGAGTAAACTCAGTAGGGCCCACCTTAATCCTTAAATCCCTAAATCCCCAAATCCCCAAATCTCTAAATCCCCAAATCGTTTCAATCGGTATTGAGATTGAGAGAGATTGAGAGAGAGAGAGAGTGAGAGAGAGAGAGAGATACCTCGTGTGGATGCGTGAGAGAGAGAGAGAGCACCGAGAGAGACAGAGAAACAGAGAGAGGGTGCGGTGAAGAGAGGACCGAGAGAGAAAGAGAGAGAGAGGGAGAGAGAGAGAGGGCGGTGAGGGAGGGCGGCGAGGGAGGGCAGGGGTGAGAGAGAGAGAGAGGGAAGGGAGCGTGCCGAGTGAGAGAAGGGCGCGCGCGGCTCTGTTTTGAGCGCGTGCCCAAATTTGGGCTGGCTGCTGGTCGGTGCTCTGTGGGCCCTACCATGATGTATGTGTTTCATCCATTCCATTCATCCATTTTTAAAGATCATTTTAAAGCTTTATGCCAAAAATTAGAGGAATATAAATCTCAGGTGGTCCACACCACATGAGAACAATAGTGATTTGATATCCACCATTAAAATCCTCCTAAGGCCCACTGTACTGTTTATTTGACATCCAATCTGTTGATTTGGTCATACAGGACCAGATGAAGGGAGAAAACAAAAATCAGCTTGATCCAAAACTTTTATGGCTGCCAAAATGTTTTTAATGGTCGACGCTCATTCAACACTGTTTCCTATAATGTGGTCCACTTGAGATTTGGATATATCTCATTTTTGGTCTCATATTGTAAAATTATCTGTAAAAATATATGGACGGCATGGATGAAACACATACATCATGGTGGGGGCCAGAAAGCACCCACCTCCAGCCATTGGCTAGTGTCTAGGGAGTAGCCAATCCGTTCCCAAGCATACTAAGTAAATCCTTTGGGGCCCACCATGATTTTTTCATTTTATCCACTCCATCCATCCATTTTAACATATAATTTTATTACATAAGCTCAAAAATGAAGCCTATAAAAATCTGAAGTGGACCACATCATAGGAAATAATATAAACTAAATGTCTACCATTGAAAATTTTTGGGAGGCCACTGAAGTTTTGGATCATGTTGATATTTTAGTTTTTCCCTTCATCCATGTATTTGTAAAAATACATCATGGTTGGGCCCACACAGCACCAACCACAAGCCATTGGATGGTGTAGGGGAGGAGCCAATTCGTTCCCCTTATTTGTGGTGTGGTCCATTTAATCTTTGGATATGATTCATTTTTTGGATAATTCTATAAAATAATCTCGAAAAATAGATGAACGGTGTGGGTTGATCCCAAATTTTCGGTAAATCCATAATTCAAGTGGACCATGCCACACAAAATGGTGTGGAATAATGATTTCCACCGTTGATACCTTCCTTGGGCCCACAGTAATGTTTATTTGTCATCCAACATGTTCATAATATCAAAAAAAAATATGAATGAAGGGAAAACACAAACATCAACCTAAATGTGGGCCACACCACATAATATAATGGAGGGGTTTCCTTAGAACATTCATAATCATATATTGGGCCTGCCTAAATGTGATTCACATATCCAACCCACTCATTATGTGTGTCCCACTTGGATGAGGGGTCAGACCAATTTTCAATTGCATCCATGTCTGCATTAACTTATAAACAAGTTGGATCTCAAATAAACATTGCGGCGGGCCCTAAGAAGGTTTCAATAGTGTGTGTCACTATCCCACTCTTTTCTATGGTGGGTCCACTTGAACTTTGGATTTGTCCCGTCAGTCAGATGCACCATTCCATGGTGGCCACGACCTTAAAAATAAAGTCAATCCATGACTTGGGTGGGCCACACCACATACTATAGTTGAGAGGGTTACCCTCCCATTAAAACATTCATAATCATTTATTGGGCCCACCTAGATGTGGTTCATAGATCCAGCCCATTCATTATATACGTGTGTCCCACTTGGATGAGGAGTCAGACCAAGTTTCACACACATCCAAAACTCATGTGGGCCCGACCAATTAAATGCTTTTATATGTTTTAGGGATGTCTTCACATAGTTTTAGATGCTATGGCTCACCTGAGTTTTGTATATGACTGATTTTTGGACTTAAATGGGACACATCAAATGCATGGTATTGATGTTCTACATACATCATGGTGGGGCGCACACAGATTAACCTCATGGGAAGTTCCCAAGAGGTGACCTTATAGTACCCTTTCACTATTTAGATAACTCCTTCATGGGTGTTACTCTAACCGTGTATGGCCCACCTTGATATATTTTATGTATATCAACATCGTCCATATATTTTTCCATCATATATTTAGGATGTGATTTCGAATCATAAGAACTCAATAATCTCAGGTGGGTCATGAAATCGCTCTTATGATGATTTTCTCACCTTTAGATTTTGCTGTTTCGATGAGGCTGTATGTTGAATTCTAGGGGTTGTAGGGTTTGATTTTATTTTCCTGTTAAAGATTGTTCGATTCTACTAGTGGTGTTTAGAAACTAACCTCTGATATTAATTTGATTCCATTTGAAAAAAATTTTGTCTGTATCAATGTCTTGTGTTTCTGCAAGTTCTAAGGTTTCTAGTGAGACTTATGTGTTGTGTTTTACTGTTTTGGAGTCCTTGGAGCTAATATGTGGGGGCCGACTGTGGATGGGTGGAGAGCTAGGAATGCCTTTCATGGAACAATCTCTGCCACCTGATTGGTGGACTTGGTACAATTGGATGGATGTTGGTCGTCTTTTTTTTTCTTTTTTGAGATTCCATTTGGCTTAATTAACTATATTCCAGTTCCTTTTTAATTAACAAGCAGCTTAAACTATATCTAAGTTGTGCAAGTTTACATCTCATTGCTTTGGAGATGAGTTAATAGTCGAAAAATGATAACATGAGAATGGCCTATACTAATGTATGCATTTGGTACCAATTCTTAATGTTGGCAACACCTGGCATACCTGTACCCTCTCCAAAGGTCACATTGATTGGATGATCTCAACTGTCTGAAATTGCCGTTGGATTAATTTGGACCATTTTCTTTTTTACTATCCTGAGGAACATTGACTTGTACTATTCTTTTTAAACATTTATATGCTTCAACTTCTTTGGTCTGCACTTGGGTTGAAGGGCACATCTATTCTATTGGGTAGAACACTTATTTTAATATCACAATGATTGGATAATCCTAACCATCTGATATTACCGTTGAATTTAGACCATTTTCTTTTTTACCAAGCTATTGAGGAACTTTGATTTGCACTCCTCTTTCTTAAACGTGTATATTTTTTTTAACCTCGAGTTAACACTCTTCTTCTTCTTTTTCTTTTTCTTTTTTCTTTTCATGTTTACATGTTTTTAATCCCACCTTGTGTATTGTAGGCCACATCCATTCAATTTGGTATAGATCCCTTTTTTTTTTTCTTGTCAAAATACAAAATCTAGTTTTCTTTTTTTAAAAATATATTTTTTTACATTTTTTCAATTTTTTCACAATTTTGTTTAATTTCTTTTTTTTTTTTCAAAATATCATTTTTTAATCTCACTTTTGTTATATAACTTTTTTAATTTTTGTTGTCAAAATACAAAATCTAGTTTTCCTTTTAAAAAAATATATATTTTTTTTTTTACAATTTGTCTATTTTTTCACAATTTCATTTAATTTTTTAAATTTTCTTTTTCAAAATATCATTTTTTTTATCGAAATCTTGTTATATAACTTTTTAATTTTTCTTTTTAAAATACAAAATCTAGTTTTCTTTTTTAAAATATATATATATATATATATATATATATATATATATATATATATAATTTACAATTTGTCAATTTTTTCACAATTTTGTTTAATTTTTTAAATTTTCTTTTTCAAAATATCATTTTTTAAATATCACTTTTGTTATATAACTTTTTAATTTTTCTTGTCAAAATACAAAATCTAGTTTTCTTTTTTAAAATATTTTTTTTTTTACAATTTGTAAATTTTTTTCACAATTTTGTTTAATTTTTTAAATTTTCCTTTTCAAAATATCATTTTTTAAATATCATTTTTGTTATATAACTTTTTAATTTTTCTTTTCAAAATACAAAATCTAGTTTTCTTTTTTAAAATATATATTTTTTTACAATTTGTCAATTTTTTCACAATTTTGTTTAATTTTTTAAATTTTCTTTTTCAAAATATCATTTTTAAATATCACTTTTGTTATACAACTTTTTAATTTTTCTTTTCAAAATACAAAATCTAGTTTTATTTTTTAAAATATATTTTTTTTTTGCAATTTGACAATTTTTTTTACAATTTCGTTTAATTTTTAAAATTTTCTTTTTCAAAATATCATTTTTTAAATATCACTTTTGTTATACAACTTTTTAATTTTTCTTTTCAAAATACAAAATCTAGTTTTCTTTTTTAAAATATATATTTTTTTGCAATTTGACAATTTTTTTACAATTTTGTTTAATTTTTAAATTTTTCTTTTTCAAAATATCATTTTCTTATCGATTTTTTTTTTTTCAAAATTATCAACATTATTAAAAGTTATTAATTTTTATTTCAAAATCTAGATTTTTATAAAATTACATTTTTTTTCAAAATCTAAATTTTTTTCTTAAACATTGTTAGTTATTTTTCTTAGTTTTTTAACCTTTTTTTTTTTTCAAAATTCATAATTTCTTTTATTCTTATTGTTTGACTTGAGCATTAGAGACGGTTTAAGACCGTCTCTAATGCAGACGGTCCTTGACAGTCAAATGACCATAATAAGACGACTAAGGACCGTCTCTAATAGAGACGGTCATTAACAGTCTCAAATAGAGACTGCTAAGGACCGTCCCTAATACGAGCTATTTTTGACATCCTTCCATAAGTAGTAAAAGACGGTCGATGACCGTCTATAATTGAGACGGTCAATGACCGTCTTTAATAAAGACGGTCCTTGATAGTCTCAAACAGAGACAGCTAAGAACCATCCCTAATACAGACTCTCTTTGACAGTCCCAAATTACAGGAAAAGATGGCCAATGACCATCTCTAATTGAGACAGTCCTTGACAGTCTCAAATTACCAGTAAGAGACGGTCAATGACCATCTCTAATAGGGATGGTCTTTGACCGTCTCAAATTCCGCCATATAAGACGATCAGGGACCGTCTCTTATTCCCGACGGTCAATGGTCATCTTTTATCTGCAATTAACAACGGTTTTTTACCGTCTTAAATGATTTGTCAACGTTCAAATTTTTAAGACAATAATAAGGACGGTCAAGGGCCGTCTAAAAATTTAGAGACGGTTTACGGCCATCTCTAAAGCGTCTTTAAACCAAGCAATTTTAGAGACAGTCCAGAACCGTCTCTAAATCCGTCATTTTTTCCCATTTTTCACGTAGTGTGAGCTCCCTACACGTCTAATTTAAGGGGGGCCCATTGTTTGAAAAGGGGCCCATGTAATGCACAGTGTTAATGTTCAACCCACATCACGGTGGGACACACGGTCCCTGGCCCATGCATGTCCAGCGCAGCAGGACGCTGCTACGTGTCTAATCATAGAGATTTCATCTATATATATATATATATATATATATATATATATATATATATATATATATATATATATATATATATATATATATTTTTTAAAATAAGTTATTTTACGATTTTCATAGGTGGGGCCCGCATCAAGTGAATCCAGCTCAACCATTGCATTCTACGGCTCAAGGCAGTCTAAATGAGCCTAATATGTGGTATGTTTTGGTGTGTAGAAAACTTAAAGTGGCCCTTAACAAATTTTAATGGTAAAAATCACCATTTTCTATGCTATGGCCAGCCAGAACATCGGATTAACTTCATTTTTCGGCTCAACACCTAAAATGAGCTAGGGAATGGAATGGACGGCGTGGATTAAAGCCATACATCAAGGTTGGGCCTGTATGAGTGTAACGCCCTGAAAATCGGGAGTCGAGCAGAAGCTCAGCTCCCGAGTTCCAACGCATCACTTATGTAATATAGATAATGATGATTGAATGCTGTTCGTATTAGTGCGTTAAATATGAGTGAGATTATACCAAAACAGCTATCATACTCCAGAGACAGTTAAATTACGCAAGTGGAAGACTGTGATAGATATATAAAATATATAAACTGTTGTAAGTCTCCAGAGTGTGAACATGTTTCCAGGTTAAATATATACATGTATACTCCAAAAATAAACAAAATGAATATACATGGGTGTTCCAAAAGTGCAAAATAACAAGTGTAATGGCTTCTAATCAGCATCCCTGTAACCCCGTTGATCAGAACATGGTCTACATAGACCCGCTTGATAGCTGCATATAGGAGAAACCCTCCTCATTATCATAAAAGTCCGGCTCCACCTTGTAAGCATCGCCATCATCTGAAGCTAAAACAGGGTCTGGTTGGTGTTTAAAACACCGTCCCGTAACATGGGAGTGAGTGATCAACTTAGTGGAGCTATAAAGCAAAGGTTAACATGTTATCAATTCAGTCAAGCAGTAATGATAAAGCAATACAATCAAGCATCCCTAAGTACTCTGATTAATGCAAGAATGGTATGTATTAATGATGCATGCCCTCACCTATACTCCCTCAGCATCTTCATCTCACGGCATGCATGATAACCTCCCGAAAGTGCCCTTCCTCGCCAAAGCACATGCAATGCGGTGCATGAGCGTGATTACCAAGTTCTTATTAGTCCTTTTTATACAACAGGATTGGGAAACTAAGGTACCTCCCTTTATATCATTAACCCAAACAATGATCCATCTAGGGTCGTCAATCCTAGTTAATCACATACGATAAGCAAGTTATAGGTCACTACCACCAACGCCCTACCAACTGGTAGTCTATTTTCGAAGGCTCGTCGCCAACCCGATTAGGGACCACAGTCAGGCTGCACTGGGGTAGGCTTATTTCATACTAAAGGTCACTACAAAGGGCTCATCACTTAATCAGTGTAGGCCGATAGCTCGAATATAGCGTCTCATACCACCGTATTCAGCTCACGAGGTGGTGTTGCTCACTGATCACTACGGGGAGGCTCGTCGCCCCAGCGTAGGCCGACAGCTCGACCACGGTGTCCCATACCACCATGTCTGGCTCATGAGTCTTAGCGGATCGAGGTACCAAGGTTAACAGGGTTTCCACTGGTGAGTTCTGTACCTTAGGTTCAAGCAATAGCGTCCATACATGGTGAACATACATCAGGTCAATGAGGTTACTTGACAAGCTCGACTGGTACGAGTGTACATCGAGCTGATCGACATGGAGCGCGTAAGCACTCTGCGTGGCCTAACCACTGCCGAAAAGCAGCTTACGACTTGGATTCATCGGGCATGTCTGTCGTGGTTAAGCAGTTCAACCACCGTTCACAAACAATTACCGATTGCCTGCACTACATCGTAGCCCCAATCACATTTCAAAGATAGTATTCACATATAGTAATCCAAAATAGTATGTGACAACAGAAATCAGATATAAATCGTACTTGAGCAATTTATCAAACACATACTACACATAGTATTATACATAGACATTTCATCCATACCACGCATAGTAGAAAGATAAGTTATATAAAGATTACTATAACCATAGTTAAAGGAATTGAGATTCCCATCCCAACACCCACATTACATGCATTTAAATAAGCATTTTCACATTCGGGTATTTTATCAAACACTTAGACTACACATATTACATACTTGTAATAACTTAGTTAAAAACACATATAGCAGCAAATCCTATCACGAAGAAGTTGCCACGCATATAACGATCATGCATTAGCAACCAACAATCATGGCAAGCATAAATCATAGTTCCATATTCATTCAAACATTTTTCACTAACACTTAGACTACACGCTTCAACATACATGACGTATGTTGGTCCTAACATGTATTTGGGCAAATCCTTTCACCAAGGAGTTGTCACATATACAACAATCACATATCCACGACGGATAATCATGGCAAGCACGAATCCAAATTCCACACCCAATCAAACATTTTGACAAACACATGAAATACAATATATTCAACATAGTTCCTATATATCTGAAAAACGAAGGAAACGACGAATCTAGCATGTGAAACGACAACCAAGCCAGTTACAAATCATTAACCGACATTGACAGCCTTGAAAACCATAACCTAAACATTTATAGTCCGCACCTTTCGCTGGTAAACTTGTAACGAACTCAGTTTGAACACTACATCTTTGTTTACGGCACAATGGCTACCCGAATCACGAAATAGATTAGCTATTTCGTCGATATCTCTATTTGGATTTCTAAAACAAGATTAGGGTTAAGATTTCTTACCCAAATTGGAACTGAAACAAGTTGGGTAGCGTAGTAGGGGAGCGAAACGGTGTGTGGAGATGTGGGAAAAGATCCCAACAACAATCCCGAAGAATCTCTCCTCCTCCCTTCCTCTTTTCTCTCCTTTTCTTTCTCTCTCACCTAGGGTTTCTAAGAAATTCGTATGGATTAGAAGTGAGGGGGTTTAAGGGCTATTTATAAGCGCTAGAATCGATGTCAATAGCCCCAGGGCCATGGTATACTTAGGTTATAACCAAAATGCATTTGTTTCGGTCCAACGAAGCTGATCTAGAGGCCCCTTTTCTGTTGCGGTCGGACTTAAGCTCCCTGATATTGGATCTAGGTCGAGTTAGGTTTTCAGTCCGATCGGTTTTACAGATCGACCGTGGCGGACCAGTTTCAGTTCAACGGTCACCGTCACTCAATCAGGGCCACAAGTACCTTGACATGCGTTGAAAATTTTCCCTGATCCGAGGGTTTAATTGGGTCAAAATCTGATGGTCTGAATCCTTAGATTTAGCCTGCAAGTGTTCAACTCAATTTACTTAAGTTCCAATTTACTTTCTAAAGGTATTCGCGTTTCTCACACACTTCACTCCAGGCTCAAGTTATACGTTTTTGGGTACCTTTAGGATTTGATTTTCGAGATGGTTGTCAAATCCAGCAAGGCGGTCATAACCATATAGCTTCGCTGTCATCGGACTTTTGAGAGCAACTGGGTTTAGAGATTGATCCTAGGTTTCTAGGTAACGTAGCCTTAACGGTTCTACTCATTTTGGGTCTTGCAGTTCATATTTAAAGTGGTTCAAGTTAATTCTACTGAGTATTCAGTTTAGTACTTAACTAAATTATGCCCTAATTACGACAGAATATGGTCCTAGGGCAGTTCTATGCCCCTTTCTGGCACTTTTAGTTAGTATATTATTTTAATCAGTTTTCTAGTAGTTCATCATCAAGTCTACTTCATCTCCATCAAATTTCATTTGATTTCGTTTGTAAAAAAATTCTAAAAGCAGCAGCTGTCCAAACTAATGATTTTAGAATAGTTCTCACAATGACCTATATTTAACTATATTAAAAATTTTATTATATTTTTCACCTATTTTAATATGCAACTAAACTTTTTAAGCTTCAATTTGGCTTTTGAATCACCTAAATCGGAGTTATAACGAGGGAGATGTGACTTTTCAAAGTCAATCAATAAGTGCAAAAAAATTGCAGAGGCCGGCGAGGCCTCGGGGTTGAGACGAGGCCATCGCCAACTCGCTGTCTTGTCTGGTGGTGGTTTCACCACCCAATATTTAAAATGTGTGTATTTTGTAAATCGGAATGAGTTGTTTAACATGCAATATATGTTTTTGGGGTAGGAGAAGCTGATCTATCCAAATAGCCTATTTATTTCATAATATTCCAAAAGGTTAATAGTTAAAAACCCATTTTATTTATTTATTTACTATTTATAGTAAATTTTAGTTTAAGTATTGTTCTTCATCACCTAAACTTTAAGATTTGTGTCTAATATGAAAGTACTTAGAAAAATTTGAAGAATAAGGTGGTGAAAGGTGACATTTTGAAGGAAATGGGTTAAAAAGTGATTTTAGACTTTAGGATTGAGTTCTGAGAAGTTAATAAGGTGTTATGATCGACCCATTGCCTAAGGATGCCTAACTCCAAGTTGGCAAAAATTCAGGGTATTACAATGAGCGGCCCTCTCCAAAACTTACTAAATCAAGCTAATATTTTTGTTTCCAGTTCACATCCAGCGTCCCTAAACGCTGGACAGTTTGGGCACAACACACATTTAAGGTGGGCCACCAAATGGCTTGATGGTATGGATAAGACATACATCAAGGTGGGGTCCATCCGAGTGGGCCACACAACCACATCATCACACACAAAACAAATGAAAGAAAAGAGAGGGAGAGAGAGAGAGAAAGAGGAGCACATGTGATGGAAGGACCCCAACACTATGGGCCCTCCTTTTTAAGCATTCAATCATACATCAAGTGGGTCCCAATACATGCAGGCCCACCAAATCAAAAATCAACGGTGGAGATTACTTCTCCACCAAAATGGAAGGTCTAAATGACCTCTTTAAATCTTAGAAAAGTAAACATCATGATGGGGTCCATGGAGAATGGCTCCATCATGCAATGATCATGTGAATCAAGGTGGGCCATCAGCCTGGGTATCGAATCGATGTGCAAGACGCAGTGTTAGAACCGTGACGACGGTGCGGTCGCAATGGTACAAGTCTCGAATTAAGCCATCTCAAATCTACGGGATAAGACTTAGGGTCACACAGAAATGTCGATTATAGGTCGCAGGTTGTCGAAATTCGAAGGGAAGGATCGCGGGAGTTGACGGAACAGTACAAACTAGGATACGGGTCTTACACTCGGGCTAGCTTAAATATGCGTGGATTGAACAAAAAGGGGGAAAAACTTCAAATGTTTCATTCTCCACTACTTCTTCTTCGGCTCCCCGATGCTTCATTGGCCAACCCATCATCTCAACTCTCTTATAAGTGTTTTATTTCATTTTCCTTCAAGATTTAGGTTCCCCTTTCCTAGATTTTCAAGTTTGTGTAGTTTCTCTCCATCTTGAAACCTTTTTCTTATTGGGCTTTCTTCAAAATTTGATCTACATTTCTACTTACTTTTTTCTTGTGCTATCCAATGGAACTAAGAGTTAAATGAACTATATGTAAGGCATGAGCTAGTTCATCTTAACGATCGACCCCTCTTAGTGTACGGTCAATATGTTCACCGGAGGATGACCTGAAAAATGTTTGAAATTTTTGCACAAGAAGTATTATCATAGAAAGATCAGTGAATGTATATCGTATTGGTCATTTTAGTCTCGTAAAAATTCTTTCCAAAGTTGGATGGAAAAAGATTTTGCATTGGGGTGGGACAACTTATCGATCCATTGTGCAAGGCATGTTTGTATCAATTAGTGAAGTCTATCTTGATGATCTATTTTTTAAAATTAAATTTCTAGAAGAGACAGCCACCATAACACCATCAATTTTATCTACTTTAATGGAAATTAATATGGTAAAAGATGGAATACTTATCACAACTCTTTTAGAAAAATGTCTAATTCAAAAAAACAATCGATTACAAGAACTCTATGTGGATTCAATGCGGAATGCAGTTTGGTAATGCATTACCCTTCAACAAACTGTTTCTCAAATACTGTGTCATACATAGAATTTTTACATTAAATGTGTATCTTAGAGCAAGAAATAAGACTGATTGTAAAACCCATATCCTAGTCCATACCATTCCTCAGACTCCTATGATCCTCCCCGCCGAATTTTCGCGACCCGCGACCTGTAACCGGTGTTTGCACGTGACCCTAAGTCGCATCCTGTATATTTGTGTTGACTTGACCTAAGACTTGTACCCTAACGACCGCACCATCGCCATAGTTCTAACGCCGCGTCTTGTGCATCGATGCGATACCTAGGCCAGGAGTTGTGGGCCCACATTTATTTCAAGGAAAATGCCGCGCGTTGCAAATCCCAATAGAATCTCTACAACCCATCACATCAATCAATCAATCAATCACAAGTCAAGTACACAACCCATCCCTCTCTTACACAAGTCATCCCCAAAGTCAACTCTCTCTCTCTCCACTCATCCCTCTCTCATCCAAAATTCAACCAAGCCCATACCCTCCATGTCATTCTTCTTACAACATCTATCCCTCTCGTCCCATACTTCTTACAACACCCTCTCCTCTCTCATTCTCTCCACCATTTCCCAAGCTTCCATAGAGAAGAGACTAAGGAGAGAGAAGATCAAGGCCAACTTCCTGCCCCCTCATCTCACCATCCAACCCTTTAAACTTCATCATCCACCCTTAAAGAGAGCTTAGGAGCCAAGGATTCCAAGGAGCTAAAGAAGAGTACCATCGATGGGTGTTTTTGTAGGATTAGATTGTATTTTAATGATAGGCCAAGTGGGGCCTACCGACTGATTGTATGGATCTCACTTTGGACCCTAGGTGAGGCCGATGGCCCACCAGATTCATAAGATCATCCCATAATGGGGCCATTCTCCATGGACCCCATCATGATGTTTATTTTTCCATTGTGAATGGTCATCTAGACCTTGCATTTCTTTTGTGGAAAGGGATCTCCACCATTGATTTTTATGATGTAGGGCCCACATGATTTGGGACCCATTTGATGTATGCATTGTAAGATAGGGAGGGCTCATAGTGATGGAGTCCCTCTCCTCCACACGTCTCTCTCTCTCTCTCTCTCTCTCTCTCTCTCTCTCTCTCTCTCTTTCCCATCTAGTGGCCCACCTTGATGCATGATATTACCCACGCCATCCAGCATCTGGACGGTGGAAATCCCACCCTGATGTATGATCCATACCATCTAGGGATCCAGCCTACACGGAGGTAAAATATAAATATCATCTTGATCCAACACGTGTGGCCCGCTGGATGTGGGACCACCACGATGTAAGTATTTCATCCACCGTCCTGTCCCTAGATGGTGGAAACCCACCATTGTGCATATCCAGGCTGCCCATCCAGGGCCTAGACGTTGGGCTGTATTAAAGATAATAATAATAATAATATATTATAAATATTATGGTGGGCCCCACGTGAGACCCACTTGCTAGGAAGCGGATTGACTGGAGTACCTCAAACTAGCTATATAGCTACTATGTTGACGTCAACAAGTTTTGTGGGTCCCATAGCTATTCAGCTGGTGTGTTGACATCAGCAAGTTCTGTGGGTCCCACAACTATCCAGATGTTGTTTGACATCAACAGGCTATGGGTCTGATCATGAGGGATGTGTTAATCCAGACAATTCATCTGTGCAAACAGCAGCAAATAGCTGTTGTGTTAACATCAGTAAGTTTGGTGGGTCTGACCATGATGTATGGGTCTTATCCACACTATCCAGATGGCTGGACGGTGGGACCCACCACTGATGTATGTGTTCTATATCCACACTATTTATCAGGTGGACCACACTACAAATCAGTGGAGGATTGAACGTCTACCACTGAAACCCGTTTGGGATCACTGAAGTTTTGGATCAATATGAAATTTATTTTCTTCTTAATTCAGGTCCTTGAGACCTTATGAACAGATTGGATGGAAAATCAATGTTATGGTGGGCCCTACGAATTATTTAACGATGAAATCATCATCTCCACTATTGTTTATGGTGTGGTCCAGATGATCTTTCAATCATCATCTCCACTGCCATTTGTGGTATGGTCCAAGTGATCTTTCGATATGATTCATTTTTTTGGGTAATGCTCTAAAATAATCTCTAAAAATAGATGAATGGTGTAGATAGTCCAGTTAGGACGGGGTCCCACTCGATGTATATAAGGACCATTGTTGCGGCCCATGTGATACAGCCCACTTGATGTATATGAGGCCCATGTGATGCTGCCCACTCGATATATATGAGGCCCATTGTTGCGGCCCATGTGATGCAGCCCACTTAATGTATATGAGGCCCATTGTTGTAGTCCGTGTGAGAGGCCCATTGTGATGTATATTAGGCCCATGTGGCGAAGCCCATTGTGATGTATATTGTCCCATATGATGAGGTCCATTGTGGTGTATTTGAGGCCCTTGTGTGAGGCACAGGCCCACTATGTGTTGTGGCTCTATGCGGGCCACTCCTTGGGAGCAATGTTGGTTAAATGTCCACATTGATGGGAAGTGATAGTTAAATGTCCACATTGTGACCTTCCTTTAGGCCTTGATTAAGCCCATTCTCATTCTCCCACAGTGGGCTACCCCAAATTGATGGGCCCCCACTAATATTAGTATGAACCATCTCTCTTTATTGGGCTAACCCTAAACCGTTGGGCCCCATTATTGTTGATTCCATCATGCCTTGAAGACTTGTCCAAGTCCTTAAGCCCGCCTTATGCTTATTAGGCCCTTAGAAGCCTAGATTTGCTACATGATGGGACGGCTAAGGAAGCCCATTCCCTTGTTCTTAGGCCCATCTTTGATATGAGGAGATTTCATCATCATCATATAACATGCTTCATGATTCATGCCCATGCGCATCATATGTATGCTTGATATGAGGAGTGATTGATCATAGCAAATGCCATTGGGTAGACTGTTTATGGGACTCCTGGAGAGACGGAGTTACCCCACATGAGCGCTCGGTATGTACAGGATTGTTGTATGACTGGATGGTATGATTCATGCATCTTAAATTTGTGTGATATGATCTCTGTACACCCTAACAACATCATGGCCATAGCCGCTACAAGCATATCGTGGATGGCTAGATTGGACACCGAAGATACTGTTACTAGCATCGGGGCACCATAGATGTCCTTGGGTGAAAATCCATAAACCCAATGGTATAAGAGGATGACTCCAACATCGAGACTGAGTGGATACATGAGCGCAAGATGACTAAATACCAGGAGGCCGCGTCTCCCACTGTGTCATGGACCGTTAGAAGGGGGTGTGGCCTTACCCACCCGAGGGTAGGGAGAAATTACTAGGTTGTGTCTAACCAGCTCGTAAATGGGTCCACTATCGACGTGCCGGATAGGTATTGGCTATTGGCTAGGCGGATAGTGAGGTTTCTTACGCTCACTTAAACTGTGCGCATGGGGAAGGGGCAGTGCCATTTGGAGTGTACTAGACCTCGGTGATTATCCAGAGTAAGAACTGTACTGATATTTGATGCTCTAGTGATGAGCTACATTGATATGTGGATTTAAATGAGGATTGGTATGCTTGAGTTGCATCTCGCATCGCATGGCCTTGGTATGGCCGACATCATTCATGCCTTGTATCGCATGGCCTTGATATGGCCGATAGCATTCATGCCTTGCATCCCATAGCCTTGGTACGACTGATTGCATCATGGACTTACCAATATATTCCGCATTACTCCGATATTACATTTTGAGAACGCTTATATTGCGCACACACTTTCACAACCCTCTAAGCTTTCTATAAGCTTATACAGGATTGATGCATGCAGGTGACGTTAGACCGTAGTTGAACAGGAGCAGAGCGTGCCACAGAGCTCCTGGAGTTTTGTTATTATTATCATTGTATTTCCCTTTCTGCGCATTGTATCTAAAAGTTTTGATCATAGTAGATTTTTATAATGGTGTTCTTGTTATTGTTCTTGAGTTATGCTTATAACTATGCTTATTACGAATCAAATTCATGTTAAGAATCCTCCTTTTAGGATCCCAGAATCGGAACCTAGTATATGGGTGTCGAGAGCAAAGAATGGGGTACTACGGAGGCTATCGGCGCCAGATTCGATGATCGGGAATTTTATGAGCCCAGTTTCCAAGTTTGGGGCGTGACACTGATCATATTCCCTTTATGCTTCGTGTTGTCCATGTTGTTGTCATGGGTATGCGTATTTGTTCACCTTCTTTGATCTGTTATGTCATTATTCAATTCCGTTTGCATCTTAAGCATGGGTCGATTCCAATTGGATATCTTATGTCTTGTCTTGCATTTCACTATAATATCCAAATCCCTTCGTTTGAAGCACCAAAATCCAAACTTCCCTTCAATAATTCGAATTTAAATATGATGGACCTCACTCCCCTACCGAAACAAAGAGATGATAGGAAGAACCGCAACATACTGACATCAACATAGACGATATCTTCAATGACCTGGAAGATTCAAAAGATCTAACAGACTTTGACTATCACCCCCCTCAATTTGATGAGAGGTTATCTGCATTAGAAGAGAAAATTGATGCTCTGCAAGTATCCCAGGCATCATTAGCCCAAACTCAAAAATCTACTATGAAGTACATGAAAAAGTACTTACATCGATTCATTCAAAGTTTGAGGATTAATGATCCTTCGATGCCTGCACCATCCTCATCAAAGTCGGAATGAGCTAGATTTATTTATTTTCTTTACTTTGATCTATACTAAACAATATTCATATGGTTTACTTGGATATTTTCATGGCTTGTATGGATTTTATGGACACTATCTTATATAGTGTTCTTTATTTTTATGTTATGTCTTCCCTGATATTCTTAATATTTTACCCTGCTTTGATAAATATGCTTATTGATATATAAAATAATATATTCTTCCTTTGTTAACTTATGACAAGGGGGAGAATTTGTGTTAGTATGTGGGGTGGAATTATTATGTATGTGGGGAATTATTATTCTAGAATGAATGGAATGAATGTACTACATATTTTACGCATAATATATGTTGTATTTCTCAGGAAGAGCATCAATTAGACATAGTTGGTTATGAGTATTACAATCATGATTGTTAAATGTACACAGGGTAGCTCAATATTGTTGAATCTTGTGAATAATTGTGATCATGAATGTTAGTGGATGTATTGTGTATGTTGTGTATTTTATCACAAAATTAACAAAGGGACATATTGTAAGTGTTTATATGTTTAACACACATTAATTGTCAAATTTTGTAAGACAAAAGTGTTACAAGTTTGGAATCACAACTACTCTACATGTCTGAAGAATAGCTCAAGATCAACTTATCATCTTAAGAAGTCGTTGCCCTATTTAAAGACAAGTTCAAGACAAGTTGTCCCATGTATTTGTTAAAACACAGGTGATATAACCCTAGAAAGACCTTAGGTTAGGTACTTTTAAAATTAAGTCTATTTGATTTTGGGTTTTTTATAATGCCCATATCCTAGTTTGTACTAGCCCGTCAACTTCCGCGGTCCTCTTGGTCAAATTATGGCAACCTTCGACCCTTAACCCGAGTTGACTCAACCTGAGACTTGTACCTTAGTGACCGCGCTGTCACCTCGGTTCCGATGTCGCGTCTCCCGCGCCGAGGCGATACCTAGGCCAGGAGATGTGGGCCTGCATTCAGTTCGAGGAAAACACCGTGCGCATGAATTCAAAGGGAATCTCTATAACTTGTCACATCCATCAACCAATCACCTCAACCAAGTACACCATCACCTCACACCCTTCCCCAAGCAACCCCCAAACTCAAAAAGGTTCTTACACACCCATACTTTTCTTACACCATCTATGACAAAAGTTTAAAAAAAAAGTCTCTTACACATCCATCACCACCACATCCATCACCCATCTCTCTCTCCCTTTACAACCCTCTCTCTCTCTCTCATTCTCAAACCACTCTCCCAAGCAAGAGAAAGGACCATATGTCCAAGCTCTCCCAAACCTCCCCAAGAGAGAGCTTTGTGTGTGGCCCACTTCCTACCCTCCCATCTCCCATCTCAACCATCCAAACTCCTCCTCCGTTAGGATCGAAGCTAAGGAGCAAAGGAAGCCAAGAGAGCAAGAAGGAGTGAATGGTGGGTGATCTTGGTCCCACGTTTGCATTTTTTGTGTGTGATTAAAGGGCCACATGTAGTGGGACCCACTTTGATGTATGCTTGTATCCATGACAGGCCCGTAGTGGCGGGGCCGCTCCATTATCTCCGTTCTTTCTTTCTCTCTTTCCACCCTCCTCTCTTCTCTCTCTCTCTCTTTCTCATGTATTGTGGACCCCACAATGAAGTATGATCCACGCCATCCCATCCGTAGGGCCCACCTTGCTGACAGCCTTTGGGTGGGCCTGGATGTAGGAGAACACAAATATTAGATTGATCCAAATATGGTGGGCCGCGTCCAAGTGGGACCCACCATGATGCCTGTGTTGTATCCAGTCCAGTGTCCAAGGATGCCAGATGTGCATCACAATGAGGTGTGGACTGACATTAGGTGTGCTAACAGTGAAGTGTTAACTAATAGTGGTGGTGTACTGTCAGTGGGTGTGCTAGCCATGGAGGGGTGTTGATGGTGGGGTTCATGAGACCCATCCACGTCGTCCATCCTTTTAAATGGGCCACACCATGGTGTATATGCTTTATCCAGACCATCCACAACCCTTAGACGGTGGGACCCACGTCCGTGTAGGGCCCTCCTTGATGAGTCTGTCCACACCTAGATCCATAGCTCAACTGCAGACTGAGTGGAGAGACCTCGTTTCAACGCTGGGGCCCAGACCCTAGCTCCAGTGCTAGGTAGAGTGAAAGGTACCTCGTTCAACGCTGAGGTCAGTTGGGGTCTGTGGGACCCACCATATCCCACGCCGTCCACTCGTTTGGATGGGCCACACGTGCTGCGTGTGAGCCATCCACCACCCCTGGACGGTGGAACTCACCCCACATGTGGGGCCTCCATTAATGTATGTGCATATCCAGGCCGTCCAGGGCCTGGACGTTATTTTTTTAAAATATAATATTAATATATTATGTTATATTATATTGATATATGATATAATATATTATATATTATATTATAATATTATATAATATCTTATATTAGCTAGGAAGGGTGGGCCCTACGTGAGACCCACCTCTGCCCTCTCTTCAATGCTTAAAAGCTGCTGTGCAGCAGTATATTTTATATATATATATATATATATAGATATATATTATATACATGACAAGTGAGGGTTGGCCCTACGTGGGACCCACCTCTGCCTTGCTTTAAGTAGCAATAGCTACATGTACGACAACTACATGGCTATTCTATTGCCATGCAACCAGCTGCTGTACACGGCAGCAAGCTCTATGGGTCCCACCTATTCCATCCACGTCGTCCGTCTATGGGACCCATCATGATGCATGTGTCGTATATGAACCGTCCAACTATTTGAAGATATCATTTTATGGCATGAACAAAAGAGTGGGTCAGATCTAAAGGTCTAGTGGGCCCCACCATTTAAATAGCAAACCGTGACATCCACCGTTTAAACTTCTAAGGGCTATGGTAGTTTTCAAATAAGCTGATATTGTTTTCACTTCATTTATCTCTGTGTTATCTTATGAATAGGTCAGGTCTTAAAATACATAAGGGCGGGCCCCACTTGATATATATGAGGCCCATCGGTGCGACCTATTTGATATACATGAAGCCCGATGGTGCGACCCATATAATGCGGCCCATGTGATGTGGCCCACTTAGCATATGAGGCCCAGTGATGAGGCCTAGGCGTGAGTCCCGTTATGATATATTTGAGGCTCAGGTGTGAGGCCCACCTATTGTGTATCCAAGGCCCGATGAGATGTATGTTGGCCCATATGACGAGGCCTATGTGACGTAAATGAGGCCCATCATGATTGTACGTAAGGCCAATGGGCCCATTATATGTTTAGCCCTATGTAGGCCACTCCTTGGGAACAATGTTGGTTAGATGTCCACATTGAGGGGCAATGATGGTTAGACATCCTCATTGTGACCTTCCCTTTGGCCTTGTTAAGCCTATTCTCTTCGTGGGTTAACCCAAATAAGTGGGCCCCATTCACTGTAGATGGATGACTCTGTGCTATCGGATTTGATATAACCACAGCTGAGTGTCGATCTTTATACTATGGTTGATCAGCTGATCATCTATGATCCCTGCTTTGTTTATCTGCTGATTATCGGTGCCGATTATCGAGGCCGACACCGATTATCAACCCTGATTATCGGTGCTGATTATCGACCCTGATTATCGATGATGATTATCGGTGCTGATTGTCGTGACCAATTTGCCGATTCCGATTATCGATCGATTTCGATTGTCGTGGTCGATTGCCTATTAACAATCGAGGCCGATTATCTTGACTGATTGTCGATTTCTGATTGATGTGACCGATTTTGCGATTTCAGTTATCAATTGATTCTGATTATTGTGACCAATTTATCGATTTTGATTGTCATGGCCGATTGTCGATTCCGATTGACTTGACCGATTGTCGATTAGTGATCGAGGCCATTTATCATGACTGATTGTCGATTCCAATTGATGTGGCCGATTTGCCGATTCTGATTATCGATCGATTCTGATTGTCGTGGTCGATTGCCTATTAGCGATCAAGGCCGATTATCATGACCGATTGCTGATTTCTGATTAACGTGATCGATTTACCGATTATGATTATCAACCAATTCTGATTTTCGTGGCCGATTACCTATTAGCGATCGAGGCCGATTATCGTGACCGATTATCGATTTTCAATTGACGTGATCGATTTGCTGATTTCAATTATCGATAGATTCTGATTATCATGATCGATTTACCGATTTCGATTGTCGAGGCCGATTTCGAGTGTTGATCCCAATTGTTGAGGCCAATTCCATTTGTCGAGGCCCATTGTGATGTATTCGAGGCCCATAGGATGTGGCCCACGGTGATATATTTTTAGCCCATATGGTGAGGCCCGACTTGATGTATATTAGGCCCATGAGAGTGGCCCATTCCGATGTATATTAGACCCGTGAGATGCGACCCACTTGATGTATATGTGGCCTATGATTGAGGCCCATCGCGATGTATATTAAGAACTTGAGTGAGGCCCATGGTGTTGTATATTTGGCCCTGGTGTGAGGCCATGAGTCCATTGTATGTTAGGCTCTATATGGGCCATTCCTTAGGGGCAATGTTGGTTAAATGTCCATATTGTCAAGGTTGATTGTCGATGCCAGTTATTGATACTAATTATGAGTATGTGACTACATAACATCATGATACATGCCCATACGCATCGTCTACATGTTTGTTATGAGATATGGTTGACCATTGCATATGTCATTAGGCAAGTTGTTATGAGACTCCTTGATAGGCGGAGGTTATCTCACATGAGCGCACGGTATATGTAGGATTAATGCATGACTGGATTGTATGACTCACGCATCTTGTATTGTGTGTTGTGATCATTATACGCCCTAGTGACATTAAGGCTGTAGCCTCCACAGGCATATCGTGGGCAGCCAGATGGGATACCAAGAATGTTTGGTTCGAGCATCGGGCTGCCATAAATGGCCCTGGGTGAAAATCCCTAAAACCCTCTTGGTACCAGAGGACGCCCCAATGTCGAGACCGAGTGGATGTACATGAGAGCCCGAGTGCCGAATACCAGGAAGTCGCGTCTCCTACTGTGTCGTGGTCGGTTGGGAGGGGGTGTGGTCTTACCCGCTCGAGGGAGTAGGCATAGCTAGGCTGAGTTTGACCAGCTTGAGGAATAGGTCCGCTATCGACAAGTCATGTAGGTATTGGCAGACTACTGGCCAGGCGGATAGTGAGGTCTCTTCCACTTATCCAGTTGTGCGCTTGTTAGGGCGACAGGTGGTGTTGAGTGTACTAGACCCCGGTGATAATCCCAAAGAGGAACCGTACTGATATATGGACTTATTGAGTAGGAGTTGCATATTCATTCATTCATTCACTATCCACTCGGGCTAGTGGTGCGTAACTATTTGTTACGTGTACCTTCGCAATGATCATAATTTCGGTTGGGGCGCGCGACTAACCTGAGATCAGGAGTTTACCATATTGAGTCGGACTATCCAAATTTAGGTATGGGACTGGTTTGGATAGAAGTCCCTTGTGATGGACCTCATGGCCTGCGATACTACATACTATCATCCCGACTTCACACTCCAGCATGGTTATTCCATTCGTACCGCATATCGCATTACATCTGCAACATATGGCATTCTAGGTTACTATGTTTATGCATTTATACAGCCTAGATACGACTAACAGTATTCGTGGACTCATCAGGATTTACATATTGCATTGCATCCTCGGCATCTATTATTGCCTTATTATGTTTCGCATTACATAGCCTTGGTACGACTGATAGTATTCATGGACTTACCAGTATATTTCCACTTACTGTGATTACTCTGATATTGCTTACTTGGCACTTACCTTACACACACTTTCACCACCCTCTAAGCTTTCTATAAGCTTATGCAGTGGCGTTAGGTTGCAGTAGTGTTGAGCTTGGAGCATGCAGCTGTCTTCTGGAGCTTTGATTTCGATATATGTATTTCCCTTTCAGCATTGTATTCAAATGATTATATTAGTGGATATGTGATGATGATGTTGCCTTTATGATTTGGGTATACTTGTGGTTATGATTCTTATGAGACAAATGTACATTGAAAAGTCCTCCTTGTAGGATCCCAAGATCGGAACTTGGCGTATGGACGTTGGGAACCAAGAATGGGGTACTACGGAGGCTGTCGGCACCGGGTTCGGCGATTGGGATTCCTGTGAATCCGATTCTCGGGTTTGGGGCGTGACATTTTTAATAGTGCTTTTACTTTGGAGTTCAGCCAGCCTAACTTCCTCGGCTAACCTAACTTCAAGTTCGAGCTAAATATTAAATTTTGTTGAAAATTCAGCCAACCTGAGTTTTGGTTCGGCTAGCCTACCTTGAAATTCATCCAGCACGAGTGGAGTTCAGGTCAAATTCAAGCAATGAATTCCTTTGGAAATCACAAGAATTCGGCCAACCGAATTTCACCTCGGGCCAACCGAATTTTAAATAAATCTTATCCTGCGCAATCTAATAGTCGTTGGAACGAATCCAGTGGAATCCGGCTAGCCGAAGCTATTCTTAGGCTGGCCAAATTTTCAATATCTTTGGCTATAAATAGAGGCCTTCTCTCATTATAAACTACAATATAAAAAAAAATCACTCTAAACCTTCTGCAAGTGAGAGAGAAGCTTAAGTCATCGGCAAGCTAATTGTATGGTATTTATAATTTATTTTTAGCTTATTCAATTCCCTTTCTAACGATTATTTCAATCTTATTTTAAAGAGTATTTTATACTCTTTTTAAGATCTAAGAGAATTGAATCAAGTAGCATTTGGGTTTTTCATTTCTAAAATATTATAGAACACTATACTCTTTCCTTTGAGCAAATACTGCCTCCTCTACATTCAAGAAAGAATTTCTTCTGCAACAAGCTTCTACTACATCTTCAATCAGCATTTAAAGATAAGTTATTTGCTACTTTATTTCATTTAGATTTTTCTGAGATATTCTGTGAAAGTCACAATGTGGGTTTTTGTTTGTGATAGCTCATCAAAATCACAAAAGGGGTTTTATTATGGTAATCCCGTGAAAATCACAAGGAACTAAATAAGGTTATTAAGTTGAACCTGTGAAAACCTTGTTATAGTGAAAGCCAAAATTATAAGGGTAGTAATTTTGGGAGTGGAGCAGGTGTGGTTGTTTTAAGAATTGAACCATTATAACTCCTTGAGCCTTATGGTGAATGCTTTATTCGTTTTGTGGTGAATGTTATTTATTTCATTCATATGGTGAATGTTATTTATTTCTTATAGTGGATACTGTAATTATCTTATCTTCTCTTGCTAGTTTAAAAGATTGATTTTAAAGACATTCATGAAATAAGGTTAGCATGCCTAACATTTGAGGTGAATGTTGTCCTATGAATTATTTGGAATCAAGGTTTTAATACTTAGGCGATTGAGATTGTGTATTTTTATATATTATGCTTTTATTTTGATTATTTGGCATTGTCCTATTCACCCCCCCCCCCCCCCCCCTAGGACATTACTAGTGTTAGTGCACTTACCATGCACACTATGTTTGTCAATCACGTGACTAGTTGTGACAAGTAGTCGAATGGGTCCTTGGCAAATGAAGACCGATGATGCAACTAGAGCAGAAGCCCAAGCTACAAGTTTAAAGTACGAGAAGCTTCTATAATCTTGATCTTACCTATAGATGATCCTAACTCAAATAGGAAAACCCACTTAGATTATCTATTCAAGCAATCGTAAGTCTATGTTTTCTACCATTCTAATGTTGGCTTTAGAAGGTTCAAAGTAGTTGAATGAATAGCAGGACAAAAGATCAAATAAGAAAATTTGTTCCAATTCGGTTGGTAAAGGTGTCACCGAATGGCACCTTCAAACCACCGAAGACACACTCGGTGCCACCGAAAGTGCCCAAAACAATCTAGCAACATTTCAAAGCTAATTCGGTACCACCAACTGGATATTTGGTACCACCGACTGCCACTGAAGAACAAAGTTCAGTACCACCTGAAGTAACAAAATTCATCCAGCAGCTTAAGGATCTAATTTGGTACCACCGAGTGATATTTCAGTGTCATCGAAGGTCCACTCGGTGAAATTGAAAACTAGTCATTTTATATCTGTTGAGACCTTTTCTTTATAAATATAGGACCCATAACTTTATGGAAGCATGGATTTAGGCATTTTAGAGTTCTAGTGTATCCAAAACTTATCCCACTCATCTTAGACTCTATCCACACGAGATTCATGCTTTCTTCATTGTGATTCCTCACTTCAATGAGCATTCAAAGCTCTTATTGATGAAGAACATGATCTCAAGCCTCCTCTAGAGTATAGAGACCAAACCT
Source organism: Magnolia sinica (assembly GCF_029962835.1). Taxonomy (NCBI): domain Eukaryota; kingdom Viridiplantae; phylum Streptophyta; class Magnoliopsida; order Magnoliales; family Magnoliaceae; genus Magnolia; species Magnolia sinica. The sequence continues at coordinate 53,958,670 of NC_080581.1, forward strand.
ATTGGCAAATCCATAGTCTCTGTGATACTCTAGAGCATCCATTGGTTAAATCCCTCAGGAAATTAATTCATTACCTTTGATAGGAGATTCAACCCACTCCCATTACCTTGGTTACCTTTATATGAACATTATATGCAAGGTTCTTAATCATGAAGCTGATAAAATAGAAAAATCATAGCATCATGATCGGGGGATCATCGAGGAGCTGATTCAAGCATGAAAGAGCAAAGATCAAGCAACCCAAGTCAATCTACAAAAGAAGACTCATTCAGATAAGTAAGTGTCATTATTAAGAGTCCACAAGTTAGTCTTTATCCTCGTGTAAGATTGAGGCTAAGAGTTTTTTATCCTCAAACTCGATTAGGTGCCTAGTGTGGGACCTTGTCTTGTGTGTCTAAACGTAGGTGTCTTGTGTGAGACTTTGGCTGGTGGGCCTAAACATAGGTGTCATGTGTGAGGCCTTAGCCGGTGGGCCTAAATGTAGGTGCCTTGTGTGGGACCTTGGCCGTGGGGCCTAAACGTTGGTTCTTAGTGTAGGACCTTTGCTCGAGTGGAAAGCATAAATTGTTGAGTCCTTTGTGTAGGGCTATAAAAGTTTATGGTGAACCTGATTTAAAACCATTGATAATGAAACTCGGCGCACTCTGGTATAGAGTGCGGTTGTCAGGAGTGAAGTAAGCACGTAGCCGAACCACTATACATCCTTGTGTTTGGAATTGTCATTTGCGCATCTATTTAATTATGATCATATAAGTTTGAATGCTTGATTATTTATGCATGATTGAATAATTTCTTAAGATTGATAGGTAGCACATTACACACACAAGTTCATAATGTTATTGGCTAGCTGCTTTATTTGTATATCTTGAATAGCCTATGTGATTGGACCCTCTATTGGCTTGGAAGCCTTTAGAATTATATTGCCTAGCTTAGTTCAATTGCAAATTCAGTTTAAGTTAGGCAATAAAGTTTTAAATTGGTATAATCATTCAAAAAGTCCTATTCACCCCCCTCTAGGACTCTTAGACTATTCCATACTTCTACTACAGCGGTCTAAACCGCAATTTCAATTAGTATCAAAGCGAGGTTCCTCTTGAAGCGTTTAACAACCTAGAGGGAGATCTTGATAAAAGTAGTAATATAGATAACGAAGAGTTAAATGAACATCAAATCAATGAGGAAAAGGAAGAAGAAGAAAAAGAGAGTATACATGATGCCTATGATCAACTCTACATACATAGCATCAGTATTATCAGAAAAATTGGCATTTTATAAAAAATAAAATAAATAATCACAAAAAGATCTAGATGAAACATTAGGAATAAATACACAAATAATAAATGATTTTAGCAATATCATATTCAAAATGACAAGCTTTAAAGAACCCCAACATCTCTTAAGTCTAAAAATCAAAAACTAAATAAACAGAATGAACTTTTAAAATCAGAAAATGAAAAACTCAAAAATGAAAATCACAAACTGAGATTTGATTTAGAAAAGTCAAAACAGTCTGTTGAACTTAGTTACAAATTTTCACAAAGTAGTGAAAAACTGAAAAAACTTCTTGGAATAGGAAGAAGCCATAAGGACAAAAGAGGTTTGGGCTATGAAATTGGCAAATCAAGCCTCGTTCCTGCATCACCTATAATCAAGAAAACTGCTGCATCTGGAAGCAATATAAAAAACACTCCAATCTGTCATTCTTGTTGAGACTTGAGACACTATAAATTTATGTCTTTCATCTAATAGGCCTCACTCTACTTCTGGGTTGAACCATATAGGAAAATTCAAACCAACCAGAAAAATAATACAGAGAACAAATAGTCCATCAAAGCATACACCAAATGAAGGAAGAAAATACCGTACTCCACCCAAAATGACTGAGAGGATGGAGGATCTGATAAATCAAGTAACTCAACTAAATCGGAAAACCAAAGAATTGATGAAACAAGGAAATCTGGTTGAGTTAACCAAAAAATCTAAAAAGCCCCAAGATGATAACAAAGCCACATCTCTAAAAAGAAATGTCACCAAGTGGGTTATAAAGAATAAGAACAATTGCCTTGTAATTCATATTGCACTAAAGGCAGACAATAGTTCTAAGTGGTATCTTGATAGTGGGTGCTCCAGACATATGACAGGTGATCGGACCAACTTCTGTGACTATTCAGAATTTGATGGTGGGTCAGTCACATTTGGTGATGGAAGCTTCACCAAGATTGTTGGAAAAGGGACAATAGTTGGGCTGGCTTGCACAAAATTGAGGATGTTCTTCGTGTAGAGGGATTAAAACATAATCTCCTAAGCATTTCCCAATTCTGTGACAAAGAACACTCGGTTACATTCTCAAAAGATATGTGCAAGATCTCAGACCTCGTAGGTAAACTTATCATGAAAGGTCTTCACACAAGTGATAACTGTTATGTAATTTAAAGCAGTGGAGAAAGTGTCCCATCCACAAAATGCCACATGGCCCTAAACAATGAATCTAAGTTGTGGCACCAAAGACTTGGACATGTCCACTACAGAAATTTGGCTAAACTCAACTCAAAAAATTTGGTGAGAGGTCTCCCTAAGATCAGGAAGAAGGAGAAAGTTGTGTGCGGTGATTGTCTTAAAGGCAAACAGATAAAAGTTGGACATAAAAAGACAACCACCATAGCAACTTCCAAACCACTTGACCTATTACACATGGATCTAGTGGGACCCACCAAAGTTGAGAATCAAGGAAAAAAGAGATATTTTCTGGTGGTAGTGGATTATTACTCCAGATTTACTTAAGTCACCTTTGTTTGGGAAAAATCTGGTGCATTTGAAGAATTCCAGAAGATGGCAAAATGAATTCAAAATGAAAAGGGTTATTGTATAAGTCGTATTAAGAGTGATCATGGTAGGGAGTTTAAGAATGATCAATTCGAATGTTATTGTGATCAAAATAGAATTCAACAAGAATTCTCAGCTCCAAAGACACCTCAATAGAATGGAGTGGTTAAAAGAAAGAACTGGGTATTGTAGGAAATGGGCTTAGTTATGCTCAATAGTAAAAACATGGCTAAAATTTTCTGGGTTGAAGCTATCAATAACGCCTGCTATATAATTAATAGGGTATATCTTATAGCAGGATTGAATAAGAATCCATATGAACTATGGAGTGGAAAATAGCTTAGTGTAAAAATATTTTCACGTTGGTAGTAAATGCTATATTCTTAAAGACAGAGAACATCTAGGCAAATTTGACTCTAAAAGCGACAAAGGGATTTTTCTAGGATATTCTACAAACAATCGTGCTTATAGAGTGTACAATTTAAGGACACTAACTATTCAAGAATCTGTTAATGTGGTTGTAGATGACCAACCACATGATCAAAATAGTCCTAAAATCGATATAGAGGATGAAGTAGACACACTCACAATAGGTAAACCACATAACAAAGTCACTTCACCTCATGAACCTCAATTGTTGAACAACTTACCACTCATTAAGGGTCATCCCATTAATCAAATCATTGGAGATCCTAATGATGGTGCGAAAACTCGATGACAGCTTGAAGGTATTTTTAGTCATCTATGCTTCACTTCTAAAATTGAGCCTAAAAATGTTATAGAAACCCTCCAAGATGAATTTTGGATTGCAGCTATACAAGATGAGCTCCAACAATTTGAAAGGAATGAAGTGTGGCAGCTAGTTCCTAGGCTACTTGATACTAACATCATCAGAACAAAGTGGATCCCCAAAAACAAGTACGATGAATCTGGGAATGTAGTAAGAAATAAACCAAGACTCGTGGCACAAGGCTACTCACAAATTGAGGGCATTGATTTTGATGAGACATTTGCCCCCGTAGCTCACCTTGAGTCTATAAGAATTCTCATGTATGTGGCATGTGCGTTAAAATTTAAATTATTCCAAATGAATGTCAAAAGTACCTTCCTCAATGGTGTACTTGAGGAACAAGTATACGTTGTACAACCATGAGGATTTCTGGACCCTAAGTGTCCTCAACACGTATATAAATTGAGCAAATCACTTTATGGACTAAAGCAAGCAACCTGAGCATGGTATGAGCGCTTGACGCAATTTTTACTAGATCACCATTTTTGTTGGGGAAGTGTTGATAAAACACTATTTATGCGAAAGACTATGAATATCTTGCTCATTGCCCAAATTTATGTGGATAACATAGTGTTTGGATCCACCTGTGAAGATGTTGCTAATGAATTTGCTGAATTAATGAAATCTGAATTCGAGATGAGCATGGTAGGTGAGCTGATGATATAGCAGTGGTTATTTGTGCGGGAACCGTTGATGATATAGAAGTGGTTATTTGTGCGGGAACCGTTGATGATATAGCAGTGGTTATTTATGCGGGAACCGTTGATGATATAGCAGTGCTTATTTGTGCGAGAACCCTTCATCACTGATTTTCCTGAGAGGTCTAGGATTTCACATTTTTCCTTGTTGAATGTAACCACATGCTTATTGTCACATATTTGAGAAATGCTTAGAAGATTGTAAGTTAATCCTTTTATGCAAAAAGCATTCTCATTTTTGAGTAAGTCTATTCCTTTAATAATTCCTTGTCCAACTACCTTAGCGATGCTTCCATCTCTATAGGTGACTATCCCATTATTAAGATCTGAATAATTTGTAAGGAGAGATTTGTCACCTGTGACATGTCTTGAACATCCGCTATCCAGGTACCACTTAGTTTCATTGCCTGGTATGTGGTTTGAATGAATAACCAAACAATTCTTCTTTTCTTTTAGAACCCATTTTATGACAGGATTTTTTACGGTGGTAGATTCAGCCACTTGATTCAATACTTCTTTCACTCTGCCATTTATTACAGGTGGTGATGGGTGAGTATTTCTCATATTCCTAAGTGGACACTTAATGTCTTATATTTTCCTGGCTGGTTTGAATTTTTGTCCAGAATTATGTTGTCCTCCTAGGTGATAAGCATTTAAACTTATAATGACCCGAATCACCACATAAACGACAAACTGGGGTAGTTCTAGTGTTGTTTCCCAATGCAGCAGATTTTTCAGTCTTTTGTGCTGCTTTTATAGATTTTGTTTTAGATTTTTCATATCTTAAGCCGCTCTTGTCCTTTCCAAGTCTTCCCATACCTAAGAGTTTTTCTAACTTCTCACCACTCTGGGAAAACTTATAGTTTAGCTTAGCGATTTTTCTGGATTCTTCTAAATCAAACAAAAGTGTATGATTTTTATTTTGAAGGTGCATGTTTTTATCTTTTAATAGCTCAACCTGTTTGTTTAGTTTATTAGACTCGAATTTAAGGAAGGTGTTGATTCTTTCAAGTCTACCGTTATCTGAATGATATTGCTGTGAATCATTGATTACTTGTGTATTAATTTCCAGAGTTTTATCCAAATCTTTTTGCAGCAATTCCTTTTTATTTTCAGATATTCCAAGTCTTCTAACAATGTTGATGCTATGAATGTAAAGTTGATTGTAAGCATCTTGTAGTTTATTCTATTCTTCTTCTTCTTCCCTTTCAGTTTCCTCATTATCGAATGGAAATGATTCAGTGGCATGCAGTTCTTCCTTGTTCTTAGTTTCACTAGGAATGATTAGAGTAGTGGAGACCATAAGAATTTTCAAGGATTTCTGGTCTCCATCGCTCTCTGAGTCGCTAGATTCTAAGTTTGACTCTTCTGTATCATCTCATGTAGCAGCCATTGCCTTACCCTTAGTTTTTCTATTTGGGCATTCAGTAGACAGGTGTTCAAACTTCTGACAGGCATAACATTGTGGTTCTTTGGTCTTTTTACCAAATTTACCTACGGACTGTCTGTTATCCATCCTTTTTCCTTTAAGTGGACGGCCACGATTTTTCTAAAAGAACTTTCTGAATCGTTGAGCCAACAAAGCCACTTCCTCATCTTCATCTTCTCTTTCGCTTTCAATGTCCACATTTGTTGTTTTCTTTGAGGTTTTGAGGACAGTAGTTTTAGATTTTGGGACTTGTTTGAAGTGTAGTTCAAAAGTTTGTAAGGAACCTACAAGTTCTTCTACTTTTATTTTGTCTATGTTCCTACATTCTTCAATGGTTGTTACTTTAGGATTGAACCGTTTCGATAATGATCTTAGTATTTTCCTACAGATTTTAGGAATCAAAAATTTCTCACCTAATCCTCTCATGGAGTTGCAAATGATATTTAGTTTTCTAAAAAACTCCATAAAGGTCTCATGCTCTTCCATTCTGAGACTTTCGAACTGTGATGTTAGAAGTTGTAGTTTGGATCTCTTCACAGTGCTTGTCCCTTCATGGATTGTTTCCAACAAATCCCATGCTTCTTTGGTTGTCCCACACATACTGATTTGATTGAAAATATCTTGGGACACAACACAGTAGATAGCATTCATGTCTTTAGCCTCAGCAATTTGGTTTTCTTTATCGAATGCTGTCCACTTCTCTTTAGATTTCAATTCGGTGATAGTTGTGCCATTTTCAAGTACTATTTGTTCAGATGGTGGCACATATCCTCTTTCAACTATATCCCAAACATCATGATCTAAGGATCTCAGAAAGTAGTGCATTCTAACCTTCCAGTATGCATAATTTAATCCATTAAATACTGGAGGTCTAGAGACCGATGAGCCCTCTCCTTTGGTCATATTCCCAACTTCAGTCAAGATCACTCCCTAAGTGGTGAAGCCCTGAAAGAGAGACCCGCTTTGATACCAATTGAAATTGTGATAAAACCGCTTTAGTTGAAGTAGGAATATGCCAATATGTCCTAGAGGGGGGTGAATAGGACTTTTTAAAATTTTATAACAATTTAAAAACCTATCACTCTAATCCTAACAACAAGCATACATTAGGATTACTCAAGAGTAACTCTACTGGCTTCCAAGCCCGTAGAGGATCCAATCACAAACTATTTAAGAGATGAACAATATGCAAATTAGTTTATGACGGATATGACTATGTGTGTGTGTGAGGTGTGATCTCAGATAATCAAATATGAAAGTATTTAAGGAAATCACATAAGCAAATGAAAGACAATAGTAATCTTAAATACAATCATTTTTATAGTGGTTCGACTACTTGTCTACTCCACTCCTGGCAACCGCACTCAACCTTTAAGTGTACCAGATTTCACTAAGGAGGTTTCAAACGGTTCACCTCAAACCCAAGGTTTTAAATCAAGTTCACCTTTAACCATTACAACCTACACCTAGGCTAACGAGCAAGGGTCAAAAAATAGCACCCGATTTTAGACACACTGGACAAGGATCCACACATGGAACCTCTCACGTTTATGCTCTCACGAGCAAGGGTCAACACATGGCACCCGCTTTTAGGCACAGTGGCCAAGGATCTTTTATAAGACCCTAACTGTTTATGCTCTCCACAGAACAAGGGTCAACACAACGCACCCACCATGTACACTCCTGCCAGAGGCCTCCTAGAGGACTTACAAAGGGTGAGAAACACCTTAGACCCTATCCTACAAAGGAATGATCACAAGGGTCCTCTGGACTCTAAAAATTTACAGATAAGCAGATGAGTCCCTTTTAGCTCATAGTCGAAGATCTCCTCCTTTGTTGATGAAGAGTCTTCTGCTTCCTTGAACCACAACTCAGAAGATGTACCAATGCATCGCAAAGGGTTGGGTCAAGGCTATAATGGAATCCTACTCTATTGAAGATTTTCCTATAAGGGAGATAGAGCGATTCCAATCATTCATGCATTCAAGGCATCCCAGCTCAATGATTTGCCATTAAGATGGTAGCTAGAGGATCCTTAAATGCAGAAGTTCATTCCCCAATCCACTCTATTGAATGTCAATGATGAGGGTGGATTGGAGGATGAACTTCCATGAGAGAAAGGGCTTTGGGTATATGATCTGACACTCAAAAGCACTCTCTTCTTTCTTTACTAGCAACTAAAGACAAGTTCTCTATATATAAGTAAAAAGTTCCAACGGATATAAAATGGTCACATTTATGACAGAGTTCAATATCATCAAGCAAGGTCAATAAAATCGAGCGTATACTCTCGATTGTATCAACTGGCTGCTCGATGACACAAACTCAGATGTCATATGCTTTTGAAACATTTTTCCAACTGGTCGAGGGAATCGAAACACGCATCGATGTCATCGAATTTCGAACTCTGATTTCATCGATACGAGGATCGATTCCTTGACATTTGAAAATGAGAGAGACATGCCTTAGAAATAATTCAGGTCAAAGATATGATCGAGGTACACTCGATATCATCGAAATTTGAATGTCAATGCAATCGACCCAGCCTCGATATCATCGATATTTGAATATTGATTCTATCGAGTGACCCTCGATCTAAGATAAAAATCACCTGAAAATATTATTGGTAAATTATGTCCAAGATCGATATCATCGAAGGTCTTCCGATATCATCGGTTTTTGAATTCTGAGGATATCGAGAAGTACTTTGATATATCAAAGGACTTCATGATTTTCTTTAGAAAAACAAGGACACAAAAGCTCTGCTGTCGATTTTATCGAGTCAACTTTGATAGACTCAATATTCAAGTTTCAATGATATCGATACTGCTATCGATATATCGATAATTCCGTCCAGAAGTATATGCGATTGTTGGAAAACATATGTCCTCATTCAATAATATCGAGTGAGTTCCGAGGATATCGACAACATTTATCGATTATATCGATTAGTCTATCGGTAAATCGACAGAGGTAGAAAACTTAGAGATTTTCTAAATTTTGAAAAAGGTTTTCTAACTCAAAAACCCTATGAAACACTAACAAGTATTAAGGGTTTTAATTACCTGGTGCTTTGGGACATGGGATGTGAGGCTTAGATTTACTTACGGGGAGTTCGGGCCCACATCCAGTTGAGGCAAATGAGTGATCGATCTTCCTATGGAGCTTCTTTGTCTAGCGGACTCAACACTCACGCTAATTGACAAACCAAGGCACTTTCAAAGCTTAGGGTAGTAATTTTGATGAATTCATGATGATATCTTTTCTACTCATATCATTTAATCTACTTCTTGGTTATATATATATTTTTTTTGAAATGAGCTTATCACATAATATTTATATATTCCCTGCTATTCTATTCTAAACATTATGGTGCATTGAATGTCTTATCTTCCCTACACTGAATTTTATCATCTATTTGTTCTCGGCATGCTTCTTAGTGCATCCTTTGCCAATGAAGGACAAAAAGGGGGAGAAGAAACCTACCCACCAAAATAATGATTCTTTGTTCTACAGAGTTTGTTCCTTCTTGTTACAGGTTGATCATGGCAGAAACTATGGGAGAGTAATATTATTGTGTTACATGATCAAATTTTTTAGAGTTGTAAATTAAAATTTTGATATGTAATCTTTCATTGTTTTGATATGTCATTGGTATGGGGCCATGACAATGTCTTAGGTTAGGTTATTTTTGTCACGTAATTGACAAAGGGGGAGATTGTTAGTGCACTTACCTTGCACACTATGTTTATCAATCATGTGACTAGTTATGTCAAGTAGTCGGATGGGTCCTTGGCAAATAAAGATCGACGATGCAACTGGAGCAAAAGCTCAAGCTATAAGTTTAAAGTATAAGAAGCTTCTATGATCTTGATCTTACCTATAAATGATCCTAACCCAAATAGAAAAACCCACTTAGATCATCTATTCAAGCCATCCTAAGTCTATATTTCCTACCATTCTAACGTTGGCTTTAGAAGGTTCAAAGTTGCTGAATGAATTATTGGACAAAAGTTCAAACAGGAAAATCTGTTCCAATTCTGTTGGTAAAGGTGCGACTGAATGGCACCTTTGGAACCACTGAAGTAACATTCGGTACCACTGAAGAACACTTAGTGCCACCTAAAGTGCCCAAAACAGTCCAACAACATTTCAAAGCTAAGACGGTAACACCGACTGGATATTTGGTACCACCAACCACCACTGAAGAACAAAGTTCGGTACCACCAAAAGTAACAAAATTCATCCAGCAGCTTCAGGATCAAACTCAGTACCAGCAAGTGATATTTCGGTACCACCAAGTAATATTTCGATACCATCGAGTAATATTTCGGTACCACCGAGTGAAATTTCAGTGCCACCAAAGGCCCACTTGGTGAAATCAAAAACTAGGTATTTTATATCCATTGGGACCTTTTCTTTATAAATATAGGACCCATAACTTTATGGAAGCAATGGATTTAAGCATTTTAGAGTCTCTAGTGTATCCCAAACTTATCCCACTCATCCTAGACTCTATCCACACGAGATTCATACTTTCTTCATTGTGATTCCTAACTTCAACGAGCATTCAAAGCTCCTATTGATGAAGAACATGATCTCGAGCCTCCTCTAGAGTACAGAGACCAAACCTATTGGCAAATCCATAGTCTCTGTGATACTTTAGAGCATCCATTGGTTAAATCCATTAAAAAATCCATTCATTACCTTTGACAGGAGATTCAACCCACTCTCATTACCTTGGTTACCTTTATAGGAAAATCATATGCAAGGTTCTTGATCGTGAAGCTGATATAACAGGAAAATCATAGCATCATGATCGGGGGAGAATCAGGGAGCTGATTCAAGCATGAAAGAGCGAAGATCAAGCAACCCAAGTCAAGCTACAAAAGAGGACACATTCCGACAAGTAAGTGTCATCATTAAGAGTCCACAAGTTAGTCTCTATCCTCATGTAGGATTGAGGCTAAGAGTTTGTTATCCTCAAACTCGATTAGTTGCCTAGTGTGGGACCTTGGCCTGTGTCCCTAAACGTAGGTGCCTTATGTGGGACCTTGGCCAGTGGGCCTAAATGTAGGTGCCTTGTGTGGTGCCTTGGTCATGGGGCTTAAACGTAGGTTCTTAGTGTAGGACCTTTGCTCGAGTGGAGAGCATAAATTGTTGAGTCCTTTGTGTAGGGCTATAAAGGTTTATGGTGAACCTGATTTAAAACCATTGATAGTGAAAATCGGCACACTCTAGGATAGAGTGTAGTTGTTGGGAGTGGAGTAGGCACATAGCCGAACCACTATACATCCTTGTGTTTGGAATTGTCATTTGCATATTTATTTAAATAATGATCATATAAGTTTGAATGCTTGATTATTTATGCATGATTGAATAATTGCTTAAGATTGATAGGTAGCACATTCCACACACAAGTTCACAATGTTATAGGCTAGCTGCTTTATTTGCATATCTTAAGTAGCTTATGTGATTGGACCCTCTATTGGCTTGGAAGCCTTTAGAGTTACATTACCTAGCTTAATTCAATTGCAAATTCAGTTTAAGTTAGGCAATAAAGTTTTAAATTGGTATAATCATTCAAAGAGTCCTATTCACCCCCCTTTAGGAATCTTGGACTATTTCATACTTCTACTACAGCGGTCTAAATCACAATTTCACCTAGCTCTTCATTTCAGATCACACGTCGCGTATCCTTTTGGGTGGAGGTAGGTTAGAGATTAAATTGATTTTGCCTTTGTCTCCCTCAATTCTAATGAACGATATGATGTGTCCAACGACTATTCCCTTTTGAACCATGAAATGACATTTTTCCCAATTCAGCACAAGGTTCTTTTCTTTATATTTTTTTAGCACAAGTTTGAGAGGGTGAAGGCATTCGCTGAAAGATATACCAAAAATAGAGAAATCATCCATGAAAACCTCTAAGAATTGCCCCACCATGTCAGAGAAAATACACAACATGCATCGTTGAAATGTGGCAGGAGCATTACATAGTCTGAACGGCATCCTTCTTAAAAGGCCAAGCTTAAAGTCCTAGAGGGGGGGTGAATAGGACTATGCCAAATTAAAAAATAAATGCAGAATACAAAGATAAATAGCACAAACAAATAATAAAATAGCACAAGTAAATAGCAACCTCAAATGCACTAGTCTTAAGAGGTTGATACAAACTGAGTTCTAAGGACAACCTAATACCAAAAACCAAAGGCTTATGGCAGGATAACCTTACTAGAATGTTTGTAAGTATCAAAAACCCAAACCAATAAAGAAGAAAAGAAAATAAACTAAGTTGTTACAACATTCACCACAAGTGCATAACGTAAATTACACCAGTCACCACAAGTGCATAAAGCAAATTACAACATTCACACACATAAACAAATACTATCATCCACCACAACTCCAGGAATTATAGTGGTTTGTATGTGTGTACACCAACTATTAGCAAACAGCCACACAACTACTCCACTCCCAATATCCAAACCCATGGGATATTGGCTTTCACTATGAAATAAGGTTTTCCAAGATTTACCTTAAAACCTTGACAATTGTGTCTTTCAAATGGGCTTACACAATTATAAAAACCCCACAATGAGTTTTTCCTAGCTAAATCTCACAAACTACTTATCTGAAGATTCTTCTTCTGATGAAGCCCAGTAGAACCAATTCAATGTAGACGAAGATGTTCAATGTCCAGTCTTATAAGTGAAAGGGTTCTAGGTGTAAATTAATTTTAATTAAATCAACCTAGGCTAGCATGATTTGATTTTGATCTCAAAAGAGGGTAAATCGCAATTCCCTTCTTTAATGAAATAGAGTTGAATGGAGAACACAAAATCAAATAACAAAAGCTATTAAAATGAATCTAAAATGAGCATAATATAACTTAACAAATGCATAACTTATCTGTTAAGGTGATGACTTGATTTAGATTGGAATGAATGAAAAACTCTGAAATTCATCCTCTATTTATAGGTGAAAATACTGTTCTCTCGACTGATCTAAGGGTCGGTTCGACTGGTCGAAGGACCAACGAATTCTTAAAATTTCTAGCGCGATAAGATAAGATCGTTACTCGACTGGTCGAGTGGCTTGCTCAACTAGTCGAGCAATGCACTCGACTAGTTAAGTGGGACCAAAAAACCTTGCTAGACTTTAAGTCGAGCCTGCACGACTGGTTAAGCACTGTTCACTTGACTGGTCGAGCAGTCTCCATGATGGTCGAGAGTCCAATAAAAAATTTCAAAAATTTACAACTAATCTTGGACTAGTCGAGAAACTCTTGGACTGGTCGAGCCAAAGCTTGGACTAGTCAAACAAAGACTAGGACTAGTCGAGGAAATGACTTATAAACTTATGAAATGACCCACATATAATATGCAATGAATATGACTCAACCTATATCAATCTAGTGTCATCCATACCTTATTTGTGAGTTTGAACAATTAAAACATTATTTGCTCTGCTAACTCATTCACTTGCAATACTTGAAGCTTATCTTCAAAACTTGAATTTGAGCTTGAGCTAGGGCTTGAGTTCTTGAGTCTTTAAAGTACAGAACTTGAAGATTAAACTTGAACTTGAGCCTTGAACTTGTACTTGTACTTGAACTTGAAATCTTAAACTTCGACAACGCTCTTCAACTTGAATACGTAGAAAAGTTTGACGAAGCCATGGACAACTTTAAAATGCACGAAATTGATCTATTCATCTCATCAACACATGATACAGATTCTAAATGATTTGGCACAACAAAATTTGACAACTCTAGGTGTTAGATTTACAATATAGCATTTACAATCTCCCCCTTTGTCAAATTTGTGATAAAAATCAAATACAGAATCATGCACTAGTTCCCAAATAAAGAAACATACACCAAATGTGCAGCAGTTACTCTCCCCCTCAATCCATTACTCCCCCTCTATCCAGGCGAGGTGATATGTAGAACCTGTATAAATCAAATACATGTCCAATCCAAAAAAATACACCCCATTCTACAATCACGCATCCCCAATCATCAAAAAATATTAAAATCAATCCACATTTCTCCCCCTTTTTGTCACAAAATGACAAAGGAAAGAAATACAATCAGATGATATAATCAAAGAGATATGAGAAGTATAAGAAATAAGAGAGTAAATATTATAAACATGTTCATCAAAATATATTCAGGAAACATAAAGTCATGTTAAAATATATATATATATATATATATATATATATATATATAAGTCCAAATACTATCCAAGCACAAATAAAGATAATAGTTAATACATGCCCAAAATGAAGAGACTAGTCAGAACTAGAAGAAGCAGGGATAGAAGGATCAATTTATGTAATCCCTTGTTAATCCGCCTAAGATATTTGCGCATATACTTGAATTAAGATTCCTGGGATACATGCAAACCTTCCACCTTTTCCTCTAAGATTCTCAACCGCTCATCAAACTCAGATGGCTGAAAGTCAGGATCAGCCTCAGAATCAGATTCTAATTCATCAAATAAATCATCCATGTTCATATCATCAGGAGGTAAAGCATCTTCCTCTCCAGCTTCTTCAGCATCTCCTCCATCATCTCTATCAACTTGACCGGGTACCAATATCAGATTCATCTTGTTAATGTTGGAATTATTGAAGGGTAGAAGGAAAATAGGAGCTTCTCCAACAGGCATGACCATAAGACTATGAATAGCTAGGGTGGTCATCAAATATGCAAAAGGAATATCACTATGGCTAGGATGGAGACGAAACTGAATTATGATATAACCAATAAGAGACAGAAGACAAACTTGAACTCCAGAAACAACTGAGTGAAGAATGCGAGCCATGAAAGATGTTAACTCAGTTTTATTACCAGACCAAAGATACACATTTGAAATAAATATTCGATGAAGAATCCTATATCTGGGTAACATATTTTTGGAACTGAGCGCAACACCGGAATTCCTTTCTGCATTCATATTGCATAACACTCTAGTTAGCATACGTTTTTCTGATTCAGACGGTCTTGCAACTAACGTAGAGATAGGTATTCCTTCATCATTCACAGGAATATCCATCAAACCAAAGATCAAGTGACGGTCTACATCAACTGGACCTTCTCTAGTTGTCACAGTAAAGGTTAAGTTTTCAACAGAGAAGTCACTGATACATGCGTACATGGCCTGTGCAATGGACCAGTATGCAGGACCACCCCAATTCAATATGTTAGCCCATCCTACAGCTTCAAGGAGGGGAACTATATTTAAAGGACTCAAATGATTGGAATTAACAGTCCGCTCAACAATAAAATTGCGGAGACGAATATCCTGCACGTATTTAGGGTCCTCTTTAGGTGGTCGAAGAGTACGCACCGTAACCAGTGTGGAACGAGAAGAAGAGGGACTACGAGAGGATCTCTTCTTGTATCTACTATCCATTTCACAATGCATAAAAGAAATACAAGAAAGGAATGGAGGGTTTCACCCAAATCAGAATTTTTGCTAGAAAACCAAAGAAACCACTAGAAACCTAGAAATAAACATCAAAATCAAGGAAATAGAAGTACAAAGATCTTAAATCCAAAAGGAAAATGGAAAATATGCACTAACCAAGTTGTAATCGAAAGTGGGTTCGACCAGTCATGGAAGGGCTCGTTGGAGAAGATGAGAGAATGGAGAAAAAAGTGTTTTTTCCACAATTAAAACTCCTAAACCTGAGCTACTCGACCGGTCATGCCATGACTAGTCGAGTGTGTACTTGACTGGTCGTGCAACTAAAAAATTTTCATTTTTCAACAATTTTTTATTTTTAAAAAAAATTCCAAACAATAAACATATGCAATATAGTAGAAGCAAACACAATTAACTCAAATCACATTACACATACCAATATCTAATTTTAATTTAGTAAACCTGTTTCTGTTAAGTGGTTTTGTGAAAATGTCTGCAAGTTGATTTTCAGTTTGAATATAATCTAATGAAATAATCTTATCTTCCACTAATTCACGAATATAATGATATCTAATGTCAATATGCTTAGTTCGTGAATGCTAGATTGGATTTTTAGAAATGTTGATTGCGTTAGAATTATCGCAATACAAAACCATAGAATCTTGCGTAAATTCATAATCATTTAACATCCTCTTCATCCACACAGGCTAAGTGCATGCATTACCGGCTGCAATATACTCAGCCTCAACTGTGGAAAGTGATATGGAACTCTATTTCTTACTATGCTATGAAACTAGACAGTTCCCAATATAAAAACATCCACCGCTGGTAAAATTACGATCATCAATATTACCCGCCCAATCAATATCCGTATAACCGGCTAATTGAACATTGTATCATATGGATACCAAAGGCAAAGATTGGTCGAATTTGTGACATATCTCAAAATACGCTTAACAGCAATCAGGTGAGAATCTTGAGGGTCAGATTGATACCTAGCACAGATTCCTACGCTGAATGTAATATCGGGTCAGCTCGCAGTTAAAAATAATAAACTACCTATCATACAGCAATACAACTTAGGATCTACACTTTTTTTTACCTGTTAAATCCTTAGAGAGCTTCAGAGTCATACTCATAAGAGTATTGAAGTTTTTACCACTCTCGAATCTAAACTTTTTCACCAAGTTTAGAGCATACTTGGTTTGAGAAATAAAAATCACGTCTTTAAGTTGTTTCACTTGCAGACCTAAAAAGTAGTTGAGTTCTTCAACCATGCTCATTTCAAATTGGACTTCATTAAATTTGTAAACTCAACAGACATGTTAAAACAGGTATATCCATAGATAATGTCATCAACATATATCTATACTATCAGTATGTGATCATTGTGTTTCTTTACAAAGAGTGTCTTATCAACACTCCCCATTACAAAGCAATGACTCAGTAGAAACTTAGTCAATTTCTCGTACCATGCCCTGGGAGCTTGTTTTAATCCATAGAGTGCCTTTTTTAGGCAATAAATATGATCAGGATGTTTAGGGTCTTCAAAACCCTTAAGTTGTTCAACATATACTTCCTCATACAGATCACCATTCAAGAAAGCACTCGTAACATCCATTTGATAGATTTGAATTTTTGTAACAGGCAATGGATATGAACAGCCAGATAGATTCAAGACGAGTTACTGGGCCAAAGGTTTCATCATAATTGATGCCTTCTATCTGAGTGTACCCTTATACAACCAGTTTAGCCTTGTTTCTTATAATGTTACCTAATTCATCAGACTTATTTTTAAAAATTCATTTAGTTCCAATAATATGTTTATCATTAGGTCTAAGAACTAACTACCATACATCATTCCTTATGAATTGATTAAGTTCATCTTGCATAGCCACTATCCAGTTTTCATCAGCAAGCGCTTCTTTTACGTTGGCCGGCTCAATCTGGGATGTGAAACACACATAATTACAAATGTTTTCTAATTTTCTACGAGTGCGCACACTAGTGAGAGGTTTTCAAGTATTTGATCAGTTGGATGGTCTTTAACTGACTATAATTCAGTGTTATTTTGACTGGATAAAGAGTCTAGTTTATCAAACAAAAAGACTTCATCATCTTCTGAACTTGAGACAAGTGTATTCAGGTGATCATCTATAACCACATTAATGGACTCCTGAATTACACCAGTTCACTTGTTGAGAACATGATACACTCGACTATTTAAAGCATACCCTAGAAAAATCCCTTCATCACTTTTAATCTCGAATTTTCCTAGATTTTTCCAGTCCCGTAAAATATAGCACCTGCTGCCAAAAATCGAAAGTATTTGACAGTAGGCTTCTTATTGAAACATAGTTCATATGCAGTCTTTTTATTTGACTTTCAAGTATAAACATGGTTAATAATATAACAAGCTGTGTTCACTGCTTCAACCCAAAGATTTTTAGGAAGCTTCAAGCTATTTAACATCACATTAGCCATTTCTTAAAGCACACAATTTTTTCTTTCAACAACCCCATTCTGTTGAGGTGTCTTAGGAGCAAAAAATTCATGTGATATACCATGATCGCTACAAAACTTCTCAAAATTGCTATTGTCAAAGTCGGAACCATGATCACTATGGATTTTAGAGATATGTGATTCCTTCTCAATTTGGATACGCTTGAATATTCTTTTCACTTCATCGAGAGTTTTAAATTTCTTTCTCATGAAAACTACCCATGTATACCTGGTAAAGTCATCTACTATTACCAGAATATATTTCTTACCATTTCGACTCTCCATTCTAGTAGGTCCAACGAGATCCATCTGGAGGAGTTCAAGGGGTTTGAATGTGGTACTGGAGTTCACTTTCTTGTGAGTACTCCTAGTTTGTTTCCCAATCTGACATTCACCACAAATTTTATCTATTTTCTTAATCTTGGGTAGACCTCTTATTACTTCACCTTTGCTCAATCTATAAAGACTACAGTAGTGTACATGTCCTAGGCGTTTATGCCAAAAATTGGTCTCATCGGTCTGGACCATGTAACATGATAGCTTAAACGAGCTTGAATCACTAACTATGTAGCAATTCTCAGATGATCTGCGACCAGTCAATATCACATAACCATGCTCATTAGATATCTCACACCCTTGATTGGTGAATTTGACGCTATGTTTATTATCGCAAATTTGAGAAATGCTTAAGAGATTATGCTTAAGGCCCTTTACGAACAAAACATTCTCAAATGGAGGAAGATTAAAGAGTTGAACCATACCTTGGCCAACAATTTTGCAGTTGCTACCATCATCAAATGTGACTAAGCCATCAGTCATATCTTTAAGATTGGTGAACAAATCTTTGTCACATGTCATGTGTCTAGAGCAACCACTGTATAGGTACCACTTTGATTGACTCAAAGACTTGAAAGCAGTGTGGGCAACCAAACAAACAACCTTGGGGACCCATTTCATTACTGTTTTGAGTTTTGGAGCATAGTTGGTTTTTCTATGTTTATAGTTGTTATACATTCTACCATTTAAGTTAGATTTTAGAAGCTCCTTGAGTAAATCCACAATTTTCTCAACTAAGGGGTTATGATTCTGATTTCTATAATTGATATGGTTGCTTTTAGGTTTCATAGCCTGAAAAGTTTTAGGATTTTTGAAACTATTTTGATCCAGACTTTTCCCTTTTGAGTTAAAGGACTACCCTTTAACAAACTTAGGTAGAGTGGACTTACTTTTAGGAATCTTTCTAGTTTAGGATCACCCTAGGCATACCTCCAAGTATCCTTCAAACTCAAGAGAGAAGAGACTTCTAGTTTTAGTTTTTCATTTTCTGATTTAAGGTTTTCAACTTGGGATGTTTTGAAATCTAAATCACACTTAGCTTTTTCAAAACAATCTGAAAAATGCGATTTTTCTAAAACTAAGTTATCAGCATCTTCTTTTAACTTTAAAATTTTTTCCTTTTGAAGTTTTAGTTTTATAGCTATCTTGCAACTTTCCTTGTATACGGCATTATAGGCATCTTGTAAATCATCATCATTTTCAGGGTCGCTTCTTAGATTTTCATCATAAGTTGAATTACAATTGTCTGAAGAAGTGACTCTGGCTAGAGTCATTAAGGCCTTGACCTCATTAGTAGACTCAGGTTCAGAATCATCTAACTCAGAAGAAACTTCAGAGCAAGATGACTCATCCCATGTGGCCAACGTACCTTTCTTCTTAGGTTTGTCCCTCTTTGGACATTTTTTTGCCAGATGCCCATATTCATGGCAGTTAAAGCATTGGATGTCTTTAATAGATTTCCAATTTTTAGATCTAGTCCTTTTCTTTTCAGAAGGTTTTTGAAAATCTACCATCTTTTTGCTTTTAAAAATTTTATAAAACTTCTTGGCTAATAGTGTCATATCATCTTCAGAATTTTCACAATCAGAATTATGAGCATTATCATGCGAAATATTTTTAGAAGACTTAAGGGCTATGGACTTACCTTTAGGAGCCTTAAAATTTAACTCGTAGGTTTGTAAAGAACCAACAAGCTCTTCAACCTGCATATTATCCGTATCACGAAGTTCCTGAATGGCAGTGACCTTAGAATTGAACCTATCAGGCAATGAGCGCAATATCTTTGCACAGACTTTACTTTTTGGGATACTATCACTAAGACCCCACATAGAGTTGACTATGTCATTTAACTTATATAGAAGTCCATAAAAGTTTCACTTTCTTCCATACGTATTTCCTCAAACCGAGTGGTGAGGATTTGAAGTTTAGATTTCTTGACTATAGTCGTACTCTTGTGTGTCATTTCTAGAATGTCCCAGGCTTGCTTTGCAGCATTACAAGATATAATTCTTTTGAATTCATCCAGTGATAGTGCGCAAGTGATTGCATTTAAAGCCTTTACATTGGCATTACTCTCATTTTTCTGAAGAGTGGCCCATGAAAAATAAGGTGTAACTTTAACAGATTTAGTTCCATCAGCGCCTAGAACTTCATATGTGGGTGGGTTCCATCTAGTTACTGTGGCTTGCCACACGCTCTCATCTATCGACCTTAAAGAGATCTTCATCCTGGCTTTCCAATAGGCATAATTGGAGTCATCAAAAGGTGGAGGCCTAGTAATTGAGAAGCTATCAAAATTTGACATCTTATAAGCTCAAATCGGTTAGCTCGGGAAATAAATCTAAATAATAAAAAGGAGCTATTAACCTCTGATACCACTTAAAAAGGTTGAGCTTAAAGTCCTAGAGGGGGGTTGAATAGAACTATGCCAAATTAAAAAATAAATGCAGAATACAAAGATAGATAGCACAAATAAATAATAAAATAGCACAAGTAAATAGCAACTGCAAATGTACTAGTCTTGAGAGGTTGATACAAACTGAGTTCTAAGGACAACCTAACACCAAAAACTAAAGGCTTATGCTGGACAACCTTACTAAAACGTTTGTAAGTATCAAAAACCCAAACCAATAAAGAGGCAAAGGAAATAAACTAAATTATTACAACATTCGCCGCAAGTGAATAAAGTAAATTACAACATTCACACACATAAGCAAATACTATCATCCACCACAACTCCAGGAATTATAGTGGTTCATTTGTGTGTACACCAACTGTTAGCAAACAGTCACACAACTACTCCACTCCCAATATCCACACCCCCGGTATATTGTCTTTGACTATGAAATAAGGATTTCCAAGGTTTACCTTAAAACCTTCACAATTGTGTCTTTCAAATGGGTCTACACAATTCCAAAAGCCCCACAATGAGTTTTTCCTAGCTAAATCTCATAAACCAAAATGCAAAAAATTAAATTGTACTTATCTGAAAATTCTTCTTCTGATGAAGCCCGATAGAACCAATTCGATGTAAACGAAGATGTTGAATGTCCAGTCTCACAAGTGAAAGGGTTTTAGGTCTAAATTAATTTTAATTAAATCAACCTGGGCTAACTTGATTTGATTTTGATCTCAAAAGAGGGTAAATCACAATTCCCTTCTTTAATGAAATAAAGTTGAATAGATATCACAAAATCAAATAACAAAAGCTATTAAAATAAATCTAAAATGAGTACAATATAGCTTAACAAATGCAAGAACTTTTCTCTTAGAGTGATGACTTGATTTAGCTTGGAATAAATGAAAAACTCTGAAATTCGTCCTCTATTTATAGGTGAAAATATTGTTCTCTCGACTGGTCTAAGGATCGGATCGACTGGTCAAAGGACCAACCAATTTTTAAAATTTCTGGCGTGATAAGATAAGATCGTTACTCGACTGGTCGAGTGGCCTGCTCGACTGGTTGAGCAATGCACTTGACTAGTCGAGTGGGACCCAAAAACCTTGTTGGACTTTGAGTCAAGCCTACATGATTGGTCGAGCACTGTTCACTCGACCAGTCGAGCAATCTTCACGACTAGTCGACAATCCAACAGAAAATTTTAAAATTTTACGACTAATCTTGGACTGGTCGAGAAACTCGTGGACTGGTCGAGCCAGAGCATGGACTAGTCGAACAAAGACTAGGACTAGTCAAGGAAATGACTTATAAACTTATGAAATGACCCACATATAATATGCAATGAATATAACTCAACCTATGGTCAATCTAGGGTCATCCATACCTTGTTTGTGAGTTTGAACAATTAAAACATCGTTCACTCTGCTAACTCATTCACTTACAATACTTGAAGCTTGTCTTCAAAACTTGAACTTGAGCTTAAGCTAGGGCTTGAGTTCTTGAGTCTTTAAAGTACAGAACTTGAAGATTAAACTTGAACTTGAGCCTTGAACTTGCACTCTTACTTAAACTTCGACAACGCTCTTCAACTTGAATACGTAAAAAAGTTTGACGAAGCCGTGGACAACTTTAAAATGTACGAAGTTGATCTATTCATCTCATCAACACATGATACAGATTCAAAATGATTTGACACAACAAAATTTGACAACTCTAGGTGCTAGATTTACAATATAGCATTTACACCTTCAACATGCGAATGTGCCAAAAGTACATGTAAATGTGGTCTTCTCTGGGTCTTCAACGGCTATCTCTATTTAGTTGTAGCTCAAATATCCGTCAAGAAAACACTACTAAGAATGACTGACTAACCTTTCCAATATCTAATCAACAAAGGGCAAAGGGAAGTGGTCTTTCCTTGTGACGACATTCAGTTTTCTATTGTCAATGCACAATCTCCATCCAGTAGTGACTATGGTTGGCATGAGTTCATAATCCGCATTGGCTACGATGTTGATCCGAACTTCTTGAGAACCACCTGAGTTGGACTTACCCATTGGCTATTGGATATAGGGTATATAATACCCACATCCAACAACTTTAACGCCTCGACTTTAACCGCTTCTTACATGTTTGGATTTAATCGACATTATAGTTGTCTAGATGTCTTCGTACTATCATCGAGGTTAATGCAATGACTACAAATCAAAGGATTGATTCCCTTGAGGTTTGCAATCGTTCATGTAAGACCCGTATCCTAGTCCGTACTGTTCCATCGAGTCCCGCGATACTTCCTGTTGAATTTCGACAACCTACGACGTATAATCGACGTTGCGATCGACCCTAAGTCGTATGTTGTAGATTTGAGTCGGTTTAATTCGAGACTTGTACCTTTGCGACCGCACCGTCGTCGCAGTTCTAACGCCGCGTCTCTTGTACCGATCCGATACCTTGGCAGGAAGATGTGAGCCGGCGTTTATTTCGAAGAAAACGCCGCGCGTTTGCAATCCTAAGGGAATCTCTACAATGTGTCAAATCGATCCCATCAATCAATCCCATCCATCACCTCATGTCAAGTACACATCACCTTTCTCCACAAGTAAAGCAACCCATGCTTTTTCTCACCAAAGTCAAACCACCTCTCACTTCACCCATCCCTCACCTCACATCACTCACCCATCACACCCATCACCTCTCCTTATCTCTCTCTCTCTCTCTTTCTCTTTTCTCACACCAATTCCAAGCAACCCATAAGCCTCACATGTCCATTTTTTTTCCAAGGAGAGAAAAAAGAGAAGTTAGTAGTGTGGCCCACTTTCCATCCCAAAATCTTCCATCTTAGCCCTTGAATCTTCATCTCCCCCCATCAAAGTGAAGCTCAAGGAGGTCGGCTTTCCATCGGACCAAGAAGATCGGACGGTGGGTGCCTTATAGGATAGGTTTTTCATGTTTTGATGATGGACCAAGTGAGGCCTACCGATCAATGGTATGGATCTCACTTGGGACCTTAAGATGTGGTCGATGGCCCACCTTGATCTTCATGATCATTCCGTGATGGGGCCATTCTCTATGAACTCCATCATGATGTCTATTTTCTAGCTTGTAAAGGGTCATCTAGACCTTTCATTTTGGTGGAGAAGGGATCTCCACCGTTGATCCTTGATTTGGTGGGCCCACATGCAATGGGACCCACTCGATGTATGATTGCTTGTAAGGGAGGGCTCATAGTGGCGGAGCCCTCCATCATGCGTGTCCCATTTCTCTCTCTATCTCTCTCTCCCTCTCTTTTATTTATTTATTTATTTATCTTTGTGTGTGATGGGGTGGCCATGTGACCCACTTGGATGGGCCCCACCTTAATGTATGTTTTATCCTTACCATTCATCCATTTGGTGGCCCACAGGAGCAAGGCCCACCTTGTGCATGCACTATGCATAGGCCGTCCCTGTCCAGGGACGTCCCTGGACTGAAATGAAAGCACAAATATCAGCTTGGTTCACACCCTATTGAGGTGGTCCACTTGTGGGGACCCCACATTGATGTATGAGATCAATCCATGCCGTCCATTCCATTCTTGAGTTCATTTTAGGCGTTGAGCCGAAAAATGAAGCAGATCCGAGTAACTGGTGGGCCATAGCATGAGAAACAGTGGTGGTTACCGTTAAAAATCCAACTGCTGTTTTTATTCACCAAAATATATTGAATATTGGGCTCATCCTTCTTGTCTTGAGCTATGGGGATCGATGGCGAGCTCGGATCTCCCTGATGCGGGCCCCACGTATGCAAAACCTTGAGAACAGAGGTTTTTCAAAAAAAAAAATATATATATATATATATAAGGGCAGCAGCTCTGCTGCCGCTGACAGCGCCAGAGGCGCAGGCGCTGCCTGCGCGTGTAGCGGGCGTCCGTGCAGGGACCCACGGCCCCTCATGTGGGCCCCACCATGATGTATATTTTGTATCCACGCCGTCCATGAGGTAGACCACCCCTTGAGGTGGGTCCCCTCCAAAAATCAGTCAGATCCAGACCTCAGGCAGCCCACACCACAAGAAAACAGCAGGTGATTGAACTCTACCATTGAAACCCTTTTATGGGCCACAGAAGTTTCGGATCAAGCTGAAATTCATTTTTCCTCTTCTTCCAGGCCCGTGCGACCTTGTGAACGGGTTGGATGGAAGATAAACGTTATGGTGGGCCCCACATGGGACCCACAGGGATGTATGTGTTGCTGCCCACCGTCCAGACAGACGGTGGGGCCTACCTTGCTGTATGTGCTCGTCCGCACCGTCCACCCTGGACGGTGGGACCCCCTGCTGTGCGCGTGTGTGTGCGTGTGTGCGTGCGTGTGGTGTGTGTGTATATACATATATATATATATATATATATATATATATATATATATATATATATATATTATATTATATATGTTATATTGTATATATTATATATTATATTATATAATATATATTTGTTGGTGGGCCTTAGGGATTTTAATGGTGGAAATCATCATCACCACTTGTATTTTGGTGTGGCCCACCTTGGTATAAATGTAAGGCCCATGTGATGGGGCCCATTCAATGTATTTGAGGCCCATGTTACAAGGCCCATTGTGATGCATTCAAAGGCCCATGGGTTATAGCCCATTGCAATGTACATAAGGCCCGTTGGTAAGGCCCATTAATGTGGCTCAATTGATGAATGTAAAGCCCATGTGATTAGGCCCATTTTGATATATTCTAAGGCACATGGGTTATAGCCCATTGCAATGTACATAAGGCCCGTTGGTAAGGCCCATTAATGAGGCTCATTTGATGAATGTACGGCCCATGTGATACAGCCCATTTGATGTACCTAAGGCCCATGGATCGAGGCCCAACGGGTTGTCCTTAGGGTCCATTGCAATGCATGATTTCTTCATGGTTTGTGGCAAGCTATGCCTTGGGAGCAATGTTGGTTTGACGTCCACATTGCAAGTATAATGTTGGTTAAATGTCCGCATTACGACTCTCCCTAGGGCCCATTGATAGGTCGTACTTGTGGTGTGTAGGCCTTCTAGGCCCATCTGCATTGTAGGGATAATTCATCACTTTATAACATGCTTAGTATAGCTCCATAATACATGCCCATACGCATCATATGTATGCTTGATATGAGGAATGTTTGATCATAGCATAAGCCGTTGGGCTGTGACATTTACGGGACTCCTTATGAGACGGAGTGCCCCCACATGAGTGCATGATATGCACAAGATTACTGCATGATTTGACGATGTGACTCATGCATTCCGCATATGTGTGACTTGATCACTGCATGCCCTAGCGACATCAGGGTCGTGGCCTCCACAGGCACATCGTGGATGGTCGTATCGGATACCGAAAATATTGGCTCTAGCATTGTGGGCACTTAGGATGTCCTTGGGTGAAAGTCCCAGAACCTTTTTGGTACCAGGAGATGCTCCAACGTCTAGACCGAGTGGATACACGAGCGCCCGAGTGCCGAATACTAGTAGGCCGCGTCTCCCACTGTTTCGTGGTCGGTTGGAAGGGGGTGTGGCCTTATCCGCCCGAGTGAGGGGGCTATAAGCTAGGCTGAGTTTGACCAGCTCGCAAATGAGTCCGCTATCGACGAGCCGGGTAGATATTGGCAGACTACTGGTCAGGCGGATAGTGTGGTCTCTTCCACTTGCTTGACTATGCAGCTAGGGAGGAGGCA
This sequence comes from Magnolia sinica, assembly GCF_029962835.1. Taxonomy (NCBI): domain Eukaryota; kingdom Viridiplantae; phylum Streptophyta; class Magnoliopsida; order Magnoliales; family Magnoliaceae; genus Magnolia; species Magnolia sinica. Next base: position 53,984,799 of record NC_080581.1, read on the forward strand.
GTCTGTGTGGAGTGTATTAGACCCCGGTGATATCCAGAGAGGAACTGTACTGATATGTGTACTTGATGAGGACTGACATGCTTGCTTCGCATCTCGCATATGACATTTGGCTACATAGGCCTCGCATCGCATGGCCTTGATATGGCCGATAGCATTCATGTCTTGCATCATATAGCGTTGGTACAGCTGTTAGCATTCATGGACTTATCGCATATTTCCGCATTACTCTGATATTGTACACTTGGCGCTGGCCTTGCACACACACTTACAATACCCTCTAAGCTTTTGTAAGCTTATGCACGACCGTTGCGTGCAGGTAGTGTTGGACAGCAGCAGCGCTGAGGCAGGGTGCACATCAGTTTATTCTGAAGCTTTTGATCACCCTGTATTTCCCTTTCTGCATTGTACTTAAAAGTTTTCGATATAGTGGATATGTGGTGATGTTGTTTTGTGACTTGGTTATGCTTATGGTTATGCTCTATTACAAAAAAAAATTTCTACTGAAAATCCTCCTTGTAGGATCCCAGGATCGGAATCTGGCATGAGAGTGCCGGAATCCGAGAATGGGACACTACGGAGGCTGTCGGCACTAGATTCGGCGATCGGGAATTTTGTGAACCCGTTTTCCGAGTTTGGGACGTGACAGTTCATCCAAGGGCTTATTTGTGTTCATTGAGAGTAAAAATAAGCATAATCTCTTGTTCTTCTTCCAAGTGGGAAGAAAACACCACTAGATATGTCTCATCTTGACCCAAATATGTATATTTAAGATCAACTAGTAGTGATTTTAGGTTAAGATTTGGCACCTTAGCACTAGACGGTAGAGGTGTAATGTTGGTTTGGGGCAATGTTTCAAATTCGGGCCTCCACCAGTTAGTTTCAAGTATTGGTGTAGCATAAAGCAAGGCATCCATCTCCCTAATTATAGCATCATCTAAGTCAAGGGATTGGGCCAAGCACGTCTCTAGGGCTTCAGAGTATAGGTTCAAAAGTTACCTATCTTCCATGAATGAGTCAATCATGTTTACTTCGTGGTCATCATCAACATCCTTGGGTTGTTTACACATATTGAAAATATTCAGCTCTAACGTCATGTTTCCGAAAGTTAATTTCATAATCTCATTCCTACAATTAATGATGGTGTTTGATGTGGCTAGGAATGAACGGCCAAGGATGACAGGAATTTGAGTGCTCACATCATTGAAGGGCTGAACATCCAAAATAATAAAATCTACTAGATAGTAGAATTTATCAACTTGGACTAGCGCGTCCTCTATAATCCCTCTCGATATATGAACCGAATGATTAACTAGTTGAATTTTTGTCCTGGTGGATTTTAATTCTCTATAATCCCTGTCGATATATGAACCAAATGATCAACTAGTTGAATTGTTGTCTTGGTGGGTTTTGATTCACCGAGACCAAGCTTCTCGTAAATCGAGTATGGAATCAGATTTACACTTGCTCCCAAGTCGAGTAGTGCATGTTCAATCCAGTGATTCCCAATCACACAAGAGATGGTTGGGCTACCAGGATCTTTATATTTCTGTGGCAATCTTGCTTAAGAATGGCACTCACTTTTTCCATCAGAAAATTTTTCTTTTGAATATTTTTCCATCTCTTAGTTGATTTTCACTTGTTTAAGCACCTCTAATATGATGAGATTTTTTTTAATCCAATAAAGGAATATTGATTTTCACCTGTTTAAGCACCTCCAAGATATCCTGAGTGCTATACAAAGGTTTTGGTGAAATCAACCTTCGGGGTAATGGAGCAACCGGCTTGTATTCTTTTTCCGATTCTCTCACATGTGTAGCATGGCTAGCTCCCTCTTTCTTATTAGATTCTTCTGAGACATTAGGCGTCTCAACCCTCGCCAGGATGGTTTTGTAAATTATTTTGCCATTTCTAAGAGTGGTGATAGACTTAGCTTACTCCACATGGTGGTTCGAAGAGCTTGGGTCACTTAATTCACAATGTTATTTTGAGTTAGGTAGAGGTTGGGCTAGAAGAGTCCATTTCTCCCTAATTGATAGTTGTGACTTAATCCTTTGGATAGATAATGCAAACACTTCCAAGGAGTTTTAATATCCTAGAATGCTTGTATCGTATTTTGATTGAATTTCTCTTGGTTTTGCATGAATTTTGTAACCATATCCTCTTGGGGTCTTTTCTAATTTAATGGATTGAAATTTGATGGAAAAGGTCCTTGAGGATTTCTCTCAGTATTAAACATTTTCCCATTCCTCCAACTGAAGTTGGGATGGTTCCTCTAACTAAGATTATATGTGGTTGAGATGAGGGCATTGAATGGCCTTTAATAATTTTTTATAGCATTAGATTGCTCGTGTAAAATCTCTTAGAACACGGTAATTGTGGAACAATCATATGTCAAGTGTATGTTACTAGTACAAATACCACAAACAATTTCAGCGGTCTCGTCGGGTTTGACCATTTCTACTCTTTTAAGTTCCATGGCCTCCACTTTTCTTGTGAGATTGACCACCCTAGCATTCACATCATCTTCCTCTCTTAAGACTGCATTCCCTGTTCTCTCTAAATTGAGTTGACCTTGCATTTGTGGGTTTTGATGAGGTATCCCAAGATTGCGTGTTTTCAGCAAGTACATTCAAATAATCCCACACGTCATCGGGATCCTTATTCATGAATTCTCCATTGTAAATCATCTCTATGAATTGGCACATGGTCAAAGTCAGTCCATCATAGCAAAAACTTATTACCCGCCAAGTTTCGTATCTATGATGCGAACATGAATTCAAAAGATCTTTGAATCTCTCCCAACATTGGATGAAAGTCTCTTCTTCTTTTCGAGAGAAGTTCATGATCTCTCTCCTCAAGGTATTGGTCTTATGAATTGGGAAGGACTTTTTAAAGAACTCTCGAGTCATCTCTGCCCATGTCCCTATTGATCTTGGCCTTAAGGAGTGAAACCAATACTTAGCCTTCTCTTTCAAAGAGAAAGGAAACAATTTCAGTCTCAAGGTGTCCACAAAAACATTGTTAAATTGTAGGGTTGCCACGATCTCATCAATTCTTTGAGATGTAGATATGGACTTTTAGAGTCAAGTCCATGAAACTTTGGGAGTAGTTGAATCATTCCTGATTTGAAATCCATGTTTCCTACATTGTGTGGAAACACCATGTAGGAAGGTGTACCCGCCCTCACTGGTTGTAAATAATCACATAGGATTCTAAGCGGAGGAACATTTTGCACATCATTCTCGTCTTTTTTCTCTCTAGCGGGATTGTGTGGTTTATTTGAAGCCATATTTTCTGCTAACTCTAAGGTTCCGAAGCCGTGTCTAATCCGGTGATGAATATATAAATCTTCAACTAGTCCTCCTTCACTTAAGAGATGTAGAGTATTGTCACGTATCCACTTCGGCATAAAACACTCTTAATCCCTAAGTCTAAAATAAAACCTAAAAAGAAAATTATAGAAAAAAAATAAGAAATCCGAATTACTATAGCAAAAGAGTTGGAAGGATATTACTGGATTGGAGATTCTATGTTAGATTCTACAAAATAGAAAATAAGGTTAATATCTACTAAATTAGAAAAACTTAATCCTAAAAATATAGAAAAGTTAAACCTAATCCTAACCTAATTCTAATACTAATGTATTTCAAAAAAAAAAAAAACAACTATAGTCCCCAACAACAGCACTAAAAACTTGGTATAACAACCCTAATGCAAGGCTGTGATGTAGTGATAACTCAGTGAGACCAAGGTCGTACCCACAGGGACTTGCTATTTGTGAGATTTCTAAAATATATTAGAACTAGAAGTAGACACTAAACTAATGAGTAAAATCTGGATAAAAGAGATCAATTATTGGAGAAACTATCAGAGATAAAGTAATAGAGTACCAAGGATCCACTTATAGCTTCATTAATGTTACTTTACTTATTCACTTGGATCACACAACTGGAACCAAAGTCCTATCCTATCCATCCGGATAATAGAGCAGTTAAATCATCATTCATATATTTCAAAACATATTTAAACTTTAATTGAATTGGTTCCCTCATTAAGCATCAACGTATTGATCGCAGAGAATTCAAAGCATCTATCATGCCTGAAGTCATTGATAGATCAATGGATTTTATAGATCAAACAATTGCAAAACATATAAGAACATATCGATAGTCTTCTTAAGCATCCAAAGTCCCCGAAATCGACAATGGATCAAAGTAAACTAAAAAATATTTCTTCATTCAAACCAGAATCAATGTTTTGTTTAACTTTAAAATCAAATAAATTGAATCAAAGTAAAATAATCATTAAGAAAAACTACAAGATTCACCTCTTAACTCTAGCTAAGAGATTATCTAATCATAGACATGATTGAACTAAAACTCTCAAAGAAAAACATAAAAACTAACTAGAACCGAAGGATTGAAGTGGAGGGAGGACTCCTTGAAGCTCCACAACTCCTAGCTCTACTCCTTTTACCCTAATTTGTATATAGAAACTCCTAAAACATCCCTTTAAATAGTCTTGATTCGCACTGACTTCAAAAATGACTCAAATTTATGCAACTTCAATGGCAGATTCGATGGCATCGAAGAGTCTGAGTGAATTTGGGAAACTGTCCAGCAACAAACTTTCAAATTTATGTATTTTTCTGATGGCAACGAACTGGCTTCGATGTCATTGAACATCTCCTCAATGGAATTGAAGAATGCTCAATTTTGTCCAGTCAGTAAATTAATTTTTTTTAATTTTTGTGATGGGATCGAAGTGGCTTTGATGTTATCGAACACTTACTTCGATGGCATCGAATGTGTCATCGATGACATCGAAGGGTCGAATTTAGCACTTTCAATTTCCTACACTTTACAACTTTAATTTTCTTCCTTCTTCACTTGGTTTCCATGGATCTTGGACTCTTGAATTTTTCAATCTCGACCTCCATAGATTCAATCCTTATATTGGTAATTCTTTGAGCATTAAATCCATGCTTTAAGCATCCTTTTCTCCTTAGCTATCAAAATTATCTCATAAGAGAAAATATGTGTAATTATATCAATTAAGTACATTCATGTTTACAAAACAAGTGCATAACAAGGGGTGAATATACAATATTTCACTCTTAACAATCAGCGATAACCCACACTCCCGAGCCGATAGACATATGAGATGACAAAATGGGAGATAAGTGGACCAGCTCGCCCTCACTAGGAGTGCAAGCTGGTGCATAATAATGGTCAGAAGGCATAAACAGATACACATCCCCACACTATAGATGATGTCTACCATGCAAGGGGTCAGGTGAACTCTATTTGTCCCCCTTGAGTAGACGTTTGTTGAGAATATGGAGTGGAGATGAAAATGACTTGACATGGTAGATGATCACAATGCATTGCCATGAATCCATGACTCATCCTCCCCGCTACATAAAAATTTAGTCATCATGACCCATACTGTAGGAGAAGTGAGGTCATGGTTAGGTTGTGTCTCTCAGGACACAAGAACACCAATGACTATGGCAATGTGGGTGAGAGTGATCTTGATAAGATGATTACCTACGTTAACTTCAAAAGAGGGAGGGTGAAGGGTTGGGCTCCCACACTTGGATAGAAACTTGTATACTTGCTTTGTTTGAGTCATACTGCTAAAATTTAATACATTTTCCCACCATATTGCTTTCAACATACAATCTATTCTGTAAGGTTGTACGCTTGTGACATCAACATTTCTTTCAAATATGATTTTTCGACCCTTATATTTTCTAATAATTTGTCGTTCGTTAGTGTTGCAAGTACAACAGGTTCCTTACTGTGGGCGGAATGGGTTGGCGATGATGGAGGTGATGGTGAGCGATGTGTAGGACGATTTGCACGTCGTGGTGCCAACTTCTTTACCTGAGTGGACCGAGAAGTTTCACTGGTCACCGAGGCTTTTCCCTTATTATCCTTTGGCATTTTGAGAAAGATTTGAATGATAAAAGACAACACAGTTGACTTGTACACACAGATTTGAGTAATAGAGTGTGTGATGAAGATGAAATTGAAACAAGCAGCGAGAGAGGAAACATACCACATCAAGGAGGGATCAAAGAAAGGTATGAATCAATGATGCACAGAGAGGACTGAGGGAAATGAGGACCTGGAGCACTTGGAAACCCTAAAATCTGATTTGGGTAAAGGATATGGAGACTTAAAGCTCAAAACATCCCAAAATTGTGAATTTAAAAATGAACCAGCGTGCCCTTTTTAAGTGCAGACATCGACTGTTCGATGGCATCAAAGCATCTTCGATGTCATCAAATTTTGATCTTCGATGTCATCGAAGTCCCATCGAAGAATAGTTGAGGAGTTGTGTTCTTTTAGATGTGTATGGGACTGATTCCTAACTTCGAGTGTACATAAAAATTGAGCTTCAAGATTTGTAAATGTACACTCAAATAGAACTAACATAAATTTAAAAAAAAAAAAAAGAAAAACAACAAACAAAATTCCAAAATGAGGCTATAAATCCTTAGATTTGCTAATAAACCATAACAAGCTAATAATTACCTACATAGCACATAGCTTAATGGACTTTTGGAGATCTCCAAATCTATTTATGTCTAGGGGTTTAGTCAATATATTAACTAATTGTTTTTCAATTAACACATAGTCCAATGATATGATATGCTCTTCAACAAGCTATCTAATGAAATGATGCCTGATATTTATGTGTTTTGTTCTAAAACGTTGCATTGGATTTTTGGAGATATTTATGGCACTAGAGTTATCACAAAATAGTTTCATTGTAGTTTTTTCAATCCCATAATCCGTCAACATTTATTTCATCCACAGAAGTTAGGTGCAACAACTACCTGTTGCAATATATTTAGCTTCGATGGTGGATAATGAAATGGAATTATGCTTCTTACTATGCCACGATACTAAGCAGTTTTCATTGTAAAAGCACCTGTCACTAGCCGATTTTGTAAGACTTGTAACCTTGTGAGACCAACTATTTGCTTTGTTTTCAGTGCTGGCACATTTTAGGAGGACCAGATTGGCGAGTTTTGATCAGGGCCCTATTTTAATACCACAAACCGCAAGACTTGTACCCTAGCAACTGTGTGGGCACTATGATTCCAATGTTGCATAGCACATCCCATTGTGACCCCTAAATTAGAAGTTACAGTTTTAGCATAATCCAAGGTGGGCCGCACAATGCACGTGAGCCCCACTTGCACAAATCCCAAGGTTGTCCAATCAATCAATCAATCAAATCCATCAATTAACCCATTAATTAAGCCATCACTTCTCTCTCCCCATTATTCAAAGCAACCCATGGCTCCCATCACGCAACCCATGCATTGCGCATGCCTAGACATCCCCTCTTCTTCTTTCTCTCCCCATTCTACCCGTCCATCTTCCTTTAATTCCCTCTCTATCCTAAAATTTCTACCACAAAATCCTCTAACTCCCTCCAATTTCTACCATTTTCTAGCAAGAGAATAGAAAGAGATTAAGAGAAAGAAAACGGATGAGAGAATAAGGGAGAGATTAAGAGAGAAAGAGAGAGGAGAAAATTTGGGGAGATGGTTTAAGAGAACAGAGAGAGTTTGAGAGAGGATTAAGAGAGATCAAGAGGTAAAGAGGAAGATAGAAAAGAAAAGAGATATTAGAGGAGATTAGGGGGGTGGAGAGGATCTTAGTGGACCATCCGATCGTTGATCCAAGCCCATCCAACCATTCATCCATCATTGTGAATGCGTGGGAGGATTTTGATCCTCCATTTCTTTGTGATTTTTCAATTTTTGGTGGGCCAACAAGGGTTTGACCCACCTTGATCATGTACAGCTTGTAGGGTGGACCCCATTCTGGTGGGGGGCCACCCTGATGGCCGGATCTCTTCCCTTGATTTTCTTCCCTTTCCTTTCTTTCCTCCTTTTCTTTTAAGTTATGATGTTATGGGGCCCACAAGTGGGCGACGCTGTTAGAGAGCATGCCCCACACGCTATCACAGTGTGGACCACCTTATGTGGCCCACCGTGATATTTATTTTCCATCTAAACTATTGATTAAATCACAGATATATTGATGAAGGAAAGACACAAATTTCAACTTGGTTCAAGATTCTTTGGGCACACCATGAGTTGGCCCACCTATGGGCGGCATAGATTTCTCGTGTGGACCCCATCTACTTTCCTTTTCTTTTTAAAAAATACACAAAGAATGTCCAGATGCTGGATGTTCTCAGCGTGAGATGTTGGAACTGTCCAGCATCTAGACTCCATTAATACAAGGGGGGAGTGGGGCCTCCACTCGTAGGTCCCACCATGATGTGTATGTTGCATCCACACCATCCATTCACTGTGTCAAATCATTGTGGTCGTTAAACCCAAAAAGGAAACTGATCCACATCTTCGGTGTGTCACATAGCAAGCTACAAGGGGGCTGGTGACCCCAAGCGTCAATGACGCTGCTTACATGGGGAGTTGGGGAGTGATTCCCACTCATAGGACCCACCCTGATGTATATCTTAGATCCACACCATCCATCTATATTCCAAGCTCATTTAAGGTGTTGAGTCCAAAAATTAAGATGATCCAACCATCGAATGGACCACATTACAGGGAATAGTGGGGCGAGGAGACACCCCATGTCAGTGTCTGCACATGCAGGTGTGGGGAGTGGTGTCCTACTCGTGGACCCCCACCATAATGTATATGTTACATCCATGTTATCTACCTATTTCTCCAAATCATTTCAAGTTATGGGCCGAAAAATGAGGCAAATCCAAGTTTTGAATGGGCCACACAATAGAAACAAGTTTCTGCTGTTGAAACCTTTCAAGGCCCACCGTGGGGTCCATGTTCATCTAAACTAGTCCAACTCAAGGTCCATTGGTCCCCGATCAAACTGGAATATGCAGTGGATGGAGTAGATCATCCTAGTGGAGCCCGCTTTGATAGTGTATCTAAATTAAAATTTTAAAATAATAATAATAATAAGAGCACCAGCAGCGCTAGCTACCGGTGCCTTGGGAGGGCAGACGCCCAGCTAAGGGCATGGAGTGGGGACCACTCGTGGAACCTCCCATGATGTATGTGACTTATCGACTCCATTCATCCATTTTCCATAATCATGATAAGCCATGGGCCCAATATCATGCCAATCCGACTCTCAAGCGAACCGCGTCGAAGGGAAAAGTGGGCAGGGTGTGTTGCCCCGTTTTGACAGCAAATGGGGCCCACTCATGGGACCCACCTTGATGTTTTTGTGCCATCCACACTATTCATTCTCTTCTTCAGGACGTGTTAGGCCTTGGGCCCAAGGTTCAATCGATCCAGATCTTAGGTGAGACACACCACAGGGAACTGTGGGGTGCGAACGCCGTGGACTTGAAATCCCTTGGATTTGGAATCCCTTAGATTTGGGATCCCTTGGACTTGGGAATCCTTGATGTGGGATCCCTTAGATTTAGGGCTCTCTTGGACTTGGAATTCCTGGATTTCTAGAATTCGTTGGCTATGTTTGGCAACCTGGACTCAGAATCACTAGAATCTTAAGTTAAAAGCGAGGTGTATTTGCAGGATTTGAAATTAATTATTAAATTAATTTAAAATTCCTAATTATTATGTGTATGTAATGTTAATACTATGGTTGTATTAATCCATTGAGGCATATACTTTACCTGAAATGATGAAATCCTAAGACCCGAATGGGCCATAAGCATAGAATCACATCCTAGTGACTAACCATCGATCTATAACTGTCGATTTATGTCAGCAATGTTCAGACAATGCAGATCATCATAATAAAGTAATTATAGTGATGTCGTTGATAACCTAAGTGTTTTGGGATATCATAAGTGGGCCATGTGCCCAAATAGATAGGAAGCCTAGTGGCACACATGTTATACATGTGGGTGTCCATCCACGTCACTCCTAGTGGATCTCGCCTTGATATATTTATTTTATCTATGCCTTACAAGCAACATGAGGAGCCAATGTTGGTCTAACATGGGTCACATCACATAGACTTCTATATTTCTAGTGGGGCCTTTCGTTCGGTTCCCACTCTCTGATATGATGTGCCAATTAAGGCTGATGCTGATTATCTCATGATATGTTTAATAACATGTTAGTATGCTTATAATGGATATCATGCCCATTTGTATGCCTATTGTAGATGATGATTAATCATAGCATACACCTTTCATCTTGAGATACTTAGGGGACCCATATGATATAGGGTGGCCCCACATGATTGCGCGGGATGTGCATATTTGGTGCATGACTTGAACAGTATAACTCATGTATTCTGTATGTCACAATCACTTTTATGTCCTAGTGACATCGGAGTTGTGGCCTCCACAGGCATATCGTGGATGGTCGGATTAGATACTAAAAATATATATTCTAGCACTAAGGTGCCTTGGATGTCCTTAGGTGAAAGTCCATAAATCCTTGTGATACTAGTAAGATGCCTCAATGTTGAGACCGAGTGGATAACATGAGCACCTAAGTGCCAAATACTAGTAGGCTGTGTCTCCCACTATGTCATAGTCAGTTGAAAAGGAGTGTGACCTTATTCGCCCGAGGGTAGAGAGTTGTAAGCTAGGCTGAGTCTGACCAGCTCGTAAATGGGTCCACTATCGACAAGTCAGGTGGGCATTGGCATACCACTGATGAGGCAAATAGTGAGGCCTTTTCTACTCTATTTGCTCGCATGTACCATGGGGCCGCAGCCAATGTTGGAGTGTACTAAACCTCGGTGATGTTTCTAGATACGAACTATACCAATATGTGGACTAGTTATGGATTGTCATGTTTGTGTTACATCTCTAGCATATGACACTCGGCCATGTAGGCCTTACATTACATAGCCTTGGTATGGATAATAGCATTCATGGACTTGTCAGCTTAGCCTTCTATCATCTTTCATATACTCTGATATCTGTACTATTGTCATATGCATTATGCACATACACATGCACTCTACTGAGCTTCGTAGGAGGCTTATGCGGATTTGTTTAGGCTTCAGATGATGCTAGGGTGTATTAGCAGCATTGAGCACGGAGCACGAGCCTGTTCTTTTGAGTTTTGATTTCATCTTGTATTTCTCCTCCAACATTATACTCAAAGATTTTATTAGTGGATATGTGGTGATGATGTTGTTTTGTGACTTGGGTACACTTATGGTTATGCTCCTTTACAAAAAAAAATCACCCTAAAAATCCTCCTTATAGGATCTCAGGATCGGCACCTGGCGTATGGGAGCTAGGAGCCAAGAATGGGGTACTACAGAGGCTGTCAGCACCGGATTTAGTGGTTAAATATTTCGTGAGACCGGTTCACAAGTTTGGGGTGTGATAGATTTTCTATCATCCATGTTTCTAGCCAAGTTGACATCTGAGTACTCGACAATTGTAGATGAGGTGTTAAATACATACCAAAGGCCAAAATATGTGGTCCCAGCCACATTCCTAATTATTCTCTTCACAATGGTTATATGTGATTCTTTTGTGTTAGCCTGAAACCGAGCACATGCTCCTACGCTAAAAGCTATATCAGGCCGGATTGCTGTTGTTTGTACCCTATCCAGTTAAGTCTTGTTTTCAGCCAATTAGGGTCATATAAGTGTGATTTGTATGGATGTGCATGCTACGGCCATAGGATTTTCTACAAATATGTATTATTATGCCTCGAAAAGTGGAGCCACAATGTATCAATTACATTTACGTGTCGATAGAGTGGTCAAGAGAGAAAGCGATCGAGCTCAAATGTTTGCACGACAAGCACTAAGCAATCAAAGTCACACGGTCGTTAGACAGGTGGCTAAGGAATAATCCAGAGAAGTAAGAACGTGAGAAGCATCTAGAATCCCAGTAGTGGAGAAATGACTACAATAACCATCGAAACATGGGAAGGATCCAGAATGCCTTGATTAAAGCTTATAAATAGGAGAGCAAAGCAAGGAGAAAACTTGGTCTCATACCAAACCAATTAAACCAAAATCTATCTTTCAATTACTTTACAATTATCTTGTCATTTTACATTCCTTAGTGTAATCATTTACTTTCCCTATTAAGTGAATTACTTTTCTTAACGTAATCATTTACTTTCTAAAATTGCCATTTACATTCTGTAGTGTAATCCATAGCATTAATCCAGTAGCTGATAATTTTAGCTATAATTGGAGTTTACGCTCGCACGCTGAACTTCATTCGATCATCAGAGGAGTATCCTTCAGCATCTAGCAACGGTCGACTGTAAGGATTTCTTTCTCATTTCGTTTAATCTGAACTAAAAAGTCCATTCATACAGAAGGCAAAGGAATAACCCACAATTAGAGGACGAACACCACCCTCTAATTATCGCCTGATTCATTTACATATTGAGCGAGTGGTGAATAGGAAACCGATCTTCTCAGAATCCAGTCATACTGTGTCAGCCTACTTTGGCGCTTGGGGTCATTGTTTTTGGTTTGAACTGGAGCCGCAATCCCAATTCTGGTACGCCTGCACCCCACCATGTGAGAAAAGAACAGACGAACAGTTTTTTGGCACGCCCAGTGGGACCTTGTCTATTAACTATCGATTTAACTGCTGTCAAAAATGCAAAGAAGAAATGGCTAAATTGTCGAGATTGAACCCGCGACACCAACCGCACCACCCCTGGGGGATGGCGTGCAGGTTCAAGCACCCCTAGAGGGACTGAATTTAAATGTTAACCTGATCAAAAATCAGAGAAAGTTATATGTTGTGCTTAAGGATGTTTAGATGAGCATCCAGATGGTACAGGAATGTGGGAGAGCCTAAGTGGAACAACTTCGCCAACAAGCCAAGAGCACTAATCGTTACATTGCCAACCAAACTGAGACTTAGTGAGTCGGTTGAACCTTTGGAAGCTAAAGACCAAAGACATGAGATGACAAGATGCATCAAGGATTGAAGAACATGTAAATTGAGGTCCCTTGGTGACCTTATCCTTATACCCAAAACAACCTAACCTTTAGATGATCCATTCTCAAATAGGTAAACACTTGTTTGATAATCGCATAAGCCTTAAGAATTCATTTAGAACATTCTTTGATTGGATTTAGAGGTCTCGAGTTGCTTGAAAACAAATTGTCCAAACCAGGGAACTCAGGGTGAGTTCGATCGATCATATCCTTGATCGGCTCGATCGATCAAACATGGTCAAAATAGTCCAGCGAGTTCACTAGACTAATTCGGTCTTGCTCGATTGATCGACCGAGGCTAACCTTTTATGTATGTTTTATGACCTTTAGAATCTGACTCCCTTATACAGGGCATGTGCCATTTGGGCATTTAGCTTGATTTTTGGTACAATGGAACCTTAGGTGATTGCCCACTCTTACCTCTCAGCCTAAGCCTCTAAACTAAAGAGATATAAATCATATTCCTTATGAATTATGACTTGAATGACCACTCCAAGCTCTCTTTGAAGATGAACTTGATCTCCTCCATGTTCTAGAGATTAGACACTTAGTTGCAGAAGATTCCACAATCCTCCCTTACCTTGGTCACCTCATTAGAACATCACATACAAGGCGAACAATCATAGGAACTAAAGCATTAGCATCAATGATCAAGGGAGCATGAGAGGAGCTAATTGAAGCATGGGAGAGTATCAATCAAATGACCCAAGCAAGGTGCAACGAAGGGGCTCAATCTGACAAGTATCAATTGTAAAGTCCATTCATACTCTTTCCTTATGTAGGATTGAGTATAGAGTTTGTGACCCAAATTTGCAAAGGTTATTGTGTTAGACCGTATTGCCACCAATAAAGGTGAGTACGTGTGTAAGTCTTTATGTAGGTGTTAAGTGTGAAATATTGCATATTTTTTCCTATTTATACCTTAGTTTTATAAACATGATAGTGTAACACCCTGAACTTTTCAATACCCAAGTATTGAAAGTTCTTAAGTGTTACCATGAAATTTAACATAATAGGTACATGCATACAATACCAATTTAGCTAACCTAACCTTACATCGATTTCCAAACACGAATCGGACCATTGGAAACAGTCTCCATTCACATATCAAGCCATCTGACAATTAATTTTAAAACAAGACCAACCATCAAGTGATTTAATGAATGTACCTTCCCTTAAATGAATTGGCAAATAACTCTTTACCCATACTTATTCAGATGTAAGTTCATTTATAAGAAATGTTTAAGGTGCATACAAACATGTAGAACCATTATATTTCATAAAACTCTTAGATCAGTAATAATTACAAAAATGTCATTGACCTAGACCTTGAATTCCAAATCACAAGGTTCTCACAATCCGTTTGACGAGAAAGCTTATACCATGCCTATATATCATGAATTAACCGTACATGTTAAGTTTCAACCCTTAGATCAGTGAGATTCGTCGTTAAAACAAACTTCACTCGTTGTGGATCTCCTAAGGACCGTGATCGCCTGATACTTTCAGACGGGCTATCCCTATAACTGACAAAATGAATGGACGGAGTAGATTTCTCTAAAGCATCACTGTGGACCCCACAAATAACCCCAAGTGTTCACAGTGCATGTGCACTGGCATTGCACTAAACCAGAAGTCGGGTCAAACAAGGTTTGATCCGATTTCCAAAACAAACCCGGTTTCCCACTACTAAAGTTTTAAACGGACAACGTCCGTTTGAAAGCTAGTGGCCCATCTCCATGATCATCCATGACAATCAGGACCGTCCATCATGTCCATGGGGCAGATTCAACCAAACCCTAGGTCATTTCACACACAAACAAGCTCCCATATGCGCACAAATCTAGCCACGACCGGATTGCTCCCAACTTCTCTTTCGTTTTCTCCGCTCCCACATTTGGGAATTCAAATCTGACCCAAACAAAGTTGCAGCAGGACCCACCACCAATAAGAGATGATCAGATCTGAATCATCCATCTTCCACCATCCCTGCCTACAAAGGGAAAAATCCTTGCGCAAGGAGAAACCGTGGCCCACAGCTAATTTCTGTCAACCATGTTGGCCATGCAGACGCTCCAACAGAAGCTTCCCTTCTTATGTCACAAATCACTCACCCGTCTGAGGAAAGCAGTCGGATCTTTCCCAAACAAGAAAGAAAAAGAATCATCCGCAATTCGCCAGCTTTCACGGCTATCTTCCGCCGATTTTCACACAGCTGTGCAGAAAGACCATTCTCGTAGTAGCTTAACAATCTTATGCCGA
Organism: Magnolia sinica; assembly: GCF_029962835.1. Lineage (NCBI taxonomy): Eukaryota > Viridiplantae > Streptophyta > Magnoliopsida > Magnoliales > Magnoliaceae > Magnolia > Magnolia sinica. Next base: position 53,999,996 of record NC_080581.1, read on the forward strand.
TCGTAGATCCAACGGGCCAGGGAGCATTGGACAACCAATCCGACCCACTTGTAGAGGCTAGAAGGAAGGAAAGGTGGGTTGGGACAAATCCACCATGAAAACAGTGACAAATCTCGCAGCACAAGACCCAGCAGGACCGTCCAATCAGGGGTTTAAAGTAACATGCTAGTAGATCATCATACGCCTAGTAGCCGAGATGATCAGGTGGGAGGATGATCACAAGAAGATCGGAACTAAAAGATAGTGCGTTCCATGCCTCACAGGATGCATTGCTGTTATGCATGCCGCTACGCAGTCAGACTTGCGTAGGAAGATTCCAGACATCCAGCTGGCTATAAAAATCCCTACTACCTGTCCGAGAAGAAACAAAACAAGAAAGAGAGGGAGAGAGAAGACCGGTTCCAGTCCAACTAAGTATCTGAGACAAACAAGAAGAAGGAAGAGGTGTCGGCTGTAACGATCCCGAATCATCACTGGAATACGGTTCAGATCCGACCTCCCCTAACTCCCTCTTTTTCTTTTCTTTCTTTCCTTTTCTTTCCAAACCTAAATTTTCCCCATGCAATAGCATCCCATCACACCAAACCGAACAAAGTCGACTCGATGGTAGGATGGACCTAAACATGGTAGGTTGAAACCTATCGATATATAACTTGTCTAGGTTATAATCTAAACCAAACTTCCTCAGATTTATTAAACCTAATTGAAATCTAATTTAAACAATCGAAACCAGGTGAATTAGAGTAGAATCTGACCTTAAAGTACATCCCAGAATATCTAATTGAGTAAAAGATGATTCAACGACCTAAGGTGAGGGTTTTATCCTTTAAGATTTTCTTAATTTAAGTTGGTATGATTTAATTGCCCTTTTACATGTTTTTATGTTACTGTGATTCTCTCCCTACAATTGTATAATTTTACGACCATTAATTGTTTATCCTTTGGAAATTATGATATGACTTCAATTACACATGATCTTTACGAATTTATGTGGGCGATGGATACAAGCCTTGCCCTTACCTTTACCAATTTTGTTGAGTTAGTCCTTGTTACTCTTCTCTTATTTGAGTTAGCCATTGCCACTCTCCTCTTTATTGAGTTGGCCATTGTCACTCTCCTCTTTGTTGAGTTAGTCATTCCTACTCTCCTCTTTGATGAATTGGTCATTGCCACTCTCCTCTTATTGAGTTAGGCATTTCTACTCTCCTCTTTGTATTATTAGCCTTGTGCTATTTATCTTTAAGGCTTGGGCATGTGTTTTGGTATTCCAAAACCCCCATGATTCAGTTTATATTCTCTATTAATACAAGTGAAGTGTTAAAGGTATTACAACTAGTGATTCAAATATTTATCGTGGACGTAATGCATTACAGGTAGCGGCCCTCTTGGTCGGCACGTAATTCCATGGGTTGGTTGGTGTGTGTAAGTGCTATGGTTTTATGCTCATTTGGTTGTCAAATTTTGTGGTGTCAAAACCTTAATTTATGTCTTGCGTAGTTCATTATTATAAATGTTCAAGACATTGCATCACCGCTCTAAGCACTTTACTTCAAGTCAAGAACGAAGAACTACTTCAAACTACTTCAAGAAATGCAAGTACAAGCTACAACAATAGAAGTGATCTTGTTCAAGATTCAAGTCAGTGTACAACACAAGATGAATTGTTATTCAAGCTATAGAAGATCTCATGTTCAGTGCTACATCAAGTTCAAAGATCTCAAGCTTCACAATCTTCAAAGGTCATCTATCATCTGAAGATATGAAGTCTTGATGTTCATACCTCACTTTCAAGGTATGATTGACCTTAGATTGTCCTTAGGGTAGGTCATTTTGAATATATAATTCAATTGAATCATTTTACATGGAATTGAACTGTTCTAAGACTAGTCCTGAACCTTATTCGACTAGTCCTAGCACTGCCTCGACCAGTCCAAGAAATTCCAAGACCAGTCCTAAGTTGGTTGCAATTTTTTAAAATTTTTTATTCGTCCATGACCAGTCCTGGACTCTATTCGACCGGTCGTGTGAACAGTGTCGACTCGTCCTACAACCAGTCCTGGTTCTACGATTCTACAGCAACCAATCTTTGAGTCCTACGACCAGTCATGGGTATACTACGACTAGTCATAGACACCCTACGACCAGTCGTAGAATGGTTTTATCCGATCGCGCTCAAAAATTTTAAAAATCGTTTCTCCTACGACCAGTCGTAGTGTCCTCAGGACTAGTCGTAGCCGAGTTTCTTCAATTATAAATAGAGCATAAATTTCAAAGATTGATAACTCAATTCAAGTAAAATCAATGGATCACTCTGAGATAAGTTTGTATTCATTTTAAGTTACTTTGTGCATAATTTATATTCTCTTTTGTTAGCTTTATTAATTTGATTTTGTTTCTATATTCTAATCTTAATTGAAAAGAAGAATTATAATATTCCTTCTTCTTGGAATCAAAATCAAATATAGCTAGCCTAACTGGTTTAATTTAAAATCAATTAGAACCTAGAACCATTTTAAAGTGAGTATTGGACTTTGAACTTCTACATTCGATCTTCTACTCTGATTAGTTCTTCCGAGCTGCAACAAAAGGAGAAATCCAGGTATTTTACATTTATGTAAATTTTCATTTTGGTTTTATTTGAGATTAAGCCAGAAAAATCTCATTGTGTTGGTTATCTGAGGAGAACCAGAAAACTCGGAAGTGAGGGTTTTTGAATTGTGTAAGCCCTTTTCTAAAAAGCCACAATTGTGAAGTTTTTGGGTGAACCTGTGAAAACCTATTTTGATAGTGAACACTAATATCCCCTGTGTAAGGATATTAGGAGTGGAGTAGCAATCTGTGTGGCTGTTTTTAACAGTTGGTGTACATACAGGCGAACCACTATAACTCTTTGTGTTTTGTGGATGTGTGATTTATATTTTCTATCTTTGATCATTCAGATTTGTGGGATGTATATGTGAATGTGAATGTTGTAATATTTACATTTCAAGCATTATGTGGAATGTTGTAATAGTTTAGAATTTATTTTTTGCTATTTCATTTGTTTCCTTTCTATTTGAGTTTTTGATATTCAATTTGTTCTAGAAATAAGGTTGTCCTGCCATAAACCTTTATTTTTTATGGTATAAGGTTGTCCTTAGAACAACATTGATATCAATCTCTCTTTTTGAGGTTGCTTTACATTCTAATATAGTGATTTATTAATAGTGCTATCTTTTATTCATTTATATTCCGCTATTATTGTTTAAATTTGGCATTTTCTTATTCACCCCCCCTCTAGGACATATAGCTTTGCCATTTCAACGTGGTGCACAATTAATGTAAGTAAATCGCCATATGTGTTACATCACTTTTTTTGGATTGGATGTCGTAACTAGTCGCTCCATGAATACATCATGTTATGTAAATCCCCCAAACCCATTGTTGTGTCGCTTTAAGATGTTCGCATAAATCCACGTTAACGTTGGACACGCCAGTGAATAGGGCATTAACCCTCTCCATCACTATGAGTAGGGCATTAACCCTCTCCAACTGTACAGATGATATAGGTGATGTACGGATTGAAGACCTAAAGGACTATCTCCCTATAGAAGATTATACTGAAAGAATAAGAAGATAGTTTTATGAATTAATTTTATATTTTCGTTGTGAACTCGATAAATGTAATGGGCTCCCATTGAGAGGGCGTTTGATTATTTACTAAATTCTTTTACTCTGATGAAATAATCAATACAATCGATTTTATTATTATGAACGTTACCTTCATGAATGTATCTGGATGCGATCTAAATGAAAAAAATGAGGTACGATTTTTAAAGCATCCAATTTATACATTATTAACACTCAGTTTTCTTGGCTACGAGTATGAACTCTGGCCGTAAAAATTCAGGATGTTACAAATAGTATTTAATCGATCTAATTATGCATGTTTTCATGTGCGAGGTAATTTTGAGAGCTTAAGGTGAAATTGATGCTAAAAAAATGTGCTCAAAGATTACTAAATGAAGATTTGGAGATTTGGAAGTCATTAATGAAGAATTCACATGCCAAAGATCCAAGGAAATCAAGTGAGGGATAAAAGAGAATCAAAGATTTGAAGTGAAGAAAATGAGTCCTGAAAAAAGAAGATTCCTGAAAATTGCCCTGAAAAAATATAGTCTGAAATTCTGAGTCTAAAGTAGAATTTTCCTAAAATAGACTTTTGGTTCGACTAAAGCGCAATTTTGATCCGACTGAAATCGTATGAAACAGTTCAGCAAGAAATAGAATTTTCGGCCTTAATTGGGTCCGACCAAAATCGTGCAGTTTTGTTCAGAAAGAAAGTGCGATTTTTAGCTTTAATTCTGTCTGAGCAAAATCGTGCAGTTTTGTCCAGCAAGAAAGTGCGATTTTCAGCTTTAATTCGGTCCGACCAAAGTGTAAATTTTTACGCCAATTTAAGGTAGTTTCAAAGTTGGTTCAAGCAAATACTATAAATATGGGTCTTTTAATTGTTTCTAGGCACAAATTATGGTTGAAAGAGTAAAGCAAAGTGTTGGAGAACTTTAAAGAGTCCTTCCTTCTTCCTCAATCTTCTTCTTCTAGTTAGTCGTATGCTTTGTTTAAGAGTTTTT